>NC_089821.1:244295876-244920876 GCF_035046505.1 Tiliqua scincoides
CAGTTAAATTAAAATGAAAGAAATAAATAAGGGGGAGCCAGCCCTGTTCCATCAAGTGAGTTTTCTCTGTAGTCTGAATGCAATAACCCCCCCCCCAAAAAGAATCAGTGAGATCTTCAGCCCTCCCCAGCGCCCAGTTTAAAGTCCTTCTATTTCAAGCACATCAATACAAAGACCCACCTGGCTTTACAAGTCTGAGAGCCCAATCCTATGCCTGTCTACTCAGAAGTAAGTCCCATTAGAGTCAATGGGGCTTACTCCCAGGAAAGAGGGGATAAGAGTCCAGCCTCAGAGCCCAATTCTATGCATGTCTACTCAGAAATAAGTCCCATTAGAGTCAGTTGGGTTTACTCCCAGGAAAGTATGGGTAGGATTGGGCTGTGAGGGAAACTTCAAGTGCTAAATAGAAAACATTCCCCTTACCAGTTCAAGCTTCTTTGTTGGTCCTTTCTAGTGGGGGGGGGAGGCTGCCTTCTGGGGCTTTTGTTGTGCTCCAGTCCCATGGGATTGGGACCATTCTAGTGTCCTCACATTCCCCCTTGCCTGGCCTGACCACCAGCCAAGGCTTGTCTGCCTACTCATGAGTAAACGCTACCATGAGGCTGCTTCGCTTCCCATAGGGCTCCATAGACTCGCAGCTGGGGGGGAGGGACCTCCTCCTCAGGTATTTTTGGGGGCTGCATTCATTGGATCAGAACCATTCTGAGTTGGAGTCCTCTCAGCCTGTCCTTTTAGACCGAGCAAGGCAATGTCACCTACTCACAAGTAAACGCAGCCATGTGGCTTCCTTTCCCTTCCCATAGAGCTGAATACACTCGCAGCTGGGAGGGGGAACCTCCTTCTCTGGTGTTTTTTTGGGGGTGCACTCATTGGATCAGGACCATTCTCACGTCCTTGGAGTCCTCTCAGCCTGCCCTTTCCGAGAGACTATGGCAAGTACACCTACTCACGAGTAAATGCGCGACATGGCTCACTTTCACTTTCCATAGGGCTCCATGCATTTTTTCCTTACGGTTTTTTGACCTTAACTTTTGAATGAAAGGAGAGATTTCAATTCTATTTTTGCATTGCACTCCGCCAGCCATTCCGCATCCAACAGTGTATGGCATGGCACGGTGGCTCCTAACGGCGCAATTTTAGCGCATCACCCCCCAGGGCGTGTCACCCCCCTGGTGCATCACCCAGTGCAGCCCGCACCCCCCACACTCCCCTAGCGACGCCACTGAAGTTGAAAATATTTTATGGGTTCTCAAGTTATCATAGCTGGAGGCAACAGCATTCATGGTTAAAATCTCTAGATATACTGGCCATAAAATTCCAAAACAGCTAATGTTGCTTGATGAATTAGAAATATTTTACTTACCTTGGGCAGGCTTCCTGATTGCCCCCACCACCACCACCATTGGATGCATCACACACCACTGGCATGTTGCATTATTGTAAGTGATGTGGAATAGAACTGGGGCCTTAATGTGTATGCTTTTCACCTGTGAAAAAGCTAGAAAAGGGTCATTGTGGAATGAAAATGCATGCATGAAAATGAAGTCATCACCAGTGTAAATGCAGAAGTGGCAGCAATAAATCTGGAAGAACAATATACGCTATCACCGAGTTGGAAATTATGGGCTGTCTCATAATGTTCTGTGGCACGGTAGTTCATGGGTGGAAGACTCACCTTCAGTAATCAAGTTACATACGTGCTGCATCTGTGAACCTACTCAAGGAGAAACATGCAAGAATTATTTGGGGAATGCTAAACAAGTCTTATCTCTAAAGAGCTGAGGCATGCAGTAGGTTTGGTTTCTGACACCAACAGTTGAGGTGTAGTTGAGGGACAGCAAAGGTGAGCGAAGCTCAGAGTGGTGATGTCATCAGCAGGAGCACTCAATGCTGCCTTTGAAACTTTTCCCAAAGGACATGAGCAAAGAAGAAGCATCAAGGATCAGTAGTTAACCTGAGATATTTGCCTAGGAACACACAGCAATGTCTAACCATCATCTTTCCCATGGTATACCTGGGAAACTATGTGTAGCTCATGGGTAGATTACACCACAGTCCTATGTAAATTTATCTGATAATAAGTCCTTTTGAATACAATAGAACTTACTTATTGCTTAAATATACATAGGCTAACACCCTAATAACCCTTCCATATTTGGATTTTTTAAATCCAATTTTTCCATTTTTATCCATTTGTTCTAACGCTTTCGCAAGCCACTTCAAGAGTTTGGGATGCAATTAGTTAGATCTTTAAATTATTATTATTATTATTAACAACAGTAAATGACATACAATACATTTTATAATAGGAATACATGGCAGGAGAATACAACCTGATAAAGAAATTCAAAGTTGATTTTGTTCGTGCTGCTGCTGTTGTTGCTGTTACAGTCTTAATAGGGAATATAGAGCGGGCGTCATGATGAGCGTCTGCACTTTAAAATTTGCCACTACACAGTGGACATAAAGGTTACTAGCTGGGTCGATTCCATCATGGTTTTTCAACATAGGAGAATGTATGAAGCTGCTTTGTACTGAGTTAGACCACTGATCCCTCTAGATCAGTGATTTTCAGCCAGTGTGCTATGGCCCCAAGGAGCTGGCGGACAGAAAATTTGTTACTGCAGACAGTTGCCCTAGAAACAGAACCATAGAACCTGGAAGAGTTTCCTGGAAGTCACATCACATGATGCAAAGACTACAGAGAAGACCACAGTGTGCCATGAGAAGAAAAACATGGAAAACTGCTGCTCTGGGTCATTAGGGACTACGTTGTAAGGAAGAGGTGCTCCAGTGTGTCAGACTGGGGTTTTTCCTAGCCCTCCCTGGTGATGCCAGGGATTGAAACTGAGCTACTGCTCCTTCCCTTTAAGACAGCAAAAGATGAGGAAACAGCCAACATTCCCAACAATATTTAGCCAAACACCTATCCCAGAATTCCCAGTGGCCTCTATTACAAATTCTTTGCCCTATTACTATAAACCACTCTGTTCTACTGCATAATTTACTAGGCCCCTCTTGAGAATCCACATCCAGTGCTCAGCAGAAGCCCATGTCACATCAGGTACCAGTTTCTAGGAGTTTCCAGCAGTTACTTGAGTCAAAAACTCAGTGCTGAAAACACGTCAACTTCTATTCACTCATGCTCGATTACCTACCAGCCTGCTTTTCACAAAGAACTTGGTACAACTGTGAGACCTTAAGTAATCCACCCTCCAGTACTGTGAGCCTGTCCAACAAGTGTTTCTTTCAGGTTGTGGTTAAACTCTGTAGCAAATTCCTTGACCTGAATTCTTCCAGGCAGCTGGAAGTGATGTGGATATAACATGGGCCACCTCTTCCTCTCTCCTTGAATTATATTTAGCCAAAGGATACATTTCTATTGTGACTCCAGATTCCAGAAAGGAATACAAAATTCATGGTCATGATAAGAATACGTACGTGTCGGGCAGTGGCCTTAACTCTCTTCTCTATATATGTCATGCTTGTAACTCCCTGTCCTCAGTTCTCAGTCCTGCCTCAGTCCTGCCTTTGTGAGGCAATGATGCCGCATACAGTCACATCAAACGGGGACAAGGTGGCCACTCTTAACAGTGATGTGCAGTGACTTGCTTCCTTGAGTTATGTGCAAAGATCTGTTCCGGAAAGCACTTGATTTCTTCATGCAGTATGCTGTAGGCTGTGACGAATATCTTCCACTCCCTTTCAACAAGGGTTGCCACTTTTTTTCCTGTGAGAGGTTGTTATGTATGTTTAACACATGGACAGCACACAGCAATTCAACAATGCCATTTTTCCCAGCAGGAAAATGCACATATGAGGAAAAACTGAACCTACTGAACGTATCCTTCCTCCAAACAAAGGGAGATGCATATCTAATAAATCTATGATAATATACACCAGTAGCATAGCTGGGGGGGACAGTAAGTACTGAAGGAGCCACAATGCGCCATGGAAGCTGCCCCTCCCACTCATCATCAGAGCCATTCTGGGAAGCAACAGCAATGCACAGGAGATGCTGTTTGGCGAGCGCTTGTGTGTTGCTGGTGCCGCCAGGATGGATCCGACACCAAGTGGGAAGAGCCGCTTACATGACTCATTGTGGCACCTGCAGTACTTAGTGTTTTGCTCCCCTCTAGTTATGCTACTGATGCGCACAAGCAAGGCACTCTTTGATACTTTAGACTTGGCATGTGGCACACCTGCAAAACAAAAATGTTTGCCACCACTGTCCCATGCTTGATTTTTATCAGTGCCATGTTGTACTACCAAGACCAACCCAAGATCTCCCAGTGCCTAATACAGCACATCAAATGAATCTCCTCTTTTACCCACTGGTGCATCAGCTACTGCAGCCACTGCTCCTCCTCCTCTTCCCACTTCCTGGATTCATAAAGGAAGAGAGAATGTTGTGGAAGATGGAGTGGGGGAGAGGGGATTGGTGGATTACAGTGTCTCTGACACTCCCTTCTTTACTTCCCTCCCCTCTTGCTTCACAAGATGATCCAGAGGAGAAGGAGAAGCAGATATGTGCAGGTGGAGATGGGCAGCAGGCACCCCCACCAATTCACATCTTAAGCAACCACTTTGGTCAGCCTCATGGATGAAGTTACTTTCTGTACTATCAACTCTTTGAAGGCTCTATAGATGCTTACGTGTTCGTGCCCCACTTCCCCAGGTGGTGACACAGCATTATTTGGGTTGGGGCTTCCTTTGAAGGAGAGATTATGGAAGGCTTAAGGGAGGGAGTATTGCCTGTAATATTTGCTTCATTTACAATTACATTGTGTTGAGCATTGGATGGAATGTGCTTCTGAAAGCAACATCAGCTACATGCATCTTCTAAGCACATCTGCAGCTGCTAGCTGCCAGCTCTTCTCCTGGTAAGATCAAATCCTATTTCTTTCTGTTCCTTCCAGAATCTCCCAACACAAGCTACCCCTTGGTCTTACTTGCTAATTCAGAGAGGGGGAAAGGGGAGGAATCACCTTATGCCTTAGCACCTCCTCTCGGGTGATGTCCTTGAAGGTCCTGATGGTTGCAGCTGAGGCTCCCATTTAAGGAGTTTCTTCTATCATTAACATTAGTTAACATACTTTTGTCCATTCCAGGCAACTAGCTAAGCATTGTCTCAGGGCCTGGCTGAACCTCCCCAGCCCAAGGACCCAGGGCAAAGTTCCATGATGCACAAATCCCTGCCAGGCATAAATTCATAACCCCTCCACTCACCTGGAGCAAAATGGAACCTTGTGTGACTCCAGGATGCACCGGAGAAGACTCCTGAGGCTACCCCGCACTCTTAAACTGTACTTCCGGCAAACTGGAAGCACAGTTTACAACTGCATTGGGAGCCTCAGTGAGGCTTCTGCATGGTCCTAGAGCAGTGATTTTCAACCTTTTCCACCTCGCGGCACACTGGCAAGACACTAAAATGGTCAAGGCACACCATCAGCTTTTTGACAATTGACAAGGCACACTGTGCTATCAATGGGGGCTCACATCCCCCAGTGGTCCTATTGATAAATGACCCTCTCCCAAATTCCCACGGCACACCTGGGGACCATTCGTGGCATACCAGTGTGCCACGGCACAGTGGTTGAAAATGGCTGTCCTGGAGGCACACAAGGTCCCATGCCCAGAGCATGTGCCCCTTTCACTTGATGGCAGGTCCGCCACTGTGGACCACATCAAATCCACCAAAGTGGACACCTGTATAAAAGCACCTCCAAAATAATGAATGAGACCTGCATTAATCAATGTCTCTTAATTAGACAGCTATGATTTTCATGAACCTGTTTCAGCATCTTTGATAACAATATCTTGCTAACAGGGTACCCAGTTGGGAAAAATACGGCCTCTATACATTTAATAGCAACATATATTGCTCCAATTGCAAAGTTCCATCTTGTGACAGGTGGCTTATTACACAATGTTGCCTGCTTCGCGTCATCATTCTGAATCAGATGCCCTATTTAGCAGTATAAACGTGTGCCATTTCTGTCTCCGAGTGGGCACCTCTGTTGTATCTAGGCCAGGAATGGTCAGAGTAAACACATGTAAAACCCTCCCTACCAGCTGTCTTGTGTGTGCGATGGATGAGATAAAGCCTCTTCAGTAAAGTTCTCCATATGACAGATTTCAAGCAAGATAGCCTTGTGAATCACTTTGGGCCCCATCCTCCAACTGGTACAGTTTAAGAGGCATTCTGTTGACAGACCACCATTGATTGGTCCAAAATTCTGGCATGAAGCATGCAGCTCAGAGGGAGTGAAATTGAGCTAAGCCCAATTACCACAAAGCCCTCCTATTGCATCAGTTGTATGAACCATGCATCCCGTCACTTTCCTGTCTTCTTTTTAATGCATAGGCAAGAATTAGCACCATTGCAGGCATATTTTTTCTCCTTTAGAAAAGATAGGACAAATGCCTCTGCCATTTCAGCTAACATGGCATATACCTTTCTGTGACCTCTGCCAATCCCTCCCCAAGCAGATATTTCCCCAAATAAGGATCCTAGTAACACCATCCATTTTTCCTTAAAATTACCGTTTGCAGAAAGGAGGGATCCTATCCCTCACCTTTGCACCCAAAATGAATGAAGTTCCAAAAATGATCAAAAGAAGTGGAAGCATCAGTGACTATGGCTCTCTTTTTCCATGTTTCTCAGTCTCAGGGCCAGCCCAAGACCTCCTGGAGTTCAAGGGAGTGCATCAAATGCCATTCATTTTATCCAGCAGTATGTCAGGTGTTGCCTCTGTCACTTCTCCTCCTCCTCCCATTCCCTGGGAAGAGAGTGGAAATGGAAAGGAGGAACAGAGGAGTGGGCTAGAGCATGTCAAGAAGAATGCAGCAGTCTGTTTCCATGTTCATGCTGGAGGGAAGGTGCCAAGCGAATCTGACATGATAACCCTTAATTTCCAAAGGGCAAGCTGCTAAAAAATTAAAAGAGTACAGGTTGAGTCTAGTTATTTGCAAGGGTTCCATTTCCAGAACTCACATGGACGGCAAAAATCGCATTTGTTTGTGCACCGCCCAATGAACACTGGAACCCTCCCAACAGACCTGGGAGAAACGGCCAGTTTATTAGTAGTTAAGGAAAGTACAGAAGGAGAGACTGAGACCTGCAGTTGCTGTGGCAGTGAAGCACCTGGGGGGCTGAGGCTGGGGTTCAGAAGGCAACAGAATCACATCTGCCCCTTGGGCTGGGCTTGCACCCAACTCCAAACCTGGCCCCTTATCAGGCGGCACAGCTTATCCAGGTCTACCCCATGAAAGGGTGAGGCAGCCAGACCGCGGGCAGTGCCACCTCACACCGCTGAGACTTTGAAGCAGACCCCGCTGTGACCCCCGCATGGTTAAGCAGCCGTTAGAGAGGCCGTAAAGGGCAAGGAAGCTTCCTTCTGTAAATGGAAGTCTTGCCCTAATGAGGAGAATAAAAAGGAACATAAACTGGCAAAAGAAATGCACGAATCACCTCGTAAGAAGGTGATACAGGAGGCCAAGAGAGACTATGAGGAACGCATGGCCAGCAACATTAAGGGGAATAATAAAAGCTTCTTCAAATATGTTAGAAGCAGGAAACCCACCAGAGAAGCGGTTGGCCCTCTGGATGGTGAGGGAGGGAAAGGGGAGATAAAAGGAGACTTAGAGATGGCAGAGAAATTAAATGAGATCTTTGCATCTGTCTTCACAGCAGAAGACCTCAGGCAGATACCTGAACAGCCCCTCCTGACCAAGGAATTAAGTCAGATAGAGGTTAAAAGAGAAGATGTTTCAGACCTCATTGATAAATTAAAGATCAATAAGTCACCAGGCTCTGATGGCATCCACCCAAGGGTTATTAAGGAATTGAAGAATGAAGTTGCAGATCTCTTGACTAAGGTATGCAACTTGTCCCTCAAAACGGCCATGGTGCCAGAAGATTGGAGGATAGCAAATGTCACGCCTATCTTTAAAAAGGGAAAGAGGGGGGACCCGGGAAACTATAGGCCGGTCAGCCTAACATCTATACTGGGTAAGATGGTGGAATGCCTCATCAAAGATAGGATCTCAAAACACATAGACGAACAAGCCTTGCTGAGGGAGAATCAGCATGGCTTCTGTAAGGGTAAGTCTTGCCTCACGAACCTTTTAGAATTCTTTGAAAAGGTCAACAGGAATGTGGATGCGAGAGAACCCATGGACATTATATATCTGGATTTTCAGAAGGAATTTGACATGATCCCTCAGCAAAGGCTACTGAAAAAACTCCACAGTCAGGGAATTAGAGGGCAAGTCCTTGCATGGATTGAGAACTGGTTGAAGACCAGGAAACAGAGAGTAGGTGCCAATAGGAAATTTTCACAATGGAGAGAGGTGAAAAGCAGTGTGCCCCAAGGATCTGTCCTGGGACCAGTGCTTTTCAACCTCTTCATAAATGACCTGGAGACAGGGGTGAGCTGTGAGGTGGCTAAGTTTGCAGATGACACCAAACTTTTCCGAGTGGTGAAGACCCAATGTGCAGCGGCAGTGAAGAAGGCCAATTCTATGCTTGGGATCATTAGAAAAGGTATTGAGAACAAAACGGCTAATATTATAATGCCATTGTACAAATCGATGGTATGGCCACACCTGGAGGATTGCGTCCAGTTCTGGTTGCCACATCTCAAAAAGGATATAGTGGAAATGGAAAAAGTGCAAAAGAGAGCAACTAAGATGATTACTGGGCTGGGGCACCTTCCTTATGAGGAAAGGCTACAGCGTTTGGGCCTCTTCAGTCTAGAAAGGAGACGCCTGAGGGGGGACATGATTGAGACATACAAAATTATGCATGGGAAGGATAAAGTGGATAGAGAGATGCTCTTTACACTCTCACATAACACCAGAACCAGGGGACATCCACTAAAATTGAGTGTTGGGAGAGTTAGGACAGACAGAAGAAAATATTTCTTTACTCAACATGTGGTCGGTCTGTGGAACTCCTTGCCACAGGCTGTGGTCACAACATCTGGCCTGGATGCCTTTAAAAGGGGATTGGACAAGTTTCTGGAGGAAAAATCCATTACGGGTTACAAGCCATGATGTGTATGTGCAACCTCCTGATTTTAGAAATGGGCTATGTCAGATGCAGGGGAGGGCACCAGGATGCAGGTCTCTTGTTATCTGGTGTGCTCCCTGGGGCATTTGGTGGGCCGCTGTGAGATACAGGAAGCTGGACTAGATGGGCCTATGGCCTGATCCAGTGGGGCTGTTCTTATCTTCTTATGTCAGTACTGTGCCCACGTGCAAAGGAGGAACAGGGCTGGGCACTAGTACCCTAAGAACCCTCTGAGCACGCCCTGCTCCTATCCAAACCCCACACTGGGGAGGAGACTCTCATGCTTTAGGCTGGGCCAAACAAATCCCGTTCTGGCTGCCTGCATTGTAAATATGTAACTTTTCCCTTAACATGTCCAATGTACTGGAGGATTGGAGGATAGCTAGTGTAACACCTATCTTTAAAACATTTGGAAAGGGGATCTGAGAAATTACAGGCTGGTCGGCCTAACATCTGCTCCAGGTAAGATTGTGGAAAGCCTAATTCTGGAACATACAGAACAGTGATTTTCAATCTTTTTCATCTCATGGCACACTGACAAGGTACTAAAATTGTCAAGGCACACCATCAGTTTTTGGACAATTGATAAGGCACGCCTTGCTGTTGGTGGAGGGCTCATATCCCCAATATTCCTATTAATAAATGACTCCCCACCAAACTCTCGCAGCACACCTGGGGACCATTCGCAGCACACCGGTGTGCCATGGCACAGTGGTTGAAAATGGCTAATACAGAAGAACAAGCTTTGCTGAAGGAGAAGTATGGCTTCTGTAAGGGTACATCTTACCTCACAAATTTTTTAGAGTTGTTTGAAAAGGTCCATAGGCAAGTGAATGTGGGTGAACCCATTGATATTATGTATTTGGACTTTCAGAAGACATTTGACACTGTCTGTTGCCAAAGGCCCCTGAGAAAATTCAGCAATCAAGAAACAAGAGGGTTCAACTTTGTATGGATTAGGAACTGGATGAAGTCAGAAAACAGAGAGTTGCAGTAAATGGGCAATTTTCACAGTAGAGAGAGATTAAATGTGGTGTGTCCCAAGGATCGGGACTGGCACATTTGAATTTGTTCATTAATGACCTGGAGCTGAAGATAGGCAGTGAGGTGGCCAAGTTTGCAAATGATACTAAACTTTTCCAGGTGGTAAAGTCTATAATTGATTGTATAAAGCTCCATGAGAATCTCTCCAAAGTGGGGGAGGGGTGGTAAAATGATAGGTGTGCTTCAATATGAGTAAATGTAAAGTGATGCATGTTTGGGCAAGAAATCAAAATTTCACATAAACACTAATAGGTTCTGAGTTGTATGACACAGATCTTGGGGTGGTCGTGGACAGTTCAGTGAAAGTGTCAACCCAATGTGCAGAGGCCAATTCCATGTTCAGAATCATTAAAAAGGGAATTGAGAATAAAATGAGCAATAATATTATGTCATCATACAAATTAATGGTAATACATTTGGAGTATTGTGTCCCGTGCGGGACACCACATCTCACAAAGGACGTAGTGGGACTGAAAGAGGTGCAGAAGAAAGCAACCAAAATGATTTGTGGGCTGGGGCACCTCCCATACAAGGAAAGAGCATTTTCGGCTCTTCGATCTAATAAGCAGGCACCTGAGCAGGGATATGATTGAGACATACAAAGTTGTGCATGGAATGGTTAGATTGGATAGAGGGAAGATATTCTCCCTCTTGCACAATATCAGACCCAAGGTACATCCACTAAAACTGTCCTCTGTCAGGAGAATTAGAACAAAGAAAAATATTTTTTCACCCAGCATGCAATTACTGTGGAATTCCTTGCCACCAGATGCGGTAAGAAATGCGTTTAAGACATGGATGCGTTTAAAAGGAGATTGGACAAATGTATTGAGGAAAATTCCATCACAGGTTATAAGTCATGATGACTATATGCAACTTCTGTATTTTAGAGGTAGCCTCTCTTGAATGCCAGATGCATTCAAAGGGAGTGGCAACAGGATACAGGTATCTTGTTTTCTTATGTACTTTCTGAGGTGTCTGGTGGGCCACTGTGAGATATGGGAAGGTAGACTAGATGGGTCATTGGCTTGATCCAGCAAGGCTCTTCTTATGTTCTTAATGGTAGAAGTGGGCAGGCAGGCACCTACCTCAATCAGCATCTTGAACAGATTATTACTACTCTGTCGAATCCAAAGAGGAGAATGTGTGTGTTTTTCATGGCAGGGAGGGAGGGAGGGAGGGAGGGAGGGAGGGAGGGAGGGAGAGAGAGAGAGAGAGAGAGAGAGAGAGAGAAAGAAAGAAAGAAAGAAAGAAAGAAAGAAAGAAAGAAAGAAAGAAAGAAAGAAAGGTCATGTTGGGCCAGACTATCTCTCACTATTTCTCAGATGAACCAGTCTCATAGGATGGTTAATTTTGAGATTAAATGGGTGGAGATCCATGCATGTAATACCACCTTGAACAACTTGGAGAAAAAACATGGATGCATGATTTTTAACTCCTGATTAGGCAGTGCCACTCCTCAGACACTATTTGCATTCTTAATACCAGTCTGCCCAGGGTTTTTGCAAGTAGTTCAAGCTGCACCGAAGTCTGTGCTATCGTTGCAAGGAGATCTAATCACTTTAAAAGATGGAGACACGCAAGAGGCAATGAGGGGAAGATCCAGGATGCTGTTTGATCTTTTTTATCTGCCCTGTCAGGGTGTCATCAGAATATATTAATTCCTTCATTTATCATAGAGCTATCATTAGAAACCTCAATTATTTCTCAATACCACACTGGCAAAATGTTTAATTTAGCAACTCAGTGGTGTTAATCATTTGTGAACACAAAGAACAATAAAAGGTATATGTGACGAGAGAGCCCTGTTATTTTTTATCAAGACGGATATGAATTGGAGGAAGCAGTAATAAATATCTCAATCATTTATGCAGATATAAAGGCCAAATATTAGTGCAAAGGACATATCTCTTACATCTATTGAAAGCAGCATGCAACAACTAGAAAGTATATTTCAAGCACATGGTGGTAGAGCGGGAGATATAACTGGCTTCAAGGTGAGAGCCTCAGAATAGCTGGTGACTTAAGGTCTCCTCCTGACTGCTTCTCCCACAGCCCAGTCCTATCCAAATCTCCCCCCTCGTGGATGCATACGCATTATGGAGGTGGGTGCTGCATCCTATGGTGGGGAGGCAGTCATCGAGATCTCTTCACTTAGGGAAGTTAAGATCACTCTCTTCACTTAGCCTTCACTTTCCCTATGGGTCTCCTCACTTCTGTGCCAGCTATTTTGCTGGTACAGAACCAAAGAGAGTAAGGGAGATGGAAGAGAGATAGGACACAGCCACAAGTGAGGGCAGCTGATCCCGCCCCATTCTGCTTTCCTCTCCCATCCTACCCATCCAGAAACACCCCATTCCTCCCCCTTCTGCCCCGTCCTTTTCACCACCTGCCCCCATCACTGACTCACCCAGTTCTAGTGAGCAGTGAATAGTCTTTCCGCTGGCCTGCATGTACAGCCACCAGCGACTGCACTTGCAGCCTCACTGCGCTTGCTGTGGTAGCATAAGTGAGTATGACCACATCACGCAAAATGCACAACATGCTCCAGATCCAGGCACTTCTGGGTAGATCCTGATATTTCCACCTGAAGAACACACATCCCACTGGTGGAGACTTTCAAATAGGATTGGTCCACCACTGGTTCCATTTTAGTCAAGAACTTGCATAAGGAAGACAGCAGTAGCTTCCACACTAGTAGTTCCATCTGAAATTGTCATTCTTTTATCATTCACTTTTTATGAAGGAACAGCTGTCCCATATGCCACTGCCTTCAGAAGGCTGGTGCACCCACTCCAGCTGAGAATTGGCTCCCACCTTCTTCCTGATCCTGTAAAGCTAGGGTTCCCAACCCGTGGTCCACAGACCACTGGTGATCCACAGCGCCCTCCCAAGTGGTCCGCGACCTGTCTGGTGAAAAAAAGAAGAAGAAAAAAGCCCTTCCAGGAAGAAAAAAAGCCTCTGCAGTGCCAGCAGCCAATGAGAGCAGCTCAGAGCCAATCAGAGCATAGCCTTTCGCCATCTCCTGTCTCCCCCCTCCACCTCCCTCCCCTCCTTGTCTGTGAGTGCCCAGAAAGGTGACAAAGTGAAGCACAGGCGCCTTGTAAGGTGCGCGCATTTGTGCAGCCTCCTGACTCAGCTGCATGCAGAGGAGAGGTGCCCTGCCCTGACTCCAGCCGGCTGCCTCCATTCCTTGACACTATGCTTTGAGGTGAGCCCTGGCAGCCTGGTTTTTCAGGAGTCAAATCAGGACTCCAGCCAGCCTAGGAAGACTTGGGCAGGCAGGCGGGGGGAGGCTGCTGCCGCCGCCGGAAAAGGAGGAGGTGGGGGGGGCCTGAGGAGGGGAGGAATGGGAGTAATGAGGAGGAGGAGGAGGAGGAACAGGCTCCCAAAGGCATTGCTGGCTGGCTGGTTGGGGGGGTTTCCCTGGGAGCAAGTTTCTCTGGATGTGATTTCCCTGGGAGTCCGGACTCCAGCTGGCCAGGGAACACAGAGGAAGGGAGTTGGAGGCAGTGTGGCAGCAGGAGAGGGGAGAAACAATATGCTCAACCCCCAGCCCTGGTACCCCCTCCCCAGTTGGCAGAACTGGACCCCCTGGATGTGCTCTTCTAACGCCCAGGGGTGGAGCAAGTGATCCAGGCAACCAGGTTTTGGCACCCCTTTAGGAGAGGGAAACAGGCAGCATCTCTGCTGTCTTACTGCAAGCTACCCACCTGGGGAGAAGCAATCCCAGAACTTGCAGAACAGGCACCACCATAGCTAAGTACAGCAGGTGCCACCCCTGACTCTTCCTCCTCAGAGAGCAGCAGCAGCAGCTTTGTCCATGGGGAGCCCTCCCCCACCCCACATTTGGCCAGTTCCCTATCTCCTCAGATTGCAAGCCTATGCATGCTTACCTTGGAGTAAGCCCATTGACTATAATGGGACTTACTTCTGAGTAGACATGCCTAGAATGGGGCTGTTAGTCACACTGTGGCTGTGATGAACTTCTCCAGAAATTTCTCCAATCCCCTTTTAAAGGCATCTAGTCTAGACACCATCATCACATCTTGGGGCAAGGAGTTCCACAGACTAATGGCAGAGTAGGCAGCTGTTGTTTTGTGGCTGCAGCCTACCCATAGGCTTGCTCACACTCTCTTAGCTCCAACCAAAGTAGTCCACAGCTAGAGCATGACAGCAATTAGAACAGAAAGTGAAGAGAGGCTTTTTTCCCCCTAAAGACCTTGCAGTGCACACCAAAAGGACTTTTCTTCCTGAGACATACAGCAGCCATTCTGAGGTGTCTCTCTGAGCTGGTGCTTCCTTCACACGTCTCTTCTCCTTCAGGACTCACCTTGACCCACCTAAATTGTGTTGAACACTTTCCTAAGGATTCTGGACTCACAAGTGGGGGGGAGCAGGGCCAGGGCTGTGTAACAAAAGGAACTGTGGAGGGATGTGTGTGCTTTCTGTTGGCTCATTTAACTACCTTGCATGACTTCCCCTTGTGCTTAACCTCTCCCTTTTTGAGGTGTTTTTCCACACTTAAAAGAGGCAAGGGCTGTGCGTAATGTGGTCTGGTGTGGGGGAAAAGAGACTAGATTGAATTGGGTGGGTGTGAAAACCTCTGTATTGGGGGGAATTATTATGTGTTCCATGTATTCCATCCATGTAAACCCAAGACTTTCACAGCTAGTGAAGCAAATGCAAGCAGAACCATCACATTAATTATTAAATAATCTTCTTATGTATTACAAATTCAATTGTGTTTTGTGCGCGAGGGTGGGGGGGCTGCATGTGGTCCCCACCGTCTCCAAATTTTGCCTTAGTGGTCCCTCAGCTCCTAAAAGTTGGGAACCACTGTTGTAAAGGCTTCTATTTGTAATGCCTGTGGTGGTACACTGCTTGTTAGCTGTCATGGGATGAAGCCAATCTTCACCCCAAAATGGCCCATGGGCAGCAACCAATTTAGTGCACCATGCAAGCTCATGGGCAGAGATTGGTTCAAGCCCACCCCAGTTTATGCTGAATCAAACTGATCAGTGTTTAAGGGGCTACATGATACTTTGTTGCACAGAGTAACAGGACTACCCCTATGAGACCAAAGAGGTAAATATTAATAAACCCATAGTGTTATTGCAGAGCTGAGTCTGGGTGTCTTGCCCAAGGCCACAAAATGAGTTCATGGTAAAGGCGGGATTCAAAACAGGGAAGTTCTGATTTTCAGCTCAGTCTCTTAGCAGCTACATTACCACAGAACTTTACTGTACAGTATAGATTAGCCAATACTTTCAACTAGGGTGAAAGGCCCATTGACTTTCAGGGAATAACTGACTTTTAAGTCCAAGCTTGCACTGGGGATCAAGCTATAAAACAAATACATTTAATAATACAGGAAGCTATCCTGGCTCACAAATCCTAATGAATTTCAATATAGTGCCTTGCCATAAAACACCCAAGTCTTCCTTGTTTTCCGCAAACTCATCACTAAATATTATTGTATGGAGATATAAATGGAACTCATTAGTTTGTTGACACTCAATGGCTGCTCGGTGTGTAAGATGCCATCCAAACTGTTATTGATGTTTTTTTAATGGCACAACATAATTAAGCAGAAATGTTTGCAGTTCTATTAAGATCATTTGGGCTGGATTTTAATAACTGCGCCATTGCCAATGGAGCAGGTAAATAATATATTTCTCCTTTATAACAATATTTATATTAATACTTTTTCATAATTACATTTTATAAGACTATTAGCAATAAAGGCACAGGCAGAAATCATAACTATATTTCTCAGCTGAAACAAAGCCCTTCAGCTGTAAAATTCTGAATATTTTTTGGCCTTCAAAACACAATACCCATGGAATCACTTACTGAAAGAGAATGAATGCATTATTCAGTCCAGCCCTACACAACCACAGAGTATATTTTATTCCCACCCCAATGGACACATAGCAAATGCTTGTCTGTTATTTTTTAAACCCCCTAATGAGACGTATTCCACAACCTTTGCACCTGATGAAATGTTGACACTTTTTGTGATATGTCCTCCCTGTAGTTTAAAGTCATTACCTCTAGTTCCATCTTTAGTCAATAGAATCATTTTTTTAGTTCTTTTTCCTTTTCAAGGCCCTGTTATAGCCCAACTCCTATCCCCTACCATCAAACTCCTATCCCCCACCATCTTCCCCCATGCAGCCTCTCTGGAGTGTGCACTGCATGCTATGGTGGAGAGGGGGGTGATCAGAGATTTTTACTTACCTCATGGTAGGCTACTTGATCACCTATGAGTTCCTTAGACCCAAGCCAGCTATTTTGCTTGCAGAAGTCCAAGGAGATAAAGAGGTGAGGCAGGTTGAAAAATTGGGTTTAGGATCTAGTGCGGGGCATCAAACATAAGGCCCAGGAGCCAGATGCAGGCCGTGGAAGCTTTTTATCCATCCATCGGGCCCTGCTGAGCAGCGCTGAGGTGTCACTGCTGAAAGTGCGGCCCACATGATAATTCGGTCATCCCATATCTTGAAATAGGATCAAGAATTGTGTATTTTCTCTTCTGCCATTTGCAGCTAAAGTGTTTCTAAGTGAGAAAAAAGTGCTTATTTCTGATTATGACCTGTTTAACGACATCAATTCTGGCAATCAGCAGGCATCGGGAATGCTATTCGATCTGCTGTATGAAATGAGTTTGACACCCCAATCTAGAATATGTGCTTGCTGTGGAGATCAACCCCCTCCAGACTGCTATCTGTCCCTGATCTGGTTGTAAATGGGATTGGGTCTATCGGCCCATAGGATTGGGTCAAAAGATTTTTTTAAAAACTAAAAGCATGTGTCCTTTTCTCTAGAGTACATGTCAAAATATGGGGTCCATAAGGATGCACAGCAGGAATGAGGATTACATAAAACAGTGTGAATTACAGAGTGAGTCTCAAGGCTTCTTCTGCTCTAAATGTTTCCTTAGGCACGTCCATAAATTACCATGTTCTTAATATTGTTGATTAGTGTTCTATAGCTGGTGTGCTCCCTGGGGCATTTGGTGGGCCGCTGTGAGATACAGGAAGCTGGACTAGATGGGCCAATGGCCTGATCCAGTGGGGCTTTTCTTATGTTCTTATATAAAGAAATGGCTCATGCAGCCCCATCCTATGCATGATTAGGGGGTGGGGGTGAGAGTGAGGAGAGAAATGCCCTTTCAGGGCACCCGTCTCTGCCAAATTCTCCTCCAAAAAGGTCCAGGTGGTTTCCATGAGGCAATCCCTATTATACTTATAACAAACCTCTGAGAGAGGAAATCACCCAATGAGGTGATTCAAATGGAATTTTCACAAGTGTTATTCTATGAAAGAAACTCATAGAACCCTCCATTTCTCCACATTTCCCTTCATAGTGCAGTTGTTGTTCTGATGGCACAGCTCTTGCCTTATACGCTTCCACAGTCAGCCACAAATTAAGCCACAGACAGGTTCTCAAGGTATTATCCATTTCTAGCCAGCTGACACTTCCACAGTCCACATTCCTTCATGGAGCTCCATCGGCTCTATCAATGATATTCTAGTCACCCATCCAAAGTGAGACCAAGGCAGATCCTGCTTAGATTCTTCATACTCAACCACCAGACCACACCTCCTATGGTCCTTCCTCACCAGTGGCATAGTTAAGACATCTGGCACCTGGGGGCCCAAAAATTTTAACACCCCCCTATGCCATAACATCCCCCCCAAATTTGTTTAACATCCCCTTTGTTAACATTTGTTTGATTTAACATCCCCTCATACAACATCTTAGAGGCCTCTGAAAGGCACTTCTGTTTTTTGATAAAAACTCCAGGAGGCTTCCTGAGGCCCAGGGGCACTGAGTACCTTCTGAAGCCCTCGGTACCATGCCTTGAAGGGGTGTCTTAGAGGCCTCTGGAAGTGCCTTTCAAACTCTAAGAAACCTCCTCAAGACGTGGCACCCCAGGCAATGTACCCCCCTTGCCCTCCTTAGCTATGCCACTGATCTTCACATGTCTAAGCCAAGCATCAAAGAGTCCTGTTCCTTCATGATTCTTAGTCTGGTGTAAGAAGAACCTAATAAAAGATGGGATTTCCAGGTCGGGAATTACGTTCTGGTTCATGCTTCATGATACACGTCTCCTCCATAATATTGCAATCATCTTAAGAAATAATCATCCTCATCACAGATAACAACTACACGTAACATACCAGGCACCCATCCCATTCAAACAGCACTGAAGAAAGCTGCTATGCAAGCAATGGCTTTGGGCTTGTGTTTACTTTCCCTTTTCCATGAAAGCAATGCAAACGCCTTTGCGGGGCCCACAGAACCACATCATCGCCAAAGCAGGAGGCGCTGGGCTTCTCTTGCTTCATTTGCCATCACATTACCCTGACTGGCACATAGCAGTGTTTATTTACTTTACTGATAGAACTTAATTGGGTATAATTGCCACAGCATCTTAATTCTAAATACAGGAATTGATTTGGGGATTAAATGGAATATGATAATTGCGTAATTGAAACGAAGTAGCTGGAGTCGTCACCCGGCTAAGTGGATTTCGTGATTGTGGCTGATTGCATCAGTCAGAATATAAATCAGCTAGATTTGCATGTCTGGCATTGGTTCAATCCCATTCTCCTTAGAACTAGCAATAAATGCACTGGGAGATCAAAAATGAGACAAGAAGCTGTAGCACATGGGATCATAGAGGTAGTAAGAACTATTTTTTTTTTTTTGCTAAGATATTCCATTTGTTTTCATTATATAGAACAAAATTATCCTTCCTTATTAAGAACAAAATTAATTGCTGTACCATTTGTTTAACTATTCATTCAGGAAAATCACATTTGTTTCACTACTCATTCATTCTCATTTCATGTGTTTTTGTAACCTGCCATTCATTTTTGTTTCCCATTTTCCATTGACTAATGGAGTGAAGTGCTCCATTGGTCTATACAGAAATTAAACACCTGGATCCTCAGAAAACGGCTCCTGATGGGACAAGCTCCTCCCCTCCCACTCCTGTGAGAGGCTCTGGCCCAAATCCTAACCAACTTTCCAGCACAGACACAACTGTGTCAACGGGGCGTGTGTTGCATCCTGCAGTTGGGTGGCAGTCATAGAGGCCTCCTCAAGGTAAGGGAATGTTTGTTTACTTACCTTGGAGCTGCATTTCCCTTACCTTGGTACTGGAAAGTTGGTTAGGATTGCACCCTCTCTTACTTAGCTTTTATTGGATCCGGTTGTATTGGCTGCTGTATATTGCTTTGTGATTTGTTGTAAACTTTTTTCACTGCTGTTATTTTTATACATTATTTCTTGCATTGAGGACCTCCATTTTTGAGTGGGACAGGGAATACCAGGTGCTGTAGGCTTATACCATAGTCTTTTGAGACTGAAGGTTGCCAACCATTTTTTATTTAAAAACGCAAATAAATAAAGGATCAGAATGTGGCCATTGTGCACCCACACACTGCCACTGGCACCCGATGGCCCTGTCTGTTCCTGCCATCCCTATTTCTGGCAAGGCTGCACTTGGTGGAGCAGTGTCCTGTGGCTCCTGCAGTGACACACCTGATACAGGAAAAAGGCAGTAGTGACGGGCAGCGTCTTCTGAGGGAAGTGCGTCTGCCATGACCGATCTTCTCATTGTGGAGGCCCTTCAAAACTTCAAGGAAGCCTGACTTCTCTAGAACCTCCTTTGAAAACGACCATTTTAGAATTAGTGACTTTTTTTGTTTTATTGTCAAATACTCTCCAGTCTCTGCTCTAACAATGGAAAAGTCCATCACAGGTTACAAGCCATGATGACATACGCAACCTGGTTTTAGAAGCAGCCTATCTGTAAGTGTCAGATGCAAGGGAGTGGTAACAGAACATAGGTATCTCGTCTTGTGTGCTCCCCGAGGCATCTGGTGGGCCACCATGAGATACAGGAAGCTGGACTAGATGGGCCTTTGGCCTGATCCAGTGGGGCTCTTCTTATGTTCTTATGTTAATGATGTCCCCCATAGGGCACAATCCTAACCAACTTTCCAGTACTGACCTAGCCGCAATGCAGCTGCAAAGTAAGGGAAACTTTACCTTGAGGAGGCCCCCAACTGCCTCCCCACTGCAGGATGCAGTGCACATCACACTGGCACAGCTATGTCCGTGCTGGAAAGTTGGTTAGAATTGTGCCCATAGAGATATAACCCCCACAGAGGTTTAAGACAGCATTTGGTACTATTGCTTCTCCTCATCCACTGAGCTTAAGAGATGCAATTGCAACAGCACCATGATGCTCTGTTGCCTAGCAAACTCCAGTGTACTCTGTTCCAAGCACTAGTTTAATTGTCTCTTCTATCTGCACCCTCTACTCCGCAACATTTTCTCACGGATGCAGTGAACCTGATAGGCTCAGCTTAAACCAGAAGTGTGATGAACGACTTCCATCCAAACTGAAGGGCTGCAGGGAATATTTCCTCAGCAGCCAGTTACAAATCAGTGCTTTGCCAAGAGCAATTTTTGCCATGAACTTGGGTCAACCTCAATAGACCTCACAAGTTTGGTCAAGGGGAAAGTTGGCCTGAGGCTCTCGCCCCAGTTGTTGATCTACAGTCAACAATACACCACTGAATATGCTTTTTAAGTATGCTCGTGAAAACAAATGTGACAACACAAGATGGCTGAGAAAATAATTAAGATGTCCAAACAGAGTGAGGGGAAACATCTTAATGTTTTCTGAGCTTACTAATTTTGCATTGTACTTACCAATACACATAAGGCTTGATATTATTTATATTTGTATACATGCCCCCAAAACATTCCAGATAAGCCTCAAAGGAAGTAGAAACTCTGTCTTCAAATAAATTGTGCTGGACCCAATTGCATACTGAATTTATTTCTTATAATATTTGTAGAACTCACAGCCCAATCCTATCTAAACCTTCACAGGGCGATGAAGTGCAGCCTCCACTGCATCCTGCAGGGGAGATTTGGTTGCTGGAGGTCTCCTCAGGATAAGGGGACATTTGTCTCCTTGCCCCAGGGTAAGTCCCAGCAGCCACTAAGTGTCAATTCAGACCTGTGCCAGCAACATCACTGGTTCATGTCCGTGTTGACCCATGCAGGCAGATCAGGCCCAGGAAGTGCCTCAGTGTTGAAGGGCCTGGCTAATAGAAGGCAAGGAAGAAGAAACAACGTCTGTTGGAGCCAGGGCCTCTGAGAGGAATTTTATCAGGGGGTACAAAGTTTCTTTGGGGCCCCTTCCCAAAGAGGGAGGAGGTGAAACAGAGTTGGGGGTGGCAATGGGGGTGGGCAGAATGAGGGCAAAACAGGCAGGGGGAAAGTGGCAACAGCCAGAATACTCTTTGGAGCCCAGATCTACCAGACTTCCCAAAGCAGAGCTCAGGTCTACCTGCCTACCTGGCATTGGCAGCTAGATCCAGTAATACAGAAAACCAAACACACTCCTAAGTCTCTCTAAAATCTTTCAGATATAGAAGATCATTGCAGGAGATTAGTATCATGGTATTTAGGCTCACACCTGAATGGAGAGTGTCCAGTGTACACCAAAACTGACTTCTGCAGCAGCTGTAGCCCCACAGCTGTGTAGCTGAGCTCCTATATACTTCTTCATGGTAAGCGGATGCACAAGCCAAAGAGCTGCTATAGCAGGTCAGTTTTCTCCCAGATGTGACACTGTTAAGGAACATATGCATTCCTGGGCCTAGTGTGTATGGCTTGTGGCAGTAGTTGCCTCCATGTACCCACTGTAATGCCCCCAGCATCCGGTGTGGGCTGTGAGTCCAGGTGAGATTGAAAAATGTAAGATCCCAGGAAATTTCTGGGCCCCCTCCTTTGACTCCTGGGCCCCCTTCCTGACCCTGGGCCTGGGTACAAATTACCCCCTTTACCCCCTTCTCCTAAGCCCTGGTTGAGAGAGACAAGAGAGACAGAAACTACTTGGATTTGTTCCCCTGAATATTCTTTGTGGGGGGGGGGGGGAAGCTTGGAACATTCTTTGCCATAATGAATTGTCCTGTTGACTTGTATTTCCTTCAGAAGACTACAGAAGACTTCAGAAGACTCAGAAGACTACAACGACAACACTGAGCATTCCAAGGGTGAAATGGCCACGTCACTGTGCAGACTTCTCCATAACACTGTGATACATTAGGTCCCCAAGTTATGGACATCTGACTTATGGATGTCCTGAGTCATGGATGGCCAACTGACATTCATTTCAACCTCCAGACATAACTCCAGAATGGAACCAGGACATAAGTTGGGAATAGGGCCCTTTCCTATCTTCTGCTGATCTACCGGCTGCATCAGAGGCGTGGCACTCGTGTGCGCAGGGCTGCCAGCCATTTGCGCTAGTGGCCCCAACCCTGTAGCAGTGCACTGTAGCAGTGACTGCTGTGACAGAGGTCCATGCCTTGCACTGAAAGACCACAAGTTCTGTCAGCACAAGGCCCAGATAAGTTTGGGCCGCCAGCACAGTTACATTTTTCTGCAAGTTTTCAGCACACTGAAGATTCCGAAACATATGCACAGACCTCCATGAGCTTTTGGGACAACTGTAGACAGCATAAATGCACTCATTCAGCAACATTTTCTGTCCTCATTAGCTGTGGCCCATGACTTGAATTCAAAAGAGTAGTTAATGAAAGGAGATCAGGCCTGGAGATTCCACGACAACTCATTTTGCTGACAAAGACAGTAACAAGAACTGAAAATGACACAGCCCTTATCTATCCCGCGACAACTTTAAAGGCTGCAATAAGAACAGACAATTGAACAGAGCTTTTCTTTGGGGCTTGTAAAACTGCCGGCTCACGTCCTTCCTTATGAGCCATGCCGAAGGCAGAGAGATGATGAGACCATAGCTAAGCTCCAGGGTTTTTATTTTTGCCCTCCCTTCTGTTATGAGGCATGGCGTTTTCACATGACTAGCATGCTGTGGTCTGCAGGCTCGAAAGAATTTCATATGTTGTATTGGCAACAATTATCATCCATTCGTACAGGGACACAGGACTCAAGAAATGAGCTGATGTGAGAACTGGGTAGTCATCCCAAATAACCAGGCAAACCACAACAGGAGACAATTGTGGAATAGCTGGGTTGTAAGTCTGGGTATAATTGCTCCAGTTGCTAGCTGAGGCTAGTTTCATGTTATCATAGCACTAGCATGAAATGCAGGAAAAAAAAATACATGCCAAGTTCAAACAGAGGAGTTTGGTGTCTACAATCCACTGATTTAAAGCATCTGGGATGCTACAGCCATGGAAGGGCTGTGCACCAGTCCCCTTACTGATTTTTACTATTCCAACCATCAGAGTAGTAGAGCCAGGGCAGGCAGTAGAATCCAAACAAAGCATACTTGCACCAAAAAAAAAAAAAAATCCCACATCACTGGGAATATCTTTTCCATGTGCTGTTCTATGTGCTTCCATTGCAACGACAGGAAGCTGTTTTGGGGTGCGCATTGAACCTTTTGTACATAACAAGCTGCACCTACCCAAATCTCAGCTCCTACACTAGCTATTCTCAACAGGAGCCATATGGCCCCCTGGAGTGCCCTGGCATGTTTGAAGGGGGCCACAGACTGAAAACCAAAAACAATAAATGATTTTATTTATTTATCACATTTTTATACCGCCCTTCCTCCAAAGAGCTCAGGGCGGTGTTGTACATAGCTGCCCCCATACTTTTTTCCTCACAACAACCCCGTGGGGTAGGTGAGGCTGAGAGAAAGTGACTAGCCTAAGGTCACCCAGGAAGTTTCATGGCTGAGGGGGGATTTGAACCTGGATCTTCCAGGTCTGAGTGCACCTCCCAAAACACTACACCACCCTGGCTCTCATTTTATGTTTATCTGTTTGTGCTGCATCCATTTTTGACGGGGGGGGGGGTTGTGTTATGGAACCTCAGAAGAGCTCCTAAGGAGAGCAAAAAAACAAAAGTTGAGAATGGTCGTTCCACCTCACTACTAATGGGTGCAGAAGTCCTATCCTCTTTTGCATTTGATCATTGCAGTGTACCGGGAATGTACACTATGCCTACAGGTGCTGGTAGGTGGGACGGATCCTGAAGTGGATGGAGAGGGTTCAAAATGGGGTTGGCTTGAGGGACAGGATCAACATCATCTCCACTGCCCTTGCCATCAGTGTTTCCAATGCTCCTGCCCCTCTCTCACCATAGCCTTCATCACCCCCCTCATCTCCACTAACTCCACTAACTTCTCTGCCCCCTGTAGCCAAGCCTGGCCAGGAAGGGAAAGAAGCAGAAGGGGGAAACACAGGATATATGAGAGGGAGATGCTCCCACCCCTCTGCTCTCCACACTTCAATCACTACGTGGAAGACAGCAGGTAGGGAGAGAGAGCAGAAGAAAGTGGTGGAGAAGACGGAGGTAGCAGCAGCAGCAGCAACAGAAGCGCCTGAGGCAGAGGAGACAGTGGTAGCACCAGCCAGCGTCCCTGTGGGGTCCTGATGTAGGGTGGCCCTGATGTCGCATCTTGGGAGGCACACAAGGATAATGATGCTCCTAGCAGGCCAAGGTTTCAAACTAAATTGGAGCACAGTGTGCAAATATTTCCAAGCTCCTTCATTAGGCTGTGCTTCCTCTGGAGGGTTCGCTTCACAAGGCACCTCTCCACCTCTGCCTTTCTCTCCCCCTGCACACTCCCATTTGTTGCTGTTTCTGAACAACACAAATAATTCCTCCTCCCTGGACTCGCTGCCTCACCAGATCAGGGAGCGATGAAGGCCGTCTGAATGTCAAGATACATTTACACAGCTGTGGTGCGCCGCTGATGGCATCTCTTGCCTTGTTTTCCTAATTAGCTGGTGAAGACATCAGAAGCCTCGCCTTGAAAGGGAGTGTTGCAGGCAGGGCACGTATGGGGAAGAGGCCAGGGGAGCAAGAGACCAGGATGTGTGTACCAAGAGAAATGCAAATGAGGATTCCAGAACACTGTGATTGCTTCAAATGAGATGCAAAACGCACGCACACTTTTCATCAGCTTCCAAGGAGAGGGCAATGAATGTACGCCTTTCATTAAGGGAGCTACACGCTTAGGAAGCTTAGCTGTAATGGGACAGCTCTATTTTGTTAAAGAGCAAGGGAGGGGTAAAACAAATCTCACTGCATGTGACGCGACTGCTAAGTAGTCCTGGTAAATCTATCCCTATAACTGTAGCTAAAGCACTGTGTCTAATATGGTCACTTTCACAGGAGTTGTCCAAGTAGAAAGCACACCAGCAAACTATGTGAATCCCTTCAGAACTAGACTGCCAGCTATCTACCACTGCTCCTGTTGCTAAACTGATGGACTTGCACCTAAGTAACATAGCACAACTATTACGTTCAAGAAATGTAACATTTTATCCTGCCACACATGGATTCAAGGTGGTTTGCGACTGAATTGAAATGGCTGGCCCATTTTTTCATCACACCCTGCTAAAAATGGTGGTTCAAGAGTAGGTTTTTGCATGAATTACTATTGTAAGACTACAGATACAGTTGCTTTTAAGAGAGTGGACAGTGGTTGGAGGGAGGTTTCCCTTCCAATGGCACACATGCTCATTTCTTTGGTCCTTCTGTCACCTCTGGACAAACAGCTTTTGCAGTTTCCCAAAAGGGGAAACGGGGATGCTTGAGGAACATGTCACAAGCTGCAATCCATCTATCAGATCCTCATAGACGATCAGAAGAACCCGGACCTCCAAAAGGAATTTTTCAAGAGGTACAAAGTTTCTTTGGGATCCGTTCCCAAAGGGGAAGGGGATGAAACAGAGATGGGGGGGGGGTGACGAGGGTGGAGAGGCAGGGGTAGGGAGGGGCAAAACAGGGCAGCGGGAAGGTGCAACAGCTGGAAAAGGCTTTGGAGAAATGCAAAGCCCATGTCTACCTGCCCATGCAGTGTTGCAGCTAGATACAGTAATATGGAAAACCAAACACCCTCCTCTCTAAAATCTTATAAATATAGAAAAATCATCACAGAAAATTAGTATCATCGTATTTAGGCTCATATTTTAGTGCATAATTAGACACCAAAACATGCCTCTGCAGCACCTGTAACCCACAGCTGAGTTTCTGAGCCCCCATATGCTCCTTCATGGCAAGTGGATCTACGTGCCAAGAAGCTACTGCAGCAGGCCAGTTTCCTCCCAGATTTGACACTGTGTCATTGGCTCAGCACATTTGGCTTTCAATAGCAACAGTAGCCATGCACCCAGTATCCCACTCAGGCAGGAAGTCCAGGTGAGATAGGAAAATAGAAGATCCCAGGAAATTTCTGGGCCCCCTTCTTTGGCTCCTGGGCCCCCGTTTCGACCCTGGGCCTAAGTACAAATTAGCCCCTTTACCCCCCTCACGGTCCCTGAGAAGAACCATTGGCTGTTGACCCCATTCTAAGAGGTCTTGGACAATATCCCTTCCCTCACCTAATGTTCCTCATCTACATCCTGCTCCTCTCCTCAGGATACACCAATGTATCTCTACATATACCAGTGCAACTGGTGTAGAAGTCTGACCCCAACAGATGCCTGTTCAACACTGAAAAAATGCCATGCCAGTGTAGCTTGGATCTCACTGGGACACCAGCATGACTCCACTAGCTGAGAGGTCAAAACAAGGAGGAGACTGAGGAATGACATGGAAGGGACAAGTAGGAGTTGATGCACACAATATCCTAACACCCCTTCAGATGATGGACACACCTCCAATGCAGGAATAATGTAATGCTGACAGAGCTGGCATAGGTAAAAGTAACTCCATGGGGAACAAAGGGGAAGGGGAAACCAGCAGAAAAATGCAACTCCTGCCACCCCCATCCCATCCACTTTCCCAAGATGGAGCATAAGATACAGACTACGAGCACAATCCTAAAGGTGCGTGTGGCCAGTGCAAATCCCTTGCACCAGACTGGGAGGGTTGCAAACATGCCATAAAGCCATGGCAGCAGGTGAGTCTGCATTGGCCAAGCTTGGCCTGTGCGTGGGTCTGGAGAGGTGGGAGGAGGCATTTTGAGGTAAGGAAAGGCGGGTGGTGGGTGGGAGGTGGGGCTGGGATATGTTATATGTGATCCAGTTATACTGGATCCTAGCCCTTTTCCCAGGCAGTGCAGAGCAGCTCCAGCCTGCTCCATTCTGCAGATCTGCACCACCTCATCAGGCAGCACAGATAAGTAGACCTACTGGGGCTATTGGGGCTTTACTCAGAGTAAGGGGAATTGCTTCCCCGAACCTCAGGCCAAGCCTCAGTCAACCCCAAACCTGCACTGGATACAGCGCAGGCCTGCCAATCACAGCACATTCACCTCAGGACTAAAGCCCCTGCCAGGGAGACTTCAGCTCAGGTGTCAGGTGCATGGCATGGGGCTATAATCTCTCTGGGCTCTCAAAGGAAATCTCCAGTGATGGAAACCATGGCACACAAAGGGAGCACTTGTCCAAACAACCTCTTGTCTCTTACAACATGTATGGTAAGTTAACACTTGTCTTCTAAGAGCTCTTATTGTAGATATTCTGCCCCAGGAGGACTTCACAGACCAATACTCAACTGGAACCTCTACTTCATCACCCCAACAGGGGAAGCAAACACAATCCACCCAACAAAGCAAGGGGGATTAGAGTATTCCATTACACAATATATTGACCTCTCTATCTCATGATTCTACCTCCACCACAACCCTTCAGAATTCTTGCAACTCTGCTATCAACTGTGTTGCCTAACCATCCAGTTGCAACACCTAACAGCAAGGAGTTTCTGCTCTCTTTTGGCAAATGCTAGGGATGCCAAACATTGGTACTTCTGGCCAAGCACTCATCAGAATCCCCCTTTGTTTTTCAGGACTGCACCATTGCCACAGGGGACAGAACAGCTGTCTAATATGGAATTTCACTGCAGCCTCCCTTCCCAGGAGACAGACAAGTAATGTTCCAAGCTGCAGTGCTCTCGTCCCCAACAGGGCACCAGCGCATGAGCACTCTGGTGGTACCACTCTCCCTCATAAACATGGAATATGCATCTCAGTAGAGAGAACAGGAGGGACTGATGCTGTTCCCAAGTCATTTTACTCCGTATTTCACCTTGATCCCCACAGGTAGCTGTCCCATAGACAAGGACACTGCGCAGAGTCCTAAAGTGATAGAATAGACTGTGATAGACAGAAGACTGCGGGGGAGGGGGGAGGGAGATCTGGTCTTTCAATGTTCCCTGCAAGTTGAAAACTAGCACAGCAGGGAAATGACTGGACCAGAACTTTCCTCTCTGATGTACTAATTCTTGTTTTTGTTTTTTCCTTCCAGGGAGGTTTTTACATGGTGAAACAGAAAAAAATGGCATCCCCCACCACTCACTGGCCACCTGAAGTGGTTCAAGGGTTTCTACCAATGAAAGAATTGACTGCTTCATTCCACTGTATGTGTAGACCAGGCCCCAGGCCCTGAAAGGTCTTCGACTCTGAGTTTACTTGTATAAGCAGTTCTCAGGAGATAAAAAGCAGAACTCCCAGCATGCATTGGTTGTAAGATGTCACATTGTCCGTAAACACAGGAGTGTTTGAGCAGCATCTCTGCAGGACCTATGGCTGCCTGTCAACTGCAAGGTGAGCAGAAGCTCACAGGGAACAACTTTGCTGTGACAGGTTTGAGATGAGCTTCCACAACATGACATACAAAATGTTCCCTCAAAATCCCAGCCCACTGCTAATGAAAGCACCTTCCATTGACAGCTGATACGGAGGTGGGAAAATGTCAGCCTGGCTATTACCACCACCTCTATCACTGCACTGATAGCAGCCCTGACCTTTACTGTGCCCAGCAGTAATTTGTTTTCACGGCTGCCATGAAACTGGGCAGCAGTAAGGGACCGGGGGGAAAAAAATGATGCCTCCCCCAAGCCCGTACAACGGGTTTCTCCTGCCTGCTTTAACTGCCATAGGTCTTCAACAAACCTGCAAGCTCATTAGGATGACAGTAGAGGCAGCTGTAAGAGGATTGGCCCTGCCTGAATCTCTGCTTTTTTCAGTAAGGCCAGAGCAAAGAACCAGCAGCAAGTACTACCGCTTTGAACGGCTTATCCATTTTCAATTTTGTTAACTTGCTGGCAAAGATGAAGAATACTGTACATTAAACAGTGGCAGGGCCAACTCTTCCTCCAACTAGGGCAATCACACCTTCTCCCTCTCCAGACAAATGCCACTAGTTCGAACATCTCCGGAGATCTGACGGACAAGCTCAGGCATCCTGGCCACTGGTTTATGTGATTTTAGCCCCATTGCCTCCCATGTTCTTTCAGCAGCTTGAAGAACTCTGCTGTGGGGATTCTCAAGGATGGACAGATAGTGGCTTCTGCACACACGGAAAGTCACGCCGTTTTGTGTATTTGCCTGGGCTGCCAAGCGCACCTCCTGAGCAAGAAAGTGAATAGAAAAGTCATTTTGAACAGCAACACTCTTGCCTGTCTGTGTGTTACAGGACACTGCAACAAAGATTCGCCACATTAAGAGCCGTGATCCTGCACACACTTTCCTGGGTGTAAGCCCCACTGAACTCAGTAGATCTTAGTCCTTATTAGACATGCCCAAAATTGGGTTGTAGGAGTGAGAAGGCCAAGAGGAAGATCTTGACATAAACAGCTGCATAATCTACATGTTGAACTTCTTGTAACCAAAGGGATGGGATCTGAAGGACAGGGTTGGTTAGTACTGAGGCCTTAGTGCAGGGCTTTTCAAACTGGGGCATCACGACGCCCCAGCCTGCGGGCCCTGGCCCCTGCCCCCTTAAGGGGCGGGCCAGCCTGGAGGCAGGGAGGAGGCAGCGGCATGATCCCCAGGATTGAGCTGCTCAGGGGGGCTGCAGGGGCTTGGGTACACGTACCCAAGCCCCTGCAGCCTCCCTGAGTGGCACAATCCTGGGGATCGTGCCGCTGCCTTCCCCCACCCCTGCTGCCTCCCCCCTCCCACCCACGGAAGAACTTAGTGGCTCTCAAACTCTCCCAGAGAGTTTGAGAACCACTGCCTTAGTGTAAAAAGAAGAGGGATTGCTGCTCTGAGCAGCTCTCAATCTAAAACTGACCCAAGGGAGTCAGCAGTGGAAGGGGAGAAGTGAAGAAGGAATAAACTAGAAAAGAATATGAACATATTTCATGTTCATGCACTTAAACTTAATTACAGTATGGTGTGGGGTCTAGGAGGTGGAGCAAAAGGCCTCTTGACTTTCCAGAGACGGCTGAGTAGATGGCAGTCCCTGTCCTCATAAGAGGAGGTTTGATAGAGTTGCTCTCCTCCCTTGCTGATATAGGTGGTGACACTTGTTGCCTCTGCCACACAGTTCTTCCTACATAGGTCTGGCTTGACAGCTACACTACGTGTAATACATAAAGATTAGGGAGGAAATGTGACTGACACAAGAAATCAACCAGTTGCAGTTGATTTGGGGCAACAGCAATAAGTGAAGGACAAGTGATAGGACAAGAAGGGACTGGTGAGGACACAGTGCACGTTTCATAGTAATGGTGAACTTTGGTGGCTTTGGGCCACAATCTCTTTGTTCTGACTCAGAGTGCTTCTCCCCCTCCCCCCCCATGACTCACAGGTGAATTCTGCCACCTTAAGAAAATACCATTCTGTTCCGCCGCACATGTAGACCAGGACTTTGATACAGATTAAACAGACCCCCCCCCCCAATGTAAGTGAATATAAAAATAAGTTACCACTGTGGTTCTGAGTTCTAAAAAAGTTCTCCAGCTGTTCTTAAAGAGTGAATCAAATAATGTACTAAATAAAACACCAGAATAGGATAAGGAAACCCACTTTGGGAATTTGTTTTGCTTTCATTTTTGAAGAGAGAGAAAAGTAAAATATTTTAATGGTGCTTTACCAGGGACTGCACAGCTTTAACTCATCCTAACTGTAGCGGGTTGACCCACCCACTGCAAGAAGCTGCATTCCGTCTCTCTGAATCCCCCTCTAGTCTCTGCCAATGGCCTTTTCACCGCTACAGAGCAGGGCTAGCTGAACAGAAAACTATATCAATTTGCAGTATGATTAAGAAACCCACCCCTCAGGAATGCAGAAATGGAACAGAGCTGTATTTTAATTGATTTCAGCAATGCTGTTTGTCAAACAAGATGTTGCAGGGGTAGAATTCCATCAGGATTAAAAACGGGGGGGGGCACATTAAGGAACTATTTACAGCAGTGGTTCCCAACATTTAGGAGCTCAGGGACCACTATGGCAAAATTTGGAGAGGGCGGGGACCACATGTAACACCCCCCACCCTCGCACACAAAAAATACAATTAAATTTGTAATACATAAGAAGATTATTTAATAATTAATGTGAAGGTTGCGCTTACATTTGCTTCACTAGCTGTGAAAGTCTTGGGTTTACATGGTATACATGGAACACATAATAATTCCCCCCCCCCAACTCAGAGGTTTTCACACCCATCCAATTCAATCTAGTCTCTTTCTCCCCCCCCCCCCGCACCAGACCACATTACGCACAGCCCTTGCCTCTTTTAAGTGTGGAAAAACACCTCAAAAAGGGAGAGGTTAAGCACAAGGGGAAGTCATGCAAGGTAGTTAAATGAGCCAACAGAAAGCACACACATCCCTCCACAGTTCCTTTTGTTACACAGCCCTGGCCCTGCTCCCCCCACTTGTGAGTCCAGTGTCCTTAGGAAACACAATTTAGGCAGGTGGGTCCTGAAGGAGAAGCACCAGCCCAGAGAGACATCTCAGAATGGCTGCTGCATGTCTCAGGAAGAAAAGTCCTTTTGGTGTGCACTGCAAGGTCTTGGGGGGGGGAGTCTCTCTGCACTTCCTGTTCTAATTGCTGTCATGCTCTAGCTGTGGACTGCTTTGGTTGGAGCCAAGAGAGTGTGAGCAAGCCTATGGGTAGGCTGCAGCCACAAAACAACAGCTGCCTACTCTGCCATTGGTCTGTGGAACTCCTTGCCCCAGGATGTGATGATGGTGTCTAGACTAGATGCCTTTAAAAGGGGATTGGAGAAATTTTTGGAGAAGTCCATCACAGCCACAGTGTGACTAACAGCCCCATTCTAGGCATGTCTACTCAGAAGTAAGTCCCATTATAGTCAATGGGCTTACTCCAAGGTAAGCATGCATAGGATTGCAATCTGAGGAGATAGGGAACTGGCCAAGTGTGGGGTGGGGGAGGGCTCCCCATGGACAAAGCTGCTGCTGCTGCTCTCTGAGGAGGAAGAGTCAGGGGTGGCACCTGCTGTACTTGGCTACAGTGGTGCCTGTTCTGCAACTTCTGGGATTGCTTCTCCCCAGGTGGGCAGCTTGCAGTAAGACAGCAAAGGTGCTGCCTGTTTCCCTCTCCAAAAGGGGTGCCAAAACCTGGTTGCCTGGATCCCTTGCTCCACCCCTGGGCGTTAGAAGAGCACATCCAGGGGGTCCAGTTCTGCCAACTGGGGAGGGGGTACCAGGGCTGGGGGTTGAGCATATTGTTTCTCCCCTCTCCTGCTGCCACACTGCCTCCAACTCCCTTCCTTTGTGTTGCCTGGCCAGCTGGAGTCCGGACTCCCAGGGAAATCACATCCAGAGAAACCCACTTCCAGGGAAACCACTCCCCCCAGCCAGCCAGCCATGCCTTTGAGAGCCTGCTCCTCCTCCTTATTACTCTCCCTTCTCAGGCCCCACCCTTCTCCTCCCCCCTCAGGCCCCACCCTCCTCCTCTTGCTAAAGGGACTTCCCAGGCTGGCAGGAGTCCTGATCTGACTCCTGAGAAACCAGGCTGCCAGGGCTCACCTGAAGGCACAGGGTCAAGGAATGCAGACAGCAGGCTGGAGGCAGCAGGCGGCAGGGCACCTCTGCATGCAGCTGAGGCATGAGGCTGCACAAACACGTGCGTACCTTACAAGGCGCCTGCGCTTCACTTTTTTGCTTGTCTGGGCACTCACAGACAAGGAAGGAAGGGAGGTGGAGGGGGGAGGCAGAAGAGAGGCTATGCTATGCTCTGATCAGCTCTGAGCTGCTCTGACTGGCTGCTGGCGCTGCAGAGGCTTTTTTTCTTCCTGTAAGGGTATTTTTTTTCTTTTTTCACCAGAGATGTCATGGACCACGGGGGGGGGGGGTGCTGCAGACCACCAGTGGTCCATGGACCACCGGTTGGGAACCCTAGATTTACAGGATCACAAAAAAGAATTGCTCTACTCTAACACCAGCCCAGCAACCACAGTGTTGCAACAGCGCTGCTGACAACAAAGGAATTTGAGCCAGGCGAAAGGTTTCTTGCTCCTTAAATTCCAATAAAAGTCATTTGCCTCTTTCTCCGAGACCTTCTTTTCATTGCACTGTACTCACACATGCTGTTTGCCAAGCTCCAAGCACTGACAATGAATTACATGTCCATTGCAACTTGCTTTTCAGTAGTGCCACACAAAACCAGCAGGGTTTAATGGCTGTTTACACCGCTAGCAATATTGACTTCTGTTGCTGCAGAGTCATCATTGCCACATGCAGCCATACAAAACAGAATTGTTCAAAGAGCATGAAAGACCAGGAAGAGAAGAGTACCCCATCACTGCTCCATTGGTGTAGTTGATCATGTGAATGGGGCCAAAGGACATTAAAATGCTTTGTGGACAGTGAATTTGGTAATATGACTAGACTCTTCAGACTAAGGACATAAGAAGAACCCTGCTGGATCAGGCCAAGGCCTACATAGCCCAGCATCCTCTTTCCCACTGTGCTTCTGGGAAGCTGTGGAAAAAATCCCTGATTTACCTTTCCAGATCAGGGAGAGAGGTTTTCCAAGGTAGCCTATCCTTGTCTGGCTTCCTTGGTGGTGACAGCAGAGAGATGTACTAAATCCCCAGATATTTCCAAACAAACCAATGGGAGAAGGAAGGGAGAGAGCAAGAGGCCTGATGGTGTCACTAACTGCTAAGCATTGTATCAGTTGTGCCCTTCACTCTATACTTCCTGCATGTGCCCTTTCCCTCCACAGTAGCCTGTAAGCAGAAGACAAAGGCATATCCCTCTCTCACTGTTTCTCCACTGCAACTGGTCTTCAGCAGCAGTGTATATGCATCATGAATGGTAGTCATGTATGTACTCCATGAATTTGTCTAATCCCCTTTCACCGCCGAGAGTAGGTGATTGGCCCAAGGCTGAGTCTCATGGCTGAATGTGTATTTTTAAACATAAATTTCCCTAATCCTAGTCCCATACTCCAACCACTGCACTATTCTGGCTTGTAAATTTCAAGAGCTGAAAGCACCACAAGAGTCAAAGCCTTTCCACCAGAAGCAGAGATTGCCAAGTAATGCAATCCACATCACCAACCACTCTGAAATCAACAGCGGTGCTGCCTTTGATTTGAAAGGCTCTAGATAGCTTCCAACAAGGCATATGTCAATCAGTTCCTCCATCAACCCGTTTGAAAGAGCACTAAACCAAAAGAGCCCACTGTGGAAAGCTCTGAAAGGAATCTTAGACTATCTTCATTGATAAATAATGAAAAAGTTTCTGAGTGCCACACTACTTACACACTTTGGTAGTGTGCATGTTGACACATGCTTGCAGCACTGCTTCATTCTGGTTTTATCCTGCTATCTGAACCCTGGGAGGTTATCCCATACACCCTCTAGAGCAGTGCTTCTCACATATTTTGCACCAGGATCCACTTTTTAGAATGACAGTCTATGGGAACCCAACAGAAAAGATGTCATGGCTGGAAATGACATCATCAAGCAGGAAAATTTTTAACAATCCTAGGCCACAATCCTTTCCACACTTACCTAGGAGTAAGCCCAATTGACTATCATTGTTAAAAACATATACATAGTAGCCTATTAAAAGTACAGATCTGTAACATTTTCTCAAATGCAGTCACATATCATGGTAGCAGCAAGTCCATTCTATTAAAAATAAAATATTTAAATGAATGGGGACCCATCAGAAATTGGCTTGCGACCCACCTAGTGGGTCCTGACCCACAGATTGAGCAGCATTGCTCTAGAGAAACATGGGGCAGCGAATATGAAAGGGACATTAATGTATGTGCTCACTATCAGAGTGAATGGGTTCTCTACTATGAAAGTACACTTCCTGAAAATGTGTATGTGGTTCTATTGAAGAGGAGTATGCACCACTTTGGCCAGTATTATTATTATTATTCATTGGCATTTCCTGGGCTGAATGATAAGTGGATTCATTGCAACTGCTAAATAAGAGAAAAACCGAACTTCAGCTGAAGTATCCAGAGTATAGATGCATTCAATTAATTTCATTAGACAAGGAATCTCCCCCAGGCTAAAAGGCTTCAAAGTGGCATTGGAGATAAATTGTCCTTCCAATTCATTCTCATGGCCAGCTGCCACTTGGGAGGCTGCTTCGATTATTATTAAATTGTTCCTCCTTCAGTAACACTGGAGGAGTTCTCTAAATAGCTTCCCGAAGAGGGGGGCCTTTCCAGAATACAAATGCAAAGCTTTCCTTGATTGCTTTCACACTTGACTTTTTCACAGCATACGGGGAAATATCCTTCAGATTTATCACAGTGGGGAACTTGTTTTCAAGGAATGCCACCCATACCATTGCTTCATAATTTCCTTCGGGAGAGGGATTGCTTTTGCGGCGAGGAAGTCTCTGGGAAGAAGAGGTGGAGAACAGTGATTTTCACTGGCCTTACAAAGGGACAGATATAAATGATATGGAAGGGAGAAAAGTGAGTGATCTTTCAGAGAATGACACCAGACGTATCCATAAAGCACGAGTTGCTTGGAAGTGAGGAGGACAAGCAGGAAGACCCATGACAGTAATATTCACATCAAAAGCAATGTGTCATTTTTAAAGACAAAACCAATCCCTTTTTTGTTGTTGTCTGTTGTTGCTGCCCAGACTATTTCTAGCTGTATTGTTATTCCTATGGATAATTTTAGAAGTAATGAGGTTGGGGTGATGTAGACTCAAGAAAATACATTCTAATGTATATGCATACAGAACTTACTGGAAGGACAATTCCTGTGCATGGACCTCAGGGCTTGAACGAAGACAATGGTTCTCAAACTTTTTAGAGGCCCTAGAGGCTGTGGCCTGGTTTATGAATATAGGGTGTGGCAATAATGGTGGATGGGCAGAAGTGCTCCCCCCTCCCCAAGTAGCAGCTTGTTTAACTCTTGATGCACACAGCCTAATCTGCCCTGTCTGTTTCACAAGCCACCAAAAATTGGGTCATGACCCACTGGTGGGTCCCAGACCCACACTGCTGAACATGAGTGCAGAGTCTCTTTCTGGGACCCTAGCTTACTGAGCCAGGGCCAGCCCACCTATGTGGCCAAATGAATCGTTCATCTCAGGCAGCAGGTGGGTGGGGGGTTACCACTCTCTATCTGCCTACTTGCCTCCTCTGCTCCTCCTTCAACTCCCTTGATTGAATAAGGAAGTGGGGGGCAGAGAGGAAGAGGAAAAGTGGAGAGAAGGAGTGCCTGAGTGTTTGGTGTCAGGTGGTCTTGAATCAGCCCTCTACTGAGCTTCCTTAGACTTTATATATTCAGGTCTCAGAGCCCTCTGTTCTGCCAGATTCCCAGTCCAGGCTCTGCCTGGAGAATTATGCCCACTTTTAGCTAATTAGCTCCCCTTCTTTCCTCAAAAAATGACTCTGGTTCTGCCCTGCAGTCCTGCTGGACCCCACCTCCAGGGTAGCTTGCCTGTTTAACCTACAGAGGTCCTTCTTCCTGCCAGCAGCCTCCCACCACTACAGCAGCCCCTTGGTCCTCAGCAGGTCTTGGGCACAGCAGCCAAACACCAGTCTTAGTGTCTCCAGTACTTTCTGCTCCAGCAGCTTCCAAAGTCCATTCACACATCAGTTCCAGCAGTCCATTAGCCATCAATTCCTCAGTCCACTAATCCAGTCTGTCCTTCTTCAAGCTTTCCTCCTTCTGCTACCCACACCAAACTCTCCCTTCATCAGGTGCTTTTATGCCTGAGGGCGCTATTGCCTTCAAGTGGCTGCAGCTGTGCAGCACACTCTGCTGCATGCCCAGGCCTTACCCTTAAAGGGGCCACTGGTGATACCAAGTCAACCTCTTCCCAGATCTTCTGGAATTCCAATACGCCCTCTTGAGCCTCAGAAGGAAACTGACGCACAACACTGACCAGCAGAGTTCAACAATGAAAGCAGAAAATTTTTTGAGTACAGTGATGAAAGGTAAGACGAGAAATGAAGTAAATGAGGAAGAGGAATTGAGAAGAAAAGAACTAGAAAGTGTAGAAATTGAACTGGAAGAAAAGAAATCAGATGATTCAGAGACAATCAGAGGAATTGAGAAGAAAAGAACTAGAAAATGTAGAAATTGAACTGGAAGAAAAGAAATCAGATGATTCAGAAACAATCAGAGGAGTCAGAGAAGGAAGAACCTATAGGGGCAAGGAGGCACACACTGATAGCAACAAGAAGAAGACAAAAAGAGAAGATGAATAGTAAAAAGAAACGTGATGGTTACGGTAGGATGGAGTATTTACTCTGTCAACATAAATGGCTTAAATTCACCTCAAAAATGAAAGAAAGTCTTCCTTCAATTGCAAGTTATTTGCTTAATATTATCTTAGATATTATAAAGAATATGATGTGTATTTAGTTATTATGATATTAACTGCTGTAAGGATTTTATAAGCTAGATACTGGAAAGTTATTAAAATTCCAACGAAGGATGAATTAATAGAGAAAATAATGAATGTGGCGGAAATGGATAGGCTTACAGTGACTTTGGCTCAACAGCAAAAACCGACACAGCTAGAGCAATGGAGACCATTTTATGCTTGGTTGAAAATGGAGTTGTAGATGTGTAAGATAGGGCATTTAGATGAATATATTGTATACATGATATATTATATAAGATATGATAGAAAATGTAATTAAGAGGCTAAGCTAAAAGAAGAACAAGATTAGAAGATATGTATTGATTGATTAGATATATTGATATATGATTGCCTGCACCCTCCAATGGTATGTTTTGTGTGTGTGTGTGTGTGTGTGTGTGTGTGTTGTGTACTGAGTTTGTGTGTGTGTGTTGTGTATTGAGTTTGTGTTTGTTTATATTTGTTTTTATTTTGAAAAATAAAAAAAACACTGACCAGCAGAGCAAGTAGGCAGAATGTAGCCTGTCATAACTATTAGGAGCCTGGCTTTCTGCTCATGATTGTCCTACACTTGCTACGTGTCAAGCAGGGTGGCCCATGAGAGGGGGCTGCAGGGGGTACATCATACCTGGGCCCAGTGTAAAAAAAGGGGCCTGGAAGCCAATGAAAGGGGGCTGGAAATTTCCTGGGATCTCAGAAAATGTTTGCATATATTGTGTGAAGACCAGCATTCACATTTTGGGTGAGCCCACATAGATTTATATATTGTGAATCATAGAAATTATTATGAAGAATAGAATAGAATCTCCATTATCCAATGGAGAAGGGAAAGGGCCTAAAAGAATCTTTGTACCCTCTGATAAGATTCATCTCACAGGCCGTTCCAGTTTAGGCCCTCCATGCCTATAAGGCTGTAGTTTTCAAACTCTCAGGGAGTTTTGCAGTAAGTTCTTGCAGGGGAGGGGAGGGAGGCAGCGACACAATCCCCAGGATCCTGTTGCTAAGGGGGGCTGTAAAGACTGGGATGCACTCATCAGTCCCTGCAGCAGCCTGTCGGCGGTGCAGGGAGCTCTGCGCGAGTGTCAGCAGGGCTCCCCAGCCTTCTAAAAGTAAAAGCGGAGCAATCAAGCGCCACTTCCAGTTTTGTGAAAGTGGAACGCGATCGCTCCACTTTAACATTTGGAACGTCAGGGAGCCCTCCAGACACTTGTGCAGGACTCCCTGCACTCCCAACAGGCTGCTGCAGGGACTGGTGAGTGCATCCCAATCCCTGCAGCCCCCCCTTAGTGACGCGATCCTGGGGATTACGTCACTGCCTTCTCCCTACCCCCCTCCCTTAAGGGGCAGAGGCCAGGGCTGCCAGGCTGGGGCATCCTGACACCCCAGTTTGAATAGCTCTGCTATAAGGCATGACTGTCCACAGCCCTGACTTGACTCCCTGAAAAGCACAAAGTTCCCATTCATCACTTTTACTGACTGTCTGGTAGTCAGTTATACCATAGTCTTTCGAGACTGAAGGTTGCCAATACTAAGGTAGTCAGTTAACACAGCAAAAGATCATAAAAAGTGTGGACTAATTCACTAAAAGGCAACTGTTGGTAGACACAGAAGACTGGCTCAGGCATTGGGTATTGCTTACCTAGCCTTCATTATGGCTTCCATTGATGGCTTCTTCATTCACATCATGAGAAGGCTGCTGGTGTGATACTCCTTTCACACAACCAAACCAGGTTGTGAGTGTTGCAGTTATCATACAGGAAACATGTTTTGAGAAACCTATTCTAAGGTCCATCACCCTGAAGTAATACTCCTGATATGATCCAAGAATCTAAACCAGAGAGAGAGAGAGAGAGAGAGAGAGAGAGATGGTCTGTTATTCAGTGTGGGAATGTGTCAGTCTAGAATTCTTAGGCATGTTTGATAAGCATTCTTTCAGACTCAAAACCATACACATAAAATCAAGTGAACATGGAAAGGGGGCATGGGGTTCCACCCGCTAGCTGCACTTCCAATGCCTATTCACTCCCTGACCATGCCCCTTGGTAGAAACAAGTTCAGTGTTTGCCTGAAAAGGTTTAAGCTGTACATGTGTGATAAAGTGAATTCATTGCAAGTTCTAAATAAGAGAAAAACTGTAATGTGGCACTTTCCATTCGGTTGCATTTCATTGCTATTCCTCAGAAAGAAATGGGATTATTCCTCCAGGCACCATGTTTGACATCACGTGACATCGGGATGAACATAGCATCATTCTGTCTACAGCTGAATGCAGTTGGCTTTTTAGCTAATGAAGGTTTATGCCACAATAGAAGTGATAGTCTTGAAAGTGATAAAGGATGTTCCTCCTGTGCTATAGCTCTACAGAGACCGTAGCAAGTGTCCCTTATGGCTCCCCAGCTCTACAGTTCTCCAGAGGAGGCTCCATTCTGTTGCAATCCTATTAGCCAAGGCAGGGGTGAATCTGAATTCTTTTTATAAGCCATGTGTTCAGAATCCCTGCTAAATGGATCAGACAAGACATCCCACTGTTCAGCTACACATGGAAACATTTTGATGCCTGAATGCTTCCATTTAATTTTGCAAATTAATAAAAACAGTATCTGGAGGCCAAGAACTGCTCATTAAACGTAGGGATCAACTCACATACCCAGTTTGGTTTTGTATACCACTTTAAATAGGATGCGTACCCTTTGGTTTTTGGCAAAAGTGAACACTGCAAGTCCAATTTTATGTTATATGATATGTTAGATTCTTAGGGGACTAAGGGTGCAATCCTAACCAAACCTTTCCTAACCTAACCTAACCTTTCCAGCACTGACCTAGCCACAATGCAGCCCTCAGATAAGGTAACAAACATGCCCTTACCTTAAGGAGGCCCCCTTGACTGCCCCTCCCCACTGCAGGATGCAGTGTACACCACATTGGCACAGCTATGTCAGTGCTGAAATGTTGGTTAGGATTGTGCCCTAAAGCTTCAAAATTACAAGAATTCCATGCAGTCAATGGGCTCTAGTCCTAGATACCTTGATGCTTACTTTCCTGGGTGATTAGGACTAGGACAGTATGAAGACACCTAACACCAGCTCTTTGGGGGGCTCTCCGTGGAGGCCCCATTCTAGTAAAGAAGCAGGTTACCTTCACCTTCTCCCTCCTGTATGTGCATCTCCTCTACTCACCACTATTGCTTTCTCATGATCATATAATACTTGCACATGACATTCATCCATGGAGCTGTTTCACCACCTCACTGCCACAACAATCTGCTACCATAAACAGTTCATTGCATAGAGTTCCCCAAAACCTGAACCTCCACATTCCTTTCAGCTATGGGGGGTGCATTGCTTGGTGAGTATAAAGACAATGCAGTAGGTATTGTCTTGTGAACCCATCACACTGTAATGTGGAAAATGGGCTATTTATTTTGTTTAATAGTGTGGAAGAAGCAGTGAGCCCATTGATAAGTTCAGGCTTCACTGCACTCATGTGAAACCCAGTAGATAAATCTACATTATATGATTACATTACATGATTTCTTCTAGCCAAGACAGAAGGAAGGTGAGCAGGACAAGGCCGATGCATTGAGTAGAAAGGATGATAATAATAAATAATAAATTTTCCTTAACTCCTAACACCGTGCACTCTTGTACACTCTCCCCCTAAAAACACACTACATAAATAACAAAAATTATCCACTTCTATATCCTCAACATGCTTTCTCCTTCCTTGCACCTATTGATGCAACCTGGTGAAAATCAATGGCCCAGAGCCCAACTCCACCCAGCTGTATTCCGTGTCAATTCAGTTTTGCTATCTGATAGGGAGAAATACAGGAAGCAGAAGCTGTTGTCTTCCATAAACACAGATGTGTGCCTTGTAGGCATGTCCTGCTTTTCCCAAACTCCAAAGCATTTGGTCACATGCACACATCCTCCTGTAATGATAAGCTACCAGGCATTAATAACACTATTAGTAATATGTAATGGAATTGTCAAACCAAACCATTGCTAGTGTAATAGGTAATTCTTCATCATTAACGGAATGTGTCAGAGGACTAGCCACCAGTGTCTGGATGTTTAATTTTCAAACTGAAAGAATGCTGAAGTTTCCCCCTAACTATTAAGTAGAGATGAGACCTCAGGGCCAGTCTCTGTCACAAGCATTATACAAAGGTCATGGGTGATTGGCAAACAGGTAAAGATTAAATCTGAACTAACCTCAGATCCCAAGATGGACTTTTGTTAAGAATGGAAAAATTGAAACACAATATCATCAGGGTTTCTTCTTCCCTTGCTTAGCCCAGGCAGAATTTTGTTCCATACAAATAAGGACCCAATGGCTCTTCTCTTCCCCCCATCTCTCCCTCCCCCCTTGGCCCACACTTGATTTTTCTAGGTAAGATTTTCAGGTGAAAGGAAACTAATTAAATTGTTTCTAACTCATAGGAGATGGAAATAACCCTTATACTTCATTCCTCTACATTACCTAAGACAGTAGTTCTCACACATTTAGCACTGGGACCCACTTTTTAGAATGAAAATCTGTCAGGACCCACCGGAAGTGATGTCATGACTGGAAGTGACATCATCAAGCAGGAAAATTTTTCACAATCCTAGGCTGCAATTCTACCCACACTTACCCAGGAGTAAGTCCCATTTACTATCATTGTTTAAAAAAACTATACATAGTAGCTTGTTAAACATACAGGTCTGTAACATTTCCCCAAATGCCGTTACATACCAGGTAACATCAAGTCTAATTTATTAAAAATAAAATATTGAAATGATTGGGGACCCACCTGAAATGGGCTCACGACCCACCTAGTGGGCCCCGACCCACTTGAGAAACACTGACCTAAGATGCCTGAAAGACCTTGGAGTGGTTTTTACACATACATTCTTTGCACTACACCATTAAATTCAAAATCTAGAAAACCACGAGCTGAGGCTGAAACATAACTTAGAGCACAATCCTGTGCATGTCTGTTCAGACATTAGCTACATTAACAGCCCAGTCCTAACTTCCTCTGCATCCCACGGAAGATTTTCAGCTGTTGGTGGTCTTCCCAGGGTAAGGGGACATTTGTCCTCTTGCCCCGCGGTAAGCCTCAGCAGCCATTGTGGGACAATTTAGACCTGCATCAGTTCAATCACTGGTGCATGTTCATGTTGCTTTGTACAAGCAGATCTGGCCTGGGAAGGGGCTTGTGATTTGGCATGTACAGTACTGCCACTATCAATCCCACCCCCTTCCGGAACTGTTCCACCCTCCCCCTGCTCCTGTCACTGCCAAATTCTGCCCTCTCCCATTACACTTTCCCCCACCCCTTCAACTTCCATCCCACCTCTCTCCAACCCCCTGCATGGGTGTACCTGCTCCAGCAGCTGTTCGTGGGTCTGCTGGTGCAGGGGAGGCCACTGCAGCCTCCCCACTGATGGGCCTGCCACATGTAACGGCAGAGGCTGCTTTACAACAGTCATAAAGTAGCTTCTGCCGGAACAATGCTAGTTATGCCAGGGGACAAGCAGTAGCAGACCTGCCATTAACTGAAAGGGGCAAATGCCCTGGGCGCTGAGTCCTGCGTGCCTTACTGAGGCTCCTGACGCAGTTGGAAACTGCTTCTGGTTTGCTGGAAGCACAGTTCAAGTCTACGGGAAAGCCTCAGACGGTTTCTCCAGTTCGTCCCAGAGACAGGCAAGGCTCTGTTTCATTGCGGTGAGTAGGGGGGGCAGATTTGCACATGGGGGGCAGATTTGCACATGGGGGGCTGCATCTCACGGGGGGTGCCATTGTGGACCTTTGCCCCGGGCGCGGAGTTGGGGAAGATGAAGGGGATAGGATTGGGGGATATGTTCAATTGATTTACTTCTGTGTAGGTATGTATAGGATCCCAATTGCAATCTGAAACTGCAAGCATCAGGGAGTAAATCCAATTGGACATAATGGAACTTACATCCGAGCAAACACATATAGGTTTGCACTATAAGATTCTGTATATTCTGCAACCCTATTCTGCAACTATAGCTGTTTTGGAAGCAAGTGTAGCATAGAGGCTCACAGACCAATCCTATCCTTGCAATAGCTAGCATATGTCCATGTAAACCTGGGCAACAATAATTCTGCCAGCACAGAAGTCTGCCTGCCAATGGATGCACTACAGACACCAGCGCACTGCCAGTAAAACTGTGCAAATGTAACTTGGACACTGTTAAAGCGCTGTTCTCAGAGAGCCCAAAATGGGGAGGAGAGTAAGGCATAATGTGAGAGAGTGATGGGAAAGACAAAGAGGTGTAAATGTATAATATATCAAATGGACGTGCCCCCAACACCAGTAAAAAGCAATGCCAGTAACAGAACTGATGTAGAAAGGAGTAAACCCCTAGGGAACAATGGAAAATTGTACCACCTCAGTGGCGTAGCTAAGGGGGTGCAGGGGGTAGCAGTTGCAACCCCTTAGCACCAGGCATCAAACTTTAGGGGGGCAACAAGCTGAACTGGACACTAGTGACCAAAATTGTGAAAACCTTGGTATGTATGAACAATACCATCATGTTATATATCATTGGAAAGGTAATTTAATGCTGAATGCAGTGCAACAAACTGCACGGGAATACCTGTATTCTATCAAAAGTTATGGCCAATTAACAAGAAAATGAAAACACAGCTGCCTTGTGGAACAAAAAGTGAATTTGCTTAACTCCAAACTGACCTATGAGACTAATTGTTCTGAGTGCCAATGAGATATTGTTATGATACAGCATGGAACCAATAACTTTTTATTTATTTAATTAATTAAATTTGATTTTTGTCATGCAGCGGGGGCTACAAAATATTTGACCTCAGGTAGCAGATATATGCCTTAGCTATGCCACTGACTGGGGAGGAGGCAGCAGAGCAAGTGGGTGGTGAGCTGCTGGGGGGAGGAGGTGGGTTCCTTCCAATTTTCACTTTTTAAAAAGCCCGGGCATGATGTCACTTCTGGTTGTGACATCACTTCCAGGGCAACATTTTGAACTTGGCACCCGGCAACACAATCATTAGCTATGCCACTGCACCACCTGCATCCCGCCTGCCCACTTTCCTATGACAGACCATAGGATAGAGCAGTGTTTCTCAAACTGTGGGTCGGCACCCAGTAGGTGGGTCGTGAGCTAATTTCAGGTGGGTCCCCATTCATTTCAATATTTTATTTTTAATATATTAGACTTGATGCTACCATGGGATGTGACTGCATTGGGAAAAAAGCTCCAGACTTGTACTTTTAACAAGCTACTATATATATTCTTTTAACAATGACAGGAAATGGGACTTTCTCCTGGTTAAGTGTGGGTAGAATTGCAGCCACGGATTGTTAAAAATGTTCGTGCTTGATGATATCACTTCCAGTCGTGACATCACTTCCGGTGGGTCCTGACAGATTCTCATTCTAAAAAGTAGGTCCCTGTGCTAAATGTGTGAGAACTGATAGCACTGCAGGGTGACCAGATACAATGAAGGACAAAGTGCTTTTTATACCCTTCCATGTTGAGCAGCACCTGCCAAAATGCCCTCTTCTAAACAGTGGTTAAAGACCTAGGCACTCTGTCCTCCATTGTATCTGGTCACCCTGCACAGACTACACTTGGTAGCCTGCTTGAAAATTGATGGCAAACTGGCTAGGAAGCTGGGAGCTCCATGAGGACCAACCCAACTTAGGTACGATGGGGTTTACACTGCTCCTCGATGATCTAAGGAAAAATCAAAAGTCATTTTGTTTCTTTTTCCAGAGCAGAGTCCTTGCCTGGGCAGCCCTATTTCTGCATCCATGCAGAAGACTGTGTTTTGAAATCAGAAAATATTATGCAAAGTACATCAAGGAGGAAATATGCCTAATGTGTCGCAAATGCTGATGACACCAAGCCTGGTATACAGGGATTCACACTCACAAGAAACAGTATTAGTACAGTCCTGTATTGTGGGGTAGGTTCCCCCCCTTTTCCCCCTATGTTTGTTTCAAATCATTTGATCAGCATGAGCAGAGACACAGAAGTGCCTGTCAAGACAGCAGCTGAATGCTGAGCAGAGCGTGCCAGGTAAAAGCAACCACATATAGCTATACAGCTGTCACTGGTTGTTATAGGAAACATTGAAACCAGTCCCCTACATTTTCCTTAGCCCAAGGCGCTCTGTGTACCTTACACAGCTGACTGTGTAATGGACAAACCTGAGACATTTCCCAATGTGCCGGCTGTCAGTCAGAAGACAAGCAGATGTTAGGATGCCCCACAGAAACTTCCCTCTTGGGGAAAATCACTGTCTACAGCTAAGACTCGCTGCCTCTGCTAGGAGACCTCAGCAGGTCTTTCAATTAAGGATCATCAGGATACATTCCACGTGGATAAATCTTTATCATTGCTCTTGTCTCCAAATATGCTAAGCAGTTGACCAGTCTCAGTTCTCACTGATACTGCAGGGATGAGAAGTTATAATCTCCATTTAGGAGCCACGTTGCTGGCTGTGAATTGCCCCTTAAGCTGCAAAAGGCACACGTGGCTGGCCTGTCTCCCTCCCCACCTGCAAACGTGTATTTACAGTCATAATTCAGATGTAGTCTGCTCCTATCTTAAACTCTTATTGACTACCTTAGGTCATACACAGGTCACAATTACCATAGATGGGCATCTATGGGCCCTAGAGTTCTGCAGAAACATAAGGACTGCCTAGTAGTCCCATATGAACCTAAACAACATGTGCAGATAACACCCAACTATTCAGCGGGGTAGAAACCAAAGCAGACTGTGAAGAGTTCCAAAAGGATCTCTTCAAACTGAGTAAATGGGTCATAAAATGGTAAAAGTGATTTAGTGTCAATAAGTGTAAACTGATGAACCTTGGGGCAAAACACCCAAATTTACATATACGCTGATAGGGACTGAGGTGTCAGTAAAAAGCCAGGAAAGAGATTTTGGGGTCGTTTTGAAGACCTCAATGACAACATGAACCCAATGGTGGCAGCAGTAAAGAAAGCCACAGGAATTGAGAATGAGAGCCCAATCCTATCTGGGCTGATGCCCTACAATACAGAGATGCTGAAACAGCCACCACTGTACCTTGCAGGGCCAGGGAAACAGATGGAGGTCTCCCTGGAGGTTTCCAGGGAAACAGATGGCAGCCCCTATGGGTCTATTCAGAGCTGCACCAAGGCTGCCATCCCCACTCCCCTCTTTGACTGAAACCGCCCCCCAGCCTGACCTCCCCCCATCCAGTTTCCCCTTCCCCACCCAGGAATGCCTCCCCACCATTCAGCAGGGAACTTACCACTCCTGGGTGCAGGCAATCCTGACCATTAGCCCTCAAACCCCACGCCCACATAGTAGTAGTAGTAGTAGTAGTAGTAGTAGTAGTAGTAGTAGTAGTAGTAACTTGACTGTCATTGTGCTACAGCCCAATGAAATTTATGCACCTTTGAGATACAAGCATAAATATATACTACAGTTCCAACAATCACACTCTACACACTCACCCACACATTCTATACGACATGCATCATAATATAAAAACAGTATAACAGACCATAATGCCCAGGAGCATGGTAACAACTATATCGCCTTATTAAACATAATTATGGCTGCGGGATAAAAACTGTTCAGGAATCGTGTGGTGCTGTTCTAATAGTTCTGTATCCTCTACCCGAAGGCAACAGTTCAAAGAACTTATGAGCCGGATGGAAGGGGTCTCTCAGAATACTATGTGACTTCTGCAGACAGCGAGATGTATAGATGTCCTCCAAAGCTGGTAGATGAAGGTTGATGATGTGCTGTGCGATCTTAATAATTCTCTGCAGAGCTTTTTTGTCCCCTGCAGAGCAATTTCCGTACCACACCAAGATATCATAGGTTAGGACACTCGCAATGGTGCAAAGACAGTAAGACACAAGCAGCTGCTGTGACAAATTTAACCTCCCAAGCTTCTTCAGAAAATATAACCCTTTTTGTGCCTTTTTTATTAACATGCTGGCATTAATAGTCCATGAGAGGTCCTCTGTGATGTAAATACCTAGGAATTTGAAACTAGCAACCCTCTCCACCTCCTCACCATTTATGTATAATGGTGTATAATGTATAACACATCTTCTGCGTTCCATGTGCAGTCAATCTATATTGCCATCTTTTCCTTTCTCTGTGTGAGCATGATGAATGTATGGGAGCCTAGGATTTCTTGGTCTATTTTTCACAGTTTAGGGATGCCTGAGGATTAACCCCAGCCTCCAGTGTGCCTTTTCCCCCAACCAATTCATCAAGAACCCCAAAAAGAAGGAAGTGCTCGGTATCCAATTGATGCCTTCTGGGAGGCTTAGGACATCAGTCAGGAGCAACTGGATGACGGGAGAGGCAAGCTTCTTCCACCACAAAGGGTGAAGGGATTCTGTGGCTTACCGGGGAGGGGGGATCACTCCTTGCCTGCAGTCCTGGTTCAGGTGACAAAGAACAAAGATTCAGACACAATCTTGCACTGCAGCTGGAACCTTGGTGATTTCTCCACCTTGGCCACAATCCTAACCCATTTTCCAGCACCGACATAAGGGCAATACAGCTCCAAGGTAAGGGAACAAACATTCCCTTACTTTGAGGAGGCCTCCGTGAGTGACACCCAACTACAGGATGCAGCACACGTCCCACTAGCACAGCTAGCCCGGTGCTGGAAAGTGGGTTAGGATTGCGCCCTTTGTTACTTTCTCCAGTCTTCGTTCTCTCCCCCTCTCCTCCTGCTCCTGCAATCCTTCCGGTTCTTCAGCCCCTATTGAGCCCCAGTTCTTCAGCCCTTTTGAGTAACCCTCCTGATCTCCCTATATTCTGATCCCCCACTTTTCTCCTGCATATGAGCCATTTCATGGACCCTTTACCATGTAAGAATTTTCTTTTTCTCTCTCTTCCTCCATACCAAGCAACCACTCACATTTAGGCTATAACTGGGTGAGCGAGCGTTGTGCATATATTGTCTTGCATTTTATTCTTGGCTCCTCCTTCCCCCATTATTACACTGTCATCCCCTAAAAATTCTCTATTGTTACACCTGGAATCCTGCCTCCCTCCTCATTTCCTGCCACTCTATTGCATTTCGCCATTGGCCCCTGCACTTGGTCCCTGTCCTTGCAACAGATTCCCCCCCTGCACACCCTACATGTGTTTAAAAAGCATACCAGGTAACAGATTAGGGCTGTGATTCAGCTAACTTCCCTTGGAAATAAATCCCACTAAAATCAATGGTGTTTTCTTCCGAGCAAACATGCTTAAGATCATGCTGTAAGCTTATCCTGAGGAGGGCAAAATGAAATGTTAGTTTGAGATACCCAAGTCCCCACTCCCTCAATCCCCAAGTCACCCTGGCCATATCACAGAACCTACAGCAGAGCTGGCAGGTCTGATTATTTTTAATGGGGGGAAAAATAATCTCATGTCACACTAGGATAAAAATAAAATAAAAAATACCAGGATGAAGAGCAACTCTTGGCATGCCCTAATTTCAGTGCTAACACCAGACAAGTCGGCATTAGATTGGAAATTTTCTTCACACCGTAAAGATCAATAAATGTAATTATTTGGCCTTAAACCTCATGAATTCTGAAGAGGCTCTCGGATTACTGAGAGAATAAATGCTGTTTTATTCTGTGTCAAAGCTGATTGGAATAACAACAGTCACCTCAAGGCCGCATCAGTGAGAATTAAACCTTTTGCTACCGCTTCAGGGCTTTGATTTCTTAGGGGTGCCAAAGTCACTGAAGGAAAGCAAGAGCGTTTTCTTCCAACAGTGGATTGTGACAGAGCCATAAGCCTGGTGCATAAGCCATCGGGCTGCCAACAAAGGAGAGAAGAGAATGGGTGCGCAAAACACTAATCTCTCACATACGTGTGCACGCGTCACTTCTTTCCCCCTTTTATATCATAAGGGAGCAGGCGCCGTCTTCTGTGAGGGGAGGACAATTTTGAAAGTCCAGTACCCAGAACAAGAACAACGTGCGCTTTGCAGAGTTGCTCCCATAATAGGCAAACATTGCAGAGAGTTGTATTGGCCCATAACAGGGTTGCCAACCAGTCCATACTTTAATAACACAGTCTGAGAAGTTCATCCTCCTGGCTAAGCTATACATAAAAAGTATACATTTTTGTATCCCTGTCTTCTACATTTGTATCCTAATCTTCCTCCAAGAAGCTCAGAGCAGTAGATCTATTATTATTATTTATTAAGAACATAATCCTATCCCCCCCCCCATTGGTGCAGCCATGCCAGAAAAGGTGCGCTCAGAGTTGTAATTAGGGTGGAGCCTGAGGGGCACCTGCCTGAGCTGCTACACCAAGTAGGGGCACATGAGCACTCTTGTGCTCTTCCCTAGTTACGGAGAAGGCGCTGGTGGTTTCATGCACCCCTGTGAAATGAGGCCCACAGGGTCGCCATAGCAACTGCTCCTTTCTCTGGGAACAACCAGGTTCTGCGGTACTGCGTTGTGGCTCTGGGTGCACTGTAACCAGGGGGGAGCGGATTAGGAGGTGTTGGAGGAGAAAGGGGATTTAAATCCTTCCGTAAGCCTCCTGTTCTGTGAAAGGTCTCCTCAGACCTGTGCCAGCTCTTTAGCTGGCACAGTCCAAGGAAAGAAAGGGGGTGGAGTCTGCAAAAAGAGGGGATAGGATCAGGTGGATCCATCCCCTCCTGCAGCCTCCCTGCCCCCTGTTCGCCCTCCCCACCCTGTTTTGCCCTGCCACTGCCTTACCTGCTCTGGCGTCCATGGACAGGTCCAGTAATGGAGGGGACTGCTGCTACCTCTTGAGGCAGTGCTTCCAAAATAGCCACCAATGCAGCACTCTGTGCTCCATCAGCAGCCCCCCATGGAAGCTGGACTTCTTTAGACCTGTTAAAACGTACACCATCATGTTGTCTCATAATTCAAGGCAGTATTCCAGCACAAAGCAAGCAAAATCACATTTATGAGACCAAATTTGAGGCAATGGAAGTTCTGATGCTTTTGTGAAATCAGCCTTGGGGTACAATTTCTAGGCACAGCCAAGAAAGGATAGTCATACTTAAAGAACACGAGCTTCATTTACTGATAATGAGCAAAATAAGACGTGGACCCAGAGACATAACTAGAAGCCCTGGTACCTGGGGCAGTGACATCACAATGTCACATGACATCACGATACCACTTCTGGTTTGCCCTGTAGGAAGAGGTGCTGGCAGCTTCACGCCCCTCATTTCTTCTCCTATGGGGAACCTCCACAGGAGAAGGAATGGGGCATGCAAAGCTCCCAGTGCCTCCTCTTCCAGGGAGAACCCAGTAGTGACTGCCTTGCACATTGCACCCCTAGCACAGTGCCTGGGGCTACCCTAGTTAAGCCTCAGGCTTCACCCTAGTTATATCTCTGAGTGGCCCCAATGCCACAAATTAGGAGGGGGGTCTTTGGTCATTCTGGGTATGGAACAGTTGAAGACCACAGCTAAATACGTAAAACAAGTTAATCCTGCCCTTATGTACCAATACTCAGAACTGAGAGTAAAACAGATTTTCACTTTAATTTTTTTTTTTAAGAATGCTTTATTTATTTATTACAGATACAGGTAAGGAAAATTGGATAGACTTAGGGTTAGGACTACATAGGTTACACACAAGGCTGGTGGCCATCGATTACAACAAACATTAATCCAAACGAAATTACTAATCAATACAAAAATTATCATATTTATTAACCCAAATGATTAATACTTTAACATTCCATATTTTTCCTCTAATCTTATCTATCCCATCATATTCAAATTTTACTTTACTTTTACTCTTCTTACCACTAAAATAATCTCTAAAATAAAATCTTTCTTATCTAATTCTTAATTTCTAATATCACATCTAAAAAAGAAGTCTCTGATTACAATGGTATTACCCCTTCAATCTCTTCTAACATACTATATATCATTTTCCATAACTATCCAATCAAAAAAAAAACTTCAAATTTTTGCTTATAGACTCTTCTTACCACTAAACTAACTTCTAAAATAAAATCTCTTATCTAATTCTTAATTTCTAATATCACATCTAAAAACAAATATCTCCAATTACAATAATATTATACTTCGCTTATCCACCACATATTTATTAACCCAAAATGCAGGTTTAATATTTTCTCCAAAATAAACATCTATAATTTATTTTATTTACCTTCTCTTTTAAAAAATAACCCTTTTATTTATCTTAATACCACTTTAGTTTACACAATGCTTATATTCCAAATTTACAGTTCCATCTAATTTATTTCATATGATTACCATTTTAATTTTCACAATACTTATATTCCAAATTCCCTTTTCATCCACTTTAATTTAATATAATTAATAAAATATTTATCTTAATACCACTTAATTTCCGCAATATTTATATTTCAAATTTTCATTTAAATCTATTTTAATTTAATATAATTAAAAAAAAATTCTACTTATTATTCAACCATTTTGACCTTCTTCTTATTGCTTGCTTTGTGCTCTATCTTATTGGTGTTCCCTCTTAGTCTTCCAACTGGTTCTTCCACTTCTTCTTTTTCTTCTTTTTCATCTTGTCTATTGAATTTCTTGGCCCCCCCCCCTGTATTTTTCTTTCTTCTTCTTCATTCTGTTATTCTTGAATTCAGTCCATAAATTCTTCCTCTTCTTGAGACAGCTTGCTCACTGAACATTTCCTCTTTTTTCTTCCTTAAGGTTCTTAGTTATTATGACAATTGCTTCTTCCGCCTCATGTCCCATCTCAAAATACTCCACTTCTTTAACTTCGCCAGACATTCATTTTTCTTCTCTATCCATTCTTTTTTCTTCTCTATTGTTTATAATCTGTTCCTGCGAGTTTACAAGGGGGAGGAGGTAACTCTCAATGAAGTTGCAGTGAACTTTGGGGGCTCCTGAAGAGACTGCGAAATAGATGTGTTTTCATGTGCCTAAACAACTAAGGCACGCTTCGGTGCCAGGAAGACGGTACGAAGAGCTGAGAGCTTGAATGGGGGGGTCCTTAGAAACAGGCAGTTTCAAGGATTTCTCTCTGTTTTGCTCTGTGCTGAAGCATATCTATCCCGGGTGCTATCTTGGAGAAGCTCGGAAAGTTGAGAACCCGTCCTCCCACGGCCTAGATACAACATCGCAGCGAAAAAAGCTATTAAGAGTAAGTGAACTTGGCTCGTTAAAAAGTTTTACCGAGAACTGTAAGTAAGAAGTCTGGAGGAGGAGGAGATAATACAAGATTATTCACGCTGGCCGTTAGCCACCCGGGGGGGGGGGAATAGGTGAGTTGGTATTTCCCCTGCTGGAGTAAGTACAAGATTATTTTTTTTCAATGGTATGTATCGAAGAGAAATAAATAAGTAATCTTCAACAAAGGAAATAAAGTCTACTTTCATTTTCCCAGCAAAAAGCCTTGATTTAAGTCTGGTTACTACTTTCAGTTTCTCAGCAAGAGGCTTGAATTTTTTTTTGGTCATTTAAAGGCATACTAACCTAATTTGAGTGTGTTGATTTGATTGATTTTTTTTTGGATATTAAAATTGGAAAGTAACCCTGGATACAAAATTGGAAAGTAGCCCTGCAGGAAGTGGTTCCAGTTGGTGTTGATAAAAATGGCTTTTGAAAATTTAAAAGATGGTTGTGAAAGCCAGGCCTGGTTGATGGACTTTGTGATGGATTTTAGAAGAGAAATGGAGCAACAGGTCAGAGAACTGTCTGAACAAATTGGGCAGATTTTCACTTTAAGATCTGTTAGTAGGTCCTTTTGACTGCATCATTTTGTGCAAGGATGAAACCATCTGGAATTGCTTTTAAGGTCAAATGCTTCATTACCCGGGAGGAGGGGTTGTGTCATTTTAAGCCCCTGTCAGCAAAAACTAGGTTCTTGCCTGTCGTGATTACCCCCTCACCACTTCTGTTGCTTTCTTCCAAGCCAAGTTGTACAGGATGGGCACTCTCATTGCTTATGGAAACAGGTCCCTCAACTGGCATGTTCAAATTCTTCCCCTTTTGAAGCCTCAGGATCAAAGCACCAGCACATGATAGTACAGAAGATGCAAGAAGAATATAAAACTCGGCTCAAGGCACCAGCATAGGATAAAATAGCTTTTAAATGGACATCAATTCTCTATAAGCTTGTGTGACAAGGCCAGGATGTTACCGTTATGTCTGCTCATTATATTAACTTTCCCTCTCCCTCAGAAGCATCATGCCCACAGATGCATTCAAGGGATGAAACATTTATAGATGCTCACTTCTCTTGGGCCATTAGGAATGGGGGGGGGGCATCACTATACATCAATCATGCAACAGATGTTGTTTTCATTGTGGATTTGGTAGCAGCAATGATGCAAGGGGAACATCAAGCAGGTATTTGGCTGTAGGACAAATGTGCCAGTTCATGAAAGGCACATAACCAGGCATGCGATCAAGCATTCTGAAGTGCTCATACTTTATTTTATTGATTGATTTGATTTGTACCTGGCATTTCTCCCCAAAGGGTACCCAAAACACTCATAATATTACTCAATTATTAATCACATCTTTATTAATAAAAGATTCTTATGGTCTCTGGGCCATAAGAACCCTGGAATATCCAGATGGCACATGACTTTTTAGGTGTACACCAAAGATGTTTTATGCATACGTCTAAACATATGAAACATGAATGAGACAAACACCTATTTACAAATACATGCATCATACCTGCTGTTTTAAGCAGGGAACTGTGATTGGTTGCCCCTCCCTCATGAAAACACACTTGGGACAGGACCACTCACAATGTTATTAAGCCTGTCTGTTAATGATGAACTTAACATTATGCTTAGCTTGGACTTCAGTGGCAAACTCAGACCTGCCTCTAGATCAAAGATTTTCAACTGTTTTCATCTCACACAAGGGTATAACAGTGACGTCCCTGCACCGGGTTCTCCCCAGAGGCCAGGACGCTGCTGGCTTCACGCACTTCCATCTTTCTTCTGTGAAGGCCAGGAACCTTCACAGAAGCCAGGATGGGGTGTGGCAAAGTCCTCAGCGCCCCACCTTTGGGGAGAACCTGGAGGTGACTGGGCGAAGCCTGTGAGCGGTCATGTGTTCCCCTGGCGTGGCGCTCGGGGCATGTGCCCCTCAGGCTCTGCCCAAGTTATGCCTCTGATCCCAAGGCACACTGATAAGGCATTAATTCCTGTGGCACATCTGCAGATCATTCATGGCACACGAGTGTGCTGCGAAACACTGGTTGAAAATTGCTGCTTGAGATAATGTATGAAAATGGAACAAGGGGGATGACTGTAGCTCAGAGGTTGAGCATACACTTTTGATGTAAAAGGTCCCATGTTCTTCACTCTCATTGCCAAATAGGATGGAGAAACATCCCTGCTGGAGTGGCTGCTTTGTATACCATTCACCTTCCTTCCACATTTAATGTGTTGCTCAACTGCAGTTTTCATACTTTTCAATACAGTTGATGGAAACCTGCAGCAGCTTTTAGCTATTTACCTGTTCACATGCATTGACGTACCATCCATAAGCCTCCCAATCTCATACAGGTAACTAGGCTTAGAGACAGGTTCCTGTATATAATGTCACCTTCCATAATTTGAAGAGCCCTACTTCTGCTTAACCTCAGCCACTCCATGCCACACACACAGTTGGCAACCTTCAGTCTCAAAAGACTATGGTATCGCACTATGAATGGTGGTTCTGGAACAGCATCTAGTGTGGCTGAAAAGGCCAATTCAGGAGTGACAATCCCTTCCACACTGGGAGCAAGTGCAGTCTGTCCCTGGTCTGTCTCCCTGGCTATGGGCCTTCCTTCTTTGCCTCTTAGCCTCAGACTGCTGGCCAAGTGTCTCTTCAAACTGGGAAAGGCCATGCTGCACAGCCTGCCTCCAAGCGGGCCACTCAGAGGCCAGGGTTTCCCACTTGTTGAGGTCCACTCCTAAGGCCTTCAGAGGCCTTCCCTCTTGCAGATGTCCTTCTATCACATGCCTTGTATCGCATGCCTTGTATCGCAGATGTCCTTGTATCGCATGTATCACATGTATCGCAGATGTCCTTGTGTGCATGCCACACACAACATCTAGGAAAATGTTCAAGGTCTAACCACGTCCAGAGCCAGGGATTCAGTCATGCAAAGCTGTCACTGAACATACTTTTTTAAAATCTCCAGTGCCTTAAGGAAGAGATCTTGATTAGGATTAGGAACCATGATGAGATGTAGGTAGGGAAGTCATCTGAACGTATAGTGTCCGTGCTGCTCAGGGCTTTGCAGTTTAAAACCTTGACTTTGGACTGAGATTCTTCACAATAATCCACTAAAGAACTAAAGCATCCAATCTAAAGAACTGGTTCATTCAGTGATGATTGCTGAACCAGCCTAGGTCTGTGCCACTTATGGTCTTCAGAGAGCATCACAACCCAATCCTATCTAACACACACACCACTGGTGCAGCTGCACCACCACAGCATGTGCTCCATCATGAGGAGAAGCAGCCCTGGAGGTCTTCTTCAGGTAAGGGAAGGCTAGTTACCTTGCCTGGGAGTAAGCCTCTGCTGCCCTAATGGATCTACTCAAATCTGTGCTAGCAATTTTCCTGACTCAAATGCAAGTGCACTGTGGTTGGTTGGCAACCTTCAGTCTCGAAAGACTATGGTATAAGCCTACACCACCTGGTATTCCCTGGCAGTCTCCCATCCAAGTACTAACCAGGCCTGACCCTGCTTAGCTTCCGAGATCAGACGAGATCGGGCATCTGCAGGGTAACAGTGAAAGGTGGATTAAGGCCAGGAAAGTGGGTAGGGTATCTGTGACACACCACCCTATTCACCCTACTGTCTGCCCCGTTCCTCCCCCTCTTCACCCTCATTTCAAGTATGCTGACTTACGGGCGGGGCTTTTCCTGGGGCTGCTGGCATGCTTGCTGCTTGCAGCAGCAGCCCAATTGCAAGGAATGGAGTGTTGCCTTTTGCAACCACTGTAAAGTTTACTGCACTGCAAGTTCCAGCAGCGCACTATCTGTAGGATCAGGCCCTTAGTATATTAATGGGTTGAGGACTACTCAACCACCATCTAAGCCTGCCATTTTCAACCTCATTCAGCTCACAGCATACTGACAAGGCACTAAAATTGTCAAGGCACACTACCAGTTTTTTACTTAAATTAAATTACTACATTACAGTTAATCTTGAATTAATAAAATTAATACAATTAAATAATTACATCAGTGGTTTTCAAACTTTGTGGGAAAGTTTGAGAACCACTAAGTTCTTGCGTGGGCGGGAGGGGGGAGGCAGCAGGGGTGGGGGAGGCAGCACCCCGAGCACGATCACTCCGCATCTACTTTCACTGCTGCGGGGAGCCCTGCTGTAGGTCACACTGGGCTCCCCACACCCCTGGGAGGCTGCCGGGGCTTGGGTATGTGTACCTGCACCCCTGCAGCCCCCCTGAGTGCCGTGATCCTAGGGATCGCGCTGCTGCCTCCTCAGCGGCCTCCAGGCTGCCCCCACCCCTTAAGGGGGCAGGGGCCAGGGCCCACAGGCTGGGGCATCACAACGCCCCAGTTTGAAAAGCCCTGCATTACATGACAAAAAAATTGACAAGAAGGATGGAGAGGGAAGTATGTGTGGTTTCTGAAAAGGAGGAAAAGTCCTATGTTCAAATTCTTATCAAAAATGCCAGAAAGTGTTGGCAAAGACAGGGCAGGTTGATCACATAGTGGGTGGGGGCAGTGAGGAGAAATGATTGAAACAAGTGCAGGATTAAACTGGGGGTGGGGGAGAAAGAGAATGTGAGGCAATGATTCGGTATCTTTGGAAGGTGCTGACAAGTGAGGGGAGGGACAGTAAGAGAGTTGCTAACTGTGATTGTGAGATTTGGGGGGGGGGAATATGCCTAGGGAAGGGGGTGGGGTGGGGGAGAGAAGAGGAGAGAAATGCCAATTGCCTGCTTGTGTATTTGAGAAAAAAGAGTGCAACCAAAAGCCCAATCCTATGCATGCCTGCTCAGAAGAAAGCCCCATTATAGTCAATGGGACTTACTTCCAGGTGAGTGTGGATGGAATAGCACCCCCAGAGCCCAATCCTATGCATGCCTGCTCAGAAGTAAGCCCCATTATAGTCAATGGGACTTACTTCCAGGTGAGTGTGGATAGGATTGTGGCCCAGCGCCCTTCCTTTAAAAGCCCCAAAGTGCAGGGAGGGTCACTTTGGGGAATTGCAGGCAAACTGGCCAGGAAAAGGGACTTTCAGGAACCCTTTTCACTGCCAGCCTAAGGCAGCCTGACTGCCAGCCAGTCCTTAGGTTGGGGGTCTCAGCATACTCACTTACTATGTACCTGCATGCCTGCCTCTGGTTCCCTCTTCTCACTCACTCCACAGTTCCCACCTCCTGGCTCCTCCGGGCTCCTCTGGTTGGGCAATCAGCACCCAGGCAGGCAACAACCGCCTTCGTGCACAACCCTATGCATGTCTACTCAGAAGAAAGCCCCATTATAGTCCATGGGACTTACTCCCAGATAAGTGTGAATGGGTAGGACCCCCAGAGCCCAATCCTATGCATGTCTCCTCAGAAGTAAGTCCCTTAGTAGCCAATGGGGCTTACTCCCAGGAAAGTGATAATCAGGTTGCAGCCTGAGTTGTGCTCAGTAGCAGGAGCAAACTCCAAGCTGACTCTGTAGCTGCTGCATGGGATGCAAAGCAGCTGCGACCAGCCCTTTCCCTGGCTGCTCCCTTGCTTGTTCTCCCTGTCAAAGCAGCCGCTTCTCCCGCACGTGGGCGCGCAGCTGCTCCCTGCCTCCTCTGATCCTGAGGCACACCTGAGACAGCCTCGCGGCACCAGCGGTTGAAAACCACTGATCTAAGCCAACTCATTTTTGAAGAAGGGAAGGTTATTGACTAGCTGATTTGGGAGTTCATGGTAGCATGACATCAATTAAAGTGTTTATCTGGAATATTGCTGGGTAGATAAATAAATTAGTCTACAAAATTGTATTGATACCGCCTATATTTTAAAATATCTCTGTCTAAGTCACCTGACTCTTTGCTCAAAACAAAATCAATTACACAGGTACTTGCACAGCCCACCCAAGAAAAGAGAAGGGATGGGAGGGGCAGCTGGTCAATTTCCACAGAAAGTGCTGTAACATCTGAGGTATTGAAGCTTCATGAAAGACAAAAGTCAATGGTGCCCCCACCTGCCCTCTGATGGCGTCTTGAACTTTACTGAGGTGACAATAGTTCTGAGGATTCAGCAGTCAAACTGCCAGGCAGGCCCTCTGATAAATGGGTTTTTGGATAGTGCCCAACCTAGTTGATCCTTGACTTGAATAAGGGAATCAACCAGCTACACCATACCAGCTACTCCTAGGCATTCATGGCATAACCATATCAAGAAATTCTGCTTATGCCTATATAAAAAGGACAGATCCAGAACGGTGTAGTGGTTATGGGGTTAGACTGAGACCTAGACTGAAATCCAGGTTCAAATCCCTGCTCAGCCCTGAAGCTTCCTGGATGACCTTGGATATCTGTTTAATCTATTCCACAGGGTTGTTGTAAGGACAAAAAGAAGGAAGGAACCATGTATATCACCATGAGCTCCTGGAAGGAAGGGTGGTATAAAGAACATGAAGAATAAATACAATAAATATATTATTCCATTTAAATATTGTAAAGAAAGCTCTTAGGGTGCAATCCTAACCCCCTATGTCAGTGCTTTCCAGCACTGACATAAGGGCAATGCAGCTCTGAGATCAGGGAACAAACATTCCCTGACTTTGAGGAGGCCTCCGTGAGTGCCACCCAACTGCAGGATGCAGCACACGTCCCATTGGCACCGCTATGCCAGCATTGACATAAGGGGTTAGGATTGCGCCCTTAAAGGTCTAAAGGGCTGGTTTACCTTCATTTCAGTTAGATAAGGAAGTGTAATTCATTAAATTTTAAATACATGCCCTGCCAGTAGGTAATATGAGGATTGAGAAAAATCAGACAGCAATGATCAGCCTGTTAAAATTGAGATTATGAGATGGCTATCAGTAACAATCTATTTTTATAGGGGAGAAGATTATCTTAATCAAGGGTCTAACATATAAATGGCATGCTAGTTTGCAGAGATAAAATGCTGAAAGTATTAACAACTTCTAGGATGTCAACATACAAGAAATGTTAATCACTCAGACTCAAACTCTTCCTATCCCAAAAAATCCATTCAAATTAAATCAGTGAGGAAGGATACGATGGAGAACATAGATCATGAAAATACTGGGTCTGCAGTGTCCCGGAAGGTAGTGAAAATTTAATTCAGGAACATAACAGCTTAAAAAAAACCTATTGAAGAAAGCTGAGTTCCAACATAAAATGTGGTTTGGCTTAGGACTGGCAGTTATAGAAAAGAATGAAATTAAATTTAGGAACATGGAATTATATGGCCTGTAGAAGATGAGATTCAATACTGAAGGCCAAAAACCAGCACACAGAAAGGAATCTAACGTTTAATACATATTTAATTATCTTTGCAGAGCAACCAACCATCATGCTCCCTGATCAGGCACACACCAGAGCTTGGTCTCCAGTAACAGAGAAGAACATCCTTAATTTAATCAGAGGACTACCAATGACAAAGCAGAAGGGAAGCTGCCACTAAAACTTTTCAAATCTAACTCACAATGGTAGACCCTCCATCCTGGCTACTTAGGCACATAAATTGCACTGGAACATTCTCTAAAAACTAGGATTCTAGTTTTAACATTTGGGGACCAAAAAATTTTAGACAAAAATTCTAAAATAACATTCCCTTTACATCTTAAAACTGGGATTAATCATATATAGGCAAACTCCAAATTACTCAATACTCAAAGAATCTTAAGAGTTCTGATTATCATTGCTTGCAGATATTTAACTCTTTCAAAGTACACAAACAATGGAATAGAAATGTTAACATATGTTAAGAGTTATGTGTAAAAACCACTGAGAAAAAGCAGACAAGGCAAGCCATTCCTTGGGAAAAAGAAAAAGCCGCTCTATCTATGAAGCTCTGCAGCTCAGGGGAATATCTTCCCCACTCAATAACATGGATTAATCACACAGAAAACCAGTTTACCAAGTGGTGAAGGTGAGGAAGCCTAACCTTTACAACTAATTAAATGTGTCACAGGGAAAAAAAGTGCTACCTTTGCATCCATACATATCAAGAAACAACCATGGGCTGAAAACCATTCCTTACATGGTAAGTTGGTCATCTGTATTCATCCACAACCCAGCTCCTTATTTTCTAACCCAGCTAATTTTTCATTAGCTGGAATTCAGAACTACATGCAATACCACAATCATGTGAACAATTTCATAAAACAAAAGCCATTTTCAATGCATGGTTTGTCAACGAAGGTAACAGTATTTGGAGACAGAAGTCCTTTTCAGACATTCTGTAAATGTGGCGGATCTCTCCACTTACAGAATTCTGTGAACATGCCTGGTGAGCTCTACTCTCACCACCACCATGCTCTTAGCCCTATTCCTACTCACTCTCCCTGTGGAGTGTTTTTGTCACTGCAAACACTCTCCATGGGAAGAGCAAAGGTAGGGAGTGTACTGGGACTAGAGCTTGCTGACCACCCTCTATAAGATTCTCCACACTTCCAAAATGTCTGAAAAAGAATAGGACCAGCTACGAAAACCACCTGGACTTCCATATCCACCTGAGTAAGAACAGTCACAGAGTTTTGTCAGACATTATGGCAACCATATTCTTAATTATGGCATGCTTAATTTTTCTGAGCAACCAGATTGCCCCCTGGTTTGGGACCTCAGTGCAGGTGGAAGGGGCCTTTAGCAATTTGCTCTGCCATAGTCCCAATCCATATTCCCTTCTCGCCACAGCTGCTATTTACCTGGGAAGGAAAATTCCCGTCCTTTCCTGCCAAGACAAAGAAATAACCAGCTTGGGGAGGAGCTGATTAGGGCTGGAACCACAGAGGGGTTAAAGTTTTGAACCTCACCCTTCCCCATGACATGAATTTGATCAACACAGGGCCCCATTCTGGCTGCTTTTTAGTGAAGGGAAAAAAAACAAGGTATATGTGTTAAGCTTAATATAACAGGTGGTTTGATCCTAACAGTATAAGGATGAAAATACTGTATAAAGGACATTCACAGGGCCACCTGATTCTGAGGACACTTCTAATTGTCATCTCAGCTGGCCCTTGTAAGTTTGGGAATCATTCACCTGTATGTGCCCACATGATTGAAATCAAAATTCAGCATCTCTTTGGGAATACTCCGGATAGAAAATCTTTTTTGTTTTATCTTAAACTTTACAAGGTGCCCTGTTGCCTAAAGACATCAGTACTTCTAAAGAATGCCACTGAAGTAGAATATTTTCTCCCACCCTCCCTTCAATGATTTTTCCCCCCATTCTTTTCTTTCTTTCTTTTTTCCCCCCAAACATATAAATTGAGTTTTTCAGCAAATAATGACAGAGCATCTTTTGGGGATAGATGTCAGATGGTTCTGTGTCTGCGTGTGTCATCCTCTCCTTTCTATTATTCCTCCTCTACATCTTCTATTTCAACCTGTCTGCATTACCGACAGATATTGCTTTCTGTTCTATGGAGGTCATTACATTTGTAATTGGAAACCTCGGCATATTTTTTTCCTCCTCCATATACAGCCAACAATAGAAACTTCAGTGTCAGGCTCAAACTTCCTCTACAGAAAAGAAGTTACAGTCACAGAGGGGAATGGATTTTTCCAGTTGAAGATTCTGCTATGGAGTTATGTAACTATGGCTGCAATCCTAACCACATTTTCCTGAGAGTAAGCCCCATTGAACAAAATAGGACTTACTTCTGAGAAGACCTGGTTAGGGCCTTCACTTGGGCCAGTGCAAGGGTCGCAAACGTGCCATAAACCACGTTTGTGCCTCCTCGGGAGTAAGATGTGCCGGTGCACAGAGGTGCACCGCACACAGAGGCCGAATCCAGCCTCCGTGGCGCCTTCTGCGGTGAGTCTTGCCGACACAAGCCAGGTCAACGCAAGGCTCTGGGATGGGTGAGGAGGAGGTGGGAGGGAGGCGTTCCAGGGCGGGGGGAGGGCGGGCAGTGGGCAGCCCCGAGGGCAGGCAGGTGGGAGTGGGAGGCAGGGCTGGGATCCAGTACTTATGCTGGATCCCAACCCCCATTCCCAGGGAGTTCAGAGTGACTTCAATTTGTTCCTCTCTCCTCAGACTTGTGCCACCTCAGGAGCTGGTGCAAGTCCGAGGAGACCCATGGGGCAACGGCACCTTACCCGGAGGTAAGGGGGAAAGTTTCCCCTTGCCTCTGGCTGAGCCACTTTGGGTCCCTATCCCACACTGGATACAGCGCAAGCCTCTTGGCTTACCTGTTCTAGGGCAGGGTAGGGTTGCGGCCTAAAAAAATAATACCTACATGTACAGTATAGTTGTATAGTACAACGTGTGTTGTGTTGTGTTGTGTCGTGTCTTTAAAATACAAAGGGAAGGTGTAATTGAGAAAAGAGAACTGCCATCAGTCCTCTTATCAGGGTTCACCAGCACAACAGAATGTTGTGATCTGCACACAGTTGCACAAAGAATCCCAAACTTTGCCCACTTGCTTTTTCACCCACAAATTCTCCTGTAGAGACTGTATGGTATTGTCCTTCCTTTCTTGCCATAGCAGGAAATGTCTGAATGCTACACTCAAGTCACTTACTGTTCAGCATGTAATTCAACATTGCCTGCACAAAGAGTTCCTGCAGGGGTTTATCTGCAGTTTCTTGTATTAAATAAAGCTGCCAGTTGGTTTTCCAGCCTGTGTGGTCTTCTCCTCCTCACAATACATTATAGACACTTCAGGGAATGATGCTGGAGACGGAATGAAATAGAGAACAGCAATACTGTATATGCTTTTCAAGTGACTGTCCACACATGCAAGAGAGAAGATAATTATGCTGCCATAGCTCTTTTCTCATTTTTCCATTTCCTCTTGTCCCATCTACGTTGTAAAGCTTCTAACAGGCAGAGTAAGAATGCCACCTCAGGCGTCACATTTGGGGGATCATTAAGAGCTTATTTATTTACTGAAAAAGAAATTTCTATCCCTGCTTTCCACAAAAATGCCCAAGGCAGTTCAGAACAATAAAAACATCACACACACACACATATATATTCTATATATATTTAAAAAACAATATATATATATATACACACACAATTTAAAAATGAAAAAATTTAAGACAGACAGAAAAAATATTTTTAAAACCACTGTTAACAAAACATATTTTAGGTCTAAAGCCTGTAGAAAGAGAGCAGAGAAAAATGAAAGGCCAGCAAGGGGGAGAGGCAGTGTCCTTTGGCAGGGCATTCCGGAATTGTGGCATTGGCTACCAAGAAGGTTCGACCTGGTTCAACATTTTTGAGTTGGAGAACATTTGGTGAAATTTTGGCATGATGACTTCAATAAAAGCTACTCAAAAAAAAACCCACCTGCCTTTGATCAAGTTATTTAGTTTTTGCATTTCCCTACTGTACATCAGTCACAAAGCTGGTCTCCAATGTCCCTCCCTAGTGTCAGCCTAACCACTGTGGCACAGCGAGATGGCTGCCTCCTGGCTTAGATCAGCATAGGCAGTCATCTTACCATGACTCTACCACCACCACCCATTACACAGCGTTGGCCACTGCCACAGTTGCTGCTCTCCTGAGAGGAGTGGCAATGGCAACTACAACTGCTAGACCAGAGAGGAGTGGTGCTCCTGCTGGTTCTGCTTCTGCCACTCTGGCTCCATTACTTGGAAGCAGCTGCTCTTGTGGCCATCACTGCTGCTGGGGGTGTTGGTGCATCTACCAAGGCCTCATCAGGTAACAGGCTATGGGAGGTGCAGATCAGTGGGGGGGGGGGGAGTCCACTACTCACACCCTATGCTGGTCCACTGCTTTCACTAGCCACCCACCAGCTACCTGGACCTTCGCTGGACCTCCATTTTCAGGCTAACAGCAGGAGCTGAAGTCACTAGTGCTTGCTCTTCAGGCTCAGAGGAAAGTGGAGTTGATGGGAATCCTGCATCTTCAGCCAGCCAAAAGCCAGTGGAGCAACAACCCAACAGGCTTTATAACTGACAGAGCCTGCAAAGCAAGAAAGAAAAGTGATGGCAACAGCTCAGCAGCTACTGCTTCTGCCAGCTCTTGGCCAATAGAAGCTACAGCCATTGTTTCTCTTCCTGTTTGTTCACCAGGGCCTGCTTATTGAGTGGGAAGTGGATTTTTTTATTCTGCAACTTTACAGTTTGCACTTGTACTGTGCTCTGGAACTAGTTTCTTTTCCTCTATAGGTTTGGAAAGATAACTCAGGTTTAGGTGAGCTCATGTCTCCAGAAGCTCAGGCAGAAAGAGTTTCGTTCACACATTCAGGGAATAGTGAACACGTTCAGGGTTTGTCTTTCCCCAAGCCAGGTAACAAGTTACTCATGGAGAATCCTTACCAGAAATATCTGGTTTAGAATGGCCAACAACGGGAGTGGGGTGGGAGATGGAGAACCACACTATTATTCAGGACCTGAGCGTGGTTTATCAACTCAATGATGCTGTGATAACAATTCATCAGCTTGAGATGGGCTAATAGGCTACCAAGCAGACAGAGTCAGTAGCATAACAGTAAGAGTCTGACCTGCTACTTCCTACGTTGAAATCTCCACCTGCTTTTTAGTTCTCTGGAAAATGATGCATTTCTTCATGTCATGTGATTTGTTTGTTTTGTTTTGTAATTGCTCACCTCAAAAGAACACATGGAAAATCAATCAGTAGAAAATGTTCTTTAAAATAACAGAACACCAGTGGAGTATTAGGGGAAGGGGAACAACATCCCCCCCCCACACACACACACACACTCGCATATCCCAGGGATCTTTAGTCAATGCCTCTTTTTCTGGTTCACACACAGGATCAGTGGCAGCTCAGCACCAGCATTCAATTAGGTCAAGTTGCTGCTTCAGGTATTGGCTGGCATAGACAGTGCACTGCCAAGGAGTGTCCTACACACATCCCACACCTGCCCATCACTTTCCTCTTACTCGCCTGGTCTAAGCTGGTCCCAGCTGATGTTTCTTTTTCCCATTTCAGAAATCAGCTTGAGCAGTAGTCACCTCCATCTCCCTTTGCAGCTTGCTCTGCAGACTCTGGGGCAGAATGGCATGTCCATGAGCCCAGGTCAAGCAGCAATCTAGGGTGCTGAGATGGCATAGACAACAGGTTGGCAAGCGGGTCCTATGCACACCCCACACCAACTTGATAACTGGGGCGGCACAGCCTGAAGCACCAACACCACGGGGTAAGAACATAAGAACATAAGAACATAAGAACAGCCCCACTGGATCAGGCCATAGGCCCATCTAGTCCAGCTTCCTGTATCTCACAGCGGCCCACCAAATGCCCCAGGGAGCACACCAGATAACAAGAGACCTCATCCTGGTGCTCTCCCCTACATCTGGCATTCTGACTTAACCCATTCCTAAAATCAGGAGGTTGCGCATACACATCATGGCTTGTACCCCATAATGGATTTTTCCTCCAGAAACTCGTCCAATCCCCTTTTAAAGGCGTCTAGGCTAGACGCCAGCACCACATCCTGTGGCAAGGAGTTCCACAGACCGACCACGCGCTGAGTAAAGAAATATTTTCTTTTGTCTGTCCTAACCCGCCCAACACTCAATTTTAGTGGATGTCCCCTGGTTCTGGTATTATGTGAGAGTGTAAAGAGCATCTCCCTATCCACTCTGTCCATCCCCTGCATAATTTTGTATGTCTCAATCATGTCCCCCCTCAAGCGTCTCTTTTCTAGGCTGAAGAGGCCCAAACGCCGTAGCCTTTCCTCATAAGGAAGGTGCCCCAGCCCCGTAATCATCTTAGTCGCTCTCTTTTGCACCTTTTCCATTTCCACTATGTCTTTTTTGAGATGCGGCGACCAGAACTGGACACAATACTCCAGGTGTGGCCTTACCATCGATTTGTACAACGGCATTATAATACTAACCGTTTTGTTCTCAATACCCTTCCTAATGATCCCAAGCATAGAATTGGCCTTCTTCACTGCCGCCGCACATTGGGTCGACACTTTCATCGACCTGTCCACCACCACCCCAAGATCTCTCTCCTGATCTGTCACAGACAGCTCAGAACCCATCAGCCTATATCTAAAGTTTTGATTTTTTGCCCCAATGTGCATGACTTTACACTTACTGACATTGAAGCGCATCTGCCATTTTGCTGCCCATTCTGCCAGTCTGGAGAGATCCTTCTGGAGCTCCTCACAATCACTTCTGGTCTTTACCACTCGGAAAAGTTTGGTGTCGTCTGCAAACTTAGCCACTTCACTGCTCAGCCCTGTCTCCAGGTCATTTATGAAGAGGTTGAAAAGCACCGGTCCCAGGACAGATCCTTGGGGCACACCGCTTTTCACCTCTCTCCATTGTGAAAATTGCCCATTGACACCCACTCTCTGCTTCCTGGCCTCCAACCAGTTCTCAATCCACGAGAGGACCTGTCCTCTAATTCCCTGACTGTGGAGTTTTTTCAGTAGCCTTTGGTGAGGGACCGTGTCAAACGCCTTCTGAAAGTCCAGATATATAATGTCCACGGGTTCTCCCGCATCCACATGCCTGTTGACCTTTTCAAAGAATTCTATAAGGTTTGTGAGGCAAGACTTACCCTTACAGAAGCCATGCTGACTCTCCCTCAGCAAGGCCTGTTCGTCTATGTGTTTTGAGATCCTATCTTTGATGAGGCATTCCACCATCTTACCCGGTATGGATGTTAGGCTGACCGGCCTATAGTTTCCCGTAATTAACAAAAAACGTAATTAACATTTAAGGCTAAAACAAGGACATCAGAATATCAAAATCAGGGAAAAGGCAATCAGTGAACAATGTCTACTTCGTTTCACTTAAGGAAATTGGCTCCATTTTTATGGTCACAGAACAGAACAATGACCACTGTGTTGCTAAAAGGTGTATAATTCACAGGAAGTCAGTAGGAAAACACATAGAAATAGCCCATTTTATGGGTACTGAACATTCTTATCAAAGGTTTTTTTCTCTCCATATCTGCTCCCAGTTTTTGTGTTCAAATGAGAACATTCTGCTTATTGTTCTAAAATGTTCTCCTGAGCAGAGGTGCATTTGGGTAAAGGGGTGTGTCCCTGCGTGCACATAGTCAGCCAGACAGTTGTGTGCAGATAGAACTTAGTCCAGCAAGAAAGATCTGTGCCTATAAGCAAACCCTCCATGCGCATCATTGCCAATGTGGATGTGCTCGGGAGACCCATCTGACGGCCCAATTGCACATGATGTTAAACCTGCGACTGATTGACAGGTTTAACAAGGAAATGGCCTGGAAGTGGTCATTTACATCAAAACAGTATGCCCTGCAAGGCCTGTCTGACCCTGGAACAGACAGGGAGGTTTTTAAAAAAAGCTTTCCTCTGAGCTGTCTTCACACTAAATATCCCACTGCTGCCAAAGTGGTTTTTTGCCCCACGAGCAGCTATTTCCAGCAAGCTGTTGCATTCGCAGAAAATAACCACAAAGACAGATGTTCAGTTCAAAAAATTGCCCAGGGGGAGAGTATTCAAAAACAAAAAAAACAAAAAAAAGTGCAATATTGTTGCAAGATTTTGGCAGTTAAAGTCTTGATTTTGGTGGGGCTGAAGTTCTGTAAGGACCCCTCCAGGGTGCATTTCCTTCATGCTTGACAAAATATGTGCATGTGCCAGCTACTGCCCACGGTGCCCAGGAACCAGGCACTGAACTAATGTGCACTGCTACACCCTGCTAAGTCTCCCCATTGGGTCCTGGGTCTCTGACTGGCTTCCTGGGTACTGTATTGGTGGGAAACAGCAGCAGCAGCAGAATTTGTAAAATGGTGTAAGGGAGGGGAAAAAAAGTGATCTGCTGCTGCCCCCTACTGCCTCCTGAGAGGCAGACCATTCCCTAGGAGTGCTCTTTAACAACGGCCAGATTCCTATCTCCTCAAATGGCAGTGGGGGGCAGGATATTGGAAATTGGAAGATGGGACTACCAATGCTCTTCCACAATCACCAGGTAAGCATTCCCACGGGCCCTGGCTGGCCAGGCAGTGGTGGGGAAGAGCAACCTTCACTACTTCAAGGATCGGCCAGTTACCAGTGTAGGCCCTTGCATGTGGCCCACATATGGAGCCCCACGCCATAGTAGCAAGCTAGATTGGCTCCCTCAGCAGAGGTCTTCCAAACCTTCCCAATTTGTTTGCATCATTTTAATATTAAAAAAAGGGGGGGTACACGTCATTGGCAGAAGCCACCTTGGCCAGGGCAGAATAGCAGCTGTATCATTATATTCCTGCATCCTGCACAATTTCATGACCATCAAGGGAGGAGATGACATTTTCTCGGCTTTCTGTTCAGCTAATAGCTTCCAATGGGCTCTAATGGCTCAAAGATGTTTGTTTAATTACTTGTGATGCCTGTTGGCTAGGAGTTAACATGCACCACGCTACTTGGGCAAGGCTCAGGGAGAAATGGCTTGGAGTTGGAACATGGGCATTGACAGAGACAGAAGTCTGAGCTGGTTGGTGGGCTCAAGTGCATGCGGTTCCTTTTGGGGGGAACTGTTGTTGCTTTTCAAAATAGTGTGGCCTTTCTTCATGCCTGTCTGCTACTCCATACTCAGCTTGCATATTTGGAAATAAACACATATTACAAAAATACCATCACTTTCCAGTATTCTCTCCTCATGAGGAGACTAGCTCAGTAAATGCTGCTTCCCTCCTCACAAACACATCATACCACTCAAGGGGAGCATACAACAATACGATCATACTGCTGGCTTCTGAAAGGCACTGTGGGGAAACCATGGATCCATCTCCTAAGTGAAGGGGAAAGAATCCAGAAAACTGTATCCCAGCTCCAATCGGCAAGAGCATGTGATACTTTCTATTACAGTGGTTTATTTGCTGTAAAAGCAGGTGTTAGCTTGGGGGGGGGGACCACATAAAAGCAGCATTTGGCATTGTTTGTTTGTTGTTGATGATCCAGGCCCCCATGGGCATATGTTTCCTTAATATCCTGGTGCTGAGAAGTGCCACATTTTCATAATGAAAGCTGTTGCAGGAAAGCAATTCCAACCCCAGATAAAAGAGAAGATTACACTTGCCACTCGAGCTCCAGCATTAGAACAACCAATTTTTATTTATTTTCATTTCATTTTCCCCGTCAGCCACCACTGCACCTCTGCAAAATGTTCCTGGGAGACGTTAATTGTATTTTGCATGCCTGGATCCCCCTAAGAAATGACAAACCTTTTCACTCACAAATTAGATGTCTCTTTCCATTTGAACTCAAAAAAGGGAAGCTAATTTGGAAGGGAAAAGTTGGGGGCTGTTGCTTGCGCAAGGGGCCCTTGCCTACGATGGGAACTGACAGATGGATTTAAGTGAAGTGGAGCGGCAACCCCTCTGCCAATCTCTGAGATCTTCATTTAATTTTGCCCCCAGCTGATGAGCTTATTAAAATAAAAGTCACAGCTCATTCCGGTGTGAAAAAACAATATAAGAGAAAGACAGGGATAACTGTGGCTAAGCTTATGTTCGTGGCGCACGGACAAGCAGATAAGGGTCTGAGTTGAAGGTGCTTAGATCCATTAATGAAACGCTCTGGCTTTTTCAGTGGTACAACAGATGTGTGTGATTGTCTATCACTACTTACTTTCCTCTAAATGGAAGTCTGAAGAGCCCATCTAGGAGAACCAGTGAAATCCACTGGATAGATTGAGCTGGGTTTGGATCAACACTTACAGCAAGCCTGACCTTCTTAGGATGTCGCTGTGCAATTTAGAAAGTAGAGCCTCCAAGATGCTATTAAAGAAAAGGTTGTAAGGCACCAGGGGTCTCAAACAAGGGACCAAGACTTAGGCACCTCACTCCCTGTGCTACTACATCAACTCCTAGGCAGAGGAGTTATTCGCCTGCTCTAAGCTTCATTGCAGCAGCATCCATATAATGCCCAGTACTGCAACTGACAGTAGATCCCATCTAACTGAGCAAAGTCACTTGATTTGCAACAGTCTCTTCTTTGCCACTCAGCCAGAGCCCATCAGCTCCCTCTAGTTCTTCTGATCTTCATCTACCTTCTCTTAATCAGAACCTTTGGCTACAGTCAATCTTGGAGGAAGACCAAGCCCTGACAGTATTTGAGATTTACTATTTTCAAGTACGTCTAGAACATTGGTTCCCAACCTGTGGTCTATGGACCACAGGTGATCAACAAAACCCTGAAAAGTGGTCCACAAGGTCTCATTGCCTTTGATCACTTCCTCCATCAGCTGCAGCTGTGGGCGATCCATCCTCTGCCCTCTCTGGTAGTCCATGGGGGAATGGTCACTCAGGAGATGCTTCCCCACAGGTTACCAGAGAAGTTGGAGCATGAACTACCCACAGCCAGCAACCAAAGCAGCAACCCACAAATCTTCTCTATAAAAAATAAATCTATAAATGGTCTCTCATCATTACAAATGTAATAGTATTGTCGTGTGCAGGGGCGTGGAGGTTGCATGTGGTCCACAGCAATCCCAATTTTTGCTTCAGTGGTCCACGGGCTCCTAAAGGTTGGGAGCCAATGATCTAGAAGGAAGCTTTCCACACTCTTGGTTTGGCTTCTATTCCATGCACTTTAAAATCAGGGAGATGTGCGGTGTGGGGGCGGCAGGTGACGCAGAACAGCTCCATCATTGTCCATGGAAAAGCGCCACAGCCGCCCTGCCGGCTTACAACTGAGGAGGCTCTCCTTACACCTAAGAAAGCAGGTGTAAGGAGAGCCTCCTTGGGTGTAATTGGGCGGGGTAGCTGCAGCACTTTTCCATGGACAACAGGGCGGTTCTGCCTCACTTGGCACCCCCACACCACATGTCTCTGTTTGAAACAATCAACCAGGAATGCATTCCTAGTTCAGAAGCAAGAGTTATTCCAGGGTTCAATCTGCAAGTGAACCTTCGACCTCTTAATGCCCAATCCTATGCCCCACCATTGGCACCAAATGCAGTGTGAGCTAAATGCAGGTGCATTTGTGGAAGCATGGAAAATTGGCAGTTTAGGAACCATTGCCGATCTCCTGCTGGTATGTAACGCACCCCAACGCTCTGACTGTCACATGCTTGACTCTTGCAAGCAGGTTGGCACCATGCTGTCTGTTTGGAATAGCAACATATTATACAACACACACACACACACACACCATACTAGTAGTGCTTTTAACTAGTGTTAAAATTATGGGGGTTGTGGCAAACATTTTCCTAGAAACAAGGGATTCAGGTCAACTCTCTTGCTGAGACTGACATGTACCCAAGCGCTCCTGGGATAGGGATGAGATAGGATGCCCTATCATATCATAACTATGGGTCATAACTCATCCCATCAGATGGCCTCTGACACAGCTTTTTTAAATCCACACACAGGGATGCTCCTGGTTGTTGCCTCTAGTATTTCATTGTCTCATGTACTACTGTGTTGGTGCGTTAGCCAAAGGTTCACCTTCTCATAAGAGTACAGGAACTAGACCCGCTTCCCCTCCTCCTAGACAACGTGAATAGCTCACACTAGGAAAACATCCAGCAACAAACATGCAGGGCTTTTGTGTTAAGAGGGAATCTCCTGGATTTTGTGAGCTCCTGTACTCATCACATTGGGAAATTTCCAAGGTGGTCTGTCTGGCTTTGGCAGTGAAGACTTACCAAATCATGAAATGCCCCCAGACCACCCTGTGGGAGAAGGAAGGGGGTAACACAAGGGGTAAGACGTCTGTCACTAATCACTAAGGTTGCACTTGTTTTGCTCTCCACAAACCAACTCCTTCATACTCACTAATTCTATCCAAACCATGCCCCTTTCCTTCTAAACACAGTAGTGGACATTACAAAAGGTAGGGGTTCCAGTTCCCTTTGACCCCCACTTCTAATTTTAGCACTGCTTCTGCTATATACCGACAAAGTAGCACTTAGGCAGTGGGGGAAATTGTTCTCTAGGCTAGTTCCCAAACTACTCCTTGGAAATTTGGGAAGCACTAAGTCTTTATGGGAGTGGGGAGAAGGCAGCGACGTGATCCCCAAGATTGTGCTACTGCCAGGGACATAGGGTTTTGTGTTTTTTTTTTAAACTTACTGTGAGTCCTGCAGGCCCTCCAGGGCGTTTGAGGAGCCTGCAGAGTCTTCTGCAAGGATCCCCGTTCCTGCAAAGGGCTGAAAATACTGAAAAAATAGCCACTTCTGGTTTTCATCAAGAAACTGGAAGTGGCTATTTTTCAGTATTTTCAGCCATTTAGAGGCGCAGGGAGCCTTGCAGAGGATTCTGCAGGCTCCCCGAACCCTCTGGAGGGCTTGCAGGACTCACAATAGGTTAAAAAAAACCTTCTGTCTCCAGCAGCGGCGTAATCTTGGGGATCACATCGCTGCCTTCCCCCCTTCCCTTTAAAGGGAAAGAGACAGTATTTCTCAGGCTGGTGTGTCATAAGCACTAGTTTGGGAACCACTGCTCTAGTCAATCTTCCCTGGCCCATCAGCAAAAAAGAACTCAAGGCCATTAACATGAATGGGCTTTTTGCACTCAGACAGTTTGAAGATGTGACCAAGCTCTTGAGACAAGATCTATTGTCTGGCCATTTTCTGACTGGTTAGTCATCAGCGATGTTTTCTCTAAACTGTAAGCATTTGGTCAAAGCCCTTGTGTTTTTTCTTTCTTGGTTGTAAAGTTCCTACACACACACACACACACACACACAAGTGTGTGCACATCATTCTTCGAAGTGATTCACTCTTGTAGCTTCAGATATTAAAAAAAGTATCATGGAAAATTAAATCCAGGGCTAGATTAAAAGACAGAAGGGCTCTTGCTATGAACCATATTCCATGAATCATATTCCATCTCAAGTCTCTCAACAATTAAACCACTGACAACCTTCGTACACATTTGGAATCCCCAAAAGTATGGATAGATCAAGATAGGCACATACCCCAAAATGTACCCCTGCAGGCAGAGTCTGTCTTGCTACCATCACTTCATTCTGCCCCGTTTAAGAGACACATACTTAATTCCCTTCCCCGTGCTGTTCAGTCAGCCCTTGGTATCCATGGGGGATCCGTTCCACAACACACACACACACACCCCACAGATACTGAAATCCACGGCACTGCAAGGATTTATCTGGGGGCCGCACCAAGCCCTCCAGAGGTCACGGTGGCCCCCTAGCCTCTTCAGTAGGTGTCCCAGACACGACCTAAAGCCACTGCAGACACAACTTCAGGTTTTATCTGGAAGGTGTTCTGAGGCCACAGGCGGTCTATGAAGTGGGCCAGGGGCCTTCCCCTTCCCCTCCTAGACATGACCAGAAGTGGCTTCTGGTTGTGTCCAGGAGGTCCTCTGAGCTGTAGGCTTAGCATCTGATCGTGCTCAAGTCCTCAGATGCCAAGCCCGTGGATAAGGATGGCCCACTGTAAACATAATTATTTGGTCTTCCCAACATTTCTAATTCCTAACATACCAATTTAGGGCCCAATCCTATCCAATTTTCCAGTGCTGTGCCAATGGGGCATGTGCTGCATCCTCTGCTGGGGAGGCAGTCACAGAGGCCTCCTCAAGGAAGGCCTGTTTGTTCCCTTACCTTGTGAGGTAATGGAGCTGCATTACTGCATTGAGATAAAACCAAAGGGGCTGCATTGTGGCTGCACCAGTGTTGGAAAGTTTGGATAGGACTGGGCCCTCAGACCAGTTAAAATAAGCAGAGAAAACATGTAGATAAGGAATGTTGGCAGAAGCCAGGCATTAAGCATCTAAGAACATCACAACAGGATCAGGCTGGATCAGGCCCCACTGGATCAGGCCACAGGCCCATCTAGTCCAGCTTCGTGTATCTCACAGCGGCCCACCAAATGCCCCAGGGAGCACACCAGATAACAAGAGACCTGCCCTCCCTTGCATTGGCATTGTGACATAGCTCATTTCTAAAATCAGGAGGTTGCACATACACGTCATGGCTTGTAACCCGTAATGGATTTTTCCTCCAGAAACTTGTCCAATCCCCTTTTAAAGGGGTCCAGGCCAGATGCCATCACCACATCCTGTGGCAAGGAGTTCCACAGACCAACCACACGCTGAGTAAAGAAATATTTTCTTCTGTCTGTCCTAACTCTCCCAACACTCAATTTTAGTGGATGTCCCCTGGTTCTGGTGTTATGTGAGAGTGTAAAGAGCATCTCTCTATCCACTCTGTCCATCCCCTGCATAATTTTGTATGTCTCAATCCTGTCCCCCCTCAGGCGTCTCTTTTCTAGGCTGAAGAGGCCCAAACGCTGTAGCCTTTCCTCATAACGAAGGTACCCCAGCCCAGTAAACATCTTAGTCACTCTCTTTTGCACCTTTTCCATTTCCACTATGTCCTTTTTGAGATGTGGTGACCAGAACTGGACACAATACTCCAGGTGTGGCCTTACCATCGATTTGTACAACGGCATTATAATATTAGCCGTTTTGTTCTCAATACCTTTTCTAATGATCCCAAGCATAGAATTGGCCTTCTTCACTGCCGCCGCACATTGGGTCGACACTTTCATCAACCTGTCCATCACCACCCCAAAATCTCTCTCCTGATCTGTCACAGACAGCTCAGAACCCATTAGCCTATATGTGAAGTTTTGATGTTTTGCCCCAATGTGCATGACTTTACACTTACTTGCATTGAAACAAATCTGCCATTTTGCTGCCATTCTGCCAGATTGGAGAGATCCTTCTGGAGCTCCTCACAATCACATCTGGTCTTCAACACTCGGAAAAGTTTGGTGTCGTCTGCAAACTTTGCCACCTCACTGCTCAACCCTATCTCCAGGTCATTTATGAACAGCTTGAAAAGCACCGGTCCCAGGACAGATCCTTAGGGCACACTGCTTTTCACCTCTCTCCATTGTGAAAATTGCCCATTGACTCCCACTCTCTGTTTCCTGGTCTTCAACCAGGTCTCAATCCAGGAGAGGACCTGCCCTCTAATTCCCTGACTGTGGAGTTTTGAGTGTTGAAAAATCTATGAAATAAGCTAATTGGTTCCTATCTGCATAAAAAATGCAAATATGTCAAAGTAGCATATCTGAACTCAAATATAAGCAATCAACTGAAGACTTTGTTATTATGTTTATTGTTGCTGCGATGCATTAGCATTATCTTTTTAAAATTTACATGCTCACAATAGAATCCTCCTGTATCTGTCAAACCATGAAGTAGCCCAATTTTAGTAGGGAATGCAAATTAGGTTGGGGGAGGAAATGATGGAATCTTAGCCAGCAAATGTAATTGCATTTAAGTTGTTATTGAGCAGTGCCTTAAAGCAGAAGTACATATGTGTTTATTAATCATCTATATCAGGGGTGCCCAAACCCCGGCCCGGGGGCCACTTGCGGCCCTCAAGGCCTCTCAATGCAGCCCTCAGGAAGCCCCATCTCCAATGAGCCTCTGGCCCTCCGGAGATTTGTTGCAGCCCGCACTAGCCCAACACAACTTCTCTCAGCGTGAGGGCGACTGTTTGACCTCTTGTGTGAGCTGTGGGATGAGAGCTCCCTCCACTGCTTGCTCTTTCACATCTGTGATGCAGCAGTCGCAGGGAAGGGAAGGCTGGCCTTGCTTTGTGCCAGGCCTTTTATAGGCATTGAGCTATTGCAAGACCTTCATTTGTTCATCTAAGTTCATCGTTAATATATTCATTTATGTAAACTTATGTAAATGTATTCAAACTTTAAATGTAAATTAATTCTTTTTTTTCCCCAGCCCCCGACACAGCATCAGAGATGATGTGACCCTCCTGCCAAAAACTTTGGACACCCCTGATCTATATTAAACATGGAATTGTCAAAATACTTTCTAGACGTATACTTAGCATGCTATATTGCTTTCATAATTCTGGAGGTTGCTGCTTTCTCCAGCGGGAGCTGTCCTTTCCCCCTTATTTCCCAACTGATCCATTTCAAACAGCCTTTAGGACTTTTAGGCCTCGGGTTGAGGATGAAGCTGCTTTGGTGACCCTGGTGGATGGTGTGTGACGTATCGGGTTGCCAGCTCACCTAAAATGACCCAATTTCTCCAGCTCATTGCCTTTTTTTTCCTCATGCAGACAGGCGCGAAAAGTTAATTTCAGCATATTTTGGAGGACACCACTGGACTCTGTCCCAATACTTGTTGTCAACAGTGATCATTAACATGTGCGTCTTCCTACATGTCTCCCTACATATCTTAAGAGCAAACACACAATAACTCAAACTGAGCCAAATTGGGGGAATTAGCAGTACTTGTTGAGCAGACAAATTTAGTATTGTCTGACAGGTTTGGGAATGCTGATGTGGGTGAGCAGTGCAAACAGCCTCAAAGCTGTGCTGGATTAACCTTTGAAGAACTGGAAACCAATTATTGACTTTTTGCATGAAAGAGAACAACAAGTTAGAGCCCAATCCTGGGCTCAGCGTGCCAACTCACCACCAAGCATGCTGCTGCAAACATGCCATAAGTCATATTTGCAGACCCTACTGCCAGGCGAGCACCGGCGAGCACCAGTGCTGGCAGGCGCCGGGCTACCATCAGGCGGTCACATGGATCCGAAGCCTCCACGTTGGGGTCACCGCCCGACATGGAGGCACTTGATTCACCACCGACCTTTTTGTTGGCAGTGAATCAAGTAGCCCCATTGTGAGGCTACTGTCTTTACCCAGGGGAAGGGGATGAAAGTCCCCGGCTCCTAAGGAGCCGGCGGCGGCTTCCCAAAGCACATAGTATGCGGTGGCAGCCATTTTCTGCGCCACTGCAGCCACATGCCCCGGGCAGCTCAGGATTGGGCTGCCCATCAGTTGTGAATTTGAAGATTAGATTGTAAGAGATAGAGAACATTATTTCAGAATAATAATTTGAAAAGGGCTGTTGGAGATATACATAAGGGCAGAAACTTAGATTATTAAGATATAAAATTGTAAGCAATCAGAATATTTGACTTCACTCATGCCACACTAATAGAGTTTTTCTGTATCTGTATTTTTAATCTATTTTTCTATGTTTGTTTTCCTTTTTATTTTGTGTGTGTTTTTTCTCTTTTTCTTTATAATAATAATAATAATAATAAAAATAAAAATAATAATAATATAAAAATAGACTATTGTAACGCACTCTACCAGAATTGCAGTTCTGAAACTGCAATTAGGGCAGAATCTGGCAGCCCATGTGCTTACTAGAGGTAGGCAGTCTGACTCTGTCACGCCACTGCTCCAGCAACTGCACTGGCTGCTCATTCGTTTCAAGGTGCATTCAAGGTGCTGATGTTGACCTATAAAGCTCTATACAGCTTGGGGCCAGGGTGTTTGGGGTATTTGGGACCAGGATATTCCATACAATCTGGTTTGTCCTCTCTGATCATCAGAGAAGGTCCTTTTATTGGTACCACACTGCCCATGGAGGTGGGAAGGGCGGTGGCAAGGAGTAAGGCCTTCTCCATAGTGACACCAACTCCGTAGAACTCCCTCCCTCTTTGTTACATACCAGTCCCTCCTCAGAGGCTTTCAGGCAGGACTTTAAAACATTTCTTTGTACCCTAGCCTTTTGAGTTTTTTTAATGTAGATACTCAGAGGTTTTATGCTTATTTGTCTTATGGTACATTTTTTAATTGTCTGCTACTAATTTTTTCTATTTTTTTTCACTCTTGGCTTTTAATGAGATCCTTATGTTGTTTACTAGATTTTAGGGGTTTTTTAACATTTATATTTTTTAAAAAAAATTATAATGCTTATATTTTTATTGTATCTGAAAGTTGCTTTGAATGCCTTGGAGGGAGATAAAGCGGGGTATAAATTTGTAAATAAATAAATAAATAATGGGGTGGGGAGGGGCCCTTTATAACATATGCTACAGGCCTCACACTAGCTTAATTCGACCTTGCCTCAAAGTACTTCAAAATTAGCCTACCAGTAACCAACCTGAGTTTTTCAAAAGAAGAATAGAGAAGATAGAATATAAGCAAATAAGGAAAAGTTATGTTTAGATTCATCTACTTTGCTTTGGAGATTAGTTACAGTGCTTTAAAGGGTTGCAATTGAGAGAAATACTTATATATAGCTGCATTTGGACAAGTGTGCCTTAATAGGAAAGAGACTAGATAGAAAACAATGGAATGAAGCTGTCAGCCAACAGAATAAGGTGATTTAGCGGGAGGTTTTGAAATACGCAGAGGCTAAAATGGAGGCTTTGATGGGAAAGCGAAGGAGAGACAATTACCAAGACCAGAGGAGGGGGGAAGAAGGAGAGATTAACAATCTTATTCTGCTGGGCAGCTTTTGAGAATGAAGTCCATCTAAGCAGCAAGGACTGGGCTGTACGATCAAGATCAAAATTGGCAAAGTGCAAGATAAAGAAAATGGTCAGTAGCTTGGACATCTTCTATCAAAGGTGGAGATGTAAAACGGAGAATGCTTCTATGGAAAACGAAACCTCAGAACATGCCACATGGGCATCCCCAGAGGATTTAGACCTGACTGAAGTGCTTGGCAACATGGCACTTCCCCAAGAAAAGTGCCAAAATTCTGCTTTCAGAGCAGAACCAGTTATAGGACTTTGCACAAAGGAAACAAAAGCATTTCTGGGTAGACAAAGAGGTTTGGAACTTCTCTTAGGGTGTGCAGCATAAGTCTCCTAAATTTGTTTGGGCTCGAGTGTATTCATTCAGGAGCTCAAGGCTTGATTTCATCCCAATCAGAGACAAAAGGCATAGCAGAGTGTGTACTGCACCCAAGCTCCGGTCGTCAATGGAAAAGGCTACTTAGCATAGGAGTCTGAAAAGATTGTCAAGGTGGCACAACTCTGAGAAGACCCCTGAAGGTGGACTGAGCCCTGGAAGGGGGTGAGGATTTAGCTAATGCTGATGTGGCAAACCCTCCCCCTTCCCAGTCCCAATCCACCTTCCTCCCCATCCCTGTTGCCTCCTCATTCTGCCCACCCCTTGCCCCATTCTACCTCCTCCTTCCCACCCCCTGCATGGTCTTACCTGAGGCAGCAGCTGTCCCCAGTCCATCACCACACAAACCTGGAAGTTCACCACTTCCATTAGCAATGGCCAGGTTTTGCTCTCTGGCGTGTCATGTTTGCTACAGCCAGAAAGCACATTAAGCCACCAGAATGAAGATTCTGCTGGTATAACTGGAGGACAGAATTGGGCCATAAGGCTGCAATCCTATGCACACTTGCCTGGGAGTAGGTTCCATTGACTTTAGTGGGACTTATTTCTTAGTAGACATGCTTAGGATTGGGCTGAAAAAGACCACATCAGTCCCCTAAGTAGAAGCTTTGGAAGTTGAAGAGCTGCTGTCGACTGAGTCAGACCAATGTTTTGTCCAATCCAGCACTGTCAGTCTTGATGGGCAATAGTTCTCAAGCCTCCCTGCTCCTGGAGACCTTTTAACAAGAGCTGCCAGAGGCTGAGCCGGGGAGAGCTTGCACATACACGCATGCAATTGTGTGCAAACAATACTGCCAGTTCTTGGTATTTGAAAAGATCAGGTTCACTTCACTCTAAAAGAGTTCCAAATCAGAGCAAGCGATGTGAGAAAAATTCAGTTTAGAAACCATAAACGGTATTCATGTAAGGACTCCGAAGACTTGGAGAATTCAAACTGATTGCAAAGCAGGTTAAGGACAGGCAAAGGAATCACACTGAAACAGAATGCTGTAGCAACAATGAAAAATATTTATTACCCTTGATGGCCTCTCTTTTAAATGCTCACTTGTACAAAAAAAAATCCATCCAAAATTAAAAATAATTGAAGCCAGGTCAGGCAAAACTGCTTGCACTTTAGACAACACAAGCAATTGAGACTGAAACATTGAGACCAAGCGATCTCTTACCGGATTTGAAGTTTTACATTTCTTTGACATGTTTCACCTTTTGCTACAGGTTAGGATTTGTTGAGGATAAATGGTTGTGTCAGTCATCTTTGTAAAAAGCACATTAGACTGTCAAATGCTGGAAACTGGCGAGTTTTGATTTTACGTGGCATCAGCAAAGGCCATTTCCATGCAGATTTTCCATATCATCACCACCCCAAGGTGCTTTTGCCATGGAATGTTTTTGTGGGGACCATTTCACTTAAGTGTAGCTTAATGATTTGTAGTGATCAGAAGTAGCCACCACCATGCAGAGATGGGGAACAGGCAAGGCAAAGCCCATGCGCTTGAGCTTTCCATGCACCCATGAGTATCCCATGGGTGACAAAGAGCTATCCAAAAGGGGATAGTTGTTGCACCCAGAAGGGAAAATTATTATTATTATTAACAGCATTTATATACCGCTTTTCAACAAAACTTCACAAAGTGGTTTACAGAGAAAATTCAAGTAACTAATGGCTCCCTGTCCCAAAAGGGCTCCTAATCTAAAAAGATGCAAAACACCAGCAGACAGCCACTAGAAAAGACAATGCTGGGGTGAGGAGGGCCAGTTACTCTCCTCCTGCTAAATAAAAGAGAAGCACCAACTTGAAAAAGTGCCTCTTACCCAGTTAGCAAGGAGAAAACTCACAGCAATCTGAGAAGACACGCAACCAACCTCCCTTGTTCGGTAGCACTAGCCCTGAGCAATTGGTCACAGCTCATGGGGCAACAGCTCTGTGTTTTGGCTCAATAAGACAGGGAGGGTTCCTGCAGCTCAGTCCTATTCTGGGTTAGCCCAGTGCATGCAGCAGTCTGGCACAGCCTCCTTTGCATGCTAGGGGCTGGCCAGAGATCAGGCAGCAATGGAGAAGCAAGTAAAAACCTTTTTACTTACCTAGTCTGCTGCTGCCTGGTTCCCAAAGGGCCTACTTGGATCTTTGTCAGCTCGTTGGCTGCCGTACATACAAGTGTGTCGAAGAAGAAGTGTTGAGCCTGAGCCAGGGACATAGGATATTGGTGCCTGTGTTGTCGCCAATATCCACCGCCAGCCCACCGTCAATACTACCTTGGTCCGGTCCAATCCTCAACCTGATCCTCTCTGGAATGCTCCCTCTGCCAACCTCTGCTTTGGCAAGGGCTCAGCATTCCATCAGCACACACATGGGGTCGTCAGCTATTTGTGCTAATGCCCCGGCCCACACACAGGTTCAGGCAAATTGCCTGTGAATACCATTTGCAGGGGACCAACGGTAGAGAAGGAGTCTACTTTCATCTCCTGCTTGGGGGTTCCCATCTGGTGGGCCGCCATAAGAAAGAGGATGCTAAATGAAATAGGCCCCTTGTCTGATCCAAGCAAGGCTTTTCTTATGCTCTTATGTTCTCAGGCACATGGGATTAAGGAGCAGGGCTTCTGGGAATATCGCATGGCTTCCTATCAAGCATAGGCCCACCCGCTCTTCTTTCTTTCAATTAAGTACTAAGAGCATTGCCCAGGACCTAATATCACCTCAGATATTGTAATTTGTTTACGTTGAAATGGACACACTTAGAAAGCTCTTCAGATTTCATCTTGGCGCTGAGGACATGCCCTTGAGGGTTGACATTTTCCTCCTTTGTACCCACTTCACTTTTCAGATGAAGTGTAGGCAGCCAAAACATGTCACCGAGAAATTAATTTCACAAATGACTCAGCTTTCACAATCTGCATGTGCTGGTTGCAAATTTCACCCTGTGATTCCGGAAACTCTTTGATTCTGCCAGTGAAAAATAAGGCACCAGAGGTGAGGAGGGTGGATAAAAGGGAAGACTGGTTAAGAGGTGCGCTGTTAACCAGCTCAGGTGAGACCAAGTTACAAATTTCTGAGGTAAACCCAAAATGCCTCTTCCCTATCTAGTTCTCTGAAAAGACTGCTCACACAGCCACAGGGAATACTTTTACGAAACATCCCTTCACTATTGCAACAATAAAACCCTGCTGGTTCCCATAGATATTGGAAGAGAGGCCAAAGCAAATGAGGGGCATTTTCTCCACAGCAAGTTTCGCTTGAAAGAAGCGTTTAATAATCAGAGCAGTGGCAAAGAAATTCTTCCTGTTCCCTCTTCCCACTCCCTCTGGGATTCTGACTAACCTCAAGTTCAGATACCCTGCCTGGTCTCCTGCTTATCCAATTGAGGAGACAATTTGTTTGTTTTCTTTCATTACACTGTGAACAATGTCCTCAGGCCCAGGCAATGCAATTTCAAGGGCTGCAGTCATGACCTCAGCTTTCCTAACAGGTCCACCAAGAGGTTCCCTGCTGTGGCCAGCCTGAGACGGGAATCCTAATATCCTAATACAGAAAAACAATCATTGTGCCCTATGTGGCAGAGTCTCTGGCTGAGAGTTTGGGAGGATTTGCACATTTTCCTTTCATGTCCCTGTGCTCCTTGTCATTTGTTCTTTTCTAACATTGTCTCCTGCAATCTCATTTCAGAATCCCACATGGTGTTTGACTCATCAGCTGGTGCTTCCCTCAGAGCTATGGTTCTGTGTTTTCCACTTAACTACTTCCTGCCTGCTTTGTTGAACATTTTGTCATCAAGGCGAATGGCCTTAATTGTGTTGGCAGAAATTTCTGGCACAAAAGCAAGAAAACAGGAAGGCATGATAATACTACAGGTGTGCGCCACTTAATGATGGGGGTGCATACTCCAATTCCCATTGATATGCATTGCTCATTAAGTGAACATTCAGCCCAATCTAGTGCCTTTGTTGTGTAAACAGATGCCCCCTGCCAGACACTACAAAGAAGATTGCCTCTTCTGTGCATTAAGAGCCTCTTTGTTGTGTAAACAGACCCTCTGCTGCAAGTTATGGGAGACCTGACTGCCTCATTAAGAGCCTCTTTGTTGTGCATTGGCCATTGTCATGTACATGGTCCATCTTTAAGCAAATGGTTGTTAAGCAGCGCATGCCTGTATTGATAAAAGAAGTTTCAGGCTAATGCTGTTCAGAAATTCATTTTTCAAATATTTCCAATTACTCTCTCCTTTTGGGGACAGGGGGAGAAAACATTCCAAGAAAACAAACTCCCAGGGAAAAGTTTTCCCAATATGCCTTGCTCCAAGAGGGATTATAAAAACTTCCATTCAAATGGTCGCCTTTCTCAGAGACCACCATTAATGGCGGGGGGGGGGGTTGGAGAAATGTAAATGACAAAACTAGAAATGTATTGCACATTGCCTTAGTAACCAATGAATGCTCTTCCCACTCTGTTGCCATTGTGTGAGGAGAAACACACACGCACATGAAGGGCACAGAAGACTATAACTGCCCTTTGCATATTCTTTCTCTAATTAATGACAGCCACTGTTGGGTGTCACCTTTTGAATGGAGGCTCCCTTCAAGAAGAGCCTCCACATGAGAAGGAGAACTGGGTTCTCTTCTCTGGGGAGAACTCAGAAGTGATGTCACAGGATACAGTGTCAAGTGACATCACTGCCCCGGGTGGTGGGGCACTGTGTCACATCTCTGGAGCTGACCCCACCCACCCTCTGAGGGTCATAATAAACAATCTTTGAGCAGTACTTTTGTGCTTGCTTGTTTATCCTCTTGTCCTGTTCCCACAAGGTTGCTTTGCAGAACTTTGGTGCAGAACTACCCACCTGTGAGGATGAGGAAGAGACCCCCATGGTCATTAGTATCAAAATGGGAACTTGTCTATCTTCCTTGTAGTGAGTGCCATGTTACAACAAATTATTATATTAATTCATTATGAATAATTCACTGCAAATGCATGCAGAGTAGGTGTATCTTGCTGCTGCTGTGATCTGCCCAATCCTACCCTAATCCATCCTCAATCTGCCTTCAGGCCCTCTGCCAACAGAACCCCACTGATGGCCAGTCTGTGTGGTTCTGGTGGCAGCCATGCTCCACAGACAGTGTAGGGCCTGCCATGCCAACAGAACTTGCAGTATGCTGGTTTCTGAAACAGTAGGATCCTGCAGAAGCAGCTAAGGGCCAGGAGGGAGGAACACTAACAGTCCAATCCTATCCTTCCCCCCGCCTGATGCAGTGACACCAAAATGGCTACCGCTGCATTGGGGGAGGGGCAATTAATTGCAGAGGTTTCCTTTGTGTAAGGGAACATTCAAAATAGCTGGTGCAGATCTGCATGGACCCATGCCATGGGATCAGGTCTGGGAAGGATGTTTGGATTTGGCATCCACTGCTGCCACCTTCCATCACTGCCACCCCTTCCTAGACAAAATCCACCCGCTCTAGCCCTATTCCACCCTACCCTGCTCTGTTTCACCCCATCCCATTTTCCTCTCCATTTTACCTGTGTTGATGGGTCTTTGTATATCTTCAGGCATTCAGAAAAAGGCTCTGGCCTGCCTGCCAGCACTCTGGAAGTGGCGATTTTATACCCTTCCAGATAGCTATTCGTAACTGCTGTAAGGCTGTCTACATTGGCAAAATGCTTGTTCGACAGCATATAATATTGGGCTCTAAATGATCTCATATGTCAAGATCCTGGTTCACAATGGCCTGCAAATATCTGAGATACAGGCTGAACCAGGAGGTGGTTCACTGCTTTTTCATTACGTTGATAAGTTTGGTCACCATATAAAGAAAAAAAATTTTCAGTGGCGTAAATGTAGAACTCCACAATGAATTAACCCTCAAATTATTGTTCTAATGGCCTCTGCCTTCTCTTCATCAATAGCAATGATAGCAATCCAGTGCTGAGGAGGCCTTTGAAGAAGCTTCATCAATATCAATAACAATAAGTTGACTTTCTCATTCTATGGGATGTTTCCATAGCGACAAATGGAACCACTTCTAATTTCCAAGTTAAAAACCCCATTGAAAATGACTTTTTATAATTAAAAATAAAGACACATGCACACGATCTCTCTCTCTCTCTCTCTCTGAGAATACCTGTTATGAATGTTTTCTTCCATTTGCTGTGATCTGTCTCACCAGCACCACTGTGTGGCCAAAGGGGAGAATTTCATTCCACCTACAAGAATGATGAGCTCCTGAACTGTTACTGCCATTGTGTCCGTATTCCCTGAAATATAAATGTAAGGGTTTCAGATCAACCAAGGCTCATAGCCAGAAGACTGAAGAGACCAAGGGCCTGCCCAGATGATTGGACAATGAATGTTGGTCATTTATTGCAGATAACACCAACATTTTTCCCTCATGATGGATTTCATATTTTCCTCAGACTCACATAACAATTTAAAGGAAAGGGTTGTTGCTCAGAGGCTTTACATACAGAAGGTCCAGTCCCTGGCACCCTAGTTTGAAATTCTATATTGGGTCTTACTCAGTAGAAGCAGCTCCCTGTATTTCTAATAGCATTTTGCCACTGAGCAAATGTGATTTGCCTACGCACTCTCCAAAATAACCATGTGAGACAGGTATATGTGGGTGAAAGGGCCACTTTATTACAGTAAAATACTAAGGAGGGAAAGCTGAAGACTGGCAGCAGTTAAGCTAAGGCAGAGAATGGTACAAAAGGCAACTTGCTAAAAGGGCATCAGATCAAAATGTGAGCTCAGGCAGGCATTCACACCCTGACTCAAAGCCTCGCCCCTGGCAAGGGGATTCAACCTCTCAGTCAACAGCCGGAGGGGTACAGGCAGCAGAACCCTGTAGACCCACCCTGGCCAGTGAGCATTTGAGGCGGGCCAAGGATCCAGGCCAGAGGCTACCCAGCCAGCCTCTCGTGCCAGAGGACAACTGAGAAATGGGAGATGGGTCATGCCAGCCTTTGCTGACCTCTGGGTAGGCACCAAAAGCCCAACTTCAAGCCTTTGCGCCCACACCAACCTGCAAGACAAAGTGACCAATAAGAAAGAAAAAGGAACCCAACCACAGTCTGGGGTAGGTGAAAAAACTGCCCATCAAGAGTCAATCAGGAAGACAGAACAATTTCTATCTGGCCTCATGTGGTGACAAGTAAGGCTCAGACTGCAGAAAGAGGAGGGAGGGCAGGGATCAGCATCCTGCAGGGTCTGGTGTCACCTGCTGAATGGCCACTGGATGAGGAGTGCTGCACCAGGTAAGCCCCAGGCGCTGCCCCTCCCCCAAAGCCACTAACGAGAAAGGCTGCTACCTCTCATGGTAGGAGAGCCCAACCAAAGATGAACTCCACGCAAGGGGACAGGAGATTTGGGATTACAATTCACTAGCACATGTGTTCTTGTAATTGCCAAACAAAAATAGGATTATTCAAGAATCATTACCAGCTGCTGGTTATGACCTTTAAAGCCCTAAATGGCTCGGGACCAGCATATTTGAGAGACCGCCTTCTTCCATATAATCTGGTCCGTTCTCTAAGGTCATCAGAAGGGGCCCTGTTGGTTGTGCCATCATTGAGAGTGGTGAAGGGAATGGCGGCCAGAAACAGGGCCTTTTCGGTTGTGGCACCTACACTATGGAATTCCCTCCCCTTTGACTTGAGAGCTGCTTCCTCATTATTAGTGTTCCGGCAGGGCCTGAAGACCTTTTTATTCAGGAAAGCCTTTGAGGCACCATAAGGGCTGCTGTTATAAATTTGTCTTTTACTGTGTGCTATGTATTTTATCCATGTATTTTATCTTGTTTTAATTGTTTTAACTGTTTTGTATTTTTAATCTTTATCTGCTGTTTTGTATTTTTAATCTGATTGTTAGCTGCCTTGGGTGCCCTTCGGGGAGAAAAGCGGAATATAAATCGAATAAATAATAAATAAATAAATAAATTACCACTTACTGATTAGTGCTATAAGAAATGATGAGCAAAGCACAAGACCTTTTCCCCATGCCACTTAGTGACCTTTTCAAAGTTTGAGTTTTTTTTTCTTATTTTCTGACATTTTAATTTCTTATTATTTTAATGACAAACATCAGGCTGCCCCCTTCATTCACCCTTATGCTTCACTCCTGTGTGAGCCATTGATTTTCTTTCTTTGTCCTTTAAAGACTTTTCCCAGTGCTGGAACAAAGTTTTAAAAGTGAGACAGGCTAACTAGCTCATTTCAGCAAGCCTAGCCTTTCCTCTGCAGCAAGGCTACCACCTGGCCATTACGTATGCAGCTAGCCAAGATTGGAGCTTTTATGAGTCTAGCATTTAGGCATTAGTCCACATTTTGTTTTGTGAGTCCTTAGCAGATAACCATTACTGCACTAACATCCAGATCCCCTAGCATCCAGATTTACTCTTGTAGCAATTTCCCCCTTGATCAAAGCTGCAAATCTTAAACATATCTATTGAGTTCACCAAGTTCAATGAAACATACTTCCTGAAGAAGAGCGTTTAGGACTCCAGTCTTATTTAGATAGATTTCTAAATGACTCCATCCTGATGACCTTGCTTGAATAACAACACTATCACTATACAGTACTAAGTTGGATTGATTCCAATGGCGCTGATGTGTTTGCAACTATGCACTGAATTGTGGCCAATATAATATCAATACAACAAATCAATGACACCAATAAAATACTGCCCATTAAAGTATGAAATGCAGTATTAACCTAAGCCTCTTTAGAGAGGTTCACGGTCAGAATCTGAGGAACTCTGGTATTGGTTTACATGAAAGTTGGAGAGCAGTTTTATATACTTTTGGTTTTGGTCATCATGGCTTGCAACCTGTGAAGGACTTTTCCTCCATAAATTTCTCCCACCTGCTTTTAAAGACATCTAGGCCAGGTGCCAACACAATGTCCTGTGGCAAGGAATTCCATAGATTAATTATTTGCTGGGTAAAGAATTATTTTCTAACTCTCTTGCCACTAGTCCTTCAGTTCTTTTTCGGGCTAAGGCTCTGACACAATGGCTATAGGTATACAGCAGAGATTCTCAAATTGGGGTGTTGCAACACCCCAGCCTAAGGAATTCTGCCTGTGCCCCTTTTAAGGGGTGGGGAGGAGGGAATGCAGCGATTCGATCCCCAGAATCACACCACTGGGGCTTTCTTTTACTTACAAGACAAAGCAGCAGCCTTCCGGGAGTCCAAGCTCTGCAGAGATCCCAAAACAGCAGAGAATGTGAAAATAACTATCACAACCCACTTCCAATTTGCAATCACGAAACCAGTGGGTGGGGATAGTTATTTGCACATTTTCACTTTCGTGGGGCTCCCCACACACCCTGGAGGCTGCTTCTTCTTCTTGTAAGTAAAAGAAAACCCCTGGTGCCCCTGGCAGTGGTGCGATCCTGGGGATCATGTCGTTGCATTCCCCCCTCCCCTGCAAGGACTTACTGGGGCTCCTAAACTCTGGGAGAATTTGGGAACCGCAGGTATAGAGGTCATTAAGTTGGCAACCTTCAGTCTCGGAGGACTATGGTATCGCGCTCTGGATGGTGGTTCTGGCACAGCGTCTAGTGTGGCTGAAAAGGCCGATTCGGGAGTGACAATCCCTTCCACACTGGGAGCAAGTGTAGTGTGTCCCTGGTCTGTCTCCCTGGCTGTGGGCCTTCCTTCTTTGCCTCTTTGCCTCAGCCTGTTGGCCAAGTGTCTCTTCAAACTGGGAAAGGCCATGCTGCACAGCCTGCCTCCAAGCTCAGAGGCAAGGGTTTCCCACCTGTTGAGGTCCACTCCTAAGGCCTTCAGATCCCTCTTGCAACTTTGGGAGAAATCCTATACATATTTTCCTGGGAGTAATCCCCACTGAACACAACAACACAAATTTCTGAACAGACATACATAGGGTTGTGCTGTTAGTAGATTAAAAGCCCAATACTAAGGGCTCGGACCACCAGCACTGTACCGCCAGGGATAGGATTGGGCTGTCATTATGTAAAGCCAGTTACCCTCCACAGTTACTATGGATGGTAGCTTTTTTCTTATATGCTCAAAGAAGCAAGTTCTAGATTGGTTCCCAAAAATCTTCCCCCTGTGACTTGCTAAATCAGGCTTGAAATGTCACTTTTGTTCATGATAAATGTCATTAGAAAATTTATGGAACGTTGCAAGAAATTTAAAAGCTTCCTTGTGCAAAACCAAAAGAGGCACAAAGCATCCAAATGTCAGAAGCGGCACTGAGCAGAGAGGTGGTGGGGGCAAAGATTTTACTTTGCCATCCTTTTAACAACAAGGTGCAAGCTAGGCCAATGCATTTCCAATCTCTCTGCATAAACAGCCCTCTGAAAAAGAGAATCAATATCACATCTCACACTGCAGCAACATTTTAGGATCAATAGAAGTTGAATTTCCCACTGTATTTAAATGTAAACCTGAAGTATTCTGACATAGCTACTTGCATTACAGTTTTATATGGGGATATATGACAGGAAAGGAAACACAAGGAAGGGCTGTAGGCACAGGGCATAACTACACTAAAGATTTAAGCGACTTTAACTGCCAGTCCCACTTACTAGAGCTGTGTTTCCCAAACTTTGAGTCAGGATCCACCAGGGACTTGCGAACCGATCTGTGAGATGACAGGTTACACCTGCTGAAATTCCCTCTTCTGCACATTTGTTAACAGTTCAGGAGCCCTAAAGTGGAAAGGCTGGCTGCCCCTGGTTTAGCAAATGTCTACACACACATCGTACAGGTTGAGTCTCGGTATTCGCGAGGGTTCTGTTCCCAGAACTAACATGGATGGCAAAAATCGCATTAAAGCAAATCCTTTTGAAAAACAATGCCCCTTTGCTAGGTAATTTAATAACAGCCTTGCTGACTTTTGCAATACATCAAGCAGACGATCAGTCTCTCTCCAGGCGCTTACAAAGGCTACACTCCAATGCAGCAATCCCTCCCTTCAGCAGGAGATGCAGAATGAGGTGATAATCACTGCCATTTAGCATTCTTTCACATGCTCGGGGGGGAGGGGTCACTTGCCTCAGAGTGAAGCTATGTGCCTGGAGAGAGAATGATAGATTGTCAGTCGGCTGCCCTCTCTCGCATTAACAAGGCTATTGTTAAACAACTTTTTTCCTTTAACTGCAGGTGAAAAATTAATGGATAATTAGATTTTACCTGTATATGCAAAGTCTGCAGCAGCATCAGGAGCCACATCATCCTGATTATTAATAAATTTATTAATTATTATTAATAAATAAAATATTTCTTTCTAGACCTTTTTTGTCTAGTGGGTCACAATAGACTGATGTTTTTAAAAAGTGAGTCCCAGAGCTAAAATGCTTGGGAAGCACTGTACTAGAGAACCATTAGAGATAATTTTGACATGAGATAATCAAGAGAGAGGTGAGTAGTTCATGAACCTTCTTTTAGCCAAGAGAATGCAGAATAGGGGGCAGGTTTCATAACATGTATAGCGAAAAGCAACATGACTTAGGAGCCACATGATCAGGCCCTAAATAATCCTTAAAAAATCCCACAGCCGTTTTGTTCACTTAAGTCAGCGGTTTTCAACTGCTGTGCCACAGTGCAGAGGCTGCCTCAGGTGCACCGCCGGGGCCAAGGACTCCGGCAGCAGCAGCAGCTGCTGCATGCGCAGGAGAAACAGCTGCTTGGAGCCTCGCATGGCAGCAGGAGAAAAAGGGGCAGCCCGCGAAGGGGCTTCGAAGCGCCTGCTGTTGCTGGTGCCTGCCCTGCGTGCTGATTGGGCAGCCAGGCAGGCAGCCAGAAAAGCCTGGAAGAGCTACCGGCAGCGGGAGCGTGAAGGGAGTGAGAGAGAGCAGGTACAGAGCCAGAAGCAGCTGGCTAGAAAAGGATCCTTAAGAGACTCTTTTCCTTACCTGCAATGCCCCAAAGTGACCCTCCCTGCGTTGCCTCCACTGGCAAGGCTTTGGCAGTAAGGGCCCTGGGCAGTAATCCACACTTACCTAGGAGTAAGCCCCATTGACTATAATGGGGCTTACTTCTGAGTAGACATACAGAGGCTTGGGCTCTTGGTTGCACTCTTTCTTGAATACATGAGCAGGCAATTGATGCTTTTCTTCCCCCCCCACCTCCTCCCCTTCTGTACACACATTCCCCCATCATATTTGCAGTTAACCCCTCTCTTACTGCCCCTCCCTCTTCCCCACTTTTCAAAGTTCAGAATCAGTTGCCTCACATTCCCTCTCCTCTTCCCCCCACCCCAGTGAATACTGCACTTGTTTCAGCCACATCTCCTCACTGCCCCTCACCCCACATTTCTCCAGTATGTGCTGTCTCACCTCTTTACCAACACTTCCTGGCATATCAATTGACAACAACTTGATCACCTGTTTCAAGACACTGTTCCTCCTTTCCAGAAACCACATACTGTATACTTCCCTTTCCAACCTTCTTGTGAATTTCTTTCATTGCCGTGTAATGATTTAAGGCTGCAATCCTAATCACACTTTCCTGAGAGTAAGTCCCATTGAACAAATCAGAACTTACTTCTGAGTAGACTTGGTTAGGATTGCGCTCTTAGTTATATTAATTAATTGTAACATACTAATGTAATTAAAAACTAGTAGTGTGCCTTGACAACTTTAGTGCCTTGTCAGTGTGCCGTGAGCTGAAAAAGGTTGAAAATGACTAACTTAAGTGGTTTTCACAGAAACAAAAATTACAGTGACTCTTTAATACCAGAGACATTTTAACAAAAGCAGCTGGACTTGCTGCCATGCCCTACATTTCAATTTCCAAACATTTTAAAGCACTGGAAAATTTATATCAACCTTACAGCACAAAATTATGTCTGTCTACTCAGAAGTAAGCCCCACTATTTCAGTAGGACTTACTCTCAGGAAAATGTGTATAGGATTGCAGCCTTAATGTTATGTTAAACCAAAGTTATTTTTATTATTACAGGTGGAGCCTGTTTATCCATGGATTTTACATCTGTGGATCTAGCTCAACATGGCTTCCCCGGACCCATGTTTGGCCAGACTTGGGCCCCACTTCAAAAGACTCTCCAGCACTGCAAGAACACTCCAAAAGAGACTGCAGCTGTGTTCTGGTCCCCTCCAGAGGGCTTTCTGAAGCCCACAGAGGCAGCACACACCTGCCCACTGCCTCTGCAGGCTTCAGAATGGCTTGTAGAGCCGAAGGAAAGCAACTTTTAGTTTCCTGAGGGAAACCAGAAGTGCTGTTTTTATGCCTTTTAAGGCATACTGAGGCTCAGGGATGCCCTTTGGAGGGGACCAGCGGGTCCCCTTCAGAGCACTTAAGGAGCCAATAGTGGATTCGATTATCCACGAATTTTGGCATCTGCCTTTTATTCTGTGAATGCATAATGCAAATTCAGAATTCAGCATCCTGAGGAATTCAGTTCTCTTTTTTTAAAAAGTCCTTAGAGTTGCACACGTTTGTGTGTGAACAAAATCTAAGTTTTCCTATTCAAAATTTCAGAAGCAGTGGGAGGCAGGGGCTGAATATGATTTCCAGTGCTGAGGCTGGGACTTCAGTTCCCGGCAATGTCCCTCCCAATGACTAGAACAAAGCAAAATTAAAATGCAAAGTTGGTAAATTTCTTTTAAAAAATTTATATCTTGCCTTTCTTCGGTAAGACAGCTCTAGCCATAATACAAAAACCATAAATTTAGTCAAGTTGCATAATATCGGTCACAGCATTCAGTTTCTCTTGGCTGCACTGTCTTAATGCAGATATTTTTTTCCCAAGGGAAGAGTATGCATAGACCTGCATATATGCAACTTTTATTTATTCAGGATGCTGAAAATGAACTATGCTTAGGAAACAATGACAATAAAAATTAGTGACCATTATACAGATAAACACTGTCTTATGAGCTTTTTCTTCCAAAAGCTGAATTCAGGTTAGTACAAACACAGATGTCTATACACCCCACTTCAATGTTTTTGGTAGATCGTGGTTTCCAACTCAGAGTAATACCAGTTTCATGTTCATTCCAATTTTTCCATTTTTAAAAAATACAGATCTTACTGATTCAAGTTAAAGATTCTATCAACTGTTCACTGCAGATGTACAGAACTAATAAAATCACTGTGATTTTTCTGCTTAGAGCACAGAGGAAAGCAAGCACAAAAATAGAAGTCATCTTGCTTCAAGTTGTCAGGGGAGTGAAACATCTACCTCACTAAAAACTCAGCTGGGTCACAGATTTCCAAGTGGAATCCCAATGGAATGAACCATATATTATTTTCCTGCCAGAACTAGCTTTAAGCAAGAGCCTCTACTCACTCAGGGTCGTGATCCAATCTTCTTCCTTTGCCAAATCAACCATCGCATTAATTGCGTAGGCGGACAAAGAGCACTTCCATTTTAAACTATCTGATAATGTAGCAAATAGTGTGTGTGTTATATTTAAGGCAGACTACAGACAGGTAGAGCAACAAACACTAAAAACAAAATACTAAATGCAAAATCCAAATTACGAATTCCTCAGCTCAGAGGTTGACCTCTCAAATGGAGCCCTTGGTGGTTTGGGGTTTTTTGTGTAACGAGTCCACGGTGTCACCATCCACAGTCCCAATTCACATCTTCTTCATCTTCTTTTTGCTGCATTGGTTAAAGACAGGTGAAGATCCCATCAGGCTATCAGCAGAATGAGAGCCATAGCTGCTTTCAGAGCCATTTGGGCTCTGCGGCATGCCAGCTTCACTCATCCCTGACATGGGCTCCTCAAACACATCACTGCTCAGGACCCCGTGGTGCCCATGCACAGCACCCTCCTCACTCTCCTGTGGTTCCATTTTCACAGGGGCCAAAGTCCAGAGTGGGGATGTGTTCACCTCACCACCTAGAGAGAGAATGAGAGAGTGCACTTACTGAACGTCTTATTTACAAAGACACGAGACAGAAATAAATATGAAAAAATGGCAGTGCAACTGACTAGTTCGAGTAATTACATACAAGGTACAAAAAAAGGCATAGAAAAACTGTTTATATTTCAAGTATCTCCCAACTTTGTACAGATGTTTGAATTAATTCTTAAAAGAGGGTCTACAAGCAAGCTAAAGTGATGAATGAACCACACGTATTAAACCAACATACTCAACAAAGGTTAGGCTACCAATGCTAGACAGTGAAACAAAAGGAAAACTAGAAAGACAACTCTTTAAAAGCAATTCTATGGTCATGACAATGCCTCCCTCTCTCTGTGCAGCTTTAATGCACTGTACAAAAAGTACGCACAGGATGCACAAGTGGGGCACTCTTTGGCAACCTGGCTGCCAGGACACAAAGGCCCTTGTGAAGAGGACAAAGACTTTCAAAGTAGTGAACAGAATGCCTGCATTCATAATGAATAAACACTATCAGAGAGGCACAATGCACTGAGTATACAGACAGCAGGTTAACGTCTCATAGCCCAATCCTACCCAGCGTCAGTGCAGTGGGACTGCATGGCCCACACTGTACTGTACTTGAGCATGCTGGAGGCCTCCTCAGGCTAAGGGAACATTTGTTCCCTTACCCCTGTCAAGTCCCAGCCTGCTCAATGGGATTACTCAGATATGTCCTAGTGAAATCACTGACACAAGTCCAAGAAGCCCTTTGTAGGGCTTTCAGACCCAGGAACGGGGTTAGGATATAGTGGATGCTTCCTCCACTGACCCCGCTCCCTTCCACCCCCGTTCCACCTTCTCCCCACCCGTTACACCCCTGAGATGTTTGACACTATACTCACCAGTGCCAGCAGCCACAGGCCCAGATTCAGTGCCAGCAGGATGGCACAAGCCTTCTCGCAGGTGCTTCTTACTTCCGAGTCATTGCAAATATGTTTTCAACACATTTGCAACTGCTAGCAATGGCGCAGCAAGCACTGCGCCAGTGCTAGCAACCCTTAGGATTGGGCTGCGAATCTCAAGCAGTAAAACACTAATACTGAGTTTTTCAGATTAATCACTTGCATCCCCAAAGCAGTGTTTCTCAAACTGTGGGTCGGGACCCAGTAGGTGGGTTACAAGTCATTTTCAGGTGGGTCTCCATTCATTTCATTTCAATGTGCATTTTTAATGTATTTTTTAAATAGATCGGCAACTGGTTGGGAGGGTCCTTCTTTATTTTAAATACATTTAAAACTTATTGTAAACTTTTAAATTATTTAGGCCTAAATCCTAACCAACTGTCTAGAACTGGCATAGCTGTGCCAATGGGACATGAGCTGAATCTTGCAATTGGGTGGTACTCAACGAGGCCTCCTCAAAGGAAGAGAATGTTTGTTCCCTTACACCTCAGAGCTGCTTTGCCCTTATGTTGATGCTGGAAAGTGGGTTAGGATTGTGCCCTTAATTAGATATGATTTTGTTGTATAGTAGGCATTGAAAATTTTCCTGCTTGATGATGTCATTTCTGGTCATGACGTCACTTCTGGTGGATCCTGACAGATTGTCATTCTAAAAAGTGGGTCCTGGTGCTAAAAAGTTTGAGAACCACTGCGATATAAGAATAGATTGCTGTGTCCTGTTCCACAGAATAACAGCATTTCACATATCAGAGGCACTTTATAAAAACAATGAGCTCTGGCCGAACATCAAAGGGGTTTGCATTTCCAAAGCTCAGACATTTTCCTCTTCAAAAAGTAATAGAGATTGAGATCAACGCTTCCTCCTCTATACATGTAGCTAAGATGAAGGATAATAGGAGAACAGACCTTGAAGACTTGGGTGCTGCAGCGATGGCTATTGTTTTGCTTTGTTTTTAAACTGAGCTTTTAAGTGAAACACTTCTGGCTACAGGGAACAACAGAGTTCAGCAGATGCTTACAAAACCCACAAATCACCCCCAAAACAGAACAATCCCTTTTGTGGAGGCAAGTATTTTTCAAAGAACTTCCTTGCAGAAAAAAAAAAGAAAAGAAAAAATGAGAGAGAGCAAAAGTGGTAGACATGAAAGCTCTGGTAGTGGAGATATTTCATGGATGGATGAAAATTCTCATGCCAACAAGGATCTCCACCCACACTCACTATTATGTTTCCATATGGAAGAAGAGCTTGGGGAAGCAAGAAGCATTCCATCACAATGGTTTATTCAGCCCTTGGGCTTTCTGATTAAGCAGCCATGTCTACAGGTTGCTATGAAGGAACCCAAGTCCCAGTGAGGATATTCAGATACTGAAATATCTGAGCACAGAGCTCAGAGCACACAATGGCCTTTTTCATGTAACTAACTCGCTTTGAGATGATAGTTACTACTAGGCTGAACTGAAAGGTGTTCAGCTTTCAGTTCATAGACCATCCATTCCCCCCCCCCATTTGACCCTTTAGCCAAGTCTCTAATAGGAAGTAGAAATCCCAACTTTTCAACTACTTCAGGGGGTGGGTTTTCATAAGCTGAAGGCCTGCTGGCTCCCTCAAAGAACATCATAAGACTTAAGGCCATATATTATTTTCAAGCTTAACTATGGCTAGAAACATAAGATGCCTTGAAATGAAAGCCAGAATTGATAGGAGTGTAAAGGCCAGTGCACGCAATATGACAGCAGTACTTCTTCCGGCTGTTTCAGTTACAGGAGTTTTATCTCTAACCCTACCATCCACTATGATCAGTGCTGTCACACAACTGCTGCCTTTAATGCAGAACAAGAGAGCCACGCCTTTCAACATTCCCCATTGCAAAATAAACACTGCTCTTCCTGTGCCTGCCTGGTGAGAGTACTCAGTACCTGAAGCCTGCGGAGATGCTTCTGCTTCCAGGTTAGCTGAGAAACGTTCGCTCTGAGCTCCAAGCACTCCCACAGGCAACGACTGGTCCCCAGATGCGAGATCCCCCTCCAGCTCCTCACTCATGGGAAACGTGATGTCACTGACTGGCTCCTCCTTGATTTTCACAGGTTTGGTGTCTTCTGCCGCCTTCTCAGGATGGACAAGCTTTTCATACTCTTCAGAGAGTTGCTTGCTGACCTGTCCGTAACCATGTGGCAGAGGGGGAAAAAAGGAAGACAGCAATCAGTAATCTCATGCAGATTAATGGGGGAAACCGTATGGCAATGGCAGACAGTGCAAGAACAGGCATTCCCAAAGAGCTAAGCAGGAACCACAGCATGTGCTTTTAAATACAATGAAAGGTGTGCAAAATAAAAACAAAACATGGTCTTACAAAAATTGTGATGTATGCCCTCCCCCCCTCCCCACTTTTATGCCTAGTTTCCTTATTTTTAGACACTTCTAATTCCCCAGAAGCTCCTATCAACAGCTGAAAAAACTGCTGGGGTATCCATCTGAAAGCAGCTTCCTGTCCTTTGTGAAGCACCGTTACCAGCAAGCCATGTGCATTCAGAAGCATTCTTCCTGAACTGGAGTAGCTAGTCTGCCTAGAGACTGGCAGGCCCTGCCATTTGAGAAGCAGATCTGTCTGTCTAGGTCAGCCATTTTCAACCAGTGAGCCGTGGCACAGTTCATGGGTGTCATTTATTAGTACAACCACTGGGAGAAGTGACAACCTATCAGTCTTGTCAATTGTCAAAAAACTTATGGTGTGCCTTGACAATTTTAGCACTTCTCAAAGTGCTGTAAAATGAAAATGTGGCAAATTGCTGGTCTAGGTTAAGGTGTGCGATACATTGGCCAGGTAGGTTTCACTCCTCCAATCAGGTGACTAGATGACACAATCAAACCTAGATTACTTAAGTCTGAGCACAAGAAAACTCTGTGTGTATTCTGCTCAGTCCACACGTTTATTATCCAGCAAGTGCAGGGACCGGGATTTCTTGGAGCAAGGTAAGTAACTAGTGATAGGAACTGTAGTCATGTACCTGGGAATTCATTTATTTGCTTTGTTTACCCTTCCGGAAAGTCAGGTTGCAAACTTCATCAGTTTAGCGACATATTGGCAGGGGGAGGGGTACTTGTAAGCTTTGCTGTTGAGTAGTATCCCAGTTCCATCTGCTGGGCATTCTAATTTGGTCTAATTGTTTAATTTGGTCAAACTTTTTCCTTTGTTTCCACTCAGCTGAGGTTCGGCAATTCCTATCAGGAATTGTACCTTTCACATTCTGCCCCCCCCTTTGTTTAATTCTTTTTTACTTTCAACAAACTGCTTACATTTTGACTCTTTGCTCCCCTAGTCCATATTCACTGGTAATTCAATGGGCTGTCACATCTGACAGCCCTGCAGATACTACTGTGCTTTTGAATTTTAGTAAGAACCCTTGTGGTTTAGTGTTCTCTTGGAAGAGGGCTTTCCCAGACACCCTCCACCATGGTTCTTTGTAGTCTGGGGTGGTGGAAACAAATAAAAACTACCAGTTACTATTGCCATTCAGCTGTTGGTGCAGTAAAGGGAAAGCAGAGAGCAAAAAGGGATGCACACTCACTAAACACTAGGCACCACTCCCCCTCAGTTAGCCTGCCTTCTCCTTTGTGCCTTCCCTTACAGAAATGGGAGGAGGCATGGTCTGAAGGTTAAGCAGTGCCCTGAAGCTAAGGAGCTTGATTTGTGCCTGGAGGGAAGACTGGAAGTCATTGACAAGCTGTCATGAACCTCAGTGAGGCACTGCTGGCATGCAGCGGTGAAAGGGCTTTGCTTATGTTTTTATGTTCGCCTGTTCAGTCCAAACAAGAACCCCTAATACCATGAATTTCTGCTAGAACAGGGGTGTCCAAACTTTTTGGCAGGTGGGCCACATCATCCCTCCAACACTGTGTCGGGGGCCGGGTAAAAAAAAAAAAAGAATTAATTTACATTTTAAACTTGAATAAATTTACAAAAATGAATATATTAGAGATGGAACTTATATGAATGAATGAAGGTCTTGCAATAGCTCAAGGCCTATAAAAGGCCTTGCACAAAGCAAAGCCGGCCTTTCCTTCGCTGTTGCTGCTGCATCATAGACGTGAAACAGCAAGCAGTGGAGGGAGCCCTCGTCCCACAGCTCATGAGAGAAGTCGAACACTCGCCCTCATGCTGAGAGCAGTTGCGTTGGGCCAGTGTGCGCTCCAGCAAATCTATGGCCAGATGCTCACTGGAGACTGGGGGCTCCCCGTGGGCCAGATTGGGAGTCCCTGAGGGACGCAAGTGGCCCCCGGGCCAGGGTTTGTGCACCCCTGTGCTAGAAGGTGAATTGCAATCTGTAGTAAAGTCTCATGTGTTCCCAATGGCAATCACTTCCCACAAATGTGCGAAGTGTCTGTCCAGGTCCATCAGGCTTACCTGGCTCCATGGGGGAAGGCATGGGGGCTGCAGTGGTGAGCCCATGGAGGAGCCACAGAGGGGTTCCCAGGCCCACCAGGTGAGCCACTGCGAGGCAGTACATGGCTCACCACAGGAGACCCCCCCCCCCGGGCAGATGCAAGCAAACCACAGTGGAGCAGCACACAGCACACTGGCACATGCCCCAGCCAGGCATAGGCCACAAATCCACCCTGTCAGGGATTGGGCAGGACCAGGGGCACGCTTGCTGGGAGTGCTGTTGGTGGCTGCCGCAGCAGTCCACAAATTGTTCCTCTTGCCCCAGCAGTCTGCATGGGAGGGAGGTGACCACTGCAAGTGCAGGCCCCCCTCAGTTGGGGAGGGCAGAGCAGACAATGTGTCTGCCAGAGATGCTTCCAGCGGCCACGTTGAAGGTCCAGGGCTTGCCTCTCCCGCCTTTGCGGCTGACCCGCAAAGATGGTTGCTATCCAGGCATAGCATCACCAGAACCCTGGCCTCAGATGGTCAGCCCAAGCCCAGGAACGGCACAGGTGCAGCAGGCACTAAGAACAAACTCAAGCAAGGTGAGGGTGGATAAGAGAGGGCTGAGTCCCTAGACAGGCCTCACCGACCAACCAAGGAGGAAGGGGCAGGACTGGGAGAGGCTGACTTCCCACACATAAGGTTTAGTCCGGCTGAGGAGGAAAGTTGCTACCAGCTGCTGGCTGGTACAGAAGCCAGCTAGCCTGTGAGACAGAACAAGCCACTACTGGGTAGAAGGGCCAGGGTGGCATAACACCCTTCCACCATTACCTATCTGATGCCTGTGGACTGGATCTATCATGCTGGGGCCGACCTCAGTGGAGCCCCACCATTACCCCTCATGGACCCCTTGGAACTCAGTGACACTAGGGCACCAGAGACCACCCCTGGAGCATTACAGTATCCATCCCCAAGTTCACCTGAACAAGCAAGTTTTAAATACATGACAGGTAGTGAAGGCATGCCAAGATTCCATTTTCCCACAAATACTATGGGAATTAGTTTGCTTAGACCGGCCCGTCCTTCTCTTCTCACCTGTAACATGTAGCTATGGTAATCTTTAATCCGGTGCTGCCAGAACTTCTGCAGAGAGAGCACGCTGCCAATGCCCACTTCGTGGAACACTTGCTCCATGACATCTGGGAAAGGGGTCTGCCCCAGCCGAGCTTCACGGTCCACAGCAAAACGCAGGAGCTTGGTGAACTTCAAGCAGTACTCATGAGCAATATCTGTCAGAGTCTCCAGGACGCTCTCGTTGGCACACTCAAAGCCAGCATGAGCCAAAATGGTGGCAATGGACTGGTAGAGAAGCTGGCGACAAGATGTCCAACTCAGCTCGGTGACTGGCTCTCCTTTGCCTCTGAAAGCAGAGAGATAGCATACAAAGCCCATGGTGAAAATGGAGGATAGTACTGATTGCTGGAGTGATTAGCAGCAACCAGTTCAAGCATGCCTAATGTCAGTGAAGACACTGAAAACTGTTAGTGAAAACTGTTAGTTAGTGAAAACTGGCAGGAGACAAAGGAAACTCTTTTTTTCCCCTCACAGCATATCTACACTGTGTATAATGTGCAATCCTACTTTAAGGTTAGCTTTTCCCAAGTAAAAAGATATAGTAAAGATAATACTGGTGCGTATTATTTCCCAGAGTTCAAAGTAAAAGGTTTGCTTTGAGGTACTATAAATAGCTACTTTGGTTTTAATTGATTTGAGTGTGGTTGCATTGGGGAAGAGTGAGGTAAAAATATTGTGTTCTTTAAGGCAGTCATGAACTATATGAACCAAGCGTTTGACTTCTTTGTGCTTCTTATTCTGAAGTAAATCTGTTTTAGATATTTGAAAACAAATATCCTAAACCTTTATAAAGCTCCTATAGATTTGCATATGTTGCCAGCACAGTGTGATTTATGGATTTTTTTGACATGTTGCATCCTAGATGTCTACAGGCTGGCAACCAAATCTCAGTAAATTCTGTTAATCAGACTACAAGTTGGGTGCAGCCCTTTATCTATCCAAGTTGAATATCTGTACTACAAAAACTAATTACCTGAAACTTGGGCGATGTTCAAAACTTTCAAAAAACCAGGTTTGAAACAAAAAAACTCAGCTCATATAGTTCATCAGTCAAGCAATTTGGGCAAGCTATTTTAATTCATATATTCATTAGAATGACAAAAAGAGTAATGGGAGCATCCATTCTGTTGAAAATTAAATGCAAAAAAAAAAAAAATGAAGGGTGTGTGTGTGCCTTGCAATGAAATTCTAAATTAGTGTTCTGAGCTATTATCATTGATGCTTTTGATGAAGTGGACTGTAGCTCATGAAAGCTTATGCTGAAGTGACTGCGTTAGCTTTTAAAGTGCCAAAGGTGATTGTTGCTGCTATAGATCAGCATGGCCATCCCTCTTGATACTATAACTGTGGTTTTGTTTAGAAGTGCCTGCAGATCATGATACTTTTGGTTTTATGAAATATTTAATCAAATAATGCACCGTCAATTGTCAGCTCTAGATTCCCATTCAAATATCTATGTTTTGATTAACAAAACTGCAAATTTCAGGAAGATACAAAAAAGACGTTTCAGAAACCTGATGTTTGGCTAGTAGGGACCATGACTGAAGGGCAGAATGCTGGCATCTGCCTAATTCCTTCTGAGTCTGCCAATGTATAGACTATTCCTCTGAACAGAGCACAGTGACAAATCTGTCAAGCTAGATAAATCAAACGTGGCCTTCAGGGTTAATGAGGTCTCAAGAGTCATAAACTGGGTCATTTTCTATTTTGATCACTGAAAATGACAGGCCGCTATCTGTCAAATGCCCTCTGCTGAAGGGATGAGAAATGCGTTTTGACACCAGGCAAGGTCTTCCCTGTTATAAGTGGGGAGATCTTGTGGCCCATTTCCTGTTTAATCAGCATAAGGTGGTGGAATCTGGGCCAATTTCATATACACAGAAACAGCTGAGGTTCACTCAAGTCCAATAATGATCTGAAACCACAGACCTTTCCAAAGGCAAGCGGTAGGCTGGCAGCAGGTTTTGGGAAGTGACAACGGTCTGCTCAAAATTGCTTCAATTTTATGAAACATTACGCTGCTGAAACGCATTTACCAACAAATGAAGTGCAAAATGCCATCTTTAGACAGAACTTTCCTTCCAAATAAAATAAAGAACGTAGATAGTGAGTTAAAAAGTGAGTTAGTTACAGACCACTGCAATGGCCGTGACATGATTCACAGGAAAGCTCTCCCTTGCCTTTTCTGAGTTTGGCTCTGTTATACGAACACCCCTCCTAATAACCCTGAATACATTCCTGTGTTTTCCTTCCTTGGTTGTCTGTGGAAAACACCAGCAGCACTTGTTCGTTGGGCCTTAATCGTTAGTGCCAATGTCAAAGTGACAGATCTTAGCAACGTTGCTAACCATAATTTGCACAAGCCTTGCAAATAGCCTTGCCATCTAATTAGCTTGTCCAGGCAGGGAACCTTGACACTGCCTGCCAAGCCAAAGACAAGGCAGTTAAGGGACTGAGAGGGGACCAGTAGAAGGAGCTGCAGCCCCCTCATCTCCTGCTTGAGTGATAGCTGCAAAAGTCCATGAATGGCACCCTGGTTGCAAGGCGGCAACCCTAATTGCAACAGGAGCAAAGGGGACCTCAATATGCAAGCTACAGGTTGTGCCTCGTTGTCCACTGATTTGGCATTCACTGATTTGACTCACCACTGATACCAGGGCCCATCTTTAAATGCCTTGTAACAAGGGGGAAGGGGGGGGAAGTACCAAAATTCCATTTCCTACCTTTGTGCTGTTAAACCACACTGGTTGCAAGCTTCTCAGGGTTAAAGATGGATTTAAAGACCCATTTGCGGGTTTCTTGCTCCTCCATTGTCACCCCAGAATGCATCAGTGTAGGTGCTATACCGCATTGAGCCATAATTTCTTTCCATTAGATTCAATTATTCACCCCACCTAGTGGCTAAATGTGGTATAATATCTATACCAATGCATTCTGGGGTGACAAAGGAGAAGTAAGAAACCTGGAAGTGGGTCTTTAAAGCTATTTCCCATTGATTTGGTATCTACTAATATTTTTGTATCCACTGAGGGTTCTAAAACGGAACGCCAGTGGATAACAAGGCATGACCTGTATAATCTTTCTCACATATAACATGAACCAGAGCTATAAGAAAGACAGGACTTTCTGATAAGGGTTTGAAATAATGCAGAAGATGTATCCCTTTCAGAGGCATTCAAGAGAACAAGTCAACTTTGTATGGTCCTTTGTCACCAGCTCTCTCTTGCATCTGCCTCTGTTAGGTACAGAATATTTAAGGCCAAATAAGTAAGATGATCTATTTCTGGACAACTGCACATTAAGAGGAGTTACACAAAATGCAGAAACAGCACTGAGGGCTTATCCAGATGATCAGAAAATATGGATTATACCCACACTGCTTTAATCCCAATGAGGTATAATTCAGAGGGTAGCTTTACTGTAAGGAATATACAATTCTTTGTAAATGAAAAAATTCAGGGACTGGTAAGGATACCCGTAACCAGCAGGAGAGCATTTTATCTGCAAGAATTGTTTTTAAAAAGTAACTGAAATGTTGGATGACACAGCAGGAGGGAGTAGTTTGTTGCTTTTAAAGCTTTAATTAATTTAATTAGGGCATAATCCCAACTGTGCCCTGTGCCAAGGGATTTGTGCTGGCCTGGGAGGGTCTCAAACGTGCCGTAAAGTACATTTGTGCCTCTGCGGGCACAAGCTGGGTTTGCGCAGGGTCACGCACCAGCCAGTGGAGGCTGCATCCAGCCTCCGGAGTGATGGAGGAAGGTAAATTGCGCCAGCTTACCAGGCCAGCATAGGGGCGGGGGGGCATGGAGAGGGTAGGGAGAAGGAGGGGTCTAGGGGGAGGGTGGAGGGGGAGGGCAGACGGCAGGCATTCCTGGGGGTGGGCAGGCAGGGAGCAGGAGTTGGGGCCAGGACCCCACAGTTATGTCAGATCCTAGCCCCATTCCCAGGCAGCACGGAACAGCTCCTGGTTATTCAATTCTGCTCGGATCTGCGCCACCTCATCAGGTGGTGCAAATCTGAGTATACCCATTGGGGCTGCTACAGCATGACACAGGGTAAGGGCAAAAGCTTCCCCTTGCCCCCGGGCCGAGCCACAGCCATCCTCATACTTGTGCTGGATGCAGTGCAGGTCTGCTGGCCTGCCTGCTCCAGCGCAAGTTAGGATTGGGTCCTTAATTCAATTTTAAACTTGCAGCTAATGACCTCAGAGTTGAACTCCAGCGTCTTATGCAGTGTCACAGAGAATCCTGAAGGGCCTTTCTGCTGCTCATGGATGACACTTGCACAAGCATAATGCAAAAAACCTAAAGTAAAAAATCACAGCACCCTGTGAATCTATGCCCTTCATTCTACTGTGTAGGCATCTAAGATTGCTCCTGGTGCCTAAACATAACAGACAAATCTGACTTCCAACCTGGGATGTTCAACCAAAATGAAATTCAATCACAGTATTTCTGAACAAATAAAAGATCTCAACCCAAATCAGCGATTTTCAATCTTCTCCATCGCACGGCACTCAGACAAGGTGCTAAAATTGTCAAGGCACACCATGCTGCTTGTGGGAGCTCACATTCCTCAATGGGCCTAATAATAAAGGACCCTCCCTAAACTCTCATGGCATACCTGAGGACCATTCAAGGCACACCAATGTGCCACAGCAAAGTGGTTGAAAATTGCTGATCTAAATCTCCCTCAAAGTTTGAGAACTATTGCAAACAGTTCAAGGTAGTACATTCATTCTCATGTGGCAGATTTCTCCCCACGAGTAACTCTGCAGAGCTGCTGTTTTCAAACTCTCCAGGAGTTTGAAACCCGCAGTAAGTCTTTGCAGGGGCTGGGAGGGGGAGGCAGCAGGTGCAGGGGGAAGGCAGTGACGCGATCCCCCAGGATCACATCGCTCAGCGTGCTGCAGGGACTGGGATGCACTCAATCCCTGCAGCAGCCATCCCTGTGTGCGGGGAGCCCTGCGCAAGCGCCTGCAGGGCACCGCAGGTCAGGGAAAGGGAGAGTGGAACGATCTGCTCTGCCTCCGCAAAAGCGGAAGCAGAGCGCGATCGCCCCACTCTCCCTTTCCCTTTCCCTGACCTGCGCAAGCGCCTGTAGGCACCCCACACACAGGGACGGCTGCTGCAGGGACTGGAGGGTACACCCCAGTCCCTGCAGCCCCGTCAGAAGGGAGAGCGGAGCAATCGTGCTCCGATTCCGGTTTTGCAGAGCGGGGCGCGATCACTCCACTTTCACTTTTCCTGACCTGGGGAGCCCTGCTGAAGGGTATGTAAGGCTCCCCGCACCCCCAGGAGGCTGCAGGAGGCTTGGGCAAGCGCACCCAAGCCCCTGCAGCCCCCCTGAGCAGTGCGATCCACAGGATCGCCTTCCCCCTGTATCTTGGCTGCCCCAGCCCCTTAAGGGGGCAGAGGCCAGGACCCACAGGCTGGGGCGTTGCGACACCCCAGTTTGAATACCACTGCTGTAGAGCTTACCTTTAAACAAACATGCTCAGGATTGGGCCACACACCTCACACTTAGTGTGACTCAAGTCTAGCATAGCAGACCATTAACTCAAATCAGCCCCATCACACACCTATAAAAGTCACTCTCTGGGTCACTATGCCGCAACTGAAATGGCATCTTGGGTGTCTTGCTATCCAAGGGAAGCAAATCGTCAGGAGGAGACGGGGAAGGGGGGCAGGTTGGCAAAGGTTCACCCTCCTCCATCTTGATGCCCTCTGCTTGCTGTTGGTTCTGAGCCTGAGCCATGGCGATCAGGCTGCGCAGCCGTCTGTTGTGCTGGATGAGCTGGATCGTGTGGATAGTGAGGCTGCAGGGCTCAGAGGGGATGTCCAGCATGGTGGTAGGCCTGGGCTTGTTGGCAGAAGGCTGGTGCAGTGGAGGATCCTGAACCTCTACAGTACGAAACTCCCGCTGGAGCAGGTCAAAGGAGCTGCGGTTGGCCTGACTAGACGAGACTGGGATCTCACCCCAGTAGCGCAGCATCTTTAAAAATGTTCTGTGCTAAAGCAGTTCAGATTGCAAGGTCACAAAGAGACACTCCCCACAAGAGTAAGGACTCTACAGCTTCCTTGCCACTGGAAGAGAAGAACTTCTAGATCTAGTTTCAAACACAGAAGAGAAATCCAAAAACTGTGTCCTTAAAAGTTCTCGTTCGGAACTGAAGACCCCAAGTGACGAAATCTTCATAAGAGCAGCCTGGCAACCTTTTCTTTATCAATGACATAACATTGACTCTGGAGAAACAAAGGGGGGAAAAACAAAACAGTTATTCTCTTTGCCTTGCAAAGGACTTGTGTCTTCTAATTAGTGTTAGAGGCTAATACAAATACAACTAACAAGCATGTTATAACAATACATATAGTGCTTTTGAGTGTGCAAACCATGACACATGCAGTATGCTGATGTAATCCTTACAACACCTGTAAATGTTATTATCCCCCTATTGCAGCTGGCCAGCTGATGCTGAGGGGAAGTGGTTTGCCTGAGGCCACTAGCAAGCTCACAGCAGAGGACTTCTACAATAGTCCCATGAAGAATTGCTCAGGACTCAAAACTCATCGTATTCAGTGGGGTTTCCCTTTCGAGGAATGCATTTGAGACTGCAGCCTGAAACTAATCTAGCAGGTTTTTTGGTATAAAGTACAGAACAGGCAGCATTTAGGTGGACTTAAGCAAAATAGCGTAATTTGATTATAGCGCATTGATTTATATTGAGTCTGTGTTAGTGTTTGTCAATTTCACTTTTATTTAAGGCTTTTCTATGCTCCATGATCACAAACGCCTTGGTACCTCTGCCATAAATCAATAAACCATTGGATGCAGTTTATTCATAATTGTGATATTTCTATTGGTTCAGCTTTACCCATTAAATGTACGAGGAAAAAGGAACCCAATTGTCACATATTTGCATGCCATGTGAATGCACAGCTGTCTCTGCATTCAGAAAACATGATTCTCATCTTTGGGGGACCATAGTTATGCTACTTATACAGCCCAGCAACCATTCTGGCTTCACAAAGCATATACACACAGTATCCAAATAGTCTAAGAAAGGAGACCATGGCTGCAATCCTATACACTCTTTGCTGGGAGTAAGTTCCAATGAATACAAAGGGACCTACTTTTGCATAGACTTTGTGGGATGGGGGAACAGGTATGCATAGTTCACAGAAGCTGCATACATGCTAGCTTCTACTGAATGTGAAGGAGTTCTAAGAAACACATATAGATTCTAAATAAAATGAAAATCAGCCTGTCATAAGAACATAAGAAGAGTTCTGCTGGATAAGGCCAAGGGCCCACCTAGTCAAGCATTCTGTATCTCAGTGACCCACTAGATGCCTCAGGGAGCACACAAGAAAACAAGATACAGTGGTGCCTCCTTTCCTTAAGTGAGTCCTTTCGTTATGCGAGTTTTTCGTTTTGCGAAGCACGTTTTCCCATAGGAATGCATTGAAATTTAATTAATGCGTTCCTATGGGCAAGAAAAGTCAGAACAAAGTCAAATTTGGTTTACAAAGTGTTTATTAAGTGCTCTTTAAAGGCATACATACTGTACTGAGGATTTCAAAAAGGGGGGATGCTGAGTGGGGAGCTTGAAGGCTGTAATCCTGTGCACACTTTCCTGGGAGTAAGCACAATGGGACTTACTTCTCAGTAAGTCCCATGGGACTTACTGATGGGACTTACTTACCTCAGACTTACTTCTGAGGAGACACGCACAGGATTGTGCTCTAAGCTGGGGAGGACAGAGCAGCTGCACTCAATTGCTTGCTTTTGCCGTGGTCATGGGGGGAAACGTGAAGGAAATGGGGCAGTGAGAGGGTGAATGAGCGATGGGGGGGTGCTGAGTGGGGAGTTTGAAGGCTGTAATCCTGTGCAAACTTTCCTGGGAGCAAGCACAATGGGACTTACTTACATAAAGATCCTCCCCTTACTAGGGTGGAGGGGATCATAAATTGACATGAAGATCCTCCCCTTACTAGGGTGGAGGGATCATAAACTGACATGAAGATCCTCCCCTTACTAGGGTGGAGGGATCATAAACTGACATGAAGATCCTCCCCTTACTAGGGTGGAGGGGATCATAAACTGACATGAAGATCCGCCCCTTACTAGGGTGAATGGGATCATAAACTGACATGAAGATCCCCCGCTCCCTAGGGTGAATGTGAGCATAAACTGACATGAATATCCGCCCCTTACTAGGGTGAATGGGATCATAAACTGACATGAAGATCCCCCGCTCCCTAGGGTGAATGGGATCATAAACTGACATGAAGATCCCCCGCTCCCTAGGGTGAATGGGATCATAAACTGACATGAAGATCCCCCGCTCCCTAGGGTGAATGGGATCATAAACTGACATGAAGATCCCCCGCTCCCTAGGGTGAATGTGAGCATAAACTGACATGAAGATCCGCCCCTTACTAGGGTGAACGGGATCATAAACTGGCATGAAGATCCCCCCCTTAAGTCAAACAAAAACAAAAAAATTCGTCTTGCGAAGCACGGGTCATAAAAATTCGTTGTGCGAAAATCTGTCCGATCCCCTTTTAAAGACATCTAGAGCTTCAGGTGTCATCACAACCTCCCATGGCCAGGAGTTTCAGAGATTAAGTATTTGCTGCGTAAAGAAATATTTTCTTTGTTCTAACTCTCCCACCACTCAATTTTACTTGATGTCCACTGGTTCTGGTATTGTGCAAGAGGGAAAAGAACTTCCCTCTATCCATCCCATGCATAATTTTATGTCTCAGTCATGTCTCATCTCAGGCATCTTCTCTCTAGACTGAAGAACTCCAAATGTAGCCTTTCCTTGATGTCAATGAACAAATGCTGAATGGTTAACACAGTTGGTTTTTCTTGTTCATCTCTCCCTGCCTGGCAGCCCAATCATATGTACTCAGCCCACTCAGAGGTAAGTCCCACTTTGTTCAGTAGGATATTCTTACAAGTTAGCAAGCAAAGGATTGCACTTCTAGACAAATCAGGATACAAAAGATTAATAACTTTGAGAGGATACAAATGATTAATAACATGTGAATGAAAAACCTAGAAAAATTACACTGGAAATCAAAATAATTTACCAGCCTAGGTGGTATGGAAGGCAATTGAGGGCCCAAGCCTATCCAGTTTTCCAGGGCCAGTGCAGCCGTGCCAATGGGGCGTGCACTGCATCCTGTGGTGGGAAGGCAGTCACAGAGGCCTCCTCAAGATATGGGAACATTTGTTCCCTTACCTCGAGGCTGCATTGCAGCTGCACTGGTGCTGGATAGATAGGATTAAGCCCTCAGTTATATAACTTGAGGATTATTCTTCAAAAATATCCAGAAATGTATCTGTAAGCAAAACTGTAGATGCAACTATGAGCCTAACCTTCCCATTCACTCTATTCTGTCAAGATTTCTATTTTTGTCCATGTAGGCAACAATGTCCTTCCTACTTCTCTCTGGGTGTAGTCCTAACACTCTACCAGGTCCTCACCTCTGTGATGAAACAAATTAACAAAGAAAACATCAGAAGTACAACTTCAGCTGCGATATACAAGTATCAACTGAGGGCCCAATCCTGAACGCCTGCTTACTGCTGGCACACACTGTCGCAAACATGCCATAAGGCACGTTTGCGGGCCCTAGCACAGGGCAAGCACTGGTGGTAGCCCAATGCTGACCAGCGCTGGGTTACCACTGGGCAGCCACCAAAGCTCCGCTGCTCTGAGATCGTGCGGACCACCAAGCAGCGGTGAGGTAAGTGGGGGGATGGGAGGAGGTGGGGAGGAGGTGTTCTGGGGAGGGTGGAGGCTGATGGAGAGTGGTAATTGGGCGGGGAGGAGGCATTCTGAGGCCCATTGCGGGGCTACTCACTTTACCCAGGGAAAGGAGACAAAATTCCCCTTTTCCCAAGAAGCCGCCGTCAGCTGACCAGAGTATGCAGGATGCGGCAGCAACCTTTTTTGGCACCGCTGCAGCCCCATGCCACAGGCAGCTCAGGATTGGGCTGTCAGCCATTTATTTCTTAGTAAAATCTTGAAACAGTGGCTTTACGATTTCAGCCTGTGCGAAATAATTCAATGAAAGAAAAAGCAGTTTTATTTTGCCACCAGGGACACAAGTTCTGAAGTGGCCTCTCTGGTGGGGCAAATCTTCATTTTTCTCCTCACACAACAGAACTGTTTCCCAAATGCTCCCAATAGGAAACTGAGGCAGTAAGGACATTTCAGAAGTATTTCAGTGCCTTAGAAAAAAATGTCTGAATCTACTCATAATGTTTTGTGTACTCTGGGGGGAAAAATCAAATCATAGGAAGGAGTCTTTGGACTCAGAAGCGAAAGATTTGTGTCCCAATGCTGCCTCCTCTTAACTCATTAGGGGTGCAATCAGATGCACACTTACTATTTATTTTGAATAGTTGTTAGCCACCCTTCAACATAAAGCTCCCAAGATGAAACACAAAAATAAAACAATATAGTAAAATCACACAATCAATAAGCAACATAAAATCACAGAAACAGCAGCCATTGTCACTCCCAGGTGATAAAATCCTGCAGAACTATAAAATGCCAATTACAAACCAGTTACTATCAATACTGGAAAGCCTGGCAAGATAAGAACATCTTTGCTGCTGGTAGCAAAATGACAGCCATGTTGGCACCACGCTAGGGCAGCATGATCCACAATGCTGCTTGATGCTGACTTGGGTCCACTACTTCTGTGCTACCAAAAAAAAAAAAAACCTTTTCCAGGAATAACATGAATGAAGGAGCTCCTCTGTTCACACTACCCCGGAAATAAAACTGGAAGCCTGGCACTTCCAGGTTTGACAGCAGCACACAAGCAACACAGTAAGGAAGGATCTGCTTCTTGCTCAAGCAAGCAGAAGCAGATCATTGTGGATGGCCTTGGCAGCGGCATTGGTGGTGGCAGAGGCAGACTTGGGGTGAAAAGCAACCCAAATCTGCCAGCCCCCTAGGCCACTCGCAATCTGCTGCTGATGCAACCTACATCAGTTGGCCATATGGATGGGCCACCCTGGCACCAGGTGAGCTGCTCTGGGGAGGACTTTTCAAATTCAGGTCTGCACAAGGGAAAATGCTATCTCTCCAGTCACCAGTGCCTCATTGGCTCAAGAGTGGGGCTTAGAGGAGAGCTGAGGATTTGCCCCAAGGATCGGTGCTGGGACCGGTGCTCTTCAACTTCTTCATAAATGACCTGGAGACAGGGTTGAGCAGTGAGGTGGCTAAGTTTGCAGATGACACCAAACTTTTCCAAGTGGTGAAGACCAGAAGTGATTGTGAGGAGCTCCAGAAGGATCTCTCCAGACAGGCAGAATGGGCAGCAAAATGGCAGATGTGTTTCAATGTCAGTAAGTGGAAAGTCATGCACATTGGGGCAAAAAATCAAAACTTTACATATAGGCTGATGGGTTCTGAGCTGTCTGTGACAGATCAGGAGAGAGATCTTGGGGGGGGGTGGTCAGGTCGATGAAAGTGTCGAACCAATGTGAGACAGCAGTGAAGAAGGCTAATTCAATGCTTGGGATCATAAGAAAAGGTAATGAGAACAAAATGGCTAATATTATAATGCCGTTGTACAAATCGATGGTAAGGCCACATCTGGAGTATTGTGTCCAGTTCTGGTCGCCACATCTCAAAGAAGACATAGTGGAAATGGAAAAGGTGCAAAAGAGAGCGACTAAGATGATTACTGGGCTGGGGCACCTTCCTTATGAGGAAAGGCTACTGCGTTTGGGCCTCTTCAGCCTAGAAAAGAGATGCCTGAGGGGGGACACGATTGAGACATACAAAATTATGCAGGGAATAGACAGAGTGGATAGAGAGATGCTCTTTACACTCTCACATAACACCAGAACCAGGGGACATTCACTAAAATTGAGTGTTGGGAGAGTTAGGACAGACAAAAGAAAATATTTCTTTACTCAGCGTGTGGTTGGTCTATGGAACTCCTTGCCACAGGATGTGGTGACGGCGTCTGGCCTGGACGCCTTTAAAAGGGGATTGGACAAGTTTCTGGAGGAAAAATCCATTAAGGGTTACAAGCCATGATGTGTATGTGCAACCTCCTGATTTTAGAAATGGGCTATGTCAGATGCAGGGGAGGGCACCAGGATGCAGGTCTCTTGTGCTCCCTGGGGCATATGGTGGACCACTGTGAGATACAGGAAGTTGGACTAGATGGGCCTATGGCCTGATCCAGTGGGGCTGTTCTTATGTTCTGAGGAGAGCCTGACTGTAGGGCTTGTATGTGAGAAGTAAGTGCTTCTAAGTAAACATACTTAGGAATACAGAAAGCTGCCTTACACAGAGACAGATCATTGGTCCATTTGGGCCAATATTTGTCTACACAGACCAGCAGTTGCTCTCCAGGATTTCAGACAGGGACTTTACCAGTTGCTGCAGAAAGAACCCAGAAGCAACAGCTTGCAAAGTACTGTATATGCCTTACTGCTTAGCCAAGGACACAGCTCTTCCCTCTCAAAACTAAGGATCACATTCATGTAACTTTTGGGGGTCAGCATACAGTTATTAGCAGGCTCCCTGTAATTAAGATGGTACAATGACTTGCCTCACAGCACTGCTATTAAGGCAGGGGTCTCCAACCTTTTCAGTACAAGGGCTACATCGTTTATTTTACACCTTTTCGCAGGTCAAAAAAAATGAGTTTTATGAATGAATTTGAAATGAATGAGTGAGTTTTACTTGGATCTTTTTTTTGTAATCAGCATGATATGATTCAGAACAAAAGAGAAAAGTGACAACTAAAAAGAAATAAAGCCAACCTTAAAAATGCTATCTAAATGAGTAAAAATATCAAACGTTAGCAAATACTCTGACAAGAAAACCATGTTGCCATAGGCCAGATAAAATCTTGTGGTGGGCCAGATGTGACCCCCTGGCCATAGTTTGGAAATCTCTGTATTAAGGCAGTCACCCGGATCATGTCCCCGCTCAGTAGGTGTCGCCCCTAAGTGGTTCTCCCCTGCTGCATAAGAGCCAAATCCTGTGCATGCCTGCTCAGAAGTAAGTCACAGTATGTCAATGGGGCATACTCCCAGGTAAGTGTGGATAGAACTGCAGCCTCAGGGCCCAATCCTATATTATTATTATTATTATTAACAGTATTTATATACCACTTTCGGTTTACAGAGAAAAATCAAATAACTAATAGTTCCCTGTCCCAAAAGGGCTCACAATCTAAAAGATACAAAAACACCAGCAGACAGCCACTAGAAAAGACACTGCTGGGGTGAGGTGGGCCAGTTACTCTTCCCCTGCTAAAAAAAAAAAAAGGAGCACCCACTTAGGTGCCTCTTACCCAATTAGTAGGGGTTGCGATCCTATGCATGTCTACTCAGAAGTCTCATAATAGTCAATGGGGTGTACGCTCAGGTACGTGTGGCTAGGATTGCAGCCTCAGAGGCCAATCCTATGCATGTCTACTCAGAGGTAAGTCCCATTCTAGTCAATGGGGCTTACTCCCAGGTAAGTGTGGCTAGGACTGAAGCCCTTGATCCAAACTCCAGCTGAAGCACACTCTGAAAGGGACTCTGCTCCAGTTCTACGCATGGGTGCCTGGGGAGGAAGCCCCACTGGCCACAGCTGTCCACGTGCACAGGCTTGCGCCACAGGGTCTCTCCTGCAGACTTACTTGGGAGTAAGCCCCGCACTGATCTCAGCGGGGCTCCTCAGAGGAGCTGCACGAGAGGGGGACGCGCCCGGCTGGAGCCACTCTGGAGTGAGCGATGCGGGGAGGCGATGGCGCTCTGGCCCCTCCCCGGCCCACTGAAGGATGCAGTTGTGGAGCTCCCTGGCCCTGCCGCTGCACCAGGAGCCCCTCTGGCCCCGCCCCCTCACCTGATTGGAGGCTCTCTCTGGAACGTTCGGATCCGGCGCGCATCCCCGGTGCTGATGGGGTTTGACTTCGCACAGCTACCGTACTCGGGACGCGTTTCCCGTTCCCGCTTGGGCCTTAGCGGCCAGTAACGCGCTTTCCCCCGGAACCAAAGTGCAGGGAAGCGGCTTCCGAGGGGACCCGTTCGAGCAGCTCGCGCAGCAAGATGGCGGCGCCTGCCGAGGAGCGCGAGACGACGGAGAGCTTCAAGAGGCCGGCGCTGCCGCCGCCCGCCCCGAGGGGGAAGGAGGTCGAGGGGGCGGCGGAGCCCGCGGCCCCCAAGCCCCCGCGAGGCCCCTGCGGGCCGCCGCCGCCGTCCCAGCTGTGCTACCAGGAGCCCCCGTGGGGCGGCTGCCCGGCGGAGGAAGGCCCCTGCGGCTACAGCCTGGAGGCGGTGAAGGGCGGCGCGGTGCTGGGCGGGCTCGGCCTGGTGGGGCGCAGCTGGTGGCTGGTGGGGCGCGCGCCGAGCTGCGACCTCTCCCTGGCGCACCCGTCGGTGTCGCGACACCACGCCGTCCTCCAGCGCCGCCCGCCACCCGGCGCAGGGGACGGCCCCGAGCCCGGCCTCTACCTTTACGACCTGGGCAGCGCCCACGGCTCCTTCCTCAACAAGGCGCGGGTCCCGCCGCGCACCTACTGCCGCGTCCGCGTCGGCCACGTCCTGCGCTTCGGGGGCAGCAGCCGCCTCTTCGTGCTGCAGGTGAGCCCGGGCGGCTGTTGCTCCTCTCGAGCCTTCAGGGCCTGTCACGGGTTTGGCGTCCGTGCTCTTCCTGTTGCACGCCTCAGCAAGTCCACGCAGGCTTCTTCCCCCGGTGGCGTAGCTGGAGGGGGCGGAGCACTCAGGTGGGCAAGCGGCCCCTCTCTTCGGCTCTGTTTTGCTCCCCCACCAGGAATGGCTCTGAAGGGAGGGGGCTGCTTGCCTGCCACCGCCCCCCCCCTTGCGTGGCCTGTGAATGGAGCAGTTACGTTGACTGGGACGGTGTCCGGGGCATCCACTTCTCCATTGTCACCCCAGAAGGTATCATTTTAGCCCAGGGTTGTTAAGCATAAAGCTGGATGCATAAAGCCCTTGGGCTCTTGGCTGCTGTGCTGAGCTGCCTCTGCTGAAAGGATGGCCCACCTGAGACTTGGGCTCTCCTATCTTGAAATATGACCAAGATTTGCATACAGGTCCAGCCTTGTTATACACGGATTTGACTCAACACTCAATGGACCACTCAATGGTCCCTACAAATAAAAAGGAATGTGCTGATCCTTGGGGAAGGGGAAAAGTGCATCCCTTTGAAATCAGTTTAAAAAACTGAACAGTCCTTTAACAATAGCCTCTTTAATGAGAGAGAGGGAGAGAGGGCAGCTGGCTGACAAGCCATCAATCCTTCTCCAGGCAACCCCTCCCTTCCCCCTGAGCATGAAAGGTGATCACTTTGCATTGGTGAAGTTAGGGGCTAGCTTGCAGGATGACTGATTGATGGATTGTCTTCCTAATGACTTATCTTACATCACAAAGGTCAGCAAGGCTGTTTTTAAATCACTGGAGCAAAGAAACTTTGTTTTTTAAATTGATTTGCTATAATGCATTTTTTGCCACCCATGTGAGTGCTTGGAACAGAAACCATGCAAATAATGAGTCTCAACTTGTATTTTCTCTTCTGTCATTTGCACTGAGTTCCTAAATGAGAAAAAGGTGCTTATTTCTGGCCATGACCTGTTTAATGGCATAACTTCTGGCCCTCAGCAGGCATCTTGAATGCTAGTTTGACATCCCAGGTTTAGATACTATACTGGCTGAATATGGTATAGCATCTATACCAGCAATTTTCAACTTTTTCCATCTCACAGCACCCTGACAAGGCACGAAAATTGTCAAGGTACACCATCAGGTTTTTGACAAAGCACACCATGCTGCCAGTGGGGTGCCCACATTCCCCCATTGGCCCTACTAATAAATTATCTTCTCCCAAATTCCTGTGGTACACCTGTGAACCACTCATGGTACACCAATGTGCCATGGCACAGGGGTTAAAAATGGCTGGTCTAAACCAGTGCATTCTGGGGCACCAGTGGAGGGGCAAGAAACCTGCAAGTGGGTCTTTAAAGCTATTTTGCCACTGATTTTATAGCCACCGATTTTTTTAATCCCCTGAGGGTTCTGGAGCAGAACCCCAGCGGATAACGAGACATGACCTGCATTTAATTTAAAATAACATCTTTTTCCATTTTAGCTTTGATTAATACAAGACTTGCCTTTCAGGCTAGTAGTGTTCTTAGGATTGCTTTTGAAAGTGCTACTTAAACTGTTTTAAGTGCTGCATATGGACATAATGCAATATAAATAAAATGGTAATGAAAAGAGTTAGTTTAGTAATAGGAGTAAGCATAGGTGCAGGTGTCCACTGCTCTCACCACCAGTTGTTTGCTACCATATGCAGTGGCCAAGAAAAACAACTGCACTATACCTGCATAGCAGAGAAGGATAGACAAAATAGATGAGTATATTTCCCTATTTTATGTAGTCAGGCGTGTATGAGAGACCTGAGAACCTGCTTTGTCTGGGATGTTCCAGTTCAGAGTTGAAAACCAGCCAGGTATAAGCTTGGCTTATATTGCAAGTATAAGCTTGCAATGCTGTAGTCTTGTCATTAGGGAAGAATCAGCATTGACTGAAGGATTATTTCAGGGTTAGCTATATTGAAGAAGGTCCATGATTCAAGCTGCAAGAACTATGATGATAAACTCTGTAATTGCCTATACAAAGGTGTGCAATTCCAAGCACCCTTAGGACGCTTAGGATCTCAGCCTTGTTTTGAGCATTGAACAAGTTTAAGCACTTGTAGAGTCAAAATAAGATTTCAACATAATACCCACATCACCATAAATATCTGCTGCTATCTACATTTTCCTCACATTGGTGCTGTACAACAATATATATTCTCTGCTAAAACAAAAAGTTAAGGTTGATTTTAATACTATATTTTTTTAATTTACATTTTTGAAACATTTGTTGAAAAACAGCCAGATATCACCTGAAGGCACATGTTTTATAATGTCTGACTCCTCTCCAAATGGACGCATGAGATGTAAGAATACTTGAGAATATTCCCAGGCGCCGGGCAGAGGAAGAGGCAGGGAGGGCCTGCAAGTAATTATTCTGGAAGTTTTGAGGAGTGCAAGGCTCATGCTTCGGTCAGTGGCTCTAAAGATGTACAAATAATCAGAAATAACATTTAAACCATATGTGTATATTGCACTATGGATTTCCTGAGCTCCATGATAAGAGATTTTCAGTCCACCACTATTTGTTACTTTTGTTAGCCAATCCTTTCCACCTCTATGCACAATTCAGCATCATTAGGTGACATAACAAATCTGATAATCTAATACGTAGTAAGAGAGTATATATAATACATTGTGTTATACAAATATATGCAGCATTTAAGAAACTTTAGGTATAATTTTAAGTACTCTTGCTAAGGAGTAAATTTCACCAAACTAGTGGAATTTGCTTCTTTGTATGCATGTCTAATATGTGCTAGCAGAATCATATCTTTTAAATATCAGTTTTGAAGGTTATTGGTAACTTACTCTGCAGGGCCCAGAGGAAGATCAAGAGCCTGAATCCGAAATGACTGTAACCCAGCTAAAAGAACTGCGAAAGAAGCAGCAGGCCAGGTTGGAGAAAACAATGTTGGGTGATGATTCTGATGAAGAAGATCAAAAGAAAAAGAGTGAAGAGAAGAGTGAAAACAGTCGAACTGGTGACTTAAGTTGTTCCTGGGGAATGGGTAAGAGAGACTGTTTGGGGAAATACTGTTAAACTTCCTTTATTGAAACTTGTATGGTGTGTTGTTAGTGGAACTTTTCTTACATTTTTGTCCTTCAGTTTAAACTCAGAGGATTTAAATATGAATTCTGTTTAGTCAGTAATAAGTTTATTGCAACTCAGAAAGGCTTTTCAAAAACTATGTACTTGTGACCTTTTTACATCTATGTATGACTTGCATATGGGTGAGTTTATTTATCCATCTTCTAGTGGAAGATGCAGAGGAAGAAGAGAGTGAAGAAAATCCAATCGCCATGGAGTTTCATGAGGATCAGGAAGCCTTTTATTTGAAAGATCCCAAGAAGGCATTGCAAGGTTTTTTTGATAGAGAAGGTATATGTATTTTCTGATCTTTGTCTTTTACACACATCACTGTGGTTTATAGTCAAGAGTGTTTCTGCTTTGTTCCTCCTACTATACACAGAGATCTATTATAGTGATTTTATAGGATATTTTGGTATTGATCTTTGGCATTGCACTGTGATGACATGGGTGTTGAAATTCTTATACAAACAGAATACTTTTTTCCTAATGGCTAGACTGCAAAATTCTGTCCGGCACTAGGAGGATAATATACATATAAGTATTTAGCCCATTATGACTAACTTCATTCTAGATTAGCTGCCATGATTTCTTATCCTTGAATCTAAACCAGAGCCTTGAAAATATCTGGAATGATTGTAAAGCGTCATGTATTCACTAACCTGGATTCCTCTAAATGGGCATGAAGAGAGATCTGTCTGAATAATTCAGAACAAGATCCAAAAAGTGTGTGAATGTTTGATATTCAAGATCTTGTAACTAATTGATAGATTCTCCAATATAAAATAATTTTAGCCCTTTGTTCAGGGTAGCGTTTTATGGGTAGTTAATCATATTTTGAACCATGCCTCAGACCTTGGGGGGACTTCTTAATAAAGTTCAGCTATAGATGATTTACTAAACGTAGGTTAGGCTATCTGATTTCACTGTAGAAAAATTATTTCTGATCATTGCATATTTCTGATGCAAGTAAATTGGAATTGCCTACCTACTCACCCATTTTTTTTCTTCTAGGTGAAGAACTAGAGTATGAATTTGATGCCCAGGGAACTGGCACCTGGCTTTGCAGAGTGAAGTATGTATATATGGATACAATAATTTTGTGTAGTTGTACTTCTGTCTGTTTATGGTGCTTGATAGAGATGGAATGTCAGTACATCTAGAATTGAATTTAAGTTTTGAAATTGAAATGCAAGAGTATTACTCACCACCTCACATGCAGCTTACACTCTTCAATATCAAACACTGATATTGACTGCAGTGGCTCTTTTGTCTGCACTGAGTGAGTCAAGAATGGAAACATTACTAAAAATAATTGAGCATTCTAAATCTTTCAAATTAGCAGAGTGTACGCTTGGCTGATGCCATTTCACCTTTGTGTTTAGCATGCACTTGTCATTATAATGTTTGTAGTAGCACTTAGATTAGATATATGCATATGATAATAATGGTGGCTGTTTTCAGAAGTTCACTTGGTGTTGCATGCTGATCTGACATCCTGTTTGCCTTCTCGTACTGCATTTTATTTCTCAGTCAGTCACATGTGCAGTCCCAGCCAACTGAGAATCACGCTCTGAGAAAACGCATGTATCAAATCTAGTAGCATGGCAATGTCACGGAGGCCAAACAAAGCAAATTCAGAATGTATTGCCTATGCAAACATTTCCTTTTAAAGACTTTTTTGTCTTTTTTGTTTTCCAAAAAAAAGTAAAGTAAGAGATGTTTCCTGATGCTGCTGGAAACACTTCTGAATAATCCTGTGCTCTCTCAAGCTACCTGTTTTCAGTTCAGTGTTTAGTGAGGCTGAGGTTATTTGGGAAAATGGTTATCAGCAGTAGAGATGCAAGTCAATATTTCAGTCTTTGCTCACCTTGCTCTGCACTGTAACTTTCTGAACTGAACAGGCTTCCCATAGATGATGCATCAGGAAAGCAGCTTGTGGCTGAAGCTATTCACTCGGGGAAGAAAAAAGAAGCAATGATCCAGTGTTCTTTAGAAGCTTGCAGGATACTGGATGCCAGGGGTGTGCTGCGGCAAGAGGCAGGTAGGTTACCTGGCAAATGTTTTGTTCATGAAAAGGTATTTTTAGAAGTAGTCATACATTTAGACACTGTTTAGTCTCATTTGTACCCTACCCTTTCTCCAGGGAGCTCTGGTTGATATGCATTTATTCTTGCAATAATAAGTTACTATGGCAGTGGTTCCCAAACTCCTACGGGGATGTTAGGAACCAGATATGTATTTCCACGGGAGGGGAGAGGGGCAGCAACAGTGCTGCAGAGATCTCAGTGCTGCCACTGCTGCAGGGCTTTTTTACTTACCTGGGGGGCAGTGCTGGCCTCTTGTAGGGTCCTGGAGGCTCACAGTCCTCTCTTATCTCCTTTGCAGCTTGTTTACTCATCTTCAATCTAAAGCTACTTTCGGTTTTTCCCAAAAACCAGACGTAACTTTATATCAGAAATAAGGGTTTTGTAATCAAGCTGCAGAGGAGATCAGAGAGGACTGTGAGCCTCCAGGACCCTGTAGAAGGCCAATGCTGCCCCCCAGGTAAATGAAAAAGTCCTACAGCAGCACAGTGATCTCTGCAGTACTGTTGCTTCCATTGTAGCAGGGTCACTCCCCTCAAGGGGAATGCCCTGCTTCCAGTTCCCCTGGTGAGTCGCAACTCACCAGTTTGGGAACCACTGTAATATGGTATTAAGTTCATTCCGTGCTGTATTGGAATCGTGGAAGATCTGGCAAGGAGATAGGATGTGGTGTATGCAGTGGCCCCTTTAAGCTTTCAGCAAAGGGTGTGCTGCACAGCTGCAGCCACTAGAGGCAATGAGGTCCCTAGGGATATAAGGAGCACCTATGGCAGGAACGGTTTGTGGGTTGTAGTGGAGAGAGAGTGGTGGAGGGAGAGGAGACTTGCTTGCTAACTAAACAGACTGACTTTGTGGCTAATGGACCTACTAGACTGTTGACTTACGGCTCTGCCTTGTGGACTGACCTTCTGACTAATTGACTGACGGGCTATTAACTCATGAACTGACCCACGACTCTGCTGACCAACCAATGGACTGGCTACGAACTTACCGGACTTTTGGACTGATTATCTGGCTCACTGACTAACGGACTACTGTGGAGTGCTGGAGAGCTGAGGTGTGCTGCTATATCTGGAAGGTCTGCTGCCTTAGGAACTGGGAGGAAGGGTCCCTGCAGTTTAAACAGGCAAGCTACCCTGGTGGTGGAGTCTAGCGGTACTGCCGTAGAGAACTGAGGCCATTGTTGGGGAACAAAAGGGGAGCTAATTAGCTTAGAGTGGGCATAAGTTCTCTAAGTGAGAATTTGGATTGGGAATCTGGCAGAACACATGCCTAACTATTTGAAAATAGTGCTGATTGGAGTGGTTATTCCTAAATCATTGAAACAGATGGATTATTGACTTCAAGCTGTTCTGTTCATCTATCATCTTTCATCTATCTTGTTTTTGTTCTTTTTAGTATCCCGAAAGAGAAAAGCAAAGAATTGGGAAGAGGAAGACTTCTATGATAGTGATGATGATACATTCCTTGATCGGACAGGTGTTATTGAGCAGAAACGACTGAACAGAATGAAGAAAGCTGGGAAGATAGATGAGAAGCCAGAAACATATGATTCACTGGTAAGAATAACTTCAACCAGAGATCCACAAATTCTGACTGGAGTTGGTATCAAGCCAAAACATGTGCTTTCTGTTGCCTTCCTTTAAGGTGGAAGGTAGAGTCTTGATTATGACCTGACACAGAGCTTTGGAAGTGCTTCCAGAGTTCCGCATGACCATGGGGCGAACCTCACCATCCATTTCCATTCTCAATTAGAGTGAGGAACTTGGAGAGTAGTGAGAGCAACAACATATCTCTCTCCTTTCTGAAATTAAAATGTGGTCTAGTAGTCAGGCTTCCCTTCTTCGTGTTCAGAAGGGCAAGAGATCTTGCCAGAATAAATGCAGTCTCCTGACTTCAGCTATCACAAAATGATAAATCATCCATCATAAATGTACTACTGCAGAGGGGGAAATGTAATGTTAGTTTCCAGAAGGGTAGCCTTGTTCATCTATTGTAACCAAAACAGATCGTCTTGTGACACCCTTAAGAGAAAAGGATAACAAGAGATATAAAACTAAAAGTTTTGTGAGCTTGAACCTATTTTTTTTTCAAACGCATAAAGTGGTCTTTTAAATTAGTAGGGTACAGAAGAAAATAGCTTTACTCTGTGGCCCCAAAAGACCATTTGAGAAATAGCAATAAGTGTTTTGCCCTTCTAATATTGTGTTTGGACTTGAGGGCAAAAAGTGCTACATTTTTATTTTTAAGGTTTTTGTAAAATTGTCATAGGTGTATATATTTTTCCAACTGTCTTTTATAGGTTTCAAAATTAAATGCAACTGAGAAAGAACTCTCTGACATAGCAGAGAAGCTGAAATCTCCAAGGACAGGTAAGACCATATTTTTGTTTAAAGGTGGGGGGAGGGGAGAAGCAGGATGTGTGTATATGTATGTCTTCCAGATCGTTGGTCAATTGAAATGAAATTAAATCCAGATGAGACAAGTCATGATAAATATTTGGATTTGTCCCACAAAGAGTGTGTACTGCAAAGCATTCCATCATTTTTAGTAGAAATGGAATTAGTGGATCTAAGATTCTCTTGAAGAATTACACTTTGGCTAAAATGGTGGGGGGTGTATAAGATATTCAAATAAGAGACCCTAAACTTTCCTTTGGGATTGAAAGATTGTCATTGATTGCCTCTCTGCCAGGACATGATATTGGTGCCATTTACTATAGAGATTAATTTTGCTGTTAGGATTGATGTTTGCTGAGGTCAGTATCTTCCTTCTCCCCATAGCCTACTGTATTTTGTATCCCAAACTAAGTTATTTTCCCCCTTCATCAAGAACAAAATCTGAAGTAATTAATAGCTCAGAGATGGAATAATGCAGAACTATAAATTTCAGGTAGCAAAGGCACAAGAATATAATCTCTTTAGCTTAAGCCAACCCTAGGCATTGAATTTTCATCTTCATTTAAATCGTTACTGTATGTCATGCTGGCAGGTAGGAGATTATTGAAATCACAAATTGTTGTTGAATTTGGCAGTCTGTGCTGTTGTTGCGCATAAGTCTCCTATAACATTTTTGGAGCTCAAACTTTTTCGTAGTGCTTTAACTTCTCAACCCTATGGAACAGCATTGGGAAGGAATGGCTGAATGAGTGACAGGCTGAATGATTTCGTGTCTCATCATGTACTTGTAGAGTTTAAGTGGATGCTGAAGAGACATTGAGACAGTTTGCAGACAGTTTTCTAAAATCGTTACAAATGAACTATGGTGGATCAATGTGACAAAGCTTCCTACTTTGCTGAGGCTATATAAAAATAGGAAATTGGCTTCCCATCCTCTTTTAATGTTTTCATTGGGCAGTTAAGCTGGTATTTTAGGAATCTAGATGGTTTGTGGTCTTATAAAAACCAGAAAAAAGGAAGCCCAGCTTTCTGACCTAGGAAGCATAGTGCGCAATGATTCTGAGCCTGGCAAATTTGGGTGTAAAGCTTCCACACTTTTAACATGTTCTAACCACACACAGAATTAATTAAGTTCAATGCTGGTCAAAAGTTACAGTACTGATGCAAATGTAATTCCATTGTATGTTGCATTGGAAGAACTGTCCCTAGGCTGTCCACCAACTACCTTTTTTGTGTGTGTGTTTGCCCAGTTGTAACTACCTTTTTATCCCTATTTTTGTCTTTTGCCCCATTTGAATCAACTTCTTGCTGGTTTTTAACCTGCCTGGTCTGGTTGACTCACTGGAGAGAGTGTTGATTCATCCCTATGACTGCTAGCTGTACATTACTGCCTCCATTTCTGGGACTCAAAGGCTTCCATCACACATCTGGGAAAGAGAAATTCCCTTCTGTCTTGTTTTAGTCCTGGTAGTGACAGCAATTGCTACCATTTCATTCTGGAATAAGGTTGAGTTGGGGGGGGGGGAAGAACCCACTTGTGCCTGGTTGCCTGATTTCTGTCTTTGTTTACTGTAGTTTCCTGTCCATCTGTCTTGGGGCACAATGATCTTTTGTTATGGTTATCAGCAAGACCTAATCTGATCCAGAGCCCTGAACTGACAATTATCAAACCATTTTTCCTCATGCCCAATCAGTAATTCTAAAACATCAGCCAGATCCTTCAGTATGAGATAATTTAATATGAAGTCTGTGTGCCAGAAACACACATCATCCACCTGCTGAGATCATCTATTGTATTGTGCCTTAGGCTTTCTACCAGCGCACAAATAGAAAGCACTTGATGAGGTAGGAAGAGCACATTTACCTTCCACTGAAAATGCTTGGTGTCCAAAGTGCATCTGTTTGGGATAAGGCTGTCATTTGTTGCTCCCATCTGAAACAAGTCTTCAGAACATAATGCAATGAATGTACTACAGCGGTGGTTCTCACTCACAGGGAATTTGAGAACTAAGGCAAATCTTGGAGGGGACAGGGGGATGGTGAAAATGTAATTGGAATGATTGCGCCGCCAGTGAGGACATGAATTTTTTTACCTACCCGTGTCCACAGCAGCCTCCGGGGGTATGCCCCATGGAGCCCCCTGCAGGGGTCCCTACTTCTCAAAACATTTTTTAAAAGGTCATCATGACCCACTTCCAGTTTTGCAGTTGCAACCCAGAAGTGGGTTGCAATCACATTCTTTCACCATTTTGAGGCATGGGGAGCCTGCAGATACACTCCCAGACATTATGGATAGGGGTGAGTAAAAAAAAAAAAAAGCCCCTATGTCCCTGGCAGTGGCAGGCATTCCAATCTTGTTGTTGCAATCCCCTTACCCATGCCACTTAAAGGGACAGACACTGACACATGTTGCCTGGGTCACTGCCATGCGCATAAAAAGTTCCCCTGTAATTACTGTGCATTGTGGTGGCAGATCTTTGCCTAGTTGGCATGGCTGTATCCTGTTCCCTGTTGCAGTTACATTTGCCCAATGTAGGAAATGCATACCCACTTCCTCTTTGGAGAAAGAAGTCTGCTGTTAGAATAAGAACTTCCATTTGGCATTTTTGCAGTGCATTTTCTGATTTGGGGAAGCAGGCGAACAGAGGGCATATAAATTTTTCTCAGAAAGTACAGTTATTAAACCTAATATTTTCAAGTTAGGTGGAACAGAGCATATTGTGTCTTTTAATTTACAGCTATGTATTTTATTCTAAATTCTCAAGTTAAACATTACAAGGCCTTTAATAATGCTACAGAGGAATTAACAGTTTTTTTAAGATGCAAATTCCTATAGATTTGCTATAGCTGCAGTACCACCAAGAAATGAAACCACAAGATCCTTTATTTGCCATGGAATCCCTGGTTATTGTTCCAGGATCTGTGAGGTACTGCCCATCAGGGCCATTATCCAACACTTTTTGCAGATGGCATAAACTGGAGACTAAGCAGGGTCAGGCCTGGTTAGTACTTGGATGGGAGACCGCTTGGGAATACCAGATGCTGTAGGCTTATACCGTAGTCTTTTGAGACTGAAGGTTGCCAACCAAACTGGAGACAACTATTCAGTTGGGATGTCTTTGTTGAAAACTGACTAGCAAAATTGCTGTCATTTTGATTGTCTTGGATACATTTTATTGCAGAAATGGATATCTGTTTTTCTCATGCATGAAAGACTCAGCCAGACATAACCATGACTGAAACTATATTTAAAATGTAAACCACTTATATTTTAAGAAGCTGTTTAAGTGTGCATGTTCAATTCTACAAAAAGGATGGCTGTTCAGATTACCCTGAAGCAGGGGAATTGCATTTCTTGCAGGGATGCAGAAAAAATTCCTAGCTGTCCAAGTAATAAAACACTCTCAGCTGAAATCTCATTCCCCTCTCCTTCTTGCATGTGATGCTCTGCACACTGAAGTTATCTGCTGCCAGCCCTGTCTCAGTCAGCAGCACTCTAGTTAGGGGAGTGCAGAACAACTGGATGCCTGGTGCTTGCAGAACAACTGGATGCCTGGTGCTTGCAGAACAACTGGATGCCTGGTGGTGTACATGAGGAACCAAATTGTTCAGGCCCTTTGTGTTCCTTTTTTAAAAAAAAAACTTTTTGGTGTTTTGACTCATGTTTTATCTTGTATGACTTGGTCACTAAAATAGTATAGTATCCTGATCAGAATAGTTTCCCAGCCAAATCCAAGCACGTTTCTTGTTGGGGAGGGAGGGATATACAATGTAAGAATACTTGGGTAGAAAAAATGTTTTACTAACTTAAAAACCCTTATAAAACTAAGGGCGCAATCCTAACCCCTTATGTCAGTGCTTTCCAGCACTGGCATAGCAGTGCCAATGGAACATGTGCTGCATCCTGCAATTGGATGTCACTCACGGAGGCCTCCTTAAAGTAAGGGAATGTTTTTTCCCTTACCTCAGAGCTGCATTGGCCTTATGTCAGTGCTGGAAAGCACTGACATAAGGGGTTAGGATTGCGCCCTAACTCAGGTATAGACAGTGACCTTTTTAAAAAAACGCATTCCTAGTTGATAGACTTGACTGTGTCCAGCCTAGAATATTGCTTCGGGTGTCCTTTGATATTTGTTGACCCCCTGCTGGCTACAAAAACTTGGACCATTTTGTCTGTAAATATTTTGTTTGACGTGATTACTTTTATGCTTTTCTTCCTACAGCCCATTCCCAGTCAGCAGCTCATGATTCCTTGGATGAGTTCATGACCAAAATAAAATCGGGAAGTGCCTTAGACAGCGTGGCACGTAAAAAACTTCACTTGCGAACCTTTGAACTGAGGAAAGAACAACAGCGATTGAAAGGGTTAATTAAGATGGTTACACCTGCATCAATGCCAGAGTTGAAATCCCAGTGAGTTTTAATCATATAGAGCAGTAATCAGTAGTATGTGCTATATTCTTCTGACACTTCAACAAACGTTCATGAAATGTAGCATGAAGAGGATGCCAGATACGTAGTCCTGAAACACTGCTGCTTCCAAATAACTAGAAGTTTGGCTCTTTCTTAAAGAGAACCCTGGTTAGCTTTAACCATTACTAATGGTAGGAGGTAGAAGTTAACACTTCTAGCACAGTTCTTTGCTGTGTTGTTTGTAGGCTGTTGCCTGAGCCAGCCATGAGAGTGGCTTGCCTGAGTCACTATAACTGTGGATTTTAATGTGGGTTTCACACATGAATGAACAGAACTTGAACTACTGTAGCATTCTCTCTTTCAAGATCTGACTTTTGTGTGTGCTTCCCTCCCCTCAATTTTTTTTTCTTTCATTTTCCACAGACTTGGGAGTCAAGATCTGGAAATGGAAAAAAAACCTAAAAAACTTACCTTGCCCCTGTTTGGTGCCATGAAAGGCGGAAGCAAATTCAAACTGAAAACTGGGACTGTGGGGGTAAGTTGGGAGATGAAAAGACTATGAGATTGAATCTAGCATTGCAGAAGCAGTTCAGGCACACTTGACTCACACTTGAAGTTGAATCAATTGATTGGGGAATTCAGAGGTCGCTGGATCATGGCACTTCTGCCTGCCATAGGCAATGTGTTCTTCCAGGAGGAGCTGTCGATCCTTTGCATAGACAAGCATACCGAGTGATTTATTGGTCTTGGAGAGCCTGTTCTGTAAGTTTGTAGAGGGTCAACAAGTATTTGTTACTACTGTTCCCAAAGTGCATTGCCTCATAGCATAGACTATTTGATATTTGGCATTGTTCATATTAACAGTGATTTTTCATCACTGTTTCTGGTTGCCACTTAGAAGTTGCCTGTGAGGCGTCCAGATATCCCTGCAAGCCTGTTAAATATGAAAGATGAGGGACCAGAGGAGGAGGAAGAGGAGGACGATGAGGAGGCAGCAGCAGCAGCAGCAGCAGCAGAAACAAAAGCTGCAAGTCAAGAAGCCCAAAACCAAACGATGGAAACTGCAGCACAAAGAAGAATTAAACAAGAGAATCTCCCAGCCAGTTCCTATGCTCACTGCAGCAAAGAGACGGACTCCATTGGTGAGGGTAAATTTTTTCCCTTATTTTAATTGTATGAGACTTTAAAAAGCCAGAATTGGGAGTATTAACATCTTAAGTGCTCTCTCCCTGACATGCTGTTGGTTTGTACTTTATGCTGTACTATCTGCAAAATAGCAAGTGAAATGATTGCCATAGACTCTAATGAAGCCCTGTTTCTTCTGCACAGGGATTGCATTCAGCTGTTGTGGGAAGTGAGAGGTATGCAGAGACCTTCCTTACCCTGTAACTGGTGTGGTGCCTGAAATCCACATAAAGAAGGGAAAGTGGACTCTGCTATGACCTATACCTGTGATTGTGAACCTTTTAGGCTCAGCATGTCAGAAATTCGGAAATTCATCACTTGATTCTTGTGTCATTGAACAAAAGAGAAAACAACTCTTTATATATTCATTTAATTAAAAAAAATACAGTCCGATCATGTGTTCGTAAAGAACACGTAAAGAAATGTAAAGAAACATTAATTACAAAAATGAAATATGAGTAAAACAAACTTGGTTGTTGTCAGGTGTTGGTGAATGCTGGCGTGTCACCCAAAACATTGTGATGTGTCACCTCTGACTCATGTCATAGGTTCACCATTATTGGCCCTATACTAATCCCTCATTGTGTGGATGTTGTGCAGTAGACTGAATTGAACCCAGTCTGTGAATAGCATTCTGTAGAATGCTCCCTGCTTTCCAAGGCCTCATGAGAGAAGTTTCAAGGTTCCCCAAGTGTTTCTGATGCTTCAGCATTTTGCAGTATTGTTGCTGGGCAATGTAAAAACTAGCTATTAAAACCAACTTGTTGACAAATGATTTAACAAAATTTCTTTAAATTTAAATTTCTGCCCAATGTTGCACATACACAACAGGGACCAAATATGTACACCTGTAGTCTGGGCAAAAATGTGTTAATGAACTTGTCCTGTGTTCATTAAAAGATAGGTTAAGCTAAAACTCTGGGGTCCTACTTCACTTTTACAGGAATTGGGTCTCCATCTGAGCCTTTGCAGGAAGACGCAATAACACCAGAGGGCAACTCCCTCATGAATACGTTGCAGAAGGCACCACAAGGTGAGCAGTGTTGTGAACCTGCTTATCTCTTGAACAACCTGATCTGAGATGTTTGTTAGGACAGTGCAGATGTCTAGTGTGTTTTTAGAGCACTAGAGAAAAATGGATGACCCCATTGATAGAAGTGAATTTTATCTTGCACAGCTTGGGGACAGGAGGAGAAAAAGTTTCAACTCTTAATACATTTGAGTTAATACAACTCTTAATACTCTTAAGATAATTGGGAAAGTAATAGTTATGTTGAATTTAAACTACAGTTTTGGAAAGCCTTAAATTCTGGTACTTGAATAAATTTTACTTCTAATGTGTTGTATGCCTTTGGCAGGATGTCATAAATAAACTCTTTAGAAGGCAACGCAATGTCTGTTCCCTCTTTGTGTTTAAAAAAAATTGGAATGAGGTGTTTTAATGGAGATTCTGTTCAAAATCTTTATCTTTTTTCATTCAAAAACAAATTATTACAAAACTTGGGCAAATAGATGTAGTTGGAATGTATTTTTAATTGTTCCCTTATAATTGGCAGACACTTGCCTTGAAATTGAAGCCTTAAGGCAGAGAAGTAAGTTTAGAATAGCATATGATGCTTGGTTAAGTGTTGCAAGGCCACTTAGCAGGGTGTGTGTGTGTGCTTTTATTTTAATGAAACTATTTTTACCTGAAAATGTGTGGCAGGCTTATCCTTCATTCAAACTAAATTTCTAGCATATGTTCACTTTGGGTCTCCATGGGGACAGCAGAGCCACTCTTCATTTAACAGTTCTCTGGTCTCTGTGTTTTCTTACTTGACACCTTTTTGTTTTGTTTTTTCTAAAGAATTAAGAGTTGGCAATATTAGCCCCTTTCCCTCCCTTATTTCTATCTAGGATCTGGTATAGGATATCAAAAGCCTGCAGAAGAGTCCAACAACAAGAAAAAGAAGGTTGCAAGTAAGGTGAGTTGTGAGAACTAAAGCAACTAAATGAGAAGAAGCTATTAATAGTCTACTGCAGTGTTTCTCAAACGGCGGGTCGGGACCCACTAGGTGGGTCGCAAGACAATTTCAGGTGGGTCCCCATTGCAATATTTTATTTTTAATATGTTAGCTTTGATGCTACCATGGTATGTGACTGCATTTGGGAAAATGTTATAGACCTGTACTTTTAACAAAATACTATGTATATTCTTTTAACAATGCTAGTAAAGGAAACTTACACCTGGGTAAGTGTGGGTAGGATTACAGCCTAGGATAGTTAAAGAATTTTCCTGTTTGATGTCACATCCAGTTATGACATCACTGTGGGTGGGTCCTGACAAATTCTCATTCTGTCCCGGTGGGCTCATTCTGTCCAGGTGCTAAATGTGTGAGAACCTCTGGTCTACTGCAGGGGTGTCCAAAGTTTTTGGCAGGAGGGCCACATCAGCTCTCTGACACTGTGTTGGGGGCCAGGGGAAAAAAAATTAATTTACATTTAAAATTTGAATAAATTTACGTAAGTTTACATAAATGAATATATTAAAGATGAACTTATATGAATGAATGAAGGTCTTGCAATAGCTCAGTGCCTATAAAAGACAAAGAGGTTTATGTAGCAGATGAATCAATAAATTGTTTCCTGTTCTCCAAGTGCTCACAATTTATATAAAGTCACAGAAGAGACACAGAAGAGACACCAGCAACAGCCAATGGAAAAGATACCATGCTGGGTTGAAAAAAGACAGTTGCTCTCTGACTGCTAAATGTAAGGGGACACCACTTTAAAGGGTGCCTCTGCTTTAGTTAACAGGACAGTTGGCTTAATAATAATTCCAGGTATCTTGGCTTTGATAAAGTTATCTAAGTTTCATAGCTGATAGCACACTGTAACCAATGGCAAGAAAAATGACGTGCAGCCGTGCATTCCATCTATAAGGGACAACAGATGCAGTAGCAGATAAATGGGATTATTGACCCTTGCTGTGCAAGGCTGGAGTAAATATTGTATCTAATGACTTCTACCCCCATCTGCTTCCAGTTTACACTGGATTTTTTTCTTTTTGGTAAATACTGTAAAACTTAAAGGGGAGCAACTATAGTGATGCTACAGCATCAGATATAATGGTATACTCCAACTTGTTTTATCCAGCCACAAAGTATTCAGTTTAAAGACTAATATTTTCTTGCATGCACTGCTTGTGCAATATTGAATAGATCTTCATTTGGATAGGTAGCTTTTGTGTAGAAATTTTTTTTTTATTTACTGTATATCCCACCATTTCATCCAAACAGACCTTCAGGACATGATCTTATCATAAAATAGTTTTAAACCAGCTTGAATCTGAGTGTGCTACAAAGACTCATCCTAAACTTTTTTCCTTTGAACAGAGAAACCCACCAATTCAAATTGTCATGAATAGAAAAATTAAAATAGTTTTTTTACCTTTCAGATTGGCATTTTAGGTGGTTTCTGTTTATTTTAAAAAAAACATAATTTCAACATCTGTATAGTCATTGACTCTGTTCACGTGTAACAACAAACAATGGTTAGCATTGTATGAGTGAACCTGGGCCTCATTTGCTCTTTCTTCTTCTTTCTCGATTTCCTACTCTCTTCCTGGTTCAGAGCAAATGGATCTCTGAATTGGTTTGCTGAAGCAATTGTTTGCTTGCAAATGATTATTTTTTTAAGTAATTTATATCTTGCCTTTCCCATGCTGAAGCAAATAATTGAAATCCATGAATAAACTATGGCTTCCAGTTCTGGTTTGTCAGAAATCTGTGGTTCCACTAAAGAAAGAAAGGAATACGCACAAAAGCTAACTTGTGTAACTCCAAATTGTGGTGTGATACAGTTGTTGGTTATCTGACCCATTGTCATTTCTACGAACTGTGTGGATTTGATGAACAATTTTAGATTTTTTTCAAACACTGCTTCTGTCTTGGGCTTGCTCTCTGTACTCTTCAATTACAAAGACACCTTTTTCTACAACTCTATGCATATTCAGGTATCTCATAGTCGCTGTTTAAACAATTTACATTGCAGATCCAACAGACTCTGTCCTCAAAATATCCAGAAGATGACCCAGACTATTGTGTGTGGATGCCACCTGAAGGTAATGGATAAGGGTTTTTTAGGCTGCAGCATTAAAACTGGCCTGATCTATTTTCAGACCATGGAATCAGTGGGCCTGGTTTGCTAAAAGAAGGAATGCTTCCTATTAATGATGGCCGACTTGCTGGTACACCATAAAATCTCCACCTACCTGGCCTCCCTGGTATAGAACAAGCAAGATTTGTCAGGTCTGGTCCTGTATTATGATGATTCCCAGCAACTCTTCATAATGGGGCATGTGTGCTTGTACAATACTGCTAATACTGGCAGCCAATTCTCAACAAAACTGATTTATCAAAGCAAGTAAACACAAAGTTGATCTGTAGTATGTTACTACTAAATTTCACCAATATCCTTGAACTTCACCTGTGCTTATAAAGGGTAAAAATGCTTTTAACAAAGGTGGGATATAAGCTTTCTCTGGCTGATTGAAGTCTGGCTTTGTCCCTTACTATGACCAACTCATTCAAATTCTTTTTCTTGCCCCCATATTACCAAGTTGCTCAGAGCGCACTTTATCTCTGGCCTGCTGCAAAATGACCACAGGCAAAAGACAGCAGCAGTGGCAGAGGCACCCTTCAGGGCTCACATATGGAACAGACTGCCATCTATAGAGTGGAATAAGCATGGTTTTATTTACTTTTCCCTTTGAATGTCAAAAAGGATGAGATGTGAGATTGATCCTTGCAATATTCAATAGGTGATGTTCTATGAGATAAATTACCACTCTCTCACCTACCCATCCAAATACCATCTTTTGGTGGTACCTGACTGAGATGAATGGAATGCAGTTAAAAAAGCAATGCCTCCAACTCCTTGCCGAAGAACTACAAACATAACTTTCTCCCTTTGTTGTGCAGGCCAAAGTGGTGATGGCAGAACTCATCTGAATGCCAAATATGGCTATTAAACTTCAGGTGAAGGCTTTGGGAACTAAAGATGTGCAGCACAGGAATCATTCCAGGATAGAAGACTGATATGACAAGCAACAGAAGCTCTTGCTACTATTTTAACTGTTTTGAAACACCTGTTTTCCCAGTAGGTGTAGATTTGTTTATATTGTGCATTGGGATGTAAGAGATGTCTGTCTTTTGTATATAGTAATGAAGTTATGTGTTCACAACCAAACAGATGTACAGCAAGGTTGGCTTTTATGTAATAAAAACTAAGAAACCTAGAGCTTTCATTCTCATAAATATTATTTTGGGAAAAATAAATACATTGAAAAGACCTAGATTCAAACTTCACCCATTTGTGATTTCCTATGTAAAAGGCACTTCTATGTAGGAAATCATTGGATACTTGTATTGTATGACAACCTTAGTTGTATTTGTGGGACATGTCCACCAGCTGATTACAGATGGGTTTCACTCTGTTATTCAATCACACATACCACTACCCCACTTCCAAATTTCTTCAACACGATTGCAGATAATAACCTGCAGATGGAGCTCATCAAACCCAGGCCATATTATTTTGTCACTTTAACTTCCCTCTTATAATAGGACATTGTAACCTATTATGTCAGACTCTGTCAAGGCTGTTTTGCTGGTGGCAGCAGCAGCAAGTTCTAAGCTTTTATTCCCCTCAAAGGTATCACACCACAGCACAGCCTATTGAGCTGCCTTCAGTAGCCACTTTCCTGACAAGTCACTGGTTTTGCTAGGGTTGCCAGAACCTGTTTTGACATAAAAGCAAGGAAAACAGCACTAAAACCATAAGTACCCCATCATAAAAAGAAACTACAGTGTCTCAAATGTAAGAGCCTTTAATGCCCATGAGCCCTACAAACCAATAACCCCCATGATTCCTCTGGATGGCGATCCATTTTAACTCTTTAGCTGCATAAATTATGGTTTTGTGATGAAGTTGAATACAAACAGGTACTGTATATCAATTAGCCTATGGTAAAAATGGTTTCATTGTCATTTTGCTTAAAGTTGCAGTTTCCAAGAACCTATCAATGACACTAAGTGAGGGCTTCCTATAAAAGAAGAGACTGCAGTTAAATAAAACAGAAAGGGTCTCCTACTCACCCAGTTCTCAGCTTTGAATAACATTATTCAGCAGTCTCATATACTCATTGGACAGGAAATAGAAGCCAGCTGCAGCCCTGTGCTAAAGAACTAAGTAAAAGAAAGTAGTTGAACACAATGATTTAACATCATTGGTACTGAGGCCAGACCTACAAGTTAGCCCACAAAATCATGGAAATCACAAGACTAGAGCATACCCCCAAACATCTACTCTAGCATTCTTCAGCCAAATGTTTATAAACTATTCTATACTGTAGTGAGAAAGATGGTAGCCTGGAGTGCACTTTGAGGAAGTGATCTTGTTTAAATGAATCGGAAGACATTTGCAGGAAAGAGGTTACTTGCATAAAAAAACTAGAAGCTTAGAAACATTAAAACCAGACAAAAAAGCAGTGGACAAATACCTTGAGGGGCAGGAACAGATGAGTAAACATAGTTTTTAAACTGTTTTTCTTTTGAGGAGGAGCTACTTCAAGTCTGTAATGTGTAATTATCTAATGGGTTAGTAGTAATCACAATCTAGCTGCCTTTTTGACCTGGTGGTGCCATGCTGTAAATGCTAGTCTGATTCTTGAACCATTATCCACTGAACGCTGATCACATGCTCCTTGTTTGTCCTTTTGCTCACAAAGTTTTGAAAGCCTCTGAAGCCTGAAAGTGTGTCTTTTTCTTCATGGCTCTTGTTTTCTTTTTCTCCCATGTGAGTGGGTGGGAAGCTGTTGTTTCAGAATCCTTTAAATAACTGGTGTGAATTTCACCCTCATAAATTTTCATCTCCCTCTGTTAATAAAATAAGCATATATTTTTCTTAAAAACAATTTGGCTTTACTACATTGACCTTTCCACAAACCATGAAAGATTTATCGTTGACTCCAAATGCATCTCCCCAGCCCAGAAGGAAGCTAATTTCTAAAATGCTGTTTTTGTAAGGCTGGGTTTGGAAATGTCAAGTGGGCAACCAAACAGCATGAATCATAGAAAGCAGTTCAACAGCCAGAGAGCAATGTGTGTGTAATTAATGCTGGAAGAGGTGGAATTTCATTGTATTCTGAACAATTGCGTGTTAACAACTGGAATTTAATCTTCATGCTTAGTGTCATTTGCTTTTTATACAGTTGAGTGTAATTCTGCCCTTCCTATTAAATCTTAGCTGATTCTTCCAGTATGAAACAGATTCTCTGTCACAGTGTGAGCAATTGCTAGTGGAAGCATGAGGTTCTTGCAGATCAAGCCTATGTTTTTGTGCATGTTTGAATAGGACTGTGAAGGACAACATAGGGGCCTACCTGCTCTATAGAATGGTTATGCTCATATCTATGAATTGCTCCAGCTCATGGTAATGGAGACCAGTTGAACAATTTCCTACACTATTGCAGGGATTTTCTTCTGATAATCACAATTACTGGTAATCGCTTTCCCATAAATTGAAGGAAGATAACAGTGGAGTTCTATTATTAACAGTATTTATTATTAACAGTATTTATATACCGCTTTTCAACTAAAAGTTCACAAAGCGGTTTACAGAGAAAAATCAAATAACTAAATGGCTACAAAAGTTCTACAAAAGTAAGATTATAAAGCCTGACTATAAAAGCTTCTGTCCTTGAAGTAGCAGCTTATAGAATCAGATGTGAGACCCTCACTTGCTTTTTTGAGTGGGTTCTGGACCCTGGGCCCTGTCCAAAGCAGTCATTGATGCTACCAGCTTTACAACTCCTGTGTAGTTCTACTGACCTGCACAGTCTGCAGGAAAGAGCTACTCTCAGCATACTACCAGGAGTACATATGCAAATGTGTACTACTTTTCCCCTGTAGACATGGGAATACAGGTGGAGTCTTGGTGATCTATTTCCAGACCCACCAAACCCCCTGTGAATATCAAAACCTGCAAATAATGAAATCCATGGGTTGCAACCCATGGGGACTCAAAACCTTGTTCTGGGCATGTTTGGAGTCTTTCTGAGGCCTGAAGAGGCCATGTATGGCAGTTTAAAGGGTACTTCCAGTTCTTGGCAAAAAACAGAAGAAAGCTTTAAACTGCTCCAGGGGGTTTCTGGAGCCCATAGAGACCATGTGTGGCCTCTCTAGGCCTTGGAAAGTCTTCTAGACGCCACCAGAGAGCATGGCATCTGGGAGCTCAGGTCCAGCTTCCACCATGGGTTCAGAACCCCACAATTAAAATGGCAGGTTCCACATCCATGGTTATGGAGTCTGAACCTAAGTATTAAATTGTGTTGGCTTTCTCTCTGTAAACAGAATAGTCTGCTTTTGTTGTTAGAACATAGATTAAACTATTTGCACCCACAGTAGCTAAACCAAACAATGGAATAAAGCTGCCCAAGTGCAGATTGAGCAGTTTGGTGGCCAAACCTCTAGGAGCAGCCAAGTCTGGGCAGAAAACCGATAGACAGCTGGAGTACTTGTATGTGTTAGAAGAATGAGCTTCCGCTACTTTCAGATCATCTGCTGTGAGTTTGGATGCTGCTATAAATAGGTAGCTATGTCAAAGTAACATGGCAAGGACTTTTCCCAAGGTTTAAAAAAAGATCTGAATTTTAGAGCCAATGATACATGTTTATACCATCCTTCACATTTTCTTGATCTAAGTGCCATGGATTTCAACTGTGTGTTCAGTGTGGGCTTTATAATCATATATTCTATAGTCATTGGCTTGAACAGAATAGGGGGGTGGCATCCTCAATGACACTCAACTTGCAAAAAGAGTTTTAGTGATAACAATACCTCACAATGTCCCACAGCCTCTGGCAAAAGAGGAATTTGTAAATATAACAAGTAGCCTATAGTCAAATTGGTTTCATTATACAAGAACCGATCAAACTCTAACTTGCTGTATATAATTTTTTTGTGCTTTGTAGTCTTAAATTTTGATGCTAACCCCATTTAGAGGAGAAAGCATGGGATAGAGATTTTTAAATAAAAGTGAGGGTGCATCAGACCAGACAATACATCACCAGTAATATGTGTGTTTGGTCTTAGGACTTGTTTCTTTCATCTTGCTTTGGATTAATGCTTTTCTGGCTCTTTTCCTGTTTATTTTCTTATTTGCTGCATAATTTTTCTTTATGTTTTGATTTACAACATTGTTCTTTTTGGTATTATTTTACTTATCTATTGTAAACTGCCTTGAGCTCCCTTAAAAAAAGTGGAGAGGTGGGGGTAATAGTGTTTTAGAAGAAATAAATACAGAGGCAATCTCCTTGAATAAATATTACCTGTTCCTAACAAAAATGGTCTTGGCAGACTGGAAATACCAAAGACCAATTTTAGGTTCTCTGCAAGGGCTATTTACTGACTTTTAAGTTATAGTTCTCCTTTAGTATGAGGCATGCCGATGGCCTTCAGTCAAGAGAATCAAAACTCTGCTACCCCCCTTCTACCTGATTTCATTTGTTATTGTCCCTGAGAGTTGTACAAAGAGATGCTTATTATTCACATACATTTCCTATAATAAAGCTGTTTAAGCCATTCTTGCCCAATCTTGCATATATGCAATGGGGACCAAATATGTATACCTGTAGGCCAGGCAAAAATGGGTTAAAATAACAAAAAGTCTTTAAAAAAAACAAACCTCAGTGGAGAGGCAATCACTTAAAATGTTCCATTAAAAGACAAAAAAAAAGCCAATTGAAATAAAACAATTTTAATCATCCACTAAGAGGCAGATTTGGGCCAGATAGACCCCAATCAGGACACCGGTTCATCACTTTGGCACCACCATTGTATTTTGGAAGACTTGTGTTCTTTCTTACCTCTTTCATATTTTTTATGTCTCAACTCCTTGCCAAAATTCTTAAAAAGTCAGATGATCTAGATGCTCAACATTTTTAAACATCTAACTGTTCCTGGAGTATGTAAACAAAGAGATTGGAGTGAGGTCAGGTTGTTACAAACCAAGGAACCACCGAGAAGCAAAAGCAGAGGCTCTCAAGCTCACCTTATCAATCCATGGCTCCAAGAATTTGATTTAGTGGCTTGTTTTCTTCCCTGAAAACAAAAGTGGCACAAGGTGTATCATCTGGTGAACAGAGAAGGGGAAAGTTAGCGTTATTCAAGAGTGACAGCCCCAGTTGAAGAAACTAGTTAAGGGTATGGGGGGAATGACATAAAAAGGAAAATAGATAAAGGCAAAGCAGCAACACTGAATCCCCCCTTAAATGTGGAAGAGATGGGACAAGGGAGTTTTGCTGATTAAGAAACCATAACAGTTTGTAACAATCTCCAGCTGTAGGAATGAAAGGACTGCTCTGGGATTCATTAATATGGGGAAAGGCCTCCATTCCTTTCATGGGGAGCTCAGACAAATGGTGAGATCAATTAAAAACTGGGAAGGGGGGTACAGGCGAGGAGGATTATTTTAACATCTGGCCTGAGTGAACTACATTCCATGGAACAACGGCTGGCCCCATCAGACAGCACAGGCTGACCCTCTAGGAGCAAGCGTTTCTTTTCCAGTAGGCGCATCAGATGGTGCATTCTCACATGAATGTGAATCCTGGGTTGTGTCACTTCAGGCTCACATGACTGGATGGTCCTCTACACCAAAAGAAAAATATCCTGAATCATATTTTCAACTGTTGGAAAAACTACTGCCACTTAATTAGTATTTTTTTCCTAGCATAACTAAGGGAACTAAAACCCTCCCAGCTTTTAAACTGGTGGATCACAGACAATTGCAGAGCAGATGAATTCATGATGCAGCAGACAGATTTGTTAGGGAGTGAATCAGCATGTTACACACATGCCCCTGTTTTTATTTGCAAAACATTAGCTTGACATGAGCGTGATCTTTGACATGGCATCCTCATCATTATGACCTGTGAGCGCAAAATGGCATAACCCCCTGTATGCCATCTGGGAGCACCTTACACTGCTAGTCCACGCCTGAAGTGGTAAGTTGCCATCACAGCCCTACTCCTCCACTGTTGGGTACATACATATACGCACACCCCCTTCTTTTCCTTTTCCTGCTTGTGCTACCACTCCGCTTCGTGAGTGTTCTGCATTGGACCCCTCCAATCCTGGGGAAGGCCTTGTTGCAGGAATTCTAAACTGGCTCTCTCCCAAAGAATCTGTGCATGGCTAGATAAGAACATAAGAACAGCCCCACTGGATCAGGCCATAGGCCCATCTAGTCCAGCTTCCTGTATCTCACAGCGGCCCCACCAAATGCCCCAGGGAGCACACCAGAGACCTCATTCTGGTGCCCTCGCTTGCATCTGGCATTCTGACATAGCCCATTTCTAAAATCAGGAGGTTGCACATACACATCATGGCTTGTAACCCATAATGGATTTTTCCTCCAGAAACTTGTCCAATCCCCTTTTAAAGGCGTCCAGGCCAGACACCGTCACCACATCCTGTGGCAAGGAGTTCCACAGACCAACCACACGCTGAGTAAAGAAATATTTTCTTTTGTCTGTCCTAACCCTCCCAACACTCAATTTTAGTGGATGTCCCCTGGTTCTGGTGTTATGTGAGAGTGTAAAGAGCATCTCTCTATCCACTCTGTCCATCCCCTGCATAATTTTGTATGTCTCAATCATGTCCCCCCTCAGGCGTCTCTTTTCTAGGCTGAAGAGGCCCAAACGCAGTAGCCTTTCCTCATAAGGAAGGTGCGCCAGCCCAGTAATCATAGATCCACCCATTTCACTGGGGATCAGAGGTGCATAATGGCATCTAGAAAGTTAAGACCTTGAGTAAGTACAGATAGGGACCAGTGAGCTATCACACGTGTTTAGGGAAATATTTTACTTTTATGAGTCATTTGCCTGTAATTGCCTGCTTGTCTTTGTGCTAAGAACTGTACCTAGGCACTTCCCACATCCAAGCCATTTTCCAAGTCTGCTTGTCCCCATCCACTCCCACTTTCTTAAACTCTTTTTATTCTTCACTTGCCTGCTGTTGACTGAACTCTGCCAGAGTGTTGTCCCAGTCCTCCTGGACCATCAGCTAACAGCTACAGTCTAATTCTCTATGGAACTGGGAGGGAAAATTCAGAGCATGATCTCTCTCTCTCACTCCCCCCCCCCCTCATTATGGCAGCAGAGTCCAATAATGTTGGCCATGGCAGAGAGGCTGATCAGGAAGAAGAGGGAGGGCTCTCCCTCCCCAATCACCCTGAGTCCCAAGAAAGAATGCGAGTGCAACACTGATGAAATAGTTCACATGGGAGTTGGCTGAAGAAATATGTCTTCACTGGGATGCCTAAGTTTATCTTTTCCATCTCTCATATCTTTGACCAGACAGGAAGTTTGCCTTTATTCCAGAACACATGCACTGCTATCCCGATAAACATTTATGCTTACCTGATAGGGTTACCACCAGAAGTTATTATTATTATTATTATTAACAGTATTTCTATACCGCTTTTCAACTAAAAGTTCACAAAGCGGTTTACAGAGAAAAATCAAATAACTAAATGGCTCCCTGTCCCAAGGGCTCACAATCTAAAAAAATGCAAATGAATACCAGCAGACAGCCACTAGAACAGACAGTGCTGGGGTGAGGTGGGCCAGTTACTCTCCCCCTGCTAAAAAAAGGAGCACCCACTTGAAAAAGTGCCTCTTACCCAATTAGCAGGGGTAGAGTAACCAGGGGTAGATCGGTGCCCTCTTGGTGAACTGACTCCATAACCATGGATGTGGAACCTGCCATTTTAATTGTAGGGTTCTGAACCCATTGTTAATCTACTACGAACAGCTCCAAATTTCTGCTGAGACAATGAATCTGAGGTCTTTTGAAGAAACTGGCATTGGCAGGGGAGGAAAAGGATAGAATTGGGGCCTCAAGTGGACCTGTAAACAATACTACTCTTGGAGAGCCAAGAACTTAGGAATTGGGAAATACTCAGATTTTACAACTTTACTCCTGGGCAAATAAAATGATTTTGGAATTATATTCCAGAAGCAGGACTCTTAGCAGGGCTGCATTTCACTGTCACGGATCTGTCCCTGACCATACACAGTGGTATGAAAAGGAGACACCCCTCTTTCTTTGCACACACATCTTGCTGTGTGGTAGGCAGATGCATTACACAGAGAGTGCACAGGCCCCTCAAAGGATTCAACAGCTTGTGGCACTAAGGCCAAACTAAAGGTGACATGGGAAATCCATGATTAGGATCTCTTGCATCTGAAAAATAATAAAAATAACAGCTGTGGAGAGAGGGATGGCAGGAGTGAGGCAGGGAGGGTGACCCTTTCCCCCTTTGTGCTTTTTTTTTTTTAGTTAAAATTACTCTCTCCACCTAAGATTCAACTTTTATTGGAGGCGTAGAAGTGACATATGGCTATTGTAAATTTCCTTCTGCAGGGAAAATAGCAGCAAGTGGGGGGGGGGAGATTTTAATCAAAAGACAGCACTAGGGAACAAGTTAAAAGACACGCTTCCAGCATGGCAGTTCCAGTCAGATGTTCCCATATATGCTGCCTTGGATTGGAAAAACTGTGGAAAATTCTAATCACAGAAGTTTCGGGTCACATCTTGAAGATCCTACAGAGATCCACCTTCCCCTCTCCCCCTCCACACTGTAAGTTCAGAGGTAGACTTTCAGATCCCAGAGTTTGTAACGTGCAGCAGTGATTAAAGGAAAGGCCAGGCTTAAGCTGAAAATTTAATCCTGCCAGGGATTCCTGCTTCTCCGTGCCAGGGATTGGCCCATCAACACATGTTTATCCATGAAAGTGCTTCAGCACATATATAAAATACTTTCCCCTTATCAATTTAGACTGAGGCGCACTGGAGGATAATGCAATGAACACTGAGAAAAGCAAATGAAAAAAATAATACATGAAGAGTTGAATAATCATTGTCAGAGACTCCGACATTCACAAAAAAGACTGTTCCATGATTATTACAGTATTCATGTTTAGTGTGTAGTAGGCAATAGTTCAGCAATATTCATGTTTGCCAGGAAATGTGTGTGTTTGTGTACTAAATTCATATTTACACTGCAACTATACAAGTGTGAGAGAGAGAGAGAACGTGTGTGTGTGTTTGCATAACAGCAATTAATCTTTCTCACCTTGTAATTTGCCTGCGAAAGCTCATATACTGTGTACTGGTTTGTCTGTCCACTGTTAGAGAGCAACCAGTCTAAATAATGCCAGTTAAAACAGAAAGCTGGATCTAAACAGTGAAAATGTTACACACCAGTCTTAAACATTTGCACTTGCCTCCCTGTCTGCTATTCCTGCGTAATTCTGTGACAGCACTGGCTCTCCGGTTTATTATTATTATTATTATTATTATTATTATTATTATTATTATTATTATTATTATTATTATTATTATTATTACTACTACTACTACTACTACTACTACTACTACTACCCCCCCGCTTTTCTCCCCAAAGGGACTCAAGGCGGCTTACAAAACAAGGTTAAAACAAGTTAAAAACATAATTTAAAAGCAGATAAAAAACATAACATATCATAAAAACAGTAGTCAGATAAAAACTAGTCAGGTAAGAGCATAGCACAGCAAATTAGAAAGGATCAGGCCTGTGAACAGATGTTAAAAAATGTTAAGAGATGTAAAAAGATGTTAAAAAGTCCAGGAACTCAGAAGGCTTGTCTGAACAGAAGGGTCTTCAGGCCTCGCCAGAAAGTTACAAGAGAGGGAGCAGTTCTTAAGTCAAAGGGAAGGGAATTTGGTTTATGATGTTCTAATGCATGAGTTAGTGCTATAGCATAAGAACATAAGAACAGCCCCACTGGATCAGGCCATAGGCCCATCTAGTCCAGCTTCCTGTATCTCACAGCGGCCCACCAAATGCCCCAGGGAGCACACCAGAGACCTCATCCTGGTGTCCTCCCTTGCATCTGGCATTCTGACATAACCCATTTCTAAAATCAGGAGGTTGCGCATACACATCATGGCTTGTACCCCATAATGGATTTTTCCTCCAGAAACTTGTCCAATCCCCTTTTAAAGGCGTCTAGGCTAGACGCCATCACCACATCCTGTGGCAAGGAGTTCCACAGACCGACCACACGCTGAGGAAAGAAATATTTTCTTTTGTCTGTCCTAACCCGCCCAACACTCAATTTTAGTGGATGTCCCCTGGTTCTGGTATTATGTGAGAGTGTAAAGAGCATCTCCCTATCCACTCTGTCCATCCCCTGCATAATTTTGTATGTCTCAATCATGTCCCCCCTCAGGCGTCTCTTTTCTAGGCTGAAGAGGCCCAAACACCGTAGCCTTTCCTCATAAGGAAGGTGCCCCTGCCCCGTAATCAACTTAGTCGCTCTCTTTTGCACCTTTTCCATTATGTCTTTTTTGAGATGCGGCGACCAGAACTGGACACAATACTCCAGGTGTGGCCTTACCATAGATTTGTACAACGGCATTATAATACTAGCCGTTTTGTTCTCAATACCCTTCCTAATGATCCCAAGCATAGAATTGGCCTTCTTCACTGCTGCCGCACATTGGGTCGACACTTTCATCGACCTGTCCACCACCACCCCAAGATCTCTCTCCTGATCTGTCACAGACAGCTCAGAACCCATCAGCCTATATGTGAAGTTTTGATTTTTTGCCCCAATGTGCATGACTTTACACTTACTGACATTGAAGCGCATCTGCCATTTTGCTGCCCATTCTGCCAGTCTGGAGAGATCCTTCTGGAGCTCCTCACAATCACTTCTGGTCTTCACCACTCGGAAAAGTTTGGTGTCGTCTGCAAACTTAGCCACTTCACTGCTCAACCCTGTCTCCAGGTCATTTATGAAGAGGTTGAAAAGCACCAGTCCCAGGACAGATCCTTGGGGCACACCGCTTTTCACCTCTCTCCATTGTGAAAATTGCCCATTGACACCCACTCTCTGCTTCCTGGCCTCCAACCAGTTCTCAATCCACGAGAGGACCTGTCCTCTAATTCCCTGAATGTGGAGTTTTTTCAGTAGCCTTTGGTGAGGGACCGTGTCAAACACCTTCTGAAAGTCCAGATATATAATGTCCACGGGTTCTCCCACATCCACATGCCTGTTGACCTTTTCAAAGAATTCTATAAGGTTCGTGAGGCAAGACTTACCCTTACAGAAGCCATGCTGACTCTCCCTCAGCAAGGCTTGTTCGTCTACGTGTTTTGAGATCCTATCTTTGATGAGGCATTCCACCATCTTACCCGGTATGGATGTTAGGCTGACCGGCCTATAGTTTCCCGGGTCCCCCCTCTTTCCCTTTTTAAAAATAGGCGTGACATTTGCTATCCTCCAATCTTCTGGCACCGTGGCCGTTTTGAGGGACAAGTTGCATACCTTAGTCAAGAGGTCTGCAACTTCATTCTTCAATTCCTTAATAACTCTTGGGTGGATGCCATCAGGGCCCAGTGACTTATTGATCTTTAATTTATCAATGAGGTCTGAAACATCTTCTCTTTTAACCTCTATCTGACTTAACTCCTCAGTCAGGAGGGGCCGTTCGGGCAGCGGTATCTGCCCGAGGTCTTCTGCTGTGAAGACAGATGCAAAGAACTCATCTAATTTCTCTGCCATCTCTAAGTCTCCTTTTATCTCCCCTTTCCCTCCCTCACCATCCAGAGGGCCAACCGCTTCTCTGGCGGGTTTCCTGCTTCTAACATATTTGAAGAAGCTTTTATTATTCCCCTTAATGTTGCTGGCCATGCGTTCCTCATAGTCTCGCTTGGCCTCCCGTATCACCTTCTTACATTTCTTTTGCCACAGTTTATGTTCCTTTTTATTCTCCTCATTAGGGCAAGACTTCCATTTACGGAAGGAAGCTTCCTTGCCCTTCACAGCCTCTCTAACTTGGCTGGTTAGCCATGCGGGCACCCTCCTGGATTTAGTGGAACCCTTCTTTCTTTGCGGTATACACCTCTGCTGGGCCTCTATTACTGTTGTTTTAAGCAGCCTCCATGCACTCTGGAGAGATTGGACTCTTTTTACCCTCCCTTTCAACCTCCTTCTAACCAGCCTCCTCATTTGAGGGAAGTCCGCCTGTCGGAAGTCAAGGGTTTTTGTTAGAGATTTGCCTGGTATTCTTCCCCCAACGTGCACATCAAAACGGATCGCAGCATGATCACTGTTCCCCAATGGCTCAGTAACGTTTACATCTCTAACCAGGTCCTGCGTACCGCACAATATTAAATCCAGAGTCACCTGTCCTCTGGTGGGCTCCGTGACTAGTTGATCTAAGCCACAGTCATTTAGCACGTCAAGAAATCCGGTTTCCTTATCATGACCAGAACACAAATTGACCCAGTCAATATGAGGATAATTGAAGTCCCCCATGATTACAACCCTGTCCCTCCTTGTCACCTCCCTGATCTGTTTCCTCATTTCAAGGTCCCCATCCGATTTCTGGTCTGGAGGACGATAGCACGCCCCCAGTATTACATCGCTGCACAAGCCTGGTAATTTAACCCACAGAGATTCTACGGTGGAGTCGGACCCACCTTCAATCTCTACTTTGCTGGATTGTGTGCAGGCATGACAAGCCTAGAATGAACTGTTAGTTTCCTTTAAGAAATCTCATAATGGTGACTTAAAGCATGGGGAATGCACAGAAGGATACACAAAACCCCTATTGTGATGATGTCACTTTCCAGATAATTAAATTAAATAGAAAACATGGGCTGAATATCTTGGAAAATGAGAGAACCTTAGGTTGTTTCCAAGCAATGGTTTGATTCCATGCAAAGGTCATAATGTATTCCAGTTCATGCATCCATGCATACACACAAACGTCTGTGTCAACCTAACCTAAAGGTCAATCCTATCCAACTTTCCAACACCGATGCAGCCCTGAGGTAAGAAAACAAACATTCCCTTACCCTGAGGAGGCCTCCATGACTGTCCCCCACCACCACAGCATGCAGCACACTTCCTCACTGGCATGGCTGCATCAATGCTGGGAAGATGGATAGGATTAGGCCAGTGGTATTCAGACTGGGGCATCATGACGCCCCAGCCTGAGGGCCCTGGCCTCTGCCCCCTTAAGGGGCGGGGGCAGAGGGGAAGGCAGAGGCACAATCCACAGGATCGCGTCACTAACGGGACTGCAGAGACTGGAACGTACTCACCAGTCCCTGCAGCAGCCTTCCTGGGGTGCGGGGAGCCCTGCACAAGCATCTGCAGAGCTCCCCAGCATGCAGAAAGTGAAAGTGAGCTGCCTTCCCCGCCCCTGCTGCCTCCCTCCCCTCCCCTGCAAGCACTTACTGAGGCTTTCAAACTCCCAGAGAGTTTGAAAACTGCAGGATTAGGCCCTTAGTCAGCCAGAATGAATCAGACTATTTACATTAGCATCTCTTTGCTTGCATAGAATCAGGAAAGCTCAGTCAGACTTAAAATAGGTAGGCAGATTCCCACTCAGAAATGGAAGATGGGCACTTATGCTCAATAGGGGCTGGATGAAAAGTTGGAGAGCCTGAGTAGTCTGTGCACTGTGGGACACAGCACCAGAACTCAGGAGCACTGCTTGGTAGTGCAACCTGTGGTATTAGTAGCATTAATTGTATTTCCCATGATGGCCCCACTGCCATGGTCACCACACACAGCACTGCCACACCTAGCCTGAACCCGCCAGAAGTGGAGACAGCCAGGGTGGCAGTGCAGTGGACAATTATGGCTGGTCTTTCAAAAGTGACATAGGCTTCAATCCTAACCACACGTTCCTGAGAGTAAGCCCCATTAAACAAAATAAGACTTACTTCTGAGTAGACATGGTTAGGATAGTTTCAGGAAGAGACCAGAACCTGCGGAGGCAGGCACAAGTGAAAAAGAGGCAGGAGAAGTGGGGAGAAGCTGCTCACTCCTAAGCACAGCTGCCATCTCTGACGGCACTCACAGATGAAGCGCTTGCCCCCTTCCCCCTAAAAAAGTTGAGAAGCCCTTCTTAAGTGCATCCATGTGCCCCACAGGACATAAGAAGGATGAGATTCAAAAGACTCATGCACAGGAATGGAGGTTAGCTCCTGGCCACAGCCCATCAATGCTAGACCAACCAATCTCATTTTCATTCCTCCCACTCATACCCACTGTGCACTGTCTTTGGCTCTGAAATCAGGTCTCCGCCCTTTGGTCAATGAAAGGACAGTTTTGTTTCTCATCCTGAACTCCTGCTGTAGGCAACTGCCCAAGTCTACCTGCTGGGGCAGGCAATTCCTGTTGCTTGGCTTCCTGCTGATCTCCTCATGCTTTTGTGCAATAGTTGAAGTTTTCCTCCAAGGTTTCACATCCGCATGTTGGCCTGAAGTGGCCTTGCTTAAGTTTTGTGAACTGTCAGGGAGGCAATAGGCTCCAAGGCTGCTGTTGGAGCTGTAAGGTGATACACAGATACATGCTCTGCCAGTGACCTAGGAGGGGAAGCAGGAACATAAATTCAGGGTGGGGAGGAATTAATTTCCTGATATATTAGGTAAAGGAAGAGCCTTACATCTTTCACAACTTTCAACATTTGTTTCTAGTTCCGTCCACTGACATTCTGCTCTTTTGCAACTACAGAACTATGTTCCAGAAGGCTGCTTATGCTTCAGCTGTCTCTATTTACTAGAATCACTTGCATTTTTGCCTTATATTTTGTTTATTTAGGATACAAATATTTTACATTTTTTTAAAGGCAGGCAAATTTTGTGGTTCTTCTGTGGCTAGTGTTCAACAAAAAATGTAGCCTTCAGTGTGTGTCATCCCAATTTCAGCCTCTAATGTAGGGATGAGACGGGATGGGATGGGTGGATGGGTGCGTAGGTTAGAAGTAAAGCATGAAAGCTCTCCCTTCCTGTTGTTTCCCTGTTACTGGTAATCAGAGATATCCTGCCTCTGAACATGGAGGTTCCACAGAATCATCATGACAAGCAACCTGTGATAGACCCATTGTTGTCACTAGGGGGATGCAGACCACACCGGATGATGCACCTGGGGAGTTGATACCATTACTGTCCAAAATTGTGGAAATCTTAGTATTTTCAAATAATACTTTCATGTTATGTTTCATTCGGTGTGTAAATTTACTGCAGAATGCAACAAAACAAACCACACTGAAAAATCTGTATTCTATCAAAGGTTATAGCCAAATAACCAGAAAAAACTCACAGCTGCCTTACGTAATAAAAAGTGGATTTCCTTAACTCAAAATTGACTGATGAAACTGACAGCCCATTCCTCTGGGACCACTGCAGTGCTGAAACAGCTGCTGCGGCATCCTGTACACAACAGGGCCTTCCCTGCTCTCTCCCTGCCAAACCCCTGCCCCAGACTGCCTCCTCTCCACCTCCCCCCATGCTGCTACCTACCTCTCTGCCACCCAGCGGTTTCGGGTGACCACAGAACAGAGGAGCGCCAGAGTTCCACTGGCACTAAGGGCTCACAAAGTTGCTTTACGGCACGTTTGCAACAGTGTGTGCCAGCGGTAAGTCAGCCTGCACTGTTTAGGATTGGGCCCTGATTGTTCTGAGAGTGCATGAGATGTTATGACACAGCAAGAAACCAACAATAAAGTGTTAGTATAAGTCAACTCTCCTTTTCATATCTCAGAGAGCTAATACTAGAACTTATGTGTTCTAGTTGTGTGAATGCCATCAAGTTGACCACTGGTCTTTTGTTGGTTACTGATTTGTTGGGTGACCTGTATGATGTATATATATAAGTAAAGCAGTGGGGATGATTGGGTGGACTGAGATGGGTGCTCCTTGCTAGTCTGCTGCCTGAGGCAACTGCTTCAGTTGGCCTCATGGATGGACAGCCCTGACCTGGGAAAAACTGTATTTTCCTGAGGTACAAAAACTGAATGCCCTTGAGTGTCTTCTGGTTTTTAGCAGGAAATGACACATTTAAGAAACATTGCCATGTATTGGGAAGAAGATAAGTTACAAATACCAATAGGCTGTTAATTCAGTGGCTCTATTTACCCCATTTTTATCTTTCATGGCTCCCAAAGAATTGTGGGAATTATAGTGTAGTGAGGGTGCTCAGAATTCATAAATATCTCTGTTCTCCTTCAGAGTTCCTGGGATTTGCTCAGGAGGAAGAATCCTTATTAACTCACTTCAAGCCTGTGAGACGGATATGCCAAAGCAATTTCCTCCACCTAGGTTTTCCCCCTTTGCTTCTCTCACTCCAAAATCCAAACACCAATTTATTTCACGTAAATATCACTGAGGGAGTTTAGACACACAGCAAAAAATTTAGCAAAGGCCAAGTCCCAGGGAGACAGTTTGACAAGTGGGATCCAGGGGAATCTGTGGGTCTTGGTGTGAGCTGGAAACTATCACTGCTGGGCTGCTGTTGATTCATCACAGGCAAGCAAAGCAAAGGGAGTTCATGTTTGGACAGATGTAGGTTGTATATCACAGGCAGAAGAACTAACTAGTGTGCTGAGACCCCAGCTGTCTATTAGAGATTCTTTCTCCTCCCCCCCTTCCCCATGACTGCTTTTCAAGCTCCTTGTAACTGCCTCAAAAGGGCTTTCATTCCAGTTGCTGCTCAGCTGAATGCTCAGTCCACCTGAAAGCTGCATTGATTGAAGCTTGCAGATATGCCAATGCCGGGTCAGCCAAAATGGCTGCATGGTATTCTAAGGCTCTTTCACTTTACAGTAGGCATTACAGTTCAAAGATATGTCTCTCAGGATAGCACCTGGAGGGGTCCTGTAGATTAGATGCTAGTGTTTAAACAGCAAATGTTGGCATGATGTGTTCTTTTAGCAGGTATTAAAGTTGTGACATTGATTGGAACTGAGTTGGGTATGAAATACAAGGTTATGCCTGTATGGTTTGCTCTAACCTAGTGGTAAGAGACAGAAAGAGGAAGGCCTGCAAACCATAATGGCACAAAATAATCTTCTAGCTGTGCCTCCAATGTGGCAATTCTGCCAGCTTTCTGGCTCGGGAGACTAGAACAGCAATTTTCAACCTTTTTCATCTCATGGCCCACTGACAAGGCACTAAAATTGTCGAGGCACACCATAAGTTTTTTTGACAACTGACAAGGCAGACCATGCTGCCAGTGGGGGGCTCACATCCCACATTGGTACTCCTAACAAATGACCTTCACCCAAATTCCTGTGGCACACCTGTGAACGACTAGAGGCACACCAAAGTGCCTCGGCACAGTGGTTGAAAATGGCTGGACTAGAGAGAAAGCCATCCCAAGGCACAGAGACCTGCATATATTGTGCTACAAGCACCATGGATGTCATTTCCTGTTTTCCTTACTACCTCTTAAGGTGTGGCCTAAGCACAGCTCTGTACCTGAGAGAGGACGACGACAGATAGTATTCTTGCCACTCTGAACACACAAACTAGCACTGGTATCCCTTAGGAGGGCACATACTACTACAAACCAAAACCATTCCAGGCCATTTTAATTGTCATGGATTCCCTCAAAAAATCCTTGAACCTGTCAGTTTTCTGAGGGCCCTGAGGATTTTGTGCCATGTGTCTAATTCTCCCTCAGGAACACACTACTGCACCAATCTCTTTATTTTATGATGGAAGCAAAATATACTCAGTTACTAATTATATCACATATCCTGCCAAGCTGCCTGTTCTTGAGGGAAAAGGACACAGGAGAAGGCAGGCTGACCGAGGTGACTAGCACCTAGAGCAGTGATTTTCAACCAGTGTGCCAGGGCACATTGGTGTGTTGTGAATAGGTCACAGGTGGGCTGTGGGAGATGGGGGAGGGTAATTTATTAGTAGGGCCATTGGGGTTGTGAGTCCCCCACTGGCAGTGTGGTGTGCCTTGTCAGTAATCAAAAAACTGATGGCGTGCCTTGACAATTTTAGCACCTTATCAGTGTGCCATGAGATGAAAAAGGTTGAAAACCACTGACCTAGTGGTTAGTGCACACTCACCTCTTTCCACTCTCTGCTGGACACCTGATTAGCTAAAAGGCAAGCATTTTAGCCTTTCCTTGTTAATGATAACAAAATACCTTGAATCCTCAGTTGGAGAACTCTGAAGAAAGATAAAAGTTGCAACCAATTAAGATCAAGTAATTTGTTTTCGTCTCATCTTCAGTGCAACACAGATAGCACAGAAGGATAACTTTTCAAAGGAAACTTTTTTCCTCTGGTCACATATGGATCATCAAGAAGCCGCCATATGGACACTAAACAAAGCCTCAAAAATTAGTGTCAGATATCTAAGGAGTGATTTCCATTGGGAGCCACACAGAGGTCCATGTAATACAATCAGAATCCAGTCATGTAATTCCATCCCTTTCAGAACCCTAAAAGGAAATTATTCCCTACCATATCACAAATTATATGAGGGTATAAATCAGGTGGACTTGAACATACAACCTGAAATTGCCAAAAATATAAACATTTAAAAAGGAAAAACTGTCTGCATGCCAGCAAGGAACACAGAGGCCTATCGCTGAAAAAGACCAAAGTCCAAAGGCTGGGGGAAACCGGCATAGAGATTTAGGGGCCAATAGGAGAGAGGAAGAGTTGTGTGCATAAGCCTGATGTGATGCAACTAGGTAGAGACATTTTGCTTGCTGGAAGACAATGAGGCAGGAAGACCAAAGGAACAGCTGAATTTTGCATTGCATAACTAGTCCAAAGTTTAGCTTCTCAGACTTTGATGAGAATTTAGTTTGGTAAAAAGAATATTCCCGTTCCCACAGTTATCATTATAAGTTGTGCATTATTAGTGAACGGCTTTGTTCATGTGATGCGGCATGTTCAGCAAACACACAGAAGAAGAGATTGAGATTGTGCCCATGGTCTCACCCTTGACCTGCAAGACATGCAAACTTTAATCCTATAGGCTTATCTATGCTATCAGAAAGATAGCTAATCTAATCTAGAATAGGTTAGATCCCCAGATCACATGTATACAGACTGCGCACATTTGATTTGTATATTTGGTGGAGTCTGTTCACGGGCAGCCCAATCCTGAAGCTGGCAGCTCCACTGCCCACAGCGGAGGTATGTGACCAAATGCAGTCACATACCATGATAGCATCAAGTATAATATATTAAAAATAAAATATTGAAATGAATGGGGACCCACCTGAAATTGGTTCACGACCCACCTAGTGGGTCCCTACCCAGTTTGAGAAACACTGTTCTAAATGCATTCAATAATAAGGGCTAGATACTTGACTCTTTTACTCAGGTATAAGTATTACCCTTGACAATGAAGTCCTTTTAGGAGATTTACAACCTTTTGACTACAGTATGAACCTGGTCTTAGCCCCTCGTCGGAAGATCTTTGCTTGATTGCATAAGGATGACAGAAAATGAACGTTAAAAAAAAGAGAGGAGCACTGAAATGAAAAGGAATGTGGAGAGGTTCCTCCTGCCTGCCTCCTCCCATGACCAGCTGTAAATATTTATCTGGCAGCCCTTCATGAAAGACATGGGCCGAAACTATGATTGTTTCAACATGGCTGCCCTCCAGGGCTCTGAACTCAGAGGACTGTGTTTTTCACCACGGCTTTGTCAGCTGATGGTGCTGTGGGTTGCAGGGCAGTCAAGTGAATTCTTTGATGAGAACAAGTCACGGATAAAAATCACAAGGGCTGAAAGTCAAAGGAGAAGTATGGAAATGGACTCAAAAGCCGGCTGCCCTGCAGTTTAATAAGCAAAGGCTGTTTTGAAGTAGGAAGGAAGTTTATAGATGGGGTGAGGGGAAAGGGTTTGTGAGGTGAAGGTGTTTTAGCCTCCTTTCCCTGAAGCAACAGATTTAGTTGTAAATAGCTTGCATTCTGAACCACCTTACTGAAGAGGGAAATGTACATTTGCAACATACTCTCTCATGCTGTCTAATGGATTACAGTAGAACAAGAATTCAAACAGACACCACCTTGCCCCTTTCAGACAGGGCCTTGGAACTTCCCCCTCTTTGACTCAAAGCAGGATATGTTGAAGGGAATGGCCAAAGACATATTTTCATCAGGTCAAAATGAACCTCCTGAAACAATTCCGCAATTTGTGACAGAACTGTATCTGGCTATTCACACATGGTGAAAATGTGGCATCAGCCATTTTGTACATCCACCCTAGCAAAATTTCAACAGCCAGCAGGGCGGACCCTAAACCGAAGACTCCAAGCCCCTGAGGCAGGAAACAAAACAAAAAGGTGCTTTCCCCCTTCATGTAGCACCTCTAACCCACCACACTCTTCACCATGCTTCCTCCCTGTAGTCTTCTTTTCATATCTAAGGAGGAAGAGTGGTGGAGATAAGTAAAGGAGAGTGAACTTAGGTGGTGTTCCCCCACCACCAATCTGCTGCTCCAGAAGGTCTTAGTGAGCTCATGGATAGGTTCCCCCCTCATAGTTGAACATGTGCGCTTGACTTATATAGTAAAAGATGTGGGCAAACACTATGCAAAGCTCATGTGCAAACCAATGGTATCTGACACCATCCGGTGGTCCTGAGACATTTACATTGAACATATCTCAGGACACTGCCAGTACGAGGAACCAATTCGCCCCCCAAACTCAAGGATGGGGGGAGCACAACTGGCCTGCTCCCCTAATCCCAGAGGGGAGAGGCCACCGGGCACTTGGACTGCCGGACTGCCTTCCTGACCCAGTGGAGGGAGGCCATCATGGCTCACTCTCTTGACCGAGTGGAGGGGAGCCACCCACGGCTTGCCCCACTCCATGCAAGGGGTGAGCCACAAGCTGTTCTCTCCCATGAGAGATGAGCAACAGCCTGCCAGACTCCCACCAACTTTAGGAGTGCTGGAGGCAACCTGCATTGCAGGTGGAAAACCCCAAAAGCCCCAAGCCAGCCAAGAGGCTGTTGAGTTTGGGGGCGCCCAGGGGGTTCACACCACCTGCCCCATGCAACGAGGAGGTGGGCCTTGCCCACCTCCAACATCGAACTATATACCACCTGAGCAACACTGTCCTCCTGACCCAGAAGGGGTCCTACCCTGCACATGCTGTCGGAGAAGGACTGGCATATGCCATGTTTGTGCTTTATTCTCTTTGCCTTCACCTCTAACATGACTTATTGCCTTGTATGTCACATTGTGCTCTGATTTGTGCCCCATTGCTGTAATGCATGCCTAGGACAAACCCATTCAGAAGCCAGACAGGCCAGCGACTACCGTGGAGACCACCCACGGAGGACCCTCTGGATCCAGGATCCACAACCGGAGACTGCCATCAATGGAAGAAGCCTGGTCTGGCACAGCTGGCCACATGCAAGGCAAGACTGGGCATGTCTTGCTCTCCAGCTTTGGACTTAGTGACTTATGGACTCTAAACCCACCACTTGTAACCCTCTGAAACTGACTTGCATTCTATGCCTGAATGCTCTGTGAACATAAGAACATAAGAACAGCCCCACTGGATCAGGCCAGAGGCCCATCTAGTCCAGCTTCCTGTATCTCACAGCGGCCCACCAAATGCCCCAGGGAGCACACCAGATAACAAGAGACCTCATCTTGGTGCCCTCCCTTGCATCTGGCATTCTGACATAACCCATTGCTAAAATCAGGAGGTTGCGCATACACATCATGGCTTGTACCCCGTAATGGATTTTTCCTCCAGAAACTTGTCCAATCCCCTTTTAAAGGCGTCTAGGCTAGATGCCAGCACCACATCCTGCGGCAAGGAGTTCCACAGACCGACCACACGCTGAGTAAAGAAATATTTTCTTTTGTATGTCCTAACCCACCCAACACTCAATTTTAGTGGATGTCCCCTGGTTCTGGTATTATGTGAGAGTGTAAAAAGCATCTCCCTATCCACTCTGTCCATTCCCTGCATAATTTTGTATGTCTCAATCATGTCCCCCCTCAGGCGTCTCTTTTCTAGGCTGAAGAGGCCCAAACGCTGCAGCCTTTCCTCATAAGGAAGGTGCCCCAGCCCCGTAATCATCTTAGTCGCTCTCTTTTGCACCTTTTCCATTTCCACTATGTCTTTTTTGAGATGCGGCGACCAGAACTGGACACAATACTCCAGGTGTGGCCTTACCATAGATTTGTACAACGGCATTATAATACTAGCCGTTTTGTTCTCAATACCCTTCCTAATGATCCCAAGCATAGAATTGGCCTTCTTCACTGCCGCCGCACATTGGGTCGACACTTTCATCGACCTGTCCACCCCCCCCCCCAAGATCTCTCTCCTGATCTGTCACAGACAGCTCAGAACCCATCAGCCTATATCTAAAGTTTTGATTTTTTGCCCCAATGTGCTTACGATTACCAACATTTTTCCAATGTATGTAACCCTGTTTCCGGATCTCATATTTTCTACTCGATTGTTCTTCTTTGTTTGTAAATGTGAAACATTCTCTAATAAAAAAAAGATGGAGTGAAGGAATCAGTTGTTAGCTACTGGCCCTACACCACAACCCTAATCTCACATTCGTTGAACTGAGGTTGAACTAGAACGATAGTTGCTGTCACCACCCCAAGACCTATATTCCCTGTTAAACTGAAGGAAGACACATTTTCCAATAACTTGATGTCCCCTTGCACCATTTCTGTCACTGGAACTTCCAGACCAAATGTCTCTGGGTCTGTGACAGGCCAGAGTCTGAGGGCTCTTCAACTTCTGTCTGAAAATCAGGGGAAAGACTGAAGTTATTTCAGGCCCTTTTGGCAGATTCATATCCTGCTCCTCCGCTGTTGCTGCTGCTATGCAACCCACCAGCTTTGAAATAAAGAATAATATACAGAAATAAATAAAAGGTGTCCATGGATTTATTGTGGCATTTCACTTTGCCCAGCTTTCCCTCTGATGTTTTTCCACAATGTTCCCCAGAAATGTTTCTTTGCCCCGTCCACAAAGAAGAGCTTCATGTTTGCCATTATTTTCAGAAAAGGCCACAGAATAGCAGTGGGCTACATTCTCACAAATTACATTCAGAGGTTTTTCAGGAACAAAAGGCTAAACATTTCCAACAAGTACACTTAGTGTCTCGGTCTGCCTGCCAAATGTTCTCTGCTCTATCTTTGGTTGTGGTTAGGAGAGAGCCTTTCTCATTCAAATGGGGAAATCAACTAACAACTTTCCTTGTCCCTCACAACTCTTTCTTTTGAATACGTACCCCGGGGGATGGCACTTGATTGCCAGCTCCTGCACATGCAATCACAAAGGGCTTCCATTTTCTTAGAGCTATGAATCCATATGGGACTATTGAAAAGAAGTGAGATTTTTTCTCGTTTAAAATGCTGCGTTTTCGACTTCCACGCACATTGGTACAAATAGCTGCACAAGTGAAACTTTCTAACAGTCAGTTCCAATCAATATAGTACACCATTTTCATTCACAGTATGAAACCCAATAAAATATGATGTAACCATTTGGTATTATTAAATAAAGAATTATGATAGGAACATAACATTAATCACAAGCAAATCTCCAATCCCCACTATTCACCTTACCCTTTCCCACAGTTATTCCTCCTTGCAGAATATCCATTTCCTCAAATTCATAAATGCATATTTATTGAAAGGATAACAGGAGAAAACAATGTAATCAATCAATCTTGATCTATATCAACAGAGTTGTGCAATGCTCCTCTAGTCCCTACCTAGCATATAAATGGTGTCCAACTAAATAAAAACATCAGAGACATTTGCCAGGTCATTTGAAACTTTGAATTGATGACCATGTTCTCATTTTTTGAAAAATGAGATTGTCCTGTCTAAAGAGGAAATCTCCAAAACGACATTGCGCCAGGACCTGAAGTCTTTCTCTGAAATGAAAAGAGAAAAGATGTTCAAAAATCACTAATTTATAAATGTCACTGGTTCAAGTCCTCCTGGAGTAGGAGAGATAAACCTGAGCATAAATCTGAACTGCCTGGATGAAACCTGACCCACGAAGAGTCTTTGACACAATTCTACACAAGGTGATTTACAATATTACTCAATCAGATCGTTTTTGAAAAATGCAAAGTACAAAGAAAATTACATCATAAAGGAAACAACCGCTCCCTGCAGTGGTGGACTTGGGCAATGCACAGCCTTCAAAGTTTAACAAGCGGCCCACTCACCACTGAAATACTAGTTTAAAACCTAAAAGAATCTTTGGTTGCATAGTTATTGCTGCTTCTGAGTACTCAAAACTGCCCTCATTGTGTAGAGGAAAACAGATAAGTTTTCAAGATTGAGAAATTGAGAACCCTCAAACCAAGATGGCAATGACTATATGAAATAGGGTTGTGAAAGCGTCATGGGCAGTGGGGCACAAAGCATGTATTTCCTGAAATATAATAAGTGTCTAGCAGCGCCATTGTCTCTGCCTTCCTCCAGAAGCATCCCAAGGGTGGATTTCATGGTGTGTGACACTCAGCAGCTCAGTGTTTAAGAAGTTCAGTGACATAATCCCATCTTCCCATATCTTCTGGGCTATCACATTGCTTGAAATGCAAAAAGCTACCTCTGGATTGCCTCTGTTTGGCTATCTTTGGTTTGCTCCTGGCGCAGTTGCTTCTTGTTCTTGCTCACATGATTGTCCACAGGGCACTAGGTGACTGAAGTAGGCCGAAGATCACCAAATGGAGGCGTGGATGGTGTGGTGTCATGATGCCACTGTCTTACCCCCCCCCTTCCAATACCTTCTATATCTTATACATTTGTTCCTCTGAGGTTTGATGTGCTTTGTTTCACTTTTTCTAAATTGTTTAAAAGTTATAAATGCCTTCATCTGACACAAAAACACATATTCAGACATAGTTTGTAAAGTGCTGAAAAGCACCAGGATAGCCTTCCACCAAAAGAAAGGCTTTTAAGTTCTTGTTTTCTTAAACATTATTTGCAAGTTCTATAGTCCTCGGATGTCTTGTCGTACACAAGTACACAGCCAGCCTACTTTCAAAAAGATGACAGCTGAACACCTGTGCAACAATCCTTCCACAGCAAGAAAATTATGCCTGCACACCCACCCACATGCACGTCATGATTTACAAGGGGGCATACTACATTGCTACCCCTGAAAGACTGATGGCAATATTGCACCAAGACTGAAGACATGGTGTAAGTGGTTGGGTTGAAAGATTTTTTATAATTTCAGGCACAGTGACATCTCTTGCTGTGCCCTTAAGAGCTGGTATGTTGTGATTAGGTACAGCCCTCTATTCTTTCACCCCCTACTAATGCAGTTTCCTTCAGACCTGCTCACAGCCGCTCTCTAGATCTCTGAACCTTCTCTGTATCTCACAAACACTCAAATGTTCATTTATCCTGGTGCAATGTTAAGATCTGGGGTTCCTATTCCCAGGGTTGGTCCAAAACTTTGCAGTACCTGAAAAGTTGTGCAAAATGCTCCCCTCCCCTTACCTGGTGGAGCTCTGGCTGCTACTCCTTCTCTTTCTGCATTTTAGATTTAAAAAGGAAGAGGAATGGAGCGGTAGAGCAGGTGTGGAGGGCAGGCAAGTGATCATCACACTCTTCTCCACACTTCCTCCTTTGCCTTGTTCCTTTCTTCCTCTCCATGTGGGAGTCGGAAGAGTTGGAGGGAGAGGAGTAGGCAGAGGTGAGTGCCCCCCTGCCTATCTACTTCAGTCAGCCTCACAGATGGGCTGGTTCTGCCTCAAAGCCCACTGCAACTTCAAGCCTATTTATGCTCTCCAATTATTTCAGTACAATGCTTTGTCTGTTGAATTTCTGCCTGTCACACTCCTGTTAAAGGTACATTAGGTCTGCCAGAAAAAAGAAAACAGCAGGAATCCTAATCCACAGAGCTGTATCATGGCCTGCATCAGGGGTGCCCTGTTTTGAAAGCTGCAAGTAACCAGCTTGAAGCTGTTGTGTTTTTAAATGAGATTCTTATTTAAATGAGATGACCTGTGTAGAACAGAAAGCTGTGTCAGGCCTGAGCAGGGGACAGTGCCCTAGTGGCTGTGTTGGGTTTTTTCCCCCATCTTTCTGCCAGGAATGCTCTCTGCCCATCTCCCGTGGAGTTCAGGCTTGCTCCGCTGCAATTCTAATCATGCATTTTGTAATCAGTCCCCACGTCCAGCAGGCAAGCAGGAGGTGGTTGGCTCATCTATCATTCCAATGCCCTTCAGGGCTGACTGTTACCACAGCAATCTCAAAGACAAGGCAGGATACAGTTGGCCGGGCTGTTGTTATTTCATTGCAATGTTGGAAAGTGCTGCCACTCTGACAGCAGCCAGTCGGAGGCCGAGTTTTCCCATGATCCCTTCACCTTTCCCCCAGTGATCTGGGTAAAATGCCAGCTTGGACTATCACCACTGACTTGCTGCTCTTCATGAGGAAAGACTCTTCATCATGGTTCATGATGCCAGCAAAATGATGCACTCTCTCCTGTGACCTCATAGAACAACTGCGTATTTTAAACAAAATAATAATAATAATAATAATAATAATAATAATAATAATAATAATAATAATAATAAAACTTTATTTTTATCCCGCCCTTCTCCCTAATGGGACCCAGGGCGGCTAACAACATATTAAAAAAAAACAGATTTTAAAAACATTAATACATAGCAGATAAAAACATTTAAAAACACATTACAGAGGCCATAAAAACAGTAGTCAGATTAAAAGACAGAATAAAAGAGCAAGTCACCGAGGAATCAAGCCTGTAAAAAACTAAAAGATGTATAAAAATGTTAAGAAGGCCAGAAATCAGAAGGCTTGTTTAAACAACAGTGTTTTCAGGCCTCGCCGAAAACTCTCAAGAGGGAGCCATTCTCAAATCAAGGGGAAGGGAGTTCCATAATGTTGGTGCCACTACCGAGAAGGCCCTATTTCTTGCAGCCGCCCCCCGGACCTCCGTGGGTGGCAGCACTTGCAAAAAGGCTTTCTCTGATGACCTGAGATGGCGAGCCGGATTGTACGGGAGTAGGCGATCTCTAAGATATCCTGGCCCAGAGCAGTATAGGGCTTTAAAGGTCAAAACCAGCACCTTGAATTGGGCCCGGAAACGAATGGGCAGCCAATGTAGCCCCCGGAGAAGCAGACTGACAGAGTCAAACCGCCTGGCTCCGGTGACCACACGGGCCGCCGCATTCTGTACTAATTGTAGTTTCCGAACCGTCTTCAGGGGCAGCCCCACATAGAGCGCGTTACAGTAATCTAACCTTGATGTCACCGTGGCATGGATCACCGTGGCCAGGTCTGCATGATCCAAGTACGGTCGCAGCTGGCGCACCAGCCGAAGCTGAGCAAAGGCCCCCCTAGCCACAGCCGCCACCTGGGAATCCAGGAGCAGCTGCGAGTCCAGGAGGACCCCCAAGCTGCGAACCTGCTCCTTCAGAGGGAGTGCAACCCCATTCAGAGCAAGCCGATAATCCAGCACCTGCATCGAGGATTTCCGAACCAGGAGAGCCTCTGTCTTATCCAGATTTAATTTCAGCTCGTTAGCCCCCATCCAGATCCTCACTGCTTCCAGACAGCGCTCCAGGCCCTCAACCGCCACCCTGGAGTCTGGAGGAAAGGAGAGATAGAGCTGGGTGTCATCAGCATATTGATGACACCTCACTCCAAACCCCCGGATGACCTCTCCCAGCGGTTTCATGTAGATATTAAATAGCATGGGGGACAGAATTGAACCCTGCGGCACCCCACATCTCAAGGGCCAGGGTGTCGAACAGGCATCCCCCAGCACCACCATCTGGGACTGACCCTCCAGGTAGGAGTGGAACCACTGCAAAACAGTGCCTCCAACTCCCAACTCGGCCAATCGGCCCAGAAGGATACCATCTTTCATCTATTCAAAACCATCAGGCCAGGTGATGGAAACAAACTAGACACTGAAATGAATCTGACTCTTTTGGATTCACTTTCCTATAAAGCAGGAAGCATAGCTAACTGATGAAGAGTTCTGTGAAACCTGGAAGCATTCATATTTGTTAGCAGCAGAGGCTACCTCCCTACTGGCTTTGCGTCTGCTTTCCAAAGTCTGGGCATACCTCCTCACCAGCTCTGCAACACCTGTCTTCCAGGAATGCAATCAAAATGGGAACTGAAATATGACAATACTACCAAATGTATAGAAACAAATGTATAAAATGAAGAAGGTACTGGGGGAGGTAAGACAGTGGCATCACAATAAAGGTGCAGCTGGTATAGACCGCACTGGGTGACACCCCCAGAAGGGGATGACACCACATCATCCAAGTCTCCATTCAGTGATCTTCGACCCACTCCAGTCGCCTTGTGCCCTGTGGACAATTGTGAGAGTAAGTCTTAAGTCAGTATGGAAAATGGTGCTATTGGTGTTGGACTGGAACTACTGCAAATATAGAATTATAAGGAACACGTTTTTCATACATCTGAGAAAGCCTCTTTTTTTCCAGTGATAAGGAAACATCTACATTAAACTATTTTCTCCTGCAGCTGTGATGATAGTTGGTTCTATGCCCTTTTGAGCTAAGTTTACCCTGGACAAAGGGTAAATTTTATCAAGTTTACCCTTGAAAAATAGAAGCTTTGGCTGGATTTTGAAGGTAATTGAACCATTCTTTCCAGCATAAATAAAAGTCACACCACATTAGCAGGATGTAATAAAGGACAGTACTTATGTCTGAGACAGGTATTTCTCTTTCCAGGAGCAGTTAAATGTTTTCCTGCTATGAAGCCAAGTCTACTTGTCCCCACACTCCAGGCTTCAACGTAGCTCAGTTTATAGCTCCTTGCAATAGCAGAATAAACAATACACCCACCAAGCATATTTAAAATGACTTGATTTGAGCAACTGGAACTGCAACCCTTTCCACACTTACCTGGGAGTTAGTGTCATTGTCTGTAATGGAACTTACTTCTGAGGAGACGTGTCTAGGATTATGCTGTGTTATATTGTAGAAGTTGGATTTTCTGGGTGAAGATTACAATACAGACCATACCGCCTAACTTCTCTTTTTTTAAATGCACAGTATATGCAACTATGCAAAACAATGCAAGATGCAATGCATCTTCTGATGTGCCTCAGCCATCACGTATAAATTCTACAGTATCACTAAATAGCCTATATTGATAAACATAGGATTGATGGGCTAATCAATAGGATTGATGGGTTGAGGGGAGGGCCATGTGGGTTGAGGGGATTGGCTGCCTCTGGCTCCCCTCTGTTTTGGAGGCAGTTCTGGATTCTCTGCTGTGTGTGTTTTTGCCTGGTTTGTTTTCCTCTCTGGTCCTGGTTGTGGGGGGGGGGGAGGTCCCCTGGGGGCTGGGGGATAAGAATAGGGCCTCACTTTGGCTGTACTTATCTTAAGAGGTGACTAAACAGCCACCAGGTAGGTGGGACTCATTAGAATGGGAAGGCAGCTCATCAAAGAGAAGGAAAACTCTGATCCCAAACCTCCACTGCCTTTACCTTTACGCATCGGTAAAGCAGCTACCACGTTTTCCAGACTCACAAAGAGAGTCTGGTCCAACAAGAAGCTGATGGAACATACCAAGATCCAGGTCTACAGAGCATGCGTCCTGAGTACAATTCTGTACTTCAGCGAGTCATGGACTCTTCGCTCACAACAGGAGAGGAAACTGAGCGCTTTCCACATGCGCTGCCTCCGACGTATTCTCGGCATCACCTGGCAGGACAAAGTTTCAAACAACACAGTCCTGGAACGTGCTGGAATCCCTAGCATGTATGCACTACTGAAACAGAGACGCCTGCGTTGGCTCGGTCATGTCGTGAGAATGGATGATGGCCGGATCCCAAAGGATCTTCTCTATGGAGAACTCGTGCAAGGAAAGCGCCCTACAGGTAGACCACAGCTGCGATACAAGGACATCTGCAAGAGGGATCTGAAGGCCTTAGGAGTGGACCTCAACAAGTGGGAAACCCTGGCCTCTGAGCGGCCCGCTTGGAGGCAGGCTGTGCAACATGGCCTTTCCCAGTTTGAAGAGACACTTGGCCAACAGTCTGAGGCAAAGAGGCAAAGAAGGAAGGCCCATAGCCAGGGAGACAGGCCAGGGACAGACTGCACTTGCTCCCAGTGTGGAAGGGATTGTCACTCCCGAATCGGCCTTTTCAGCCACACTAGACGCTGTTCCAGAACCACCTTTCAGAGCGCGATACCAGAGTCTTTCGAGACTGAAGGTTGCCAACTAACCAACTAACTGCCTTGTGGCTACATCCAGTTATGGAAAAGGCTTCAGGAATCAACCTTGAGGCAAAATCAGGAGCCGGAGCCCCTGAGGCAGTTCGCGGCTGAACACAGTCACGTTCTGGCAACTCCTGCAACACTGCTGGAACCAACTGTATTGGCTTCTGCCTTTCCATTGGGCCATTTCAGCAACGTGGAGAGGGGGGATTTGCTGCATGGGTAACAGCCTATCCTCCATACCTTCTTTACCCAGGCTTCGGGCACTGGAGAGGACACTCCAACTTCACCATACGGCGTCGGCACAACACTGGAAGCAACAGTTTACCGGTTATAAGTCTTCACTCGATTGGTGTAGAGTGTGACACCAGGGGCTGCTTCCGACAGTGGGAGAGATCATTGCATCTCATTGGGTAGCTGCCGCCCGCTTTAAGCTGGGCAGTCCCCAGCCAGGAGATGTGCTAATAACTACTGGCTCCGACTTTGTTCCCAGATACGGATAGCAGCTGACACAGGCAACATCAAGGGGATGTATGATGGTATCAAGCAGGCCCTAGGTCCAACACAGAAGAAAATTGCCCCTCTGAAGTCTGCAACAGGCAAGGTCATCTGGGACCGGGTGCAGCAGATGGAACGCTGGGTGCAGCACTACTCTGAGCTGTATTCCAGAGAAAACGTAGTTACCAAAGAAGCACTGAACAACATTGAGTGCCTGCCTGTGTTGGAGGAGCTTGACAGTGAACCAACCCTAGAAGAACTTCACGTGGCCCTGGACTTCCTTGCCTCTGGCAAGGCACCTGGGAAAGACAGCATCTCTGCTGAGGTCCTAAAGTGCTGCAAAGAGATCATTGCCACTGAGCTGCATGAAATCCTCTGTCTCTGCTGGAGAGAAGGTGGAGTACCACAGGACATGAGGGATGCAAACATCGTCACACTGTTCAAGAACAAAGGCGACAGGGGCGACTGCAATAACTACCGATGAATCTCTCTCCTTAGCATTGTAGGAAAGCTGTTTGCCTGAGTTGCACTAAAGAGGCTCCAGGTACTTGCAGAGAGCATCTATCCAGAATCGCAGTGCGGATTCTGAGCCAACAGGTCCACCACTGATATGGTATTCTCCCTTAGACAACTGCAGGAGAAATGCAGGGAACAATGACAGCCACTCTTTATAGCCTTCAAAGATCTCATGAAGGCTTTCAACCTGGTCAGCAGGGACTGCCTTTTCAAGATTCTCCCCAAGATCGGATGTCCACCCAGGCTCCTCAGCATCATCAGGTCTTTCCACAAGGACATGAAGGGCACTGTAGTCTTTGATGGCTCCACATTAGACCCCTTTGACATCCAAAGCAGAGTGAAGCAGGGCTGTGTTCTTGTACCAACCTTGTTTGGGATTTTCTTCGCTGTTCTGCTGAAGCATACCTTTGGAACTGCAACAGAAGGCATCTATCTCCGGACCAGATCAGACAGAAAGCTCTTCAACCTCTCCAGACTGAGAGCAAAGTCCAAAGGCCAGCTGAAATGTCTGCGTGACATCCTCTTTGCCGATGATGCAGCTGTCACTACCCACTCTGCCAAAGATCTTCAGCAGTTCATGGATCGTTTTAGCAAGGCCTGCCAAGACTTTGGACTGACAATCAGCCTGAAGAAAACACAGGTCATGGTTTAGGATGTGGAGTCACCTCCCTGCATTACAATCTCTGCGCATGAACTGGAAGTTGTCCATGACTTTGTGTACCTTGGCTCAACAATCTCCGACACTCTTTCTCTCAATACCAAGCGAAACAAACGCATCAGTAAAGCAGCTACCAGGTTTTCCAAACTCACAAAGAGATATGGTCCAACAAGAAGCTGACGGAACATACCAAGATCCAGGTCTACAGAGCTTGTGTTTTGAATACACTTCTGTACTGCAGCGAGTCATGGACTCTTCGCTCACAACGGGAGAGGAAACAGAACACTTTCCACATACGCTGCCTCCGACGCATCCGTGGTATCATGTGGCAGGACAAAGTTCCAAACAACACAGTCCTGGAACGAGCTGGAGTGCATGTATGCACTGCTGAAATAGAGACACCTGTGCTGGCTCGGTCATGTCGTGAGCATGGGCGATGGTTGGATCCCAAAGGATCTCCTCTGTGGAGAACTCATGCAGGGAAAGCGCCCTACAGGTAGACCACAGCTACAATACAAGGACATCTGCAAGAGGGATCTGAAGGCCTCAGGAATGGACCTCAACAGATGGGAAACCTTGGTGTCTGAGTGTCCCGCGTCCAGCATCCAGCATGGCCTCTCCCAGTTTGAAGAGGCACTTGCCCAACAGACTGAGGCAAAGAGGCAAAGAAGGAAGGCCCACAGCCAGGGAGACACACCAGGGACAGACTGCACTTGCTCCCAGTGGCGAAGGGATTGTCACTCCTGAATTGGCCTCTTCAGCCACACTAGATGCTGTTCCAGAACTGCTTTTCAGAGCGCGATACCATAGTCTCCCGAGACTGAAGGATACCGATGATGATGGGCTAATTTTGGAGCCACAATGACCAGAAAGCCTTCCGAGTCGAGGCTGGCCAAATCATATTTTGACATAACCATCAACATATGTTTTAAAACAGATGTGATCTTCCTGAGGGAACGGAGACAGAGCTGGGTCACCAATAATTCTGTTGCACAATCATCGAAAGCTGCTGTTGAGAAACCGCATTGAATTGGAAGCAAACAAAGAACCTTAAACTATCCCAGTTTGGGAGCGAGTGGGTGGGAGGGAAAAGTTCCCTGGCCTGAAAGGCAACTATTGCAATGCTGTGTGCTTCCTCCACCTAATTTCATTTATTTAAATTAATGATGTCAACCCGGCCTTCTGGCCCCAAAACTCAAAATTCCTTTGACTTATTTTCTTCCCATGTGGGTTCTATTTTGAATTTCCTGATGATTCCTTTAGAACTTCCCATGTTACAAAACCTAAGTGCATAGTTGGCCTCAGGCAGATGGAACCCTGGCCTCCAAATGCCGATGCGACAGGACAGCTGAGCAGCATGCGGAAGGCAGATGGCAACTCCATCCAGCAACTGAAAAGCACTGGCTCTAATTTGCCCCTTTGTCAGGCCAAAAGACACTTCTTTGTAACCTTCAAAACTGTGGGGTCTTGACAAACGTGGGATATGATGAGTATCCAAAAAGTCACCTGCTGCCCATTGGTTGAGATTATCTTCAAAGTTCTCTTCTGGGGACCCTCTCCCTGAGATGAAGTGGGCAGTGCCTGGGGAAGGGCCGTCTTGTTGGTAGCACCTCTGTTTTGGAATGCTCACCACAGACTTCTCATTTGGTGCCATAGTTTGATTAGCTTTAAGCCTAAGACCAAATATCCTTTTATTTGCGTTTAATCCGTAGGGTTGCTCTAGTGTTTTGGGTTTTATTTGTACGTACTTTAGCTGTTGTGCCATGTGTTATTGTTATTGTTTGCCATCAATTGTTATTGTTAGAAACTAAATTGATTTCTCCCCCAGGAGGATAGCAAAACCAACAAGAAGTTTTGCGACACCTTTATGCCTTAACAGGAGCTGCGGTGGCTGAGTGGTTAAAGACACCGCTGGACTGTCAGATGGAAGGTCAGCAGCCGAGGAGTTTGAGACAGCTGTGGAACAGGGTCAGCTCCTGTTATTTGCCTCAGTTCCTGCCAACCTAGCAGTTCGAAAGCATTTAGATGCAAGTAAATAAACAGGTACCACTTCAGTGGGAAGGTAACAGTGTTCCATGCATTTGGCGTTTAGTCATGCTAGCCACATGACCATAGAAGATGTCTTCGGACAAACGCTGGCTCCCTAGGCTTGGAAATGGAGATGAGCACCATCCCCTATAGTCAGATATGACTGTGCAGGGGAAATCTTTTTTTAAAAACCTTTAATGCCTTAACAAGTCTTTTGTAGCATCTGCTTGTGTGGACCTACAGCCCAGATACACGAAGGGAAACCCTTATTGCCTTGCTGGATCAGGTCAAAGGTTCACCTAGACCAGCACCCTAGTTTCCACAGCAGCCCACCAGTTGCAGAAGAGCAGAAGGCATACCCCTCTCTCACCATCTCCCCTGCATACCACTGCTAGATCTGGAGCTCAGCAATCATGACTAGCTGCTTTCAATAGACCTGAGGTCCATGAATTGTCCAATTGCCTTTTAAAGTCATCCAAACTAGTAGTCATCACCACATCTTGTGGCAACAAGTTCTACAGCCAGATTGTGCACTGTGCAAAGTCTCTCTGTTTTGCCCCCATCCTTGCCAGGTCTACAGTGGCTGGCACGTTCCTGGTTGGACATGGAGGGCCTTTCCTTTGTCAGGGACAAACTGATGCTGGGACCACACACCAGAGATACAGTGAGAGTCACAGCTGTTAGTGATCATGGCCTCCCCAATGAGGAGCAATCCCTACTTCTTTGAGAGGAGGCCATTGTGTTCCCCTCTGGCCACGGAGGCAATTAGGAGGTGGCAAAGGTGGGGAAATTGAGCAAAACATCATTAGGTTCATTCAAAATGAAGGACTTGGGCAAATGCTTTTTGAAAGCCAAAGACTACAAAAGTCACCTGGATCACCTCTATCCACATGCCTGTTGATACTCTCTCAGAGCTCTAGAAGTTTAATGAGGACTCCCAAACCATGCTGATCTTCCTTCAGCAGGGCTCATTCATCGATATGCTTCATAATTTTTTGTTTAATTATGTTTTCTGTCAGTTCACCTGGAACAAATGTTAAGTGAGCATGTTAAGCCTGCAATTTCCCCTGGATCCCTTTTTAAACTTTTACTTAATTTGATTTTGCAGGTTAAAAATTTTCCTGCTTGGTGACGTTACTTCCAGCTATGACATCACTTTCAGGTTAATAACATCACTTCCAGTGGGTCCTGACAGACTGTCATTCTAAAAAGTGGGTCACAGTACTGAAATATTTGAGAACCGCTACTTTCAGATAGTGGTCTTTCTCTGACCTACCCATCAATATCAAAGATGGAAACCATGGCCCCTTTGCCAGTGCTTATGAAATTGTGAGTACTTTGGGACAGGGAACCATTGTTTATATTCTCTATTTTTATTTTTTTTTTAAGGAAAAGCAGTTTATAAATGTTCTCCATCATCATCCTTTCATAACAGTGATTAAAAAGTTATTGCATATTCCCTGCAACACCACTCACCCTATACTTAAAAGCTGCGGTTTTCAAAATCGCAGGGAGTTTGAATCCCGCAGTAAGTCTTTGCAGGGGCAGGGAGGAGGCAGTGGCGCGATCCCCAGGAGTGCCCCACTCTCACTTTCCCTGACCCGAGGAGCCCTGCAGGTGCTCGCGCCCGGCTCCCCGCAGGCAGGGATGGCTGCTGCAGGAACTGGAGGGTGCACCCCAGTCCCTGCAGCACGGTCAAAAGGGGAAGTGGGGCGATTGCGCACCGCTTCCGGTTTAGTGGAGCAGGGCGCTATTGCTCCACTGTCACCTTTCCTGACCCAGGGAGCCCTGCCAAAGGTCACGTAGGGCTCCCTGCACCCCTGGGGGGCTTGGGCAAGTGCACAAATACCCTGCAGCCCCCCTGAGCAGCACGATCCTGGGGATCACACTGCTGCCTCCTCCCTGCCTCCTGGCTGCCCCCGCCCCTTAAGGGGAAAGGGACCAGGACCCTCAGGCTGGGGCGTTGCAGCGCCCCACTTTGAATACCACTACTTAAAAGGAACTCCCCATAGCCATGTCTGCTGTCCAGCCAATTCAGGCACACTGGAACACAAAATTAGGTAAATCACAGGCTAAGCAGGAACGGAGTGTCAGCTCTGACTGAAAATTAATGGCATCTTGGAGGAGGGAAAAACCAGTGCAGCTGGGAAGCAGGCACAGCTGGGAAGGCGCATTGCACTGGGTTGTGCATTTAGACTGGACTATTACTCTGCACGTCAAAGCATGAGAACAAAATGTCTAACAAAATTAGAGAACATGCTAATGACACCAGGAGAAACAGCAGCATTTTATTGTTGCCGGGTAGTAATTGCTCACATGATTTGCTATCAAACCAGGAACATAATTGACTTGATTAACAGCATTGGATGCAGGAAAAGAAACAATGGCCGTAAGTGGCTCTTGAGTTATTCAGAGAGTGCAGGAGGAGGAGGGAACTCATTAAGAGAGAACACCTCAAATGACAACAAAAAGATATCTCAGCCTAGAACTACCACAAAAGCAGTGTGGCATAGAAGGAAGTTATGTTTATAGAACTATTCAAGCCAAAGCTCAGTGGAACTTTTCCCCTCTCAGTTAAAGAACATGGGGCATAATAACAGACAACAGTGGAACATTCAACAGTAGGTCAGACTATACATTGGCCGGGCCTCTCAAATGTGCGGAGCAGCAGGATTGCACATGCCTTCCCCCTCCCTTGTTGTGCCATTGCCATAACAAGGTTGGAGTTAATTAACTGTTAATTCACATGTTGAGGGGTGGTTTGGAAGATAGTGTGATGGCAGGACACACATGACATTCACACACAACAATATCCATGCTCATGCTGTTCCACCATAAGTTGGAACAAGATGGGTGGATGCATCACCTGAACCAGCTTCCCCAGAGCAACTATACAGGAATCACAATGAGCTCCCCCCCCCCCGCAAATGCCCAATCTCGTCCGATCTCAGAAGCTAAGCAGGGTCAGGTCTGGTTAGAACTTGGATGGGAGACCGCCTGGGAATATCGGGTGCTGTAGGCTTATACCATAGCCTTTCGAGACTGAAGGTTGCCAACCAACCAACCAACCCCTCCCACACAAAGCTCCTTATAGAAAACAACAAAAAGCTTCTAAGTTCCAAGTTTCTAGGTATGTTTGGGTCCCAGCAGTAGGCCAGCACCTCTCATTTTAGAAATGAAGCAATAAAAATGCTGGAACACTCTTCAGCTATTGATCTAAGCTCAGTTCATGGTCAGATTAAGGATTACATTCAGGACTCAAGGCACCTGCCCAACAGAGGTGTCACAAAGTGCTGCACTTGGGACCCACTTTGGACTGTGCAGAGCCTATGTTGTACACATATTCATGCCATTTGTACATGCATGCAAGGAGTCATCACAATGCATACATGGGAGAGCCCAAATACATAGCAGTGAGCAATCATGCATTCCCCTGTACGTGAATTTGTTCCTGCACAGTCACATGAACTGTTAAATATGTGGTAACTTAAGACCTATGTACGAAGTTGTCTGTCAAACCACAGAGATTACAATGTAAAGTAGTGCAATTGGACTACACAATCAACACACACCTTTCATGGTGCCCAGGAATAAATTCTGCCTCGATGCTCAGATGTCTAAATAGGAGTTATTTACTACTATTGGCCAACCCCTAGAATTAAATACCCTTTGTCATTTGTTATAAAAGGGAATTTGTCCCATCCTCCTAGTAATGAACATTCGATGAGGCTGTTGTGACGGTTTTATCTTGTGTCTTCAAGATCAGAATTGAAAGCAACCCTAAGCAGTAGGTCAGCTCCATCCTTCCTTCCTAAATGTTATGAACATTTTGCAAAGTGCCTTTTGCCTTCCCCTTCTCCTTCCATTTTAAATATGAGATGTTTAACTGCCCGACCAGCAGAAGTGCATTCTGCCCATGAAAGTGTCAGGATCCAGGCAGAAGTGCCTGGATCCATCACGCTTGCCAACGCCAGCAAGCACACGACCATCAGCACAATTTCTGGTGGCTGCACATGTGGGCCGACAGCAAGACCACTGTCTGCCAGTGAGTTGGCAGTGGGTGCAGGCAATGGGAGTAATGGAATGGGGAAGGGGGCAGAATGGGGCCAGGATTGGCAGCACTCGTGTGCACCCATATCCAGTCCCCCTTCCCTCTCCCTTACTCTCCTCAGTTTTACACCAGCAAAATAGCTAATGCAGAACCAAGGAGACCCAAAGCAGAGGCATTCCCAAAAGGTAAGGGAACCAAAGTTTGAGTAGGATCTCTGCAACTGCCCCCCCACCATAGGAGTTCCATTAGTGGGGGGGGATTCGGTTAGGATTGAGGCTGAGGTATGGATAGCACTGTTATTTCCTCCCAATTCTTGGTTTCAGAGCTACCCAACTAGTGCCACTGACAACTGAGCTACTCAACTTGTGTCACTGTATCTTTAGTCACCCAGTCCATTAACAGAACAAGCTATTATAAAGGGTAATTGTCTTGCATCACAAAAGGAAAATCTTTTTGTGATGGAGGTAGTTCTCTCCTCTTCTGCAATTTTGCATAACACATGTTAACAGAAAACATGGTCAAGAGCTGCACATTCATCTCATTGGATCCCTCAGGTTGTACAACCCTTGCAAAGTTCTTTTGTTCTTAGTTACATTTGTCCTCACTATGACCTTACAAGGCTGGTGGTCACTATTATTCTAATTTTACATTTGGAGACCAGCAGCCAAGAGACATGTAGTAGGCGCTCTGATCTCCCAGATTTAAATCCAGCTCAGAGTATTTTCAGACAGGAGGTTTAAATTGCTTTTGAAACACACTTGCACTCTTACTGTCAACAGTAAAACATTGTTCACAAAGAAGAGAAACTGGAGGAGAGGTATTTATAATGCAAACAGGCCTTGTGGATGGTCGAAGCCAATGCATTTGGACAAGCCCATTCTCAGATTGAAGTGTACCTAAGAGCTAACTGTTGTTTTGATGATGAATGTGTCATTGATAAATAAGAGGCTTCTGGTTTTAAGTATAACAAAAACCAGTGGCAAGGGGCCCAATCCAGATCATGATTGCAGTGCATGAGAAGGGGGGGTTAACACTAACCCCTCCTGACAAACAGGAGCATAGGCCCCTGAAGCAGCTATATGTTCCCAAACAGCTATTTGAAGCAAACAAATGCTTTGAAAGTTAGGTCTGTGCTAGACTGAGGCCTTGTATAGATTGGGCATCCCTTATTCAGAATGTGTGGGACCAGAAGCATTTTGGATATTGGTTTTTTTTTTCTATATTTCTAAATTCTTGCATATACATACTGAGAGATCTTGGGGATGGGGCCCAAGTTGAAACACAAAATTAATTTAAGTTTCATATACCCCTTATACACATACCCTGAAGGTAATTTATACAATATATGTTTAATAATTTTGTGTATAAAACAAGGTTCGTGCATGAAACACAGTTTGTGATTTTATTTCTTTAAGCAAAAAGGTAAAAAAGTCATGTGGGTGCTCAAAAAGTTCCATATTTCAGAATACTCTGTATTCCGGATGGGGGTGCTGAACATGTACTGACTTAGAAAGAATACATAGGAAGAATTCTGCATTTGACAATGTACTTTGTACAAAGCAAAATGGGAAACTTTATTTTTCATAGATTCATCAGTAGCACAAACTCTGGAAGCAGCCCCTGGGTTAGAAGAGTTTAAACTCATTTGTACAGATGTTAGCCATGGCTGCTGAATGACATCTCCAGATTCCATGCTAGCACCTTTCTGAGTATCCAGTGCTGTTAGAAAACAGGCAACATGAGACTCCACAAGGAACTGGTTGCTACCATTAGGAACAGAACAGACAGGCTTCAGTTTGATCCAGCAACCCAGTCCTTCCGGGCACTCCTACAATTTAGTGCGCTGTTCAGAATCTTATTTTAGCTTTCCTGATTGAGCAGAACAGTCAGCTTCCCGACACCAGCTTCTGAAGAAATTGGTTAAACTTAACAAAATGACCCTGATGGGGCCAGAAGGGTAATCTGCAACCACTCATTACCAGTATTGCTGGAGAGAGCATTCAATCAGCTACATTCCCAGCAGCACTTGCTTGCTCAATGGAACTGCACTTTCCTCAGACACATAACTGTGGACCTTTGAGCACTAAGAATATGCAATAGTTTCACAACAGAAACTCTTCCTTGAACATAAGTATGTCTAGATCCCCCCTACAATAATGTCTGCACATTCCTCTAACAAGGGAGGGGGGGAGATATCTTAACATGGAACATTCTATTCTAGTTGATTCATAAACTGCAGGACCCAAGTCTAGAAAGACTGCAGTATTTCTGAATGCTGAACTTCAAAAGCTAGACTTTCATTTAGCATCCCTCCTCCTTTCAGCATCTAAATAATCTGTTTTCACCTTTGAAGGGAAACACCTGCTTGCATCTAGTAGTTAGAGGCAACAGGATGAGGGTTGGCAGTCAAAAGTTACAGGAACTGCTTTGGCTGCTCGACCGCAAGCTCAACCGCCAGCCAGCTGGTCTAAGATTACAACGTGAAGCAACCCATCAGCAAAGGAGAAGGCATTTAAAAAATACTGTACTGCCATCCTTGCGTAAATCAAGAAAGATTGCATATTGATAGCTGTGCAAAATTACCTGAACTGCAGCTCTTGCATTAGTATACATCAATCAATTCTCTAATGGCAAATCACATAAGGAAGGAGTGACTTCTTTGTGTCATGCTCTAAAGCTGTGGTTGTGCCTGGGACACTCCCAAGACATGGAGACAACAAATCAGCCCCCAGTTTGTTGCCAGTATCTTGTTATTTATAGCGGGGGGGGGGGGGGGAGAGAATTTTTCCCCAGTTCTAAACACGGAGATGCTAGTTGCAGTTCTCCCAGCAGCTATCACACTCAAAGTGCAGACAGACAACCGGATCCTGCATGCATTAGAAGGGCTTCCAGAACAGTGATAGTTGGAGAGCAGTACATTGACTATTAAAACTGCAGAAACTACCTGCAGCTGTAAGAATTGAAGTACTGATTAACTTCAGCTCAAGTTTCTACTGCCTCTAAATTGCCCTACACGTGACTATCTTATCCCCACAGGAAGCCTCTCCTCCCTTTCAGCAGCATACCCTAGTGATGCGTAGGCCTACTTTAAATGCAACCTGCGTAAGTTGAATTGCACGCTAGACACTGGACAGCAGAACCACCCAGTCACTAGGTCACATACCAAACTGGGCACAGATTCACAGTAGTGTGAATCAGGCACTGCTGTCCCACAGTTCTTCATGGTATGTTCCCTCTCTTCTTGTCTACTCAATAATTTAAATGCCTTGCTTCATGTCAATTGTGTTACCCAACTGCTTTCAATGACCTCATGGTTCTGTGGAAAGATTAAAAGATGCAATTATGCAGGGTTGCCAGCTCTCTTGGGTGCGTGCATATATCTGCACACAGAAGGGATAAGGCTCATTGAGGCTTACCACAAAAAGACACAGCCAAGGAAAGGAAGACTAGCCCTTCTCTTTCAGTCACTCTTGCACAAATTGCCCTGAATTTACACGAAGGGTTCCAGTCAAGTGATATGAAATATCCTGTAGAATGAAGACCATTGTAGTGCTAAGCTCTAGGGCAGGGGTGCTCACACTTTTTTGGCTCGAGAGCTACTTTGAAACCCAGCAAGGCCCGGAGATCTACCAGTTTTTTTTACAATGTTCACGCCATCATAACATATAACATGTATGTGTACAATGTATGTTGGTGTACCTTGAGCCCCACTGAGTATAACAGGACTTACTCCTGAGTAGACATGCCTAGGATTAGGCTGTGAGGCTGCAATCCTAGCCACACTTACCTGGGAGTAAGCCCCATTGAGTACAATGGGCCTTACTCCCGGCATTTCCTCCCAGAGGCACCTGAAGGGGGGGGTCGGCACTCCGCGATCTACTCATTTTGCCTCGCGATCTACCGGTAGATCGCGATCCACCTATTGAGCACCCCTGCTCTAGGGGTTTCGTTTGTTATACTGGTGAAAAAAGGAAGTCAAGGCAAACCCCTTCACTAGAGGTCTTTGAAGCTCAAAGAAAACACAGAGAAAGAACAGCAGGGAATGTAGCAGCAGTTAAAATGTAAATTTATTGTTCTGGTTGAAAAAAAATGTTACAAAAGTACTAAAGAAAGGCAACATTGACAGAGGTCGTCTTCCCTCCATTCCTTCATGTCGGAGCATCATATGGGACGGCATCTCTTAGGCCAATCAGATTGTCAGCCTGCACAGCAAAGAAACAAGAATTCTATGGAACAGGTTGATGGTTTTGGGCATGGGAAGATGCACCCAAAACCTTTCCTGACCATAAAAATGCACAGATTGTTGTTTGTGGGCCATGCCTACGTTTGCAGCAAACATTTGCTTGCCCTTGTCATTCATATAAGGAGGCCAGGCCAAGTCCATGGGGACTACAAATCCCTGCAAGCATTGTTGACCATATAGCCCGCTAAAATCATTAGGATTAACACAAAAATAGTAAATACATTTCCCCTCATTCAGCTGGAGGAACAAGGGAAAATGAGGAACATGTTTTTAAAGATCCACTTTGTTTTTTATCAATTTTGTTCTCTGCAGAACCACCCAGTATACAAAAAAAGAGAATAGCATTTTTATTTCATTAACACTGGCAAAAAGAGGGTTGCGCATATCCCTGAATTACCCTCACATGGAATGTTGTAGTAAAAAAAAATCTCAAGGCATGAGAGTCCTTTATCCTAACTCTCCCCTGTTACCCAGTTCATGGGCACAGCATCTTACATGGAGGACTAAAGGCAGGAGAGTCAACTCGAATCCACAGCTGTAGGATTTCAGTCACAACCACCAAGATTGGCTTTGCAATATGAGCCATGTTCTAGGACACAGATTAAGATCCAAGATAGAGGACATTTAAAAGTTTTCTAAACTACAGTCAATTTATATTTTCCAAAAATTGTTCACAACTGTTTGAAATAAAAAAATTACAACGGCACATTAGTAGTTCTTGTTGGATTGTACTCTATACTACTATCAGTATTTTAGGACCAATTTGGAGTAGGTTTCACTGAATTCACATAGACTGATAGAACAGTGAAACACTACATGACAACCTAGTTTCCCCAAAGCCAAATATACAGTATCAGGTACCTGGTACATTTGATTGGGGTTAGCAGGACATCCTATAGAATCTGGGCTGTTTAACAGCATGAATACATTGGTCTTCCTCATGTCAGTGTGCACAAACTAAGACAAATGAGAGGATGAATCTGCACCCATGTTAAAGAAGTGTTATTCCTCCCATAAATACGCTGGTCTTAAAACATATCTTTGTGTGTTGTCCCCTCTAATAACCTATACCTCAAAACTCTATGGCAGCACTTTTCACCTGCTGCCACAGCAGCACACTGGTGTTCTGCAAATGGTGTGCAGGCGTGCCACAGGATTTCAGAGCACAGCAGCTGAAAATCACTGAAAAACTCCTCCAGGTTCTGTGGTTCTGTGGTTTCTAGGGCAACTGTCAGTAGTAATGAATTGCCTGTCCCTGGATGGTGCAGGAAGGAGGACAGACAATTTGTTACTATACACAGTTGCCCTAGAAACAGCTGCAGAACCCAGAAGATGGAAGTGATGTCCCAAGAAGCAAAGACCAAGGAGATGGTCAGTAAGAAAGAAAAAATATTGAAAAATCGCTGCTCTATGGCATAACATCCCAGGGCTTCCCACCACCCAAATGACTGTAGTTGTATATCATATAAGGACACCCACCATACATCCCTGTACTGTTATCTCGTGGCTGTGGCATATATGCAAGTCCTATGAACCACAGGGGTGGAACCATGTCACTGCTTCCTTCTTGACCCAAATGATGCCTGGTCACATGGATGTGATTTTCATATAGAGTGAACAGCCAAATGAGAAAGCAATACAGGGAAGCAAGTCAAACTGCTCAAGTGTAGGTAGGAGAGAAAAGAAAGGAGGTTTATAGCCCAATCCTATCTAAATGACTGTGTGAAATGCAGCAGCACCAGCATGGGTTACGCTGCATCCTGTGGAGAAATTTTGGCTGTTAGAGGTCTCATCGGGGTAAAGGAGCATTTGTCCCCTTGCCCTGGGGTAAGTCCCAGCAGCCGCAGTGGGTCAACTCAGACCTACACCAGCCTGAGTTGATCTGTGCAGGTGGATCAGGCTCAGAAAAGGATTTAGATACAACATGTACTGGTGCTGTCAATCCCACTCCCCAGGGCCTGTTCCTCCTATCCCCCACCTCATCTCCTCTTTTCCACCCCCCATCCCTCCACTGGACTTAACCCACTCTGGTGGGTGTCCCAATGGCTGACAGCATTTGCAGGAAGCTTCCAGACTTCCTGCCAGTGTGCCAACAGCTTGTACTGCTGCTAAGTGCTTTATAGCATTTTTCAACAGCATGCAACAGCAGAACAAATGTTCTACAAGCACAGCATTTAGTTAGGATTGGGCCACCTTTCCTGCTTTATCTCCTCTGCACACTTAAGGACTACCCAAATGCTGCCCAGATCTTCTTACCCTCAGATTCTGTAGTGGTGTACTACAGACTGCATACACAAAACACACATGACATTCTACTGCCTCTAGATAAAAAAATCATTTAGGACATACTGTCCCATTTTGCCTCAAGGTAATCCTGCAGTTGCACATCCATACGGCACTTCTTGCACAAGCTTTGCCACGTAAGGTTACACAAAGATTAGGCATAGCCTCCAGGGATCACTAAGACCAGATCTATCTTGGACTTTAAAGTTTATCCAGCCTTGTATCACATCTGTGCTGACGAAACAACCTCTCATTAGATCTAGGGAAGAAAATGATAGACATCTGCTTATTCCTCACTTTCTAGTACATGGGTGGCTGCTCACTCCTTAGGGCAATATGCCAACTTCCGTGAGAAAACAGTTTTCTGTGCATGAGATACCATCTCCATAATTGCACAGTGGCTTCAGAGTCTGGTTTGCTCAATGCACATACATTCCCTTTCTGTCAATCTTCGCAACTGATGGTGGCATGAAAAACAGACAGACATGAGAGAAAAGTCACCCATCTCGTAACCAAGGATCTTAGGTGGTTGTTGCCAAAACATGCTCTCCCACCCCCAGTCCCCACTGGGCAGTCGGTTGGTGTGATGATTCCTGAGAGCATATTGAGTATCTCCTTCAGCAGGCACACGATGGTTCTTCAACTGGAGCGACTGGGCTCAAAGGTTTCAAGGCGCTAAGGGACCGGAAGGCAAAAGTCGATGGGTCATACACAAAGTGAGGTGGCGGTCGGCTCCCACCGATATGCTGGTTGGAAAGAAGAAAGCAGAGGTCAGTGCCCAGCTACGAGACAAACCAACCAGATACTGGCAGCTCCCCAATAAAGAGCATCGTAATTCTTAAACATTTATACCTTGCCTTTGTTTCAACTAGAAAAAAAAATATTTATCAACAGACAAGTGGTAATTTATATAGGGTCTGTTTAAAACCATGTCAGAAGAATGTTAAACACATATCTAAAGGCCTAAAACAGGGTAGGCAAACTGTGGCCCACCACTCAAAATAATCCAGCCCATAGTCCCAAAAAGATATATCAGGCCTGCATTGGTCTTAAAAAAGAATTCAAGTTTCTCTGTAAGGCTTGTAGTGTAAACAGACCAAGGGCAGAAGTTTCTTTTGAGCATCATTCTCTCTGGGCTTGCATCTCTCCATGTTGTTCCCACCTCTTTTTTTCTTAGCTCTATAATCTAATCAGGGGGTTTGCAAATGCATTCCAAATGCGCATGAGCTCTTACTAGTGACGAACCCATGTCTGGCTCCTATGCAGAAAAAGGTTGCCAACCCCTGGCCTAGAGAAAGGGACCTATAGTTGGACTCCTGAGGCAGGGGACTTTCAAGACCTCAGTGCCATCTCCACAAATGTTCTGTTCCTTGGGCCTTCTGTCTTCAGCTTGGAAGGTGGTGGCTTATGGAACAGAATTTCTACTGAAGATTGGAGTGCATGGGCAGGGTCGCATGCCTAGAAGTGGTCCCGAAGTTAATTATGTCAAGTCCTAGGGATGACTTTTAGCTTCTCTTTCCAAACTGTTCCCCACCCAACCTGAAAGATTCCTGCCACTTCGCTCAGCCCTGCTTCTACTTTGGCAGCTCAGCAGTCATGCTGCTCCTTGTACTGCCTTGGCATTGCCCGGTTTTCTTCAGCCAAAAAATTCAAATAAGTTAGCTACAAGAAAATCAAAATGGGCAGAGGGTAAGAAGAATCTTTCAATATGTGGACTTTTGCCTTAGCCCCACAGGGCATGTATAGAATCATGAGTGGCAAGCTATCCCAGTGGGTCCAACCCTCCACTCTCCACTATATTATTAAGAATACTTCTGCACGACTTTTCACAAAAAGTAGATTAAAACAGTTTACTATACGTAACTAAACAAATTAGATACCTATACTCTTTTCTTTAAAAACATTCCAGAAAAGGTATCCAATAATCTCTTTAATCATTGCCCAATTAGATTCATCGTTAAAAGGAGGAGAAAAAAACAAATCAAGAAATGTGAGCAAGTTCAGCAAGGTTTGATTGGTTTAATTAATAGTGGTTAACTATCTCTTTGGAGAGCGATGGCAGGTCCCTCCCCCAAGGATGCAGTAGGAGGCATGATCAGGATCAAAACCTTACTGGGAGGGCAAAGAACAAAAGGCTCCCAATTCCTGCCAATTGTGGGCCCTTTTGCTATTCATAAACAAGGAAACAAAAAATAGTAATTCTGCATTTGTGCAAGTCTCCATTTGTGCAGTTAAATGCATGTCTCGTTTAGCCTTTAGTTTTCCTGAGCTAAAACAAAACTATAGTGCTATTTTACACAATATTTTTTCTTACCAGTTACAAATTTATAGGGCATTTAACAAAGTCCACAATTCAAAGAAACTGTCTCCGTTCAATCATCTGTCTGGTAGCTTGACCATGCTGCCTTGGTCAGGCATGAAGCCCCAGAAGTATAGTTTGAATCAAAGAAGTCCATCAGTGGAAATCTTGTGTAGACCTAGGCACATTTCAAACTAGTGCTCCATGGTTGACACATGCCAATGGTCAAGAGCCCATAATTCTGTCAGAGCAGAAACCCAATCAAAATTGCAAGATATTATGAAGAAAGGGAGCTAAAAATGACATGTAAGGTTAGGCACTGAGTGTTACCAGGCAGATTCTGGTCACACTGCTTTGTTTCTCTAAAGTGTCATTGTTTACTCAGCCAGCTTGGTTGGATGACCCTTTTGGATGACTAGCATTTTTAGCAACAATTACCAAGTCTTTTCCCTGAAATGACCTCTGACACTTCACAGTCATGTCTGTCATGAAGTGGTCACTGTATCCAGGACCTCAGTCTTTGATCCATGCTTCTTCCCTAATGGATTGTGACTTACAATCAGCAGCTAAAGGTCATGAACGGGAAAACTCTTTGGTTCAGCTGACCCAGCCAATAGGGTCAACTCCGTTTGTCAAAGGAAAAAGGGTCCAATAGATTATCTGGTTCATTCCCTGAGTGAGGCCATTCATTTCCTAGCATAGGACTCAGGAGAGGCTTTTGGTGGCAACGGAAGCCAAGACTCAGCTTTCCAAGAAAGCTGCTGTGTTATCCATCACCACTCCAAATTCAGTGAGCAGGGTCCTACCAATTCCTGCATGCATGCACCCCCATGCATGCAACCCCATGGGGATCATCTGCTCAGCAGAGTTCATTCACTGTGAGTCTAGTTCCTGTTGGAAACCTGACTGCGTCATGTACGACTCTACCAAAGCTGACCACCTTTTAGAAAAAGAACAAATTGCATTTGAATTTTTCACTTGTGTGAAATTAGTTCTTTTTTTAGGCAAAAATCAAACACAAAGGCAGTATGTATGGGCATAGTATGAGAAGCAAATTGAATAAAAATACAAGCTAGTACAGAAGAAACAGTCTCTGTGTGGAAAATTCTTACTAACACCCTATATACACTTAAACTGTGCCATTCTGATACAGGGATTTAAAGCACAGAAATGTCTATGGTGTTGGTATATTTTAATCTCTCAGAAATTTGATATACAGTAGTTTGTATAAGCATTATTTTATGTTAATGCATAGGATGCTGTGCAAAAGATATTACCCACTAGATCACACAAATGCAAAAATATAACTTGCTAGGACCGATCTATTTCAGACCAGAGAAAGCAACAATTTAAAAAAGAAAAACTGTATTTAAAATTTTTTTCCTAACACCAGATTTCAAGGAAATTAAAAACAAGATACCAACACAGTATAAGTGCATTTCTTGATGTACCCTCAGGCAACTAGTCAAGGATGGCAAGACCATGTAGGGCAGGGGTGTCAAACTCATTTCATACAGTGGGCCAAACAGTATTCATGACTCCTGCTTAGGGCTAGAAGTGATGTCATTAGGCAGAAAGTGATGTAATTAAACAGGTAAAAACCAAAAATAGGTACTTTTTCTCACCTAGGAACTCATTAGCTGCAAATGACAAGAGAAAATACAGAAATCTTGATCATATTTCAAGTTATGGGAGAGCCCAATTTTCATTTGGGCTGCCTTTTCAGCAGTAACACTCCAGCACTGCTCAGCAGCTGAGAGCCTGAGGGCAGGATAAAAAGCTTCCACGGGGCGCAGCTGGCCGCTGGACCTTATAGGGAGGAAAAATCCATTACGGGTTACAAGCCATGATGCGTATGTGCAACCTCCTGATTTTAGAAATGGGTTACATCAGAATGCCAGATGCAAGGGAGGGCACCAGGATGCAGGTCTCTTGTTATCTGGTGTGCTCCCTGGGGCATTTGGTGGGCCGCTGTGAGATACAGGAAGCTGGACTAGATGGGCCTAGGGCCTGATCCAGTGGGACTGTTCTTATGTTTGACACCCCTGATGTAGGGAGTACATGGCAAGAACGGCTATGCAATCTTTGAAGCAAAGAAAAAAAGAAAGGTCTTGCAAGAGTACAGAAAGTTATACTGCTCAGTGAGAAGCAATAAAATCACTCTGCAATCTTGTTCAAGAGTAGAATTCAACATTTTACCCTACTTACATAAATTTAATCCCAGCAATCCTGTGCTGCCGGCACTCCCACCAGATAATGCAAACATGGTTGTCCACACTTTCCAATACTTTAGATTGCATTGTTTGAACGTTCCCTTCATCTTAATGATTAAATAAGCAATGTTGCGTTAGACATATGTTTGCAAGCGGCTTAGAGGAATATTGTTTCTACAGTGATCCTGCCCCAGTTCTACCAAATCTTCTTCCCATGCTTGTGTATGAAGGATGATCAAAGCAAGAATAACTTGATCAATTCAGGATAGTAAGCGTCACCGGTTTATTAAACCACTGCCCAAAAAGAGATCACTTGACTAATCCAGTGTTGAAGGAGATAAAATGTGCCTCCAAAACAATCCTGTTAATAACAAATGGGGGGGGGGGTGCGCCTCAAACTAGCAATCTTTTTGTGCATGCAGAAATGAGTGAACAGGTCCACTAAAATTGAGTGTCAGGAGAATTAGAATATACAAAATAAAATATTTCTTTACCCATCATGTAATTGCACATACAATTGCACAGCATGTAATTGTACATACTGTGGAACTCCTTGCTGCAGGATGTGGTGATGGCATCTGGCCTAGATGCCTTCAAAAGGGAATTGGACAAATTTCTGGAGGAAAAGACAATCACAGGTTACAAGCCATGATGGGTATGTACAACCTCCTGATTTCAGAAGTAGTCTACCTCAGAATGTCAGAAGCAAGGGAGGGCACCAGGATGCAGGTCTCTTGCTGTCTTGGGTGCTCCCTGAGGCATCTGGTAGGCCACTGTGAGATACAGGAAGCTGGATTAGATGGGCCTTTGGCCTGATCCAGTGGGAATCTTCTTATGTTAGTTTCAGTTTCCCATATAACTGATGAGCAAAATGAATCTTACACTGCCAGGATGGTATCCTATTTAGAAGGGGAAGCAGAATGAAACACTACATGTACAATGTCCTCATTAATATAAGAACATAAGAACAGCCCCACTGGATCAGGCCATAGGCCCATCTAGTCCAGCTTCCTGTATCTCACAGCGGCCCACCAAATGCCCCAGGGAGCACACCAGGTAGAGACCTCATCCTGGTGCTCTCCCCTACATCTGGCATTCTGACTTAACCCATTCCTAAAATCAGGAGGTTGCGCATACACATCATCGCTTGTACCCCATAATGGATTTTTCCTCCAGAAACTCGTCCAATCCCCTTTTAAAGGCGTCTAGGCTAGACGCCAGCACCACATCCTGTGGCAAGGAGTTCCACAGACCGACCACACGCTGAGTAAAGAAATATTTTCTTTTGTCTGTCCTAACCCGCCCAACACTCAATTTTAGTGGATGTCCCCTGGTTCTGGTATTATGTGAGAGTGTAAAGAGCATCTCCCTATCCACCCTGTCCATCCCCTGCATAATTTTGTATGTCTCAATCATGTCCCCCCTCAAGCGTCGCTTTTCTAGGCTGAAGAGGCCCAAACGCCGTAGCCTTTCCTCATAAGGAAGGTGCCCCAGCCCCGTAATCATCTTAGTCGCTCTCTTTTGCACCTTTTCCATTTCCAATATGAGCAATATGAGCAATATGGGGTTTTGGGAGATTGAAATAAAATTTTTATCATTCCCTGATCCCCTACAAGGGTAACGGAATGCATTTTCAATTGGTTTTCAGTCCCAAATAGCCTATGGTTTCAAATGCAACTGCACCATAAAGCAGAGCAATGGGAGATACTGGTAAAACTGAAGGTCCATCCAACTTTTTCTCTCTGAAACCATATATGCCTGCCCTAAAACGTGTAATACTATTTCACCTTAGGATGATCCTAGAAATTTAGCAAGTGAAAGGACATCACATAACACAATCCTCAAACGGAACAGTGATTTTCCCAACAGCCCATTCCAACTTCACTCCCCATGTGGCAATGTAGCAGAGTGCCAAACTGAATCCTGTGGGGGAGTTTCAGCATCTGGAGGACTCCTCAAGGTAACATTTGTTTCCATGCCCCAGAGTAAGTCTGTACTGGGCCACTGGGTCTACCTGCCAGCTCTAGACATGTATAGACTTGCAGTATAAAGAGATGTGACAGAGATCCTTAAAACAAGATATTATCCTTCCCTGTCCAAGATAGAATCCAGCCGGAAAATTGCAAGTGGCGGCAAAAACTACACATGTACTCCACACGCCCCTGCTTCTGCAATATATTGCTCTCAAATGTGGATGCCTAAGAAACTTACTAGCAAGTTTGAGGCTTTCCTGCAGTATCCAAGTGCCCAGGTGTTCCTTTAACAAAGTTTGGGCAACCTTTTGACATTTAAACACAACATTAAATAACAAAGGGCACCTGAGCCCTCTTAAAAAGCACACATAGGACACAAGCACACATAGGAAGAGGAGCAAGAGATCAACAAAGAGTCCAATCCCTACCGCTGCCACCACACTCTCAAAATGCCATCTTTCCTGTGGACAATATTTGCCCATGGAGTCAAAACATTTCCCATCAGGAGGGACTTCAGCAGTGCAGGGCTTGCTGGTGCACTCATGCTGCTGTTTCTTCCCCGTCCCCAAGCATGCATTCCTGTATGTATCAGGAATAAACATCCTAAGTCTGCTCTGGTCTACTCTCTTGTACACAGAGACTGTCAAGCAGATTTTTTTTCACAAATTTTCCATTCACTCCAATAGTGTTATTAGGGTATTATATTATTATAGGATTCTGATTTGAAAAACAGATTGCTAGGAAGCACTCCCATACATCAACCAAGTTAACATTTTATGATGGAAGATTCCAATCTTCTGCATCTGGGACCCGATTATCCATCACTCTGCCCAGAAATCCATGCCCAACACTCACCCTGGAACTTTGGTGAACAGCAAGAGCACAGCAGGAGAGGCGCATTTTAAAGAGCCTCCATTCACCAGCCGCCTGCTGCGGCATTATGGACAGTGTGCGCTCTGGCTGGCCTCAGAGTGGGAGGGTAACATAGCAACCTTTATTCAGAGCTAAAGGGCCAGAATTAATCAGACAGATTTGTCCCTTTTCTGTGCAAAGAAACAGCTTGCCAGAACCAAGAGAGAAAATGGACAAAAAGCCTGGCACTGTTCTCCATTTTGAAATGCCAACTAATCAAGATTGGTGCAGAAGCAGCAGCTGGATGCATCCACTGCAGGTGGGTGATGCAGCACAGGGATTTGGGAGGGGAAGAAGAGGACTCGGTAACTAATGAGACTCTGACATGTGATGGCAGAATAAGGCCTTGAGTCACTTGTGGGGTTCCATAAAGAATGGAAGCCTTCACCAAAGGAAACCTAATGTGACAAGATGTCACACCTGGTGAAAAGCAATGGGCTGAAAGAGGTAGGATTCACAGACAGTTGGTCTGTGGTGATAGCTGCTTATCAGTGCACTGCAGTTTGCTTTTCCACACTGCCCCAGTCATCGTGTCTCCAGGGCCACACGTGAGCATTGTCAGGCATCCAGTCTTTTAAAAATGAATCACCACATTTCAGAACACCTTGTCTTCTGCAGAATGCAGCTTGAAAAGCCGCTTCTGTGGGATTGTGTTCTCTGGGGCTCACTCATGAGAAGATCAGTTACAGTGGAAGTCAGGCAGCTGATGAGTTTGCCTCTTTTTCCTTGGAGTCGTGAAAAGGAGCATGTTGGTTAAGGGCTCATCCCAGAGAAAGACTGGGTGAAGTCTTCATCCCTGGTGAAGAAGTTTCAGTGCTGTCTTCTTGAACAAGAGAAACAAAGCACTACTAGACTATTGTATATGCACTTGTTAAATCAGGGGTGCCCAAACCCCGGGCCCAGGGGCCACTTGTGGCCCTTGGGGACTCCCAATCTGGCCCACGGGGAGCCCCCAGTCTTCAATGAGTCTCTGGCCCTCTGGAGACTTGCTGGAGCCCTGCTGGCCCAATGCAACTGCTCTCAGTGTGAGAGCGACTGTTTTTCCTCTGACGTGAGCTATGGGATGAGGGCTCCCTCCACTGCTCACTGTTTCATGTCTGTGATGCAGCTGCAGCGGCAAAGGAAAGGTCAGACTTGCTTTGTGCAAGGCCTTTTATAGGCCTTGAGCTATTGCAAGACCTTCATTCATTTATATGTTCCATTTACATAAATTTATTCAAATTTGAAATGTAAATTAATTCTTTTTTCCCCAGCCCCTGACAGTGTCAGAGAGATGATGTGGCCCTCCTGCCAAAATGTTTGGGCACCCCTGTGTTAAATTAAGGGGTAGCAGGAGTTAAAAATTGTCCAGCTTCTTCCAAGACATTATACATTCTTGCAAGATTAAACTTCTAGGCAGGAAGATAAAATAGAAACCCTTTCCTTCCAACACCACAGTTCAAGAGGGTCCCTTATTTTGGGTCTGGCATCCATGAACTACAGGCAACTATGCTTTAAAAAAGCCAGACAAGAAGTTTCTCTCTCAAAACACAAGTTTTCTTTCTGCAGATCTATGTACTGGTTTTGACCCTCTTCCACACTCAGGACAGTCACTGCATGTACGACAAAAAGGAAAATTTAGAATTCGTCCAGCCTTTTTATTATTTTCCAAAACTTGCCTAAAAACGCAGTAGTTCCTATAGATATGGCATTAAATAACTACTGGACAGCTATGTAGTCACACACTAAAAGAAGCCTAGCTGGTTAAGTTGTGCCAGATTTACAGTGCAGTCCTATACACCTGTCACCTGTTAGCGATGTTGTAGTTATCTGCACTGAGGAGGGAACTGGAATAGATGACCTTTAACATCCCTTCCAATCCTTTCCAATTTACTCAGAAGTCAATCCCATGTGCCAAGTGGCATTTACCACATTTTTCAGTGCACAACACCCTTTTGGTCTGGGGATGGGGGCATCTAGGAAACAAAAAAAGACAATTGTCGCTATTCACTAAGCCAGCAAAGCTAGCTGGGGTAGGACTTGATATGGAGAATTACTTGGCTGCATTGGGGAGCAGCAGACATCCTTCCCCTTCTTCAGGGGTTGGCAAGGGTAAGTCCTCTGCTTGGTGGCAAATCCAAACATCATGCCCGATTACCTGAGAGAGGTGGAATGTTTCGTCTCACTCACAGGCGGGAATGACTGATGATGACTGTTAGGTTACTTGGGAAGATGCCCTATATGGAATCACCTCAGTCCCTCTATGGGTCACCTTGGTTAACCTAGGTCAATATTGTCAAGTAGAACAAGCTCTACTTGAAGATACTAGTGATGGAAACTGGGATCTCCTGCAGGCAAGATGCTAAGTTATGGCTACTCCCCCAAAATTGCGTTTGTTATATGCAATTTAAAGTATTTACATTACATTAAGTGACAAGAATTAAAGTCTACCGACAGGTTAATCAAGAGTACTGTTATAATCAAAATGTGTTTAAACTAACCAATTAATAAATAATGTATTGCAGCTATACCCCACAACTTTTATGGTGGGTTATATATTTTATGATTCATGTTATTGGACTTGTTGCCATTTATGTCTTTACTGTAGGTTTAATTGATATTTTTAATGTCTGTTTTTATAAGCCACATTGAGCACTCCTGGAAAGGCAAGGAACAAGTCTTTTAAATAAACAAACATACGTACAAAATTAAGGGAAAAAAAGATGCAAAGGAAGAATATTTGTGAGGGAGCATCAAGCCTTTAAAAAAAACCAGAGCCAGAAACAGACAAGTAGACATAGAAGAGAACATGAATGTTTCTTTCAGACCCTTTAGAAGGTGTGGAGGACACAATAGATACTATTCAAGAATCTGCTCCAGAAGGGAGCTACTACCCCCAAGCAAAACTAATACATTAACAAGAGGAAGGGAAGCCTAGAGACACCATTGACTTCTGTCTGCTAGTTGCCCCAGAGACTAGTTTAGTTTCCACTTGCAACAAGTGGCCCAAGTTCAGTTTCTAGGGAGGGGACTGTGGGATTTGAAGGGGAAAGTGAGTCAAAAACCAAAGTTGGCATTAACCCACAGCTTTATCATTCAGAAACAAGAAAAGCCACACTGGGTCAAAAATGGTATCTATATTATTGATGGGGAAGGGATAAATGTATCCTTAAAAGACCATTCACAGACAGAACTATACTAGAATTGCTTCCATCTGGAACAGGAAAAAAAAAGTCCTGACAAGTTTGGAAACATATTTGAGAGCTAAAAGACTGGATGCTTCTGTATGCTAAGAATGTGCACCAATTTGTACATTTATTTGGAAACAATATTGTAGGAACACACACACACGCAGCAAAAGAAAGCATGTAGCAACATCCCTACATAAATTAGGGCAGTGTTTCTTAAACTGTGGGTTGGGACCCACCAGGTGGGTTACAAGCCAATTTCAGGTGGGTCATCATTCATTTCAATATTTCATTTTTCACATATTAGACTTGATGCTACCATGGTCTGTGACTGCATTTGGGGAAAAGTTACAGATCTGTACTTTTAATAGGCTACTATGCATATGCTTTTAACAATGATAGTAAATATGACTTACTCCTGGGTAAGTGTGTGTAAGATTGCAGCCTAGGATTCTTAAAAATGTTCCTGCTTGATGTCACTTCCAGTCATGACATCACTTCCGGTGGCTCCTGACAGATTCTCATTCTAAAAAGTGGGTCCTGGTGATAAAAGTTTGAGAACCACTGAACTAGAGCTTATGGCACAGGACACCAGAGGCTTTGCTATTTTTACTTCTAGCCCTATGATGACAAATATGGTTACAGCATGGAAAGTCACTGCAAGTGTACAGTAATTCAACTCTTCTTTGAAGTCTGCTGGTACAGTGAATGTCAGCTCTTTCTCAAAGGAAACCTCCCCCCCCCCCCCGAATCACTGGGTAATGTTTTAATGCACATGCCTTTCACATTGAGTGCTGCCCTTATAGGTCTCACTGAAACCTACACATGGTTTCAGTGTCCATCCTAAACATACCCAACACTCCCCTGAAGCTGTGCATTGAAGGGAAAGATTGATAGGTACAGGCAAGCTATTTTACTCAAACACTTACCAGTTACTAAACCTTAGAAAAACCACTGTATTAGATAGCCGAGTTGTTCTACTTCCTAGACAGGGAGATTGGATGAGAATCAAAACTGTGGACAAGCACCAAAGAGAGAAAAAACTCTGCTTTCCCAACTAATTTGGTATCATGTCCCCCCCTTAATTTGAGATGCCTTGGTTTGATATTTTCTATTTATTTTTGTGATACATTGTACATTTATTATAGAGTCTTGTAAGCCACCTTGGGCTTTGCTTTGGCATGGGAAAGGCAGGATATAAACACACACACAGTTCTTTTACCTGAACAGCATCCAAACAGACAAATATGTGAACAAGGTCCATCTCCGACTCTGGCATTCCAACATCTTTCCTTCTCCTGACTACTAGTACTTTTAAATCAGTAGAAGCCAGACTCTGACATGCTACACAAGCCAAGGACATATCACTGCTCAGCTCTCTCACTGTATCATTGTAAAATGTTGCTAAGGGGCAGGCCTATTTGAAAGGTCAAGTAAACAGCCCAATGTCCTCATTAAGGGTGGGAGAGGGAGAAAACAGCACAACTCTATTTACAAAGTTGTCAGGTGGCCACTGGCAACTGTACAAAGGGGCAACCAGACAATATCCAACCACCCGAAAGGCTCTTCAAAGAGAGAGAGCGAGAGCGAAGCATTATTCTGTTACCCAAAACTAGGCACTGTAGGAAATTAGCCAGATCTAGGTTTTTGCTAACAACAACTCAAAGATTGAGAGAGAGTCTCTCTCACACAATGCATGCATTAATCAATGGCTTTCATTGCTCTACGATGCAAAACCCAGGGGGTAAGCATGTGAAATTAAAATTAATGCATTTTGTCTACAGAACTTACTGGCAATGGTTCAGTTGAAGAACATCATTCTGAAAATTTTAGTCACAAATTGTCCTAATTATTTATAAATAATGCATTTGTTGACTGTATGGAAGATAACAGGATTGTAACTTTCTGTCCTTCTGTGATTTTTTTTTGGGGGGGGGGGAAGAGGAGGGAAACATGTTGGTCCTGTAAGTTTACACCCACATTGGAAGAGAATATAGCCAAAACATTGTTCTCTTTCTTGCGGCTTCCTGAATTCAATCACTGGGACTTGTTGCATATAGTGAGGCTACAGAATTGCTCCCCCTTGCTTTTCATGGAAAATTCATACCACTTTCAAGGAAAGGGGTGTGGTCATGACAGCAAGCACCAAACTCTAGACCAGTGGTCTCCAAACCCCTGCCCAGGGGCCAGATGTGGCCCGCGGCCAGCCTCATGTCCCCTGAAAGCCTCTGGCCCACTCGACTGAACATGACCAGAGCTGTGCTCTGATTGCATCTGGAGGGTGTTGTGAGGGCTGGAGAGGCTGAGTGAATGAGCCCACTCATTCATTTATTCATTCATCTAAGTTCCATCTCTAATTGGTTTATTTAAATTTTATATTTCACAGGCAGTTCTGAAATCATCAAAGCCAAGAAACCTCATGAAGAAGATTTGTCTTAAAGCGGGACAAGCAGATGTATAAACAAGGCTGAGCAGGCCAGATGAGTAGGAAGTGAGTTGAGATGGCGGTAGCCAGATTTCAGATAGAATATTTTGACCAAAAGGTGACGCAATCCAAAAAGGACTATCAGACATACTGGAAGAGTTAAATTCCAAGAAACCTTATTCCATGGATAAAGGTACATGTTTCATTGCCCAAGAACCAAAAGTTTTAGGAGTCACAGATGCCAATTCCCTGCTCTCTTAAAAGTTCTACTGGGATTCAGCCAAGCATATGTAGCTGAGAAGGTGTGTTACTGGTATGTGTGTTGAATGGCTTATGTCTAATGCAGTGATTTTCAATCTTTTCCATCTCAGAGCACACTGACAAGGCACTAAAATGGTCAAGACACACTATCAGGTTTTTGACAATTGACAAGGCACACCATGCTGCGGGGGGGGGGGAGACGGCTCACATCTCGCACTGGACCTACTAATAAATGATCTTCCCCCAAATTCCTGTGGCACACCTGTGGACCACTCGTGGCACAGTGGTTGAAAATGACTGGTCTAATGCAAATCAGATGCCGGCATCAGGACGGGCAATGAGCTGAATGAATGGTTGCCTTATGGACTGAATGTGCATCCACAGACCGCTCTTTGCTAATTGGCATTAGCTGCAGGCAGTGCAATTCCACACTACTAAATAATCCAACATAGACAATATTATCCATTTAGAAAGAATCAAAATTTAAAAGGACAAAGTGCATCTTTAACAACTGATAGCCCAGGCTGTTGGCACTGGAATGGCACATGCAGACACAGGCCACTTGCGGCGGGACAAACCACAAACCATTCTACTGGAAGAAGCCATGAATAAAAATCATGAACATAGCATGCTGCAAGAGGATACATGAGAAGAGTCAGATTCTCAAACACCACAAAAAAACAAACACAAAAGATCTGCTGACTGTAATAGTAAGGAAAGCAAGGGCACCTTCTACTCCCTTTTTACTCCCTTTCAGTAAAATCCCCATCAGCTTTTTCTATGTATATTTTGAACACACGCTGATGATCTCTTTCAGCACAATCTTTCTCACTTTGTTTCCATGTTGCATTTACCCCAAATGTTCAAGAACCCCTGCCCACATGTATAGAAAAAAATGAAGGATACCCATTACACAGCAGGAGACTTACAGAAGAGTAAGGGAAAATAATTCCCCTTTGCCCTCCAAAACTCCTGATCTGCCTGACCCCACTGGATACAGTGTGCTCCTTTTTGGTACAGTTGCATCAGCCAGGGGGTGGGTGGGGAGGATAGGACTGCGCTCTGCCAGTGGAGGAAGAGGGACAGGCAGTTCATTACTACAGACATTTGCCCCAGAAACCGAGTCGCAGAACCCAGAAGAATCTCCCAGAAGCCAGAAGTGGTATTATAAGAGGTGAAGACCATAGAGTGGCATGAGAAGAAAAACCATTGAGAAAGTAAAAGGTGTAGACATACACTTTGTTCTCAGTATGGATACCATCACTGTTCCAAGCAACTGGAAAGCCTCCTGGAAGAGTATAATCAATCTACTAAGATTCACATAGTCTATGAAAATTACTTATGCCCACAGCTGACTTTAATCCTACATTTTCATACAAAAGTGTGGTTACTTGGAGCAGAACTTTGGGATAAAAAGATCACCAAATGAAATTAAGCATCTTTGTAAGAACTTGTAAGCATCTTGTAAGAACTTTGCTAGCCCAGTTTAGAGCCATCACTTCTACACAATCACAGCCAATTCTCGGACAACTGCCACTTTTCTGGGCATATTCTAACACTCCAAAAACAGGTACCATAAAAGATTCCTAGCTCTCTATAGCTCTTGTCGGTTGTTGTCAAACATAGGTGATACATCTGGTCCAGGATCTATGTAAAATGGATTGGACATATTCATGGAGGAAAAGGCCCTCACAGGTTACAAGCCATGACTATATGCAGCCTCCAGGTTTAAGAGATAGCCTGAATGCCAAGTGCAAGGGAGTGGCAACAGGATAGTTACCTTGTTGTCTTGAGTGCACCCTGGTACATTTGGTGGCCCACTGTGAGATGCAGGAAAACTGGACTAGATGGACCCTTGGCCTGATCCAGCAGAGCTCTTACATTCTTAGGTATGGGAGAAAACAGGAATTCTGGCTAGTCCCACATGCTAAACCAGTGATTTTCAACCTTTTTCATCTCACAGCACACTGACAAGGCACTAAAATGGTCAAGGCACACCACCAGGTTGCTGACAATTGACAAGGCACACCATGCTGCCAGTGGGGGCTCACATCTCCCACTGGCCCTATTAATAAATGACCTTCCCCAAATTCCTGTGGCACACCTGTGGACCACTTGCGGCACACCAGTGTGCCACAGCACAGTGGTTGAAAATGGCTGTGCTAAACTAACACATGCTGTTTGTCAAGCTTTTGCAGCCTTTTGTTCCCAAGACTATTGCTGGAATGAAACAAAAAGATCTTCAGATTGGCAACATTTACAATTTTGAAAGAATCTAAGGGGCCTACTGACATCCAGCTAGTACCAGTTCTTCTCCTGAGAATGGACAAGGCTGAACCAACAGGAGCCAAGTACTACTACATGTGAACTGAGGATTAAAGTCAGTTTTTGGCATGAATAAGGAGCCTGGTTTATGGATTATGTAGAAAATAAAGAATTCTGAACTCAAGGAAGGCATCCCTAACACTGAAGCCCATTTCAGTGAGGTAATGGCCACCAAAACCAGAGTCAGTTCCTTCGAAAAGAAAAAAAATCTTGGACCATGTGGGCTTACAGTCCCATAAAGTGCCTTCAGTACTGTACTGAGGTTCCAGATGGTGAACCATGGGTGGATTCAGAGAGACACCTCTTTCAGAAACTGCCTTAGATACTGGTAATCTATCATGAAGCCCTCCCCTCTACACCCCAAATGCTATTAATAGCCCAGTGGTACTCAAACTTTTCCAGCCACTGGCTCCCTTGACCCCCATGGCTGTTGGCCATGACTCCCCATCATGTTCCTGAGGGCTGGAAGTGACATCATTAAACAGGAAGTGGCCAGAAATATTAACTATATTAAATATAATATAATATTATATTTATTATAATATAATATTAAATATTATATATATAAACTATATTAATATTAATTTTATTAATCATATCATTAATTAAATGCAGATCTTAAAAATATATTATTAATACACAGCAATGTACATGCTTTATAAATGATCAGCTGCTGATCACTGTTGGAGACAGGATGCTGGAGTAGGTAGATTTTGTCTGGTCCAGGAGGACTCTTTTTTAAACTTTGTAAGCATACCAATAGAATTGTTATATCAAATGAACTTTGTGAACAACCAGTCTGAGCAGCATTACTTACACACACACACACACACACACACACACCCCTGTGGACCCCAGTCCCACTAGTCATTTCTCCCATTCTCCTTGGATAGGATTGAACCCCTTATTAATTTAATGAAATTAAATTTTTCCAGCAGCTGGTGGGGAAAATAAAAATAGACCATGAAAATATATCAGAGCTGATAAGGGTTTGGTTAGGAAGCTGATTTGTCTCCTATACTAGGAGATGCACAGCTGAAGCCTATGCATGTCTACTCAGAAGTAAGTTCCATTAGAGTCAATGGGGCTTACTCCCAGGAAAGTGTGGATAGGATTGGGCTGGCAATCACTTCATCAATGGCTGATAAGTATTCCCTTCAAACAGCAAGATTCATCACTTTAAAAATACAGCCTTTCCTCTTCAGTCAAACAACAAGAATAATAAATCACTTTAAAAACATTACCCTTTTTCTGCTCCTGGCCAAGTAAAGTGTGTGCTTCTCTCTCTCTCCCCTCCCCCCTTTGCCAACTGCATGGAAACAACTTTAAGACCCCTGGTGACTGGTAAAATAGGAAGCGTTTTATTTGGGGAGGGGGAGGAAAGCAGGAAGGTTTGGAGATTGAAAGGGGGGAGTGGAAGAGGGAGGGGGTTGAAAAGAGAGATTTCCTTTGATGAGAAGCAATCCCAGGCTGGGAAGTAGGAACCAACCAGACAAGGATCAGCTAGGGTTAAGGACTGCAAGCTGAGCATGCTTGGTACTTGCCAGATGGGGGTTGGAGTTGAAGAGCTTTGGAAACAACATGCAGCCAACACAGAAGGCGGCAGCCTCGGAGTGGAGGGAGAAAAGGGCGGGGCGGCAGCAGCCACCCTTGCAGCTGAGCAGCTCCCCTTTCTTCTGCTTTAAAAAAAGCGCAGAGATGGGCTCGTATTCTGCCCAGGGGTGTGACTGTATCGCTGCGAGAGGACATCCTGCGCCTCCCCTTTGAGTTCCTGGCGCCTCCCTAAAGAGCCGCGCCACACCGCACAGTTTGAATAACACTGTAATAGCCCAGTTCTATTGTGGATGGGGCTGTTGGGCAGAAGCATTTATGACAATGGAATGAGTTCCACTGTTGTAAAATGGCTGCCGCAGGAACACACAGTGCTCTGTTGGCAGTCATTTGCCAAGCGCTGCTACAGGAGGTAGCAGCACTCTGCCTCCTCCAACAGATCCTGCCATGCCTGCCAGAGAAGGTAAGATAGCAGTGGGGGCAGGCTGGGCAGGGAGACTGCAGGAGGGGGGGATCTGGTAGTGATGATGTACACCAGATCCTATCCCCTCTTTTGCAAGCCTCTCCACTCCCTTCTCTCTCCTCAGACTTATACAGAGCTGACGCAGGTTCAAGCAGACCCATTACAGAGTGGGAGGCCTATGGAGGGATAAGGGGAATTATTTGCCTTCCCAATCCACCCACCCCTAAGAGCACTGTGTGCTCTTTTTTGGCAAAGCTGGACCAGCAAGGTGAGGGGCTGAGGATATGATTGAGCTCTATGTGCAACAACCCATCTCAGTTCCCAGTATACTGGGTGGAACAAAGGACGAGGTGCTGGGGGGACGGGACACCACTTAGGCTTTTCTATTCATAAGAACATAAGAACAGCCCCACTGGATCAGGCCATAGGCCCATCTAGTCCAGCTTCCTGTATCTCACAGCGGCCCACCAAATGCCCCAGGGAGCACACCAGATAACAAGAGACCTCATCCTGGTGCCCTCCCTTGCATCTGGCATTCTGATATTTCTAAATCCATTTAGATTTTAGCCCATTTCTAAAATCAGGAGGTTGCGCATACACATCATGGCTTGTACCCCGTAATGGATTTTTCCTCCAGAAACTTGTCCAATCCCCTTTTAAAGGCGTCCAGGCCAGACGCCATCACCACATCCTGTGGCAAGGAGTTCCGCAGACCAACCACATGCTGAGTAAAGAAATATTTTCTTTTGTCTGTTCTAACTCTCCCAACACTCAATTTTAGTGGATGTCCCCTGGTTCTGTTGTTATGTGAGAGTGTAAAGAGCATCTCCCTATCCACTCTGTCCATCTCCTGCATAATTTTGTATGTCTCAATCATGTCCCCCCTAAGGCGTCACTTTTCTAGGCTGAAGAGGCCCAAACGCTGCAGTCTTTCCTCATAAGGAAGGTGCCCCAGCCCCGTAATCATCTTAGTCGCTCTCTTTTGCACCTTTTCCATTTCCACTATGTCTTTTTTGAGATGCGGCGACCAGAACTGGACACAATACTCCAGGTGTGGCCTTACCATAGATTTGTACAACGGCATTATAATACTAGCCGTTTTGTTCTCAATACCTTTCCTAATGATCCCAAGCATAGAACTGGCCTTCTTTCTTTTCTTCTGCATGGCCTAGCTCTTGCCAGAAAGTTTTTTTTGGGAAGGGGGGTAGACAAAAAAAGGACAAACACACACACACACACACACCATCCCTCCTCCTCAGCAGATGCAAATTGAACCTGCCTCCTCTTGAATGGAAAAGGAAAAGCTAGAAGTTGAAAAATATCTCTTTCCTTCCAGAGAATGAAATTAACCCACAACTTAAAAAAAAAAAAGAGGTAAAAAAGATCAGATAATTGTTATGCGCTGTTCCAACTGGTTGTGAACATAGCTTAATACAGTAGTTGATTTCCCAACAAATTTTGAAATGCTTTTCTTCCAGTTAAGTTACACAGCAATCAATATGGACACAAAATTGCACTGCCTTCCAGAGCTCCATTGGTTGAGGGTCTCTGACTCCAAGCTCAAATTTCATCAGAAAAAAATGTCTTTTTCAACAGGTTCAAAGCCATCTGTTAACATTATCTTGCACTCACTTTGGCTTCCTCTTGAATGGAAGGGGAAAGCCTAGAAGTTGAAAACTTCTCCCTCCTTCCAGAGAGTGAAATTTACCCCCCCCCCAAAAAAAAACCCCAGAGGTTAAAAAAAAAATCAGATCAGATAATTGTTATGAGTAGTTTCAACTGGCTGTGAACATAGTTTAATACAGTAGCTGATTCCCCAACAAATTTTGAAATGCTTTTCTTCTGGTTTAGTTATACAGCAGTCAAAACAGACAACACTGCATTCCCTTCCAATACTCCATTTTTTGAAGGTCCCTGCCTCCAAGTTCAATTTCTTCCAAGAAATGCCATATATTAAATGTTCTTTTCACTCACTTTGGCTTCAATAATTGTCGTTCTCTGTATAACTGGCAGGATCTTCCTATTTGAGTTTGTTCTGTTATATTCCACCACCAAACTATTTACAATTTTACTCTCAAATTATGCCTACTTGTTGGAGGGAAAATCTACATGAACAAACAGCCACAAGTCTGTCTTTGCAAGTCTCACCAAATCAACAATCTTCCTTTTATTAGGCTACTTATGCCCCTGTACAGCCCTAAGATCCTTTGGTGCCGTTTGGGTACATTGGATAGTTTGTGTGTTTCATGTCCCACAAAGAGGAGTATTTGCTGGTTGGTAATCCATGAGAGGTATTTTAAAAGTTTGGCATTTTACTAAAAACAAGATAATTTGCAACTAGGAAAAGCTGTTTTAAAATCAACTGTGTTCAAAAAGAGAGTGAAATGCTTTAAAATAGGCTTATAGACCACAACAGGAGCAGCACCACTCTGTGAAAAGATGCAAATAATGGCAGGCACCACCAGGTGCAGGAAATCATTTGTTGCCAAGCCAATTCTCAGTTGATTTCTGAACATGCACATTCTTCCTTGCGGGAAAACATATGGGAGAGAGCACAATTAAAGATAGGGACGTAGTCTCCTCATCCAATTCCTTCTCTTTCAGATCACACAGTAGAACATGTGTTCTATTACTTATTAACAGATCATCATTCTGCTCTAGTCCACTGGTCACAGAACTGGTCTATCCAAGTTTGGCTACCAATAACAGTTATTTTCTTCCTTATGGAAGAGCTACAGCAGCTCTAAGGATTTATCACTAACTCAAAAAAAAAAAACCCCAAAAAACAGAAATTCTGCTCCTCAGAACTGGGCTCAAGGAAACATAACCTGCACCTTCTTGTCAGAGGCCCAATTTCACATCTCAACATGAAAAACTAAAGGGAATGAATACTATAACAAGACCTTTCATTCTGAGGTCATGCCAGTTTCCTCTCCATGGAGAGGAACTGGCAAAACAGCAGCTTTTTACACATTTACCTAGCCTAGCACATACGGATTCAGGGTACAAGACCGCATTCAAATGTCTGAAACATGGGACAGGGTGAAAGGAAGCTCTGCCCTCCCTAACTGGGGTGCCACTTGCTTCACAGCAGGATACTTTCATTCTCAGTGCAACCCTATACCTATCACCCTTCAGCTTCAAAATGAAAGCGCTCCTTGTTTTAAGAGGAGAAAAATCACAACAACTTGCTCCTGCGGTGGCCTTTCAGTCTACAGAAACAGAGATAAGGAGAAAGGAAGTTGTTCCAGAACTCTGGGCCAAATCCCAGGAACGAATACCACCAAAGAATAAAGGAAAGGGATTATGTTTGGATTTCTCTTGTAATTTTATTTTAGCAATGCAAGAGTATTTTTCCACAATCAAACGATCATTAATTTCTAGAAAAAGGATAGCAAGAGATGGGGTGTGTCCATATCCTCCGGTCTGGACGCCCAAATCTCAGACTAGGGTGGTACATGCAATGGGATGGGTGTTTGGGCATGCAATCACACACACCATGCAACTAAATGATATACCCTAAATGTCCATTTGATATATTCCACTCAACAGCAAGACAAAAAGCCTGTATAATACAGGCATCTCCCCATCACCCGTGGTTCTGGTATCCACAGTTTTACTTATCCGCAGGGACCCTCTGTGCCCATAACCTTTGTTTAGCAGCTATGGAAGCACATGTAAACTATGGAAGTTTCTTATTCAACATTCTTGCTCAAATGGAGAACAGGAAATGCAGGCAACCAGCCTGCATGCTAGAGGGAGACTAACTGAATTTTAATAGGAAGCAGGAACTGTCCTGCTTCCTGTTAACATTCTATTATTCTCCCCTCTATAGTGTGTTGGAATAACTTTAGCAGCTACGATCCGGTTGGTTTTGTATTAATTTGTATTACTTGTACAATTTTACTCCAATTGTACAATTAATACAAATTAATTGTATGAATACATTATTAGTACATAATGTACTAATACAAATTCATACAAATTGTACTTGCTTTCCTACACACACACACACACCACTTTTAACATAACCTTCTGTGAATAAACAATTCTTATTAGAATCATAGGAGCCATCACCAGCAGAAGGAAGTCAACAGATAGTTGCAATCCTATATTCACTTTCCTTGGAGTAGACCACACTGAACAGAATGGGACTTACTCCTGAGTAGACATGCATAGGATTGAACAGTCAGAGAGACAACTTCCAAGTAAAAAAGGTACAATACTATTCTAATTAGACTTGTGAAGCAATCTACTCAATAATGTTCTACGGATGGATTTCTTGAGTGCAAAGTTTCTGCAGCAGGTTGCTTTGAGAAGCAACAAGATAAATAGGATAGGAAAGTTTCGGTCCCTCGTTTAGAAGGCTGCCTTAGACATTAGGGTAGTGGCTCCCAAACTATATGCGGAAGCATCTGAGGGTGCCCCAGCAAACTCACAGGTGCAGCAAAGGATGTCCCCAGTGGCCTCTTCCCAGCTTTCATAGGTGCTGCCTCTTGGATCATGTGAAATCTCGCAAGAATCGTGTAATTAAAGAGGGTGGTAACCAGGAGAGCCGGGAAGAAGAGGCCACCACACAAGAAGGCCGCCATGACCATATGGGAACCTCTGCATTACGGTAACATGGATAGAGTCTCAGATTTCACTAACAGATCCATATTCTCTTGGAGCATCCCCATTTCCCTTTCCATTAATGCAGACCATGAAAATTATTTTCCAAAGCTAGGTGGAGATAAGGAACCCTACCCCCCCCCCCCACACACACATCTTTAACCAAACCAAAGTGCTAGGAGCAAGAATAATCAACATTTAAATCCTGCAGCGCCAATTTTGGAAGCAAGGATCCCATCTGGTCAACCTATGAACCAGTCTATTCTTCTGCATTCCCTCCATTTAGGAACTCCTGAGAAGAAATGGCCACAGTGTGATTTTGCTGGAGGAAGCTAACTTCAGCACTGAAAGCTACAGAAAAAGCACAACTTGGGTAAAAACCAAGCCTCCCCAGGGTAAAAACTCCCTCCTCCCAGACTAGTACACAAAGTCTGCTGCAAGCCACTCATTTACCATTTGCTGTCATTTATCTGGCATTCTCCATGTGAGAGCAAACAAGTTGCCAGCTGAATCAGCACTGGCAGAAAAAATAAACTCTGCAGGTAAAAAGATGGATGTACTTTCCATTAGTGACTTGGGTTCTCTCACATTAATTGTAATGCTGTTAATTCAATTTCTTTTATTTGCACTCATAAGTTGAGCTGACCTGATCTTCCTGTCATTAGGCCATTCCAGACATAGCAGCTGCATGTTTTCAAGCTCATATCAAACCATTACAAGAGCTAGAAACCTGAGATGCAATATGTATAAGAGTTTAGACTCTCAATAGGGAGACAACCGGATACCCAGAGTCATCCTTGTAGGGTCTGACTATTGTAGACCCCCCATTTGTACTTCTAGACAAGGTTTCAAGTATCCATGCTTGCACATTTCTATTTGTCTGAGGCCCTGCCTGTCCTCCAGCACAACTAGTGACTTGGAAGTTGCTAGGATACTAAGAAGGCTCATAATATAGAAGTATAGGGTTCCAACTTCAGGCAAAAAGAAGGTCTTTATCTTGTATCCCAGTCTATTATAACTTGGGAGAAGTATCAACAGGACATATAATATCCTGTTAAGAATACATGATGCATTTTAACTAGGATTTACAACTCAAAACTGAAGATGTTTATCAGCAGAACACAGGCACTGAAATATGAGCAGCATCCCTTTACTCCTGAAGAACAACTCCGATGCTTAAGTGCTTTAACACACTAGCATAATTAAACAGCACAGGTATCTATCCTAGGAAGCACTCCCATTTCCCCGTTTTCACTTCCTGAAATAACATCCTTCTCTTCAAGTGAGAAACACCATCAAGAACTTTGACATTAACTTCTCTAACATGGCAGACATCCGCTTTCCTCTGCACGGTTAGTCTATGGCAGCGATTTTCAACCACTGTGCCACGGCACATTAATCTGCCATGATTAAACTGATTGTGTGCCTTGACACCCAATCCTGGGGGCTGGGGTTAAGAATAGGCCATATCTACTTTACTCAGGCTTTGTGCACTGGAGAGGACACTCCACTGGTCTATGGTATTAAAGGAGAGGAGGTCAGGAGAGGACAGAACCACTGGTCTATGGTATTAAAATATGAAAGTTTTGGTTACTGGCAGACTGGCACTTAAATAAAGATACTTGACTTGGTTCAGAAGTGCTTTGATTTCAAGCCACAGCTGGACTCACATGCACTAGGCTTAGGCTTGCGTTCTAACTCTACTCCCAACTTACTTCCAACCTATGGTTTTCAAAAAAAAAAAAAACCCCAAAACCTCCAAAACAGAATTAAGAAATCACAGTTCATCGGGGAAGGAGCACACAAACTTCAAGATTAATGCATACATCACCACATCATAGTTGAGCACTATGTCCAAACAATACCAGTATATAGAAGTTTTCCCAGAGTGGTTTGGCAATAACTGGACAAAGGTACTATGGAGCACTGATCAACAGGGTGTCACCTGTGAAAGGGCTTAAATGTAAAATGGTTTAAGGCAGAGCTCACGATGCCCCAAACGGCCACTGGCTCCTTAAGGGGCAGGGGAAGAGAGCAACGTGATCCCCAGGATCGCGTGCTGCCGGGGACGGGTGGGTTTTTGTTTTGTCCATATCTCAGAAAATCAAGCTGCATTCCTTTCTGTTCCAGTTTAGCCATTGCTTGCTTACCTTCCTGCTGGTGAAATTCATCTAACGGCATTGCGCTCAATGTAGGCATGATAGAGAAACCCAAAACCATAAGAGAGTCTTAGTGGTTACCAAAGCATATGCTTGAACTCTTACAGATTCACAGCCCAATCCTGAGCTGCCGTTTGTGCCGGGACTGCCGTGGCACTGAAATGGCTGTTGCCCTGCATGCAACAGGGCAGACACCAGCGGCTCCTTGGGAGAAGGAAAGTAGCCCTGAAATGGGGCTACTTGATTCTGCTGCAACCCTTGGGGTGCTGTAGAATCAAGATGCTCCGTGTTGGGCCTCCAGCTTGACATGGAGGCTCTGGATGCAGAGGATGGATCTCCTCCTGTCCTGCCTCCCTCCCACCCCCTCCCCCAGCACAACCCCTCCCCACCCTCTCCCCTGCCTTGGAATGCCTCCTCCCCACCAACTCCCACCTACCTCTCTGCCACCTGGCGGTTTAGGCAGCCACAGAGTGGCAGAGTAGTGGCAGTCCACCAGCACTAGCCCAGTGCCAGCCGACGCTGAGCTAGCACCGGGGCTGGACCAGCACTGAGGGCTGCAGACATGCCTTCCAGCACGTTTGCAACACTCAGTGCCAGTGGAGGACCGGCCAGTGGTAAAAGCTCAGGATTGGGCTCTCAGGCTCTTACTGAGAAGGAAGTCAGCCTAGAGAAACCGCAAGGCTGTGCTTACAATGTCAAGAAGCTTCGTGCTGTTCAACACAAGCAGGAAATGCACCAGAAACATGGCCAACTTACACGAATTTTGATAACTCTCGTCTTTGTGCCACAATTCTTCTTAAATAGCATCCTCTGAAAAAGAAACAGAAGCCTGGGGTAAGAGCCTATCATCTGGAAAGGAGACCTGTGCAAGATAAAAGCAGTGTACTGACATAATTAATACGTGGTGTTAGAATGCCTGGATATCAGATTAATAGAAGAACAATTTAAGATGAACAACAGGTGCCAGATCCTGGTCCTTGAGAAGTGCTTACGCTGTTCTTGTAATACCTCCATGGCAGGGAAATGGTCAGCAAGAGTACCTTGTGAGGTGCTGAACTCTCAGCCATGAAAATTTAAGAGACACAGGAGTTGGCAACCTTACTTAACTGACCGTTTCTAGAAACCTCACTACATGAAAACAGAAGGCAAAGAGAGACCATCCTCTTACCAGCAGACAGAGGTGGTTATCATGTATTGCCATTGGTTATAATGACAAAGCTTCATTTTATAAGAGAAGGCTCTATTCCATAACCAGAGTGTGGGCAGGAAGGGAGACGGGCTCCAGGACTCCATAAGTTATTTTGCATATCACATCCCTCATACACATCTGGTCGCCGCATCTCAAAAAAGACATAGTGGAAATGGAAAAGGTGCAAAAGAGAGCGACTAAGATGATTACTGGGCTGGGGCACCTTCCTTATGAGGAAAGGCTACGGCGTTTGGGCCTCTTCAGCCTAGAAAAGAGACGCCTGAGGGGGGACATGATTGAGACATACAAAATTATGCAGGGGATGGACAGAGTGGATAGGGATATGCTCTTTACACTCTCACATAATACCAGAACCAGGGGACATCCACTAAAATTGAGTGTTGGGCGGGTTAGGACAGACAAAAGAAAATATTTCTTTACTCAGCGTGTGGTCGGTCTGTGGAACTCCTTGCCACAGGATGTGGTGCTGGCGTCTGGCGTCTGGCCTGGACACCTTTAAAAGGGGATTGGACAAGTTTCTGGAGGAAAAATCCATTATGGGGTACAAGCCATGATGTGTATGCGCAACCTCCTGATTTTAGAAATGGGTTATGTCAGAATGCCAGATGCAAGGGAGGCCACCAGGATGAGGTCTCTTGTTATCTGGTGTGCTACCTGGGGCATTTGGTGGGCCGCTGTGAGATACAGGAAGCTGGACTAGATGGGCCTACGGCCTGATCCAGTGGGGCTGTTCTTATGTTCTTATCTCTCTCCAGCAACTTCTTTGGTTTGCCATCATCCTCTTCTTGGCACTGTCCCCCTTTCTGCCTCAAAATAGAGCACAGCAGGCCACATAAGCACCCCATTTCCCAGCCAAGTCTTGCAAGAGCTGATGAGACTGTTGCCCTATCAACACAGAGGCTTAACATGGGGCCCTTCCTTGTTCCCATGCGCTTCCTGGCTAAGTCCTTGGTTCTGCCCTCCCAACTGATTCTCTGGAGAAGACTGCATCAGGGATGGAATCCCTTGCCCTTGCCACTCCTGGATGCCACCTTTTACAGATACTACCTGTTCACAGGATTGAGCTATTTTAACCCACTATTAGAGCTTTGCTCTGCATCCTCCTTATGAAGCTGTCATGCCAAGTCAGACCATTGGTCCATTTAGTTCAGTATTGTCAGTACTGAGCACAATAAAGAAGGAGGTTGAAAGGGAGGGTAAAAAGAGATCAATCTCTCCAGAGTGCATGAAGGCTGTTTAAAACAGTAAAAGAGGTCCAGCAGAAGTGTATACCATAAAGGAAGAGGGACACGACTAAGTCCAGGAGGGTGCCTGCCTGGCTAACGAGCCAAATTAGAGAGGCTGCAAAGAGCAAGGAAGCTTCCTTCCATAATGTAATGTAAGAAGGTAATACGGGAGGCCAAGAGGGACTGTGAGGAACACATGAAGAAGCTTTTATTATTCCCCTTAATGTTGCTGGCCATGTGTTCTTCATAGTCTCTCCTGGCCTCCCGTATCACAGGTGAACCCATGGACATTATATATCTGGACTTTCAGAAGGCATTCGACACAGTCCCTCACCAAAGGCTGCTGAGAAAACTCCACAGCAAGGGAATTAGAGGGCAGGACCTCTCATGGATTGGGAACTGATTGAAGACCAGGAAACAGAGAGTGGGTGTCAATGGGCAATTTTCACAATGGAGAGAGGTGAAAAGCGGTGTGCCCCAAGGATCTGTCCCAGGAACGGTGCTTTTCAACCTGTTCATAAATGACCTGGAGACAGGGTTGACCACCGAGGTGGCTAAGTTTGCTGACAACACCAAACTTTTCTGGGTGGTGAAGACCAGAAGCAATTGTGAGGAGCTCCAGAAAGTTGCCTAAACTGGCAGAATGGGTAGCAAAATGGTAGGTGCGTTTCAATGTAAGTAAATGTAAAGTCATGCACATTGGAGCAAAAAAAAATCAAAACTTCACATATAGGCTAATGGGTTCTGAGTTGTTGTATGACAGATCAGGAGAGAGATCTTGGGGTGGTGGTGGACAACTCGAAGAAAGTGTCGACCCAATGTGCAGCAGCAGTGAAGAAAGCCTACTCTATGCTTGGGATCATTAGGAAAGATATTGAGAACATAATGGCTAATATTGTAATCCCATTGTACGAATCGATAAGGCCACACCTGGAGTATTGCGTCCAGTTCTGGACACCGCATCTCAAAAAGGACATAAAGAAAAAGGTGCAAAAGAGAGCGACTAAGATGATTACTGGGCTGGGGCACCTTCCTTATGAGGAAAGGCTGCAGCGTTTGGGCCTCTTCAGCCTAGAAAAGAGACGCCTGAGGGGGGACATGATTGAGACATACAAAATTATGCAGGGGAAGTATGAAGTGGATAGAGAGATGCTCTTTACACTCTAACATAACACCAGAACCAGGGGACATCCACTCAAATTGAGTGTTGGGCGGGTTAGGACAGACAAAAGAAAATATTTCTTTACTCAGCATGTGATTTGTCTGTGGAACTCCTTGCCACAGGATGTGGTGATGGCATCTGGCCTGGACGCCTTTAAAAGGGGACTGGACAAATTTCTTGAGGAAAAATCCATTATGGGTTACAAGCCATGATGTGTATGTGCAACCTCCTGATTTCAGAAATGGGCTATGTCAGAATGCCAGATGCAAGGGAGGGCACCAGGATGCAGGTCTCTTGTTATCTGGTGTGCTCCCTGGGGCTTTTGGTGGGCCACTGTGAGATACAGGAAACCGGACGAGATGGGCCTGTGGCCTGATCCAGCAGACTGATATGTTCTTAACAATGGCTTCTCCATTGTTTCAGACAGGAAAACTTCTCTGACCTAACTGGTGGTGCTGAGGATTGAACCTGGGCCATTCTACATGCAAAGCATGTGCTCTACCATAGGGAATAACTATACTTGATGACCTCTCAATTCCCCAACCTGTGCCTCTCGATGGGCCAGGCAGCTGCACGGCCTCATCTTGCCCACAGGTGCACTCCTGGCATTTACTGGACAAGGCTTGTGCTTAAGTGACTCCACCTTCTACAATAGCACAGTGAGATTCTAAAACTGGTGGGGAGGGGGAGGAAGAGTGTGCAGTCTCTTGCATAAAAAGAATTGCACTGTGAAGAGAAGTTTCACAAAAGGTCACCAGGTCTTACAAAATTTTCCACCCTCACCACAAAACCACCAACTTGACTTGAAATTCCCCAGGCTGTTGAGAAGGCAATTCTTGTTTATCATATGATGAGTAGTTCTCCACCATTGCCTAGGTTTTCAAACTGGGAGGGAGGGAGAAGAGTGGCAAAAAAAAGACACCTGCATGGTAATTCTGATCTCTGGGACTCTGAAAGTAAAGCACTGATGGAAGAGAAACAGCTGCAGAAGACACTTTCTTGAGCAGAACTTAGCAAGTAGTTGCTTCTTCCTCCACTTCTGTCCTTTGGGTCGGGATTAGCCAAGGCAAAGGGGGTGTGCAGAAAGGAAAAATCAGCTCCAGGTTTGAGAGAGGACTTGGCAAACTGCCTTCCATGGTAACCCTCTAGAATTTCTCCAGCTTACCACCCAAAGACTATGGCTACAGCTAATGTCCTAAAGAGACATGTCTAGATTCCAGGCACTGTGGCAATGCACCCCTCCCCCCCAGTTAACATGGGACATCCCAAAGAAGCTTAGAAGGGGTTGTCCCTTCCCCTTCAGTTCTTCCTCAAACTCTGACATCCCAAGGTTATCCTGTGTACAACCATATACAAAACAGGTCAGAGGTTTCCTCATTCTATAATTAGAAATTTTTCCTATTTCAACCCAAGCACTAGAAGCAGAGTTCCTTATATTTCATCCATCTTTCTGCTTCACTTGTATGAGAAGGATCAATGCAATAACTGAAAAATTAAAGTTTATGGTGCTTGGTCATTCCTAGGATTTCTGATTAAAATTATCCACGTGCTATCAAGTTTTCCGAGGTGCACAACAGTCTTAAACTAACTTTAGGACAGCAGTCCTAAAACATACTTTCTTGGGAGAAAATTCCAAATGCGGTAGAATTTACCTTCCAATAAACAGGCACAAGTGCTGCAAGTCTCCATGTTTAAACCGACAGGGGCATTTCTGAGGTCTGCAAAGCTGGATCATAAATCTCCGATAATGCAATTTCAGAAGGGAGAGCCTGCTTTAGCTTCCTGTCTCTACTAAGGCTGGAGATAACCAAAAGCAGCTGGTTCCAACAGCCATTCATTTTTACTGCAAGGATCCAGGAAGTCAGGCTGGAGTGTATTGGGATGGGTGGGAGAACCAGATAGATTAATTCTCTACCTTGAAATTGGCATGCGTTGTTTCACCAACATAGCGGTCTACTATGCTTCCCCTAAGCACTCAGTCTTCAACTGGGATCTATCAGCAGTGAGCTTTCATGAAGAAGACTCAAATATTGTTGCATGGACTGGCCACCCCTTTCCCTGAACTGATTCAGTGCCCAGCCCCAGCTCTGCCTTTCAGATTAGCAAGCGGGGGAGGGGGTGGTCTACAGCTAAAGAAAATGATATTCCAGGTCAGCCTGCTTGTTTCCAGAGTTCTGTCCAGGAAAGCAGCACAGAATTCATATTTATGAACACAAATAACATGGCTGAAGCAACATTAAACCAGACTATACTACGAACAGCAAACATGGTACAGTGGTTAGAGCAGCAGGGTGACGTCCAGGTCCAGTGCGTAGGTGGGCTCCCAGCAAGGAACACCCCATTACTGAACTCAACCCAACTGACTACAAGATGTACAAGAGTACAAGATGCAGCCGTATATTCAGAGTTCCCAACTATTTTTTCCTGGCAAGGCTCCTGCACCCTTAAGATGCACATGCAAAAGCAAGAGTTGAACAGGTAAAGCTTTGCCTGGCATAGCAAGAGCCACCCTTCCTGAATGTCAACGTATCATGCCGCTATTAAGAGTGCAGGCCAGGAGAAGAAGTAGCAACCCTGACCTTGTTTTGCAAACTGAGAATTTCAAGCACAAGATCAATCTTTCCCTAGTTTCCAACACAAAAATCATAAATATACACCACTGACGGATTACATTACACAAGCACAATGTTTAAATTGCTCCCAAAGGCTTTTCTGGTCACACGAGAGAGATCACTTCCTGGTATCACTTCACCTGTTGCCATAGCAGCTGCATAGGGCCTAGTCAATGGAGAGATATGTAGACAATGTAGTGATGCCATCAGAAAATTGCCTAGCTGAGCAGACTACTTTAGAACAATAAACCGTCAAGAAAAAGGAAATTTTCAGCAATAACTCCAGTGATATTGCATAGTTGATCTAGAACAGTCCTACGAAGAGCAATGTCTTGTTTGGAAAACTCCAAGCCGAAGAGTAAAGTGACCCCACAAAAATAAGCAATAAAAACTAATCTAACAAAGCTAACACTTTGTAAGGCAACTCCTCTGCAAGCTAGCTGACAACTCACTTAGCAAAGCAGAAGCTCCTAAAGTAGACTCACAACTCCTTAAGAGAAATCAGACAATTTCACGGTGTTGTCCAACTGACCTGGCAGGACCTTTTCCCCAGTAATCTAAGCATTGGATCAGGGATTAAGAGCCCAACAGACAAATTCACCTTTATCAGCATGTCAGTGTGACAGACTGTAATGCATCATCGCATTGCTTGTTTCTATCAAGTGTTGAGAAATATCCTCTGAATTAATGCAAGCATTTCTACATCTTGGGTTGTAACCAGTGTGAGACATCAGATTTCTAAGACGCTTAATCATGACCAACGTTCTCTGGAGCACTGGGAAATTGAGGTGAGGTGGTGTGAGAAGACCCAACACAGCCTAATGCTGGGGACAGTTCTTTGGAAGGATGTCCCACCAAGTTTAAACATGATTTGCTCCCAACTGAACTCAATCGGGTTTACTTCTAAGGAATGAGAAGAGCCCATGACTGAGACTGTTCATGACCTCACATTGGACTTTCAAATGTTCGCAGGAATAGTGACTGCAGATCGGGTTTTGCCACAGTCCACATAAAACATTATTTGCAACTTGTACTTGGAATACACACATGCATGTGGACAAGAGACCTAGGTAGTTAGGACTGCAGCCTAGTCACTTGAGAACTTTTAAAAGCTTTCCCATCCAAAAGCAGGGCTGGCTTTAGTGCAATTTGGGCCATTTCACCTAACAGGGCCCTGCATCTTGCAGCGGGGCTGTGCCGCAGCGGGGAACAGGCTACCCACAGCCACAGCTGGCACCTCGCATGGAGGTGAGCCTCCATTCACAGGCTGGTATGGCGAGTGGAGCTCTCATAGGGTCCCCTCTCACCCACCGCTGCTTCTGATTGGCCCGAAAACACACTGGAAGCAGTAGGTGGCGACATTGGCATGTGTGACATGGGGCACCCTGCTCATCACAGGTAAGTGGCCCGCAGTGAGGGTATGGCCCATAAGGACCATGCAGCATTGGGTTCCACACCTCCCACAGCTGGTCCTGTCCAAAAGCAAGGAGTGCCACGCTGGTTGTTTCCATGCTGCAAGAGAAAGCTTTTCTTGAATGGTTCAGATTTTCTTCAAGAACAAGTATTACGCCTAAACCGAGTAGAACAATTTGTATTATTAAATTTTATGTGATACACAATGAGAAATATCAAAGAAAAGATGTTCAGCCTACAAAAACCCTCCCGCCACTTCCATTTCTTTGACTCCCTAGCACAGCAGGTCCTTCACCCTGGTTTGATATTCAGTCAAAAATTAGAATGATTCAAGATGATGGCTTCTGCTCCACCAGTTTTTAAGACTAGTCAAATCTTGTTCATTTTTTCCTTAAAGACTTTTTTTTGTAAACTAACCAGGAAATGAGAATGAACATTATTTTTTCCTTTTCAAAGACACAGTGAACCTGTGTGTATAAAATATTTCACATAACAAGGTCCAAATAGATTCCTGCAAGATTCCTAAAAGACACAAACCTTGCAATTCTCATAGAATCCCTAGCTTACCTTTGCTTCTTCCAACCAGGGTCCAACATACGGACATGGTGGTGTTAGCCCACCTCCAAGTCCTTGCTCTTTCCTCCATGATAGCCTGCAGTGTGGAAAAGCTGCTCCCCAACCCCAATACAACTTCCTTTACATATGTGAAGGCCCATGGTGAGAACATTCCCCATGCAACAGCTTTCTGTTCTTTCCCAACTATCATTTATAGGCAACACTCCATGTCAACAGCTGTCTGTACCTAAGCTATGGTAACATGCAAGAATCTTTCGTTTTTACCTTGACATTTGAAGGGTGCTTGTGTGCGCGCATTAGAAATTGGGATGAGTGTGGTATTGTTAAGCCAAATAAAATCAAAATACAATGATGCAGCAGGAATGGACCCAGACACACCCCTCTCACCTATGTGCACTGATCATACCAGTAATTCCCAAACTTTTCAACTAGCTGCTCCTTTGGCCTACTGGGCCATTAGCTGCGGCTCCCCATTAGGACTACAATTTGTATAGGGCAGCAGGTTTTTTGCTATGATCCACAGGTCCCCTGGCTGGTTCCCGTAGCTCCTCAGGGAGCCACGACCCACAGTTTGGGAACTGCTGGATTGTACTATGCAACCAATCCAAACATGCCAGGCCTGATCCGCCATGATTTTTGCTGCATGCATTCATAGCTTTGGCCCTACGGAGCCATTTCTCTCCAAGAAAATTAACATGTGAGGGCTTACTGGGAGCATGCAGGTCATACGTGCACTTTGGCCCACTCTCTCTGTTATCAGTGCTTATATGTTGCAGCGTAACATGGGGAGAGATCTTCCTCATGATTGGCAGCCTAGAAATAGACCTTTTGCTTTTCCCTTCTTTATCCGGTCGGTGCTGCCCTTTCTTTTTCTTGCTTACTTACTTGTTGGCAACCTTCAGTCTCGAAAGACTCTGGTATGGTGGTTCTGGAACAGCGTCTAGTGTGGCTGAAAAGGCCGATTCGGGAGTGACAATCCCTTCCACACTGGGAGCAAGTGCAGTCTGTCCCTGGTCTGTCTCCCTGGCTATGGGCCTTCCTTCTTTGCCTCTTTGCCTCAGACTGTTGGCCAAGTGTCTCTTCAAACTGGGAAAGGCCATGCTGCACAGCCTGCCTCCAAGCGGGCCGCTCAGAGGCCAGGGTTTCCCACCTGTTGAGGTCCACTCCTAAGGCCTTCTTGCTTACACATCTGCACTTAGACCACCATTTAGCAAACCTACGCACACCCAGACCTGTCATTCACTCGTTACCTTGCCATCACACATAGAGTGTGAACTCAAGGCAAGGGCAGGCAGAGATAAGCTGAGGTCAAGGTGGACAAGCACACACACACACCCGCAACACCACACTATTAGAGTATGGGCAGTACAAGAAATGGCTTTACTGGACATGAACGCAAGCCTCAGCCTAATAGCTGAAGCCCTGAGCACACTTTATAGTCAAAGAGGAAATATGGTTACCTTTTATAGAGAGAGAATATAGCCGACGATGGTGAAAAATGACAGTCCTATCCACCGAGGCATTCCAATTCTGTGTGACATTTTTGACAAGACAAGTCAGAAATCCAGGGAGATTCAGAATATGTATCATTGGTACCCACTGCTCACATGTGCTTTCTTCGTGTACAAGAAGGCTCCAGTCTTGATTTTTCTCATCAGCACTGAGATAACAATCTCACAAGAATAAAGACAGTCATAGAGAGGACAAGGAACCAATAAGGATGCTCTATATTGGAACAGTGCCCCTCCCTACGCTCCTAGCCTAGATTTTATTCTCACACCCCTGCAAGTGCCAGTTGTTGGGACAGAACACAAAGCCAAACCCACACCCGGACAAGAGAACCAGTGAGGAAAACAAAGGAAAAACTCATCTGCCCACTCCCTCCCTCTTAATTGTTGTGTCTGGCACACAGCGTTCTGAGAGTGGACGCCTGTGTGTGCGGAAGGGGAGCAGCTGCAGCGTGGTGGACAAACGAGGTCAGGCTGCAACACAAAGCCACTATTGTGCGAGGCAAGCTGCAGCTACATCGCTTCTGCTTGACGGGGTCCCACCTACGTCTCACCACGTGGCAAACTGGAGCAGGCACATGCACAGGAGGCAACTGCACACCCTGTCAAAGGAACAGACAGCACCCTCACTCATTCTCATAGGGCTCGTTCCACAAGGCATTATTTTCCAAGGCCAAACTTCAACACATACCACAGCCACGCACTCTGGAGGCCCCTTGCTCCCAAATACAAAGGGCTTAATTGCCATTTGCATGACAGGTCAATGACAAATGCAAATCTGGTCTCTGTTAACACAGCAAAGTGTTAGAATGCATATCTGAACATACAAAGCTGCCTTATACACTACATTTCCACAATGCTTCACCGTTACATCCTTGCAAAAGGGGCATGTTTTACCCAATTCAAAGAATCAAGAGCTGCTGATAACAGCCAGTGATCAGTTTAGGCATCATACAGGACTATGGTTTAATCCAAGTTCCTCACCACATCCCCTAGTCTCAGGCATGCATGCAGGGACAGGAAGCATTCCACTTCTGGTCTTAGCACAAGCCTTGATTTGCCAGAACATCCAAACCCAGCAAATCTCGGCTTCTATTAAGTTTGCATTCCAGAGCTAGCATTGTATTCCTGCTTCAGCTCTAGGCATGTTTGCAAACTGTTTAGACCAAGCCAGGAACCCCTGGATACAGACATCACATACAAATCCTGGCTTGCACAACCAAGCTATGATCAGAAGTCGATTCCTTCCTCCCAGTGCATGCAAAGCAAGAGGTGGAGGAGGGAAGCATGCACATCCATGGCTAGGGATCATCACATAGAACCAGGATTAAAACAATGTTTTTATGTGACATCTGAAGTGAGCTTGTGACACCACTGTAATGCAGCCACAAACACAGCATATGTTAGGTCATTCACTTCCAGAGAAAAACTTGCAACAATTCAGTTTTTAAAACATTGATCAGGCAACGCTAGTCCCACCTCCACACTCTGTGTCGACAGCAATACAAATACACCAATGATTCACCAATTTGCACATGTGACTATGTTTATTTATGATTAATTAGGCTCATTTATATATGCAAACAAGCCTGATTTGGCATCAATAAACACTGTTATTTGGAATTGTCAGCAAAGATGATGAACGGGTTGAAGAGACTGTCCAATATCATTTAGATGCTTCCCAAAGATGACAGCAGAATAAGAAAGGAAATTTATATATTAACCCAATGTACTCAATTTCCATCTCCCTGCATCAACTTTCCACAAAAGATATACTGAACTGCAACAGTGCACACTGGAGCTATGAAGAGCTAATAGGATCAAAGGATCTCACTCTCTAGTGATTTAATCCACTGATGCAGCTTATAATTAACTTCTTGATTGGGAGCAGTCTCCGAATGTTCTCCCACTAATTGCTCAGCTGCCTGCATTGTGCCCGAGGCTTGCTAGTGGGTCACTACTGCTGCAGGTTTTATTAGGTCCCCAACAGAGGAAGAACAGGTTCTACAAATTGCCCCCACTAGCTTATCATATGTAGCAAGTCAAGTCTTTCTGTTACTAGAACCTTCACTGACACTTGATAGGACACTTGATGGTGGGGGTGGGAGGGTGGGAATCAGATCACCTCTATAGGTACAGCAGATTGAGAAAGCAGTTACAAAGAGCTTCCTTCTTTAGAACTATGCACACATATGAAACTATACCTGGGTGCTGTCACTGTTCATCTGTACATTTATTCATATGCCCCATCCAAGGCAGGTACAATCTGTCGACAGGGTACACAGAGTGTTGATCAGTAAAAACCTAACCATGATGGTAAACCCCAAGACAAGAGCCACTTCAGGGAGGTTATGGAAGAGGGCAATGGGTGCTAGTCTGAGGCTGTCACTGCCTACAGCTGTCTCCCTGGGAACCCTGAAGAGGTTTCCCTGCCTCGGGTCTCCTCAACCCCAACACAATCCCCTCCGACGCCCTTCAGAGTCCAGCAAGCCTGGACTGCCCACACCACTCACACTACCACTATTCATGATGCATGCAAAGTAGTGTGCAGTTTAGTTATTCTGAACTGAATTAGGGACCGGAAACTATAGAATGAAGAATTAACAATGCTGGCACTATGTTCCTGGGGGCAAAGCCCGGCACTAAGCCTCCATCATACCTCCACTGTCAATTTGGGCACTACCACTGGCAGCAAAGGTTCAGGGGTTGGTGCAAACTCTTAAAGGTATGGCTCCTCTGTCAGTGCCTGATCCTGGCACCACCCCTGGGAACTTTTATTGCTTCTGCTCCTTAAAAAACGTTTGATTTTTCAACAGCAACTGGACCTGCACAAAAGGCTGTATGCTTACGGAAATGAGTGGGAATCTTGCACAGTCCTCAGCACAGAGTTAAATCTTCTCTCACACAAGTCAGTCAGCACATAAACCACTGCCAAATACTTGAGGAAATCCCCCACACACACTCAAAGCTTCTACATTTAAATATAAGGAGGCCATTCATTAAGTGCTAACATACCAACCTGCCAAAGACTTCTATGGGTGTGACAAATGCAGCAGAGCAAGTCTAAGCTAGTTTCCCCACCCCCCTCTTCAGCAGAAGAAAATCTCCAACCATCAATAAGAACTTTTCAAAATTTGACTCTTCCCTGTAAAAATTCATTCAAATTGCAAAACTTGTTGTACTAGTACCCATTTTAGTGTTTTTTTTTTTCTAATAGTCAAGAATCAGGGCAGCTTATACCATCACACACACACCCACAGACACACAGACACACAGACACACACAGAGTATATTAAAAAAGTTATTATTAATACTAGCAGAGTTAACAAGGATATAACAATTGATAGTAGCCTCTGCAAAAGCACCAAGGGCTGCAGTTTCCCTCCCCCCAATATGTATAACCGATCCCTCTACATAAAAATTGTATTTCGGCACTTCTAAGGAAGTTACATCTAGGCTGCCTTCAAGCGTGACACTGACCTCAAGCCAAGTATAGGATTATCGCCAATTACCTATCTAATGAAAAATGTCTGTCATTGCTTTCGGAAGAAACCTAGGATCACATCCGTGAGAAAGCCAGTCCTTCATGTGCATTCCACTAGTTGAAAAATCTCTGCTTTGTACATGTGTTATGTGTCTCTTACTTCCAGGACGCAAGCCTATAACCCGAGCTGATTAGAGATCTTGAAAGGGACATTGGGGTACAAGACAACTTGCAGGTATATGCAAGGAGGCAAGACAACAACATCATCTGCCAAGCAAAAAATTATCCTATATGGAATGTTTTCCCCAGCAGTTTCCTAGAACACTTATTAGAGTAGCCCCTGAAAACTATTTGGAAACTGCAAAGGGATCAAAAGGCAGGCAGGTCATTCGATCAGAACAGGACTGAAGAGAGATCAGTAATGCTGGCCCAATTAAGCGGAACGCTAGTTAGTAAGATCTGAACAGTAAGGCAAACTCCAATGCAACCTGCAGCCCTCCAGTTAGGCAACCTGACATGTCAGAAAGGCAAAGGATTGAATCTTGCTTGACGCATTTTTGAATAATATCTATATCTAGTTGATATAAGAACAGCCCCACTGGATCAGGCCATAGGCCCATCTAGTCCAGCTTCCTGTATCTCACAGCAGCCAGGGAGCACACCAGATAACAAGAGACCTCATCCTGGTGCCCTCCCTTGCATTGGCATTCTGACATAGCCCATTAGTTGATATCTACCAACTAATCCTGCAGAGTATGTACTGTACTGCAAGTTGCAACAGAACTATTCACAATTTCACAGTCTAGGCTAATTCAGTCACAGAGGAAGCCAACTTTGTCCTTAAGTCTCCAAGGATCCATTCCCAACATTTACTGGAATGATCAAGTCAACACACCTCATTTCAGAAGCTGTTGAGATAACCCAAACTCTAGTGGCATTCCATGCGCCTTTAGCAAACAGAGTAACATTCTGCTGCCTAGTCACACCATCAGTCTAGCAACTGTGGATACTGACAAACAAGTACTCAGAAAAATGGGAGTATTGTTTACACAAGTTAAACAAGTTTGCAGCAGACTCCACCAAACTATAGAGCACGTTGGAGGATATTCACACCCTAGAAGCACTTAGGACACTATCTTGGCACTGTAAAGTACCAAAATACATGCAACAATGCTACCAGCAGATCCATCTGACCTTTCTTCTGGACAACAGCCAGAGCAACAGGCCAACTCTAATACCCTCTTACCAGGCTGTAACACTCAGAGTCAAAAGGGTGACAGAGAACCAGAGAGGGCTTCCAACAAGCCAGCCAATTCCAATTAAAAACAGATGCCTCAGACTTCTAGTTTATTGCCAGATGCTAGCACTGTCCCTTAAGGAATTCCAGCAAGTCAAAATAACTTCTCTGCTGTCCTCATGCATTTCACTCTATTCCCTCACACTTCATATAATAGACCACACTGCTGTTTCTTTTCATCTTGCAGGAGATTCTTTCATATCAAGACGCTTTCTCTCCTCAAAGAAGTTTGGGCTCCTTATTCCTATCTACAAAATTCAGCCCTCCAACGATCACCTTTAAATCCAATATTCTCTTCCTTTCCATCCCAACGAACCTGAATGAATTCTGATGGTTCTTTGTCTCAGGAGGACATGGTCACCTGAATGAGGTCTAATGAAGCAAAATGTTGAGACCAGGGGCTTCTCCAACTATCTTACTGAAACCCTCAAAATACATAAAATGTATGCAGCTCCACATATGACAGCTGGGCACAACCACACTTTAAGAACCCTTGGAACAAGGTCCTTCTTTCTCAGTGCCCACATTTACTGGCCACATAAACTGCCCACATCTACTGGCAGGGTCTTTCCAGGGTTTCAAGCAGGGGTCATCCCCAACGCTACCTGGAAGTTACAGAGATTGAGCCTAGTTTTCAGAGCTTCACAACCCCCTTCCAAGCTGCTCACAACCAATTTCAAGAAGCCCTGAACTAAGTAGTTGGTTGAGTGTATGTAATCCCCCTAACTTGCAATATGAAGCGATACATGTTTAAGTCGTCAAACATATCAAGACTTGCACATCAAAGTAGAAAACAGTCTGGTTAGATCCATCCTGTAGGTTGTGTCTTGTTTTTTTTACTCCTAACGAACTCAATTTTATTTCTATGCACCACTTTTAAACAAAGAGCTCTCAAAGCAGCTTACATAACAAAGTAATGTGATGGTTCTTTGTCCCAGGAGGACTCAAGTGACTTTTTTAACATGCAAAGAAGGTTGTTTCAAAAGTGTTCCACCAGTTAGTCAACAGATGTACAGCCCATTTGACCACATGCATAGATCAAGCCAGGCCAGCCAATCCATGAAGCTGACTGAGGCAGCAGATTGGCAGATAGTACACCAAGCCATCTGCCCACTCACCCCCATTGCTGCTGCTCCTCCTCCCTCTCCCTGTATCAGAAAAGGAATAGGGGGGAGGGCAGAAGGAATGTGGAGAATAGGAGAGTGATGGACTAGAGAGTCTCCACTGCATCATCAAGTATCGGGGCACAGCTTTTGACATGTGACCTTATGGGCCAGGGCATCTTGTCCCAAGGTCAAGCCAGAGTTTTTGAGCCAGCATGAGAGCAAGGAGGAAAATAAGATTCTCCTGTAAAGCTGAAATGAAAGCCTGTATTGCCAGTGCTACCCGATAATTAGGCCTAAGGGATCATCAGAGGCAGAGCTGATATTTATGAACAGCGACCGTCATCCGTTTCCCATCCTTTCGGTCAAGACCAGATGCTGAACAGGCAGAAGTTTATCTAAATGGAAATAGTTGTGCTGGACTGCACTCCATGTAGCTTCTTAAAGCTATTGCAACTAAGCTCTAGTACACGTACATGAAATCATCACAAATGGTCTCCTCTGCCCCAAGTTTACTATCCTGCTATTCTCTTACCTTTCTTTCAGCATCTCTTTTGCATCCATTCCTAGACTATGAACCCTTCAGGGCAGAGATATGTCCTCTCATCTATTGTAAATCAATTATTATCACACCACCACTGCTTTACAACACATAATACTAAGTGATGCTTTACAGTTATGGAACACAGGAGTGTTTTTGACTTCTAAACCTGAAAAAATGCTAAAGTATCAGAATGAAATTGTACTCAGCATTCATATTTCCATTTTGCTGCATGAATCTCTGAACATAAGAAGAGCCAAAGGCCCATCTAATCCAGTTTCCTGTATCTCACAGTGGCTTACCAGATACCTCAGGGAGCATGCAAGGCAACAAGATACCTGCACCCTGTTGTCTCTCCCTTGCATCCGACATTCTGAGGTAGCCTACTTCCAAAACCAGGAGGTTGCATATAACCATCATGGCTTGTAACCTGTGATGGGCTTCTCCTTCATAAATCTGTCCAATTCCCTCTTAAAGGCATCTAGGCTAGATGCCATCACCACATCCTGTGGCAAGGAGTTCCACAGACTAATCACACACTGGGAAAAGATATTTTGTTTTTTTCTGTTCTAACACTCCCGACACGCAACTTTAGCTCCCTTTCACCTATCTGCACTGCACCTGCCCTCATCTCTTCAGAACCAACTCAATACGCTCACCCAGAGTCTCTGCCAAGCATCTGGAATCCTGCTCTGCTCCACACCTAAAATTCCTGCTCTCGGGGCAGCAAGAAGTACAGAGGAAAAGACAGTGCTCCTCTACCTTCCATAGCTGCTCAGTAGGTGGAATTTCAGATAGTGAAGCCCTTCTTACTCCTGCAGGGCAAGCTGCAGCTACCCCAATTCCACCTTCTACTCTACCAACAACAGAAGCTCTTGTACCCCTGGCCTCTTTTCCCCCTTTCGGATGCTTGCACCTCAAGCACCCAAAACGGTTCTTCCACCACACTCACCATCTGCCTTGTGTCGGACAACCAACCGAGTTTGTTGTTGGCAACCTTCAGTCTCGAAAGACTATGGTATCGCACTCTGAATGGTGGTTCTGGAACAGCATCTAGCGTGGCTGAAAAGGCCGAATCGGGAGTGACAATCCCTTCCACACGGGGAGCAAATGCAGTCTGTCCCTGGTCTGTCTCCCTGGCTATGAGCCTTCCTTCTTTGCCTCTTTGCCTCAGTCTGTTGGGCAAGTGTCTCTTCAAACTGGGAAAAGGCCATGCTGCACAGCCTGCCTCCAAGTGGGCCGCTCAGAGGCCAGGGTTTCCCACCTGTTGAGGTCCACTTCTGAGGCCTTCAGATCTGTCTTGCAGATGTCCTTGTACACAGCTGTGGTCTACCTGTAGGGCGCTTTCCTTGCACGAGTGCTCCATAGAGGAGATCCTTTGGGATCCGGCCATCATCCATTCTCACAACATGACCGAGCCAAAGCAGACGTCTCTGTTTCAGCAGTGCATACATGCTAGGGATTCCAGCTCGTTCCAGGACTGTGTTGTTTGGAACTTTGTCCTGCCAGGTGACGCCGAGGATGCATCGGAGGCAGCGCATGTGGAAAGCGTTCAGTTTCCTCTCCTGTTCTGAGCGAAGAGTCCATGACTCGCTGCAGTACAGAAGTGTACTCAGGACGCAAGCTCTGTAGACCTGGATCTTGGTATGTTCCGTCAGCTTCTTGTTGGACCGAGTCTTCTTTGTGAGTCTGGAAAACGTGGTAGCTGCTTTACCGATGCGTTTCTTTAGCTCAGTATCGAGAGAAAGAGTGTTGGAGATCGTTGAGCCAAGGTACACAAAGTCATGGACAACCTCCAGTTCATGCGCAGAGACTGTGATGCAGGGAGGTGAGTCCACATCCTGACTACCCTGAAAAAGATGAGACCACACCAACTGCCAGAGGCCAGCCATGACCTTGGTCTTTCTGGGACACAGACACAAAGCACTCATTAAAATGCATATAGCTGGCAGCAGGTCTCGGGTATAATTAGGACATTGCCCAAGGACAGCGATCAAGGGTCGCAAGAGAGAGCATTCACTGTAGATGTATCTATGCCTTTGTGCACAAGCCAAGCCACTACAGCCCAATTAAAAAAAAATAAAGAGTAAAGGAAAGAAAGTGGGAAGAGGGCCAGCTGCAAGAAACTCGCATATTGAACCAAAACACTCCTCTGCAAAGGCACAAGCAACCTAGCATGACAAGCAGATGGGACAGCCGCTCCTTCCAACTCGTTACAGGAAAACAATACCACACCATCGTCTGGCAGGCTGGGATGCCAGAGGCCTCTACTTACAAAGCTAATAGGTGCTGAACACAAAGTGTTGCCAGGAGAAACCTAGAGGAATAGGAAATGGAAGCCTTGGGTGGGGAAGAACGAAAGAGCGGGCTTTCATTTTCCGTAATGAGTTAAAGTACAGGGTATAACTGGCACCATCGGGTGAATGAAGGTTAAAATTGTCTTTCCAAAGCCTTGAGCGAAATCAAGGCCAGCGTAGAGGCTCCAGGGAAGACAGGAAGAGAAGGTTGGAAACTTTTTTTGTTGAAAAGTGGTACATAAATGTTGTTAATAACAATACAAAGTAGAATCAAGGGAACCAGTGGCATTCCTCATCACTGTAGCGCCCAGGGGCATACCTCTAGGGGTAGCTCCCCCCACACCTGGAGGTGCTGCCCCTCAGCGCCTGTTACCTCCCCTCAGACAGCTGGAGAGACCGCATGTGCCCCCTGACCTTCAAAGGCCTTCTAGAGGCTGAAAATTGTCACTTTTGGTTTTCAGCCACTTGGTCGTCTGGACATCCCACCAGGTACGTCACTGAAGGGAACAATTCAAGACAGCAGTACTTTACTAGCCTACAAATGGCCATAAACTCTTGAATGGCTAGGACCGATAAGCCCAGGGCAGTCAGATCAGTTTCAGCTCTTCCTTATTCCACAGCTGTGATAAAATGTTGCTCCACAATTTCTCATCCATTTGCAGGTCCTATGCCATGAAGTGACCCAGAATGAGACACAGACTTACCTGCTGCATTTTTTCCAGGTCGAGGCTGGGCCTACTGACCTTGTCTCCATAGCCCTGTCGGTGTCGTTTACATGGCATTGCTTGGTCAAAGCTGGCACCAACACTGGTGAAGATTAAGGGTCGGGATGTCGGGGTCCGTACCAATGGCTGGAGTCTCTTGGGAGGGGAGGCACTGAAGAGCACTGGGCTGGGGCTGGCATGCAAGCCCTCTGCTGATTCTACGACAGGCCGGAAGGACATGCCACACAAGTTCTTCACTTCCTCATCACTGGAGGAGGTATTATAGTTGTCACCACAGCAGGTAAGTCGGTTGACCTGCGACCACTTTCGCTTCTCAGCAGCAAATTCATGGCTGATACATTCCAGCTCCTCTTCAGAGCTATGGCGGTCCAGACCAGTAGGAAAATGGGCCCTCACTTTACAGCACTGGTTTTCCTGGTTCTGTAGCTGATTGTTTGCCAGCGGGGTCAAGGTGCAATTCCGTCTTCTCTCTGAAGAAATGGACAAAGAACATGAACAATCTTGGTCATTGATGCCACATGACTTGACTCAGTTTACCCACCTCCCTCCCATCAAACGACTTCAGCATCCTTGCTTTCTAAACAGGGATGTTTATAGGAAATCATCAATCACCCCAGATCTTATTTTACGCATTACACTTGAACAGCATGGCTGCATTCTTGGGAGTTGGGTATCTCATGTATATTCAAAGGCAGCGGGGCAGGAGAAGGAGAAAGAATTTATATCTCATCTTTTTCTGTTGGGAAACAACCCAAGGGGTTTTGTAAGATATAAAGCCATAGAAACAAGTCCAAATACTATACAGATGTACAACAGAAGCAGAATATAACAAAAGTAGAAGGTGTAGCATAAGAATAATACAAAATTATATGGTCTCCATTAGCAGAGATTTAACTATCAAAGACTTGAAGAAAAAACAAAAGTGTGCAAGCATCAGGGAATAGTCCTCAAAGACACTTTCACAAATGTTCAAGGTCTGAGTGTGGCTGTGGGGAGCAGAGCTTTGGGACAAATTCTGCAGCAAGAACTGTAACATCAGAAGAAGCATTCTTTTTTTCCAAAGGAACTTCACTGAGTAGGGAGGATCAGGTTCAGCAACAGGCAAACTGAGAAACCTGCCTGGGAGCACTGTCTTTCCCAAGAGCTATCTGAGAAACAGCACGTTACCTCATTTTACATTAAGGCTCCAGCCCAATGCAAGTTTTACCAGGGAGTAAGTCCTACTGAACACATAGCAAGACTTAACTGTTGAGTAAACATGCAGAGGCTAACATTCTCCATATATCTCTTAGCTCTGTCAGAAAGAAACATGCAAGCAACTTGGAAAAGAAAAAAGGAGTTTAGTAAGCAAACACAACATGAAAAAGGAGAACAGACATGGGTCAAATAGTTAAAACAGAACCTGAAATTTAACAAAACACAGATCTGGGAATTAAGAAAAATGCAGTTATTAGGATTGGAGGCACAACACAAAGCACACGTGTATATTCAAACTAGTCAGCAATTTCTATGTTATTTCGGGGGCTTGATATTTTACCCTTCCACTTGCCAAATCCAAAAGACAAGAATTCTGGGGCTAGTCTATTGAACTTCCCTTGGCCATGGTGAGATGGAATGACTTGAGCAATAGATAGGTGTGGACAACACCCAGCAGAATGCGTTTTCTGCTTAACTAGCTAGAGCCAGAAGTGTGGTTATAAAATATGCACCAGATCCAAAACAGTCATCCCAGCCCAGACAAGCCCCTTGCGGATCTACATCTGTTATCTACATCAGTTAAAGAGCTGGCACAGATTTAAGCAGACCTATGGGGTCAACAGAGCAGCCAGAGAGGTTAAGTAAATTTTTTCTTTATTTACCTCTCCTGGCTGACCTGGTCCCCAGTGGGCCCAAAAGATGCTCTGCAGCAGTATAAGTGACCATGTACCATCTAGGCTGGCCCAGGATAAGATTGGGCCATAAGTCCTACAGTCCCAAGCACAACACATATTCTTCCCAGTTATTGAAACAGATTTACCTCTGTCAATCTGAGCAAGTTCCTGGTTCTCTCCTTCAGAATCATCACTGTCGTCCTCATCACTTGGAGGGTAGGAAATCTAGGAGAAAAGCAAAATGTCTTTTTTTTTTTAAATCATTGAGTCACACACACATCCTTCCACCACCACCCTCAGAACACACACCCTATTGCCCTAACGAGCATGTCTTCTCCAAAAGGAGCACATAAATAGACAAATCCTGTCCCCAAAGGGTCTCCAAATTCACCAACTTGTATAATTAGTATCTAAAGCATTTCTGATAGATCCTGTTCAATCTTTCCTCAAAGTCCTCCACGGAAAAGAAAACCATTCCATCGTCTACTCAATTGCTCTTGTAACGGGAATTTTTCGTATGGTTAAGTTCTGCTGCTTAGATTCATGGTTTCTTCTCAGGTGGAGAAAGTGAGCAAATTGTTTCCTGGCTTCCCCTGCCCACCTCTCCTACATTTTTAAAGGCCAACAATAATCTTCCTCCCGCCCAACAGTTCCTTTACTACTTCTTCACTCAATTTGTTTAGTGGATCCTTCATTATCTTTATAGACCTTTTCTGTATCCTTTCCAGGTTACTTTACTACAAACCTAATACTCCAGCAAAGATCTCAGTATTGAGTCAGAGAGTGCTGCCTTTTACATCTTGTAAATTGTTCTACCTACACTAAAATGTGTATATATCACCACCTAACCCTGCTATAGCAATGTTAGCACCATCCTCTCCCCAACCACAAATATACCTTGCCAATAATTGCCTAAGACCTTGCCAATAACCCCAAGACCAAAACGCTCAGCAACCCTACTTCCACAATCTCTGCACCCAACATCTATAACCCAACTTCCCAAATAGTACTCTGTATCTAATGTACAATCCAAAAATCATTTCAGCCTTTCTGTGTGGTGGGAACACAAACACACCTCAAACAAAACAATAACTGTTCATATTTGTGTGGTGCTCTCTTAAAATGCTCCAAGAACATTATATGCATTACCTTAACCATCCTGAAAAGCAGCACTTGAAAAACAGGCAAATACTCTTATTCCCACATTATAGGTAGGGAAGCCAAGGCCTCCCAAAATAATTATTTCCCCAGCCAGCATGAGATTTCTCTCTCTCTCTCTCTCTCTGGCTATTAATTCATAGCCAGCATGAAATTTCTCTCTCTCTCTTACTCTCTGCTCTAACCACTAGACACAAAACTAGTCTCTTACAAATCAGCCAAGCCTATAACTATGTTCAACAATCTAGTACAGCATGCAAAGTGTTTTCTCAGCACTCATATAACTAGAGAATGAGTTCCCTTCCACCTCTGAACTACACCTGTCTTGATCAGCATGTACAGTAATAAATCTGTGGAACTCCTTACCACAGATGTAGTACTGGCACCTAGAAGTCTAGATACCTTTAAAAGGGGATTGGACAGATTTATGGAGGAAAAGTCCATCACAGGTTACAAACCATGACTATAGGCTACCTCTGAAACTCGTAAGTTGCATATCTTGAATGCCAGATGCAAGGAAGCGACAACAGAATACAGTTATCTTGTTGTCTTGTGTGCTCCCAGAGGTATCTGATGGGCCAGTGAGATACAGGAAGCTAGACTAGATAGAACTTACACCTGTTTAATGGACTCTTCTTATTTGTCTCCTGTGAGAAGAACATAAAAAAAATCTTATCTTCAATATAAATAGAGGTACCACAATTTATACATTTATAGATGTATTCAAAGATGAAACTTTTAAAATGTTATGCCTTTACATCTTGTTGGAACAATATTTTTTTTTTACAGAAAATTTAGGTCTGAAAAGTATCAGAATGGCATTTTCCACAAGACACTACATGCATCACACACCCTTGTCATTTTATTAAGATGTGGTTCTAGGCAGGCATGAGGAAGAGAACACACAACTGCAAGATGCGCTAAAGCAGCAATTTTCAACCTTTTCCATCTCATGGCACACTGAGAACTGTCAAGGCATACCATACTGCTGGTAGGGGGCTCACATCCCCCAATGGCCCTACAAATAAATGAACCCCCCCCCCCCAAACTCCCACGGCACACCTGCGGACCATTCACAGCCATGACACATTGGTTGAAAATGTGCTATAGTGCAAAGTGCTAAAGGCTCAGAAACTAGGAGGCCAGACTGGCCAAGATCCACTTTCCAATTCCATAATTTCCATTCATTTGTTTTGATGTTTTTGAATAATAGTTTGTAGTTGCCAGTGGCAGAATACGTACAAAACATAAACCAGAAAAAACTGAAATCTTAACAAAAATACTGGTTTCTGTACATTTTCTTTGGTGAAATACAGCATCATCTTTGGTTTGGTGTGGATAAGACCAAAGAAGTTGTATGCAAATTATACATTCACTGCTGCAGCTCGGGAAGTAATGAAGCATTTCCACAAGTTGCCAGCTCTCGGCATGTCCTCTGGGAAAAGTCATGCGACATAATATGACTTATTGCTGGAAAGTGTTCCTGACAGCTTTTATTTTCATATGCCCACTTCCAATGCATCTCACATACCTGCGTCGCTACAGCGCAGCTTATGAAGACAATCCCTTTGCTTTCTGTTGTTACAAAATGTAGAACCCCCTACAGAGTGAGTGAATGAATGAATGAATGAAGGGCCAGATTCTTCCTAGCCCATCTCCTGTACCTACTGACATGTAGCTATGGCTAAATTGCATTGTGGGCCTTGTTTTTCCAAGCAGCAGAAAGCAGACTGGACGTCTTTTTTCTTCTACTGGCTGCTAAAAGGCACACGAGCAAACACAGGAGGTTAGGTTGCATCTCAAAGGCCACAAAAGTGGCACCAGACACATGCCTACCTCAATATGGGCAAAACTAAGTTCCACCACTTTTATGTCATCGTCTTCAGATTGGAGTTTGTGATCTGCCAAGGTTGCTCCACATACAAAAATCAAATATATAATCATTACTACAAGCATGTTAAGGGAATCTTACAACCAGATAAGAGGTTACTGACTGGCAGATTTCCTAGTCTGACCCCCACCCTACCCGCAGCTGCTGACACAACAGAATACATGCAGCAGCAATCTCTGTATAGCATAGGACTGCCACAGGTTGGCTACACTGAAGATAGTAACTGGCCCAAGGTCAACCACTAGGGTGCAGTGCTTTGAATTTGAATCTTCCCAGGTCTGGGGTGTGATGCTAGTTCACCTCCTAATGGTGTACCCTGGCTAGCACGAAAGTGTGAGCTAAATATTAATATATTAACAGTATTTATGAAGCAGCAATCAGCTGGCAGCCAGACCACATCATAGATTTCCAGGCTTTTTAAAACATGGCAATGGAAAAGCAAAATGGGCCTTTTCAGGCCCAAATGATGAGACAGATCGGGAACATCATTAGAATCTGCCAAATCAATGTCGAAGGGCTCAGTAGATCTAAGAGCCAATACATCTCCAAATTTCCATTAGAAAGGAATATAGATATGGCAATCCTTCAAAAGACACACATAGAAAATGAAGCAGAGGCAAGAGGCCACCTACCATCGCAGTTATGGTGCAGCAACATATATCAGAAGAAACATAAAAAACACCTCTCTAATGTCAACCTCCACAAACAATATACATGAAGTTGTTTCTAAACTAGGTGATCTCACAATAGTGAACATCTATAAGCCACCTCAGATACTCTGGCCACAGCACTTTCTGAGCATCAAACCACACCCTACAATTTATGCAGGCGATTTTAACAGTCATCACATCAACTGGAAATGTCGCTCTTCGGACAAAAATGGGGAATTGTAACTCAACTGGGCTGCTGTAAACAAACTGATTTTTGATGCCAAAGACAAGGGCACGTTTCAATCTGCAGCTTGGAAATGCAAAACTAACCCAGATCTATGTTTCGCCTCAGAAGACCTAAATTTGCAGCCAGTCCCTATAATCAGGAAAGCACTGGACAAATTCCCACACAACCAGAACTGCTCTGTTTTGCTTGAAAGTGGAATTCAGATTCCTTTAATTCACTCCACTGCCAGACCCAGATGGAACTTCCACAAAGCCAATTGGCCTAAATTTGCCAAAAATCTTGACAGGACCGTACAATGGATTCCACCTACAAGCCAACATTATCAAAGATTCGCGAGGACAATAATTGCCACAGCAAAAAGAAACATCCCCCGAGGATTCAGACAAGAATACATCCCAGGACGGAATGAAGAGAACGAAGAACTTTATCAGACCTTCCTACATAGCGGTGATCCAAAGATTGCCAATACATACATACATGTTGGCAACCTTCAGTCTTGAAAGACTATGGTATTGCGCTCTGAATGGTGGTTCTGGAACAGCGTCTAGCGTGACTGAAAAGGCCAATTCGGGAGTGACAATCCCTTCCACACCTGGAGCAAGTGCAGTCTGTCCCTGGTCTGTCTCCCTGGCTACGGGCCTTCCTTCTTTGCCTCTTTGCCTCAGTCTGTTGGGCAAGTCTCTTCAAACTGGGAAAGGCCATGCTGCACAGCTTGCCTCCAAGCGGGCCACTCAGAGGCCAGGGTTTCCCACTTGTTGAGGTCCACTCCTAAGGCCTTCAGATCCCTCTTGCAGACGTCCTTGTATCACAGCTGTGGTCTACCTGTAGGGCGCTTTCCTTGCACGAGTTCTCCATAGAGGAGATCCTTTGGGATCCGGCCATCATCCATTCTCACGACATGACCGAGCCAACGCAGGTGTCTCTGTTTCAGTAGTGCATACATGCTAGGGATTCCAGCTCGTTCCAGGACTGTGTTGTTTGGAACTTTGTCCTGCCAGGTGACGCCGAGGATGTGTCGGAGGCAGCGCATGTGGAAAGCGTTCAGTTTCCTCTCCTGTTCTGAGCGAAGAGTCCATGACTCGCTGCAGTACAGAAGTGTACTCAGGACGAAAGCTCTGTAGACCTGGATCTTGGTATGTTCTGTCAGCTTCTTGTTGGACCAGACTCTCTTTGCGAGTCTGGAAAACGTGGTAGCTGCCTTACCGATGTGTTTGTTTAGCTCGGTATCGAGAAAAAGAGTGTCGGAGATCATTGAGCCAAGGTACACAAAGTCATGGACAACCTCCAGTTCATGCGCAGATACTGAAATGCAGAGAGGCGAGTCCACATCCTGAACCATGACCTGTGTTTTCTTCAGACTGATTGTCAGTCCAAAATCTTGGCAGACCTTGGTAAAACAATCCATGAGCTGCTGGAGATCTTTGGCAGAATGGATAGTGACAGCTGCATCGTCGGCAAAGAGGAAGTCACGCAAAAAAGATTGCCAATGACCTTCTACATAGTCTGGATGCAGCCTGACACAAGAAATGGGAACATCTAACATCATTAAATTTCAGCAAATCAAGCAGGAAAGCTTGGAGCCTTTTAAGGGAACTGGGTGGTGCCAGTCAACCTGCACGACAAATACCCAGTGTAACCCCTGATCAAGCAGCCTCTCAAGTTGTATCCCGTTCCAAAGCCCCAAGGGGTAAAGTGCACTCTACCACCCACAAGAGAGCCCTTACAGCTTTTCAGTGGTCATCCCAAACACATCCCGAATTTTCCCACCCATTTTCAATCAACAAAATAAACACAGCTATCAACAGTCTGAAGTGTGGCAAACTCCTGGCTTTGACGGCATCCATCCTGAGTTTTTCATACATTCCGGGAGACACACAAGGAAGTGGCTTGGCAAATTCTTCTCGGACATACTTTCTAGTGGACCTCTTCCACCGGAATTTTAAAAAGCTAAAGTAATATCAGTTCTGAAATCCAGTAAACCGCAAGACAAGAGTAGACAGTTATCACCCAATTGCCCTTCTGAGCTCATGTTACAAACTTTTGAAGAAACTAACCAAAAACAGGATTGGTCGTATAATAGATGAACATCTACCTGTAGAACAAGCGGGCTTTCAACAAAATCATAGCTGTGTCAACCAGGTGTTGAGCTTGGCAAGCTATACTGAGGCTGGCTTTCAACGAGGTTTAAAAACTACAGTTGTATTTATCGACCTAACTGCAGCATATGACACCGTGTGGAGGGAGGGTCTGCTATATAAATTGTGTCACTTCATCCCCTGTAAAAGCTGTATCGATCAGTCAACAATATATTAAGTGACAGATCTTTCCAGATCATACAAATGCAAGGGGGACAATGCAAGTCAGGCAAGAAGGCTAAACAACGGCCTCCCACAAGGCTCTGTAATGGCACGCACACTATTTAACCTGTACATCTCAGACTTGACAGTAACAAGGGGACATAAATTTGGATATGCCAATGACTTGGCTCTAGCAGTGCAGGGGAAAATATGAAGGTGCTGGATGGCCTCCTCTCAGAAAACCACAAGATCCTGGGATAATATTTTGCTGACTGGAGGTTAATATCCAGTATCAGCAAAACGGTGACTACATGCTTCCACCTTAACAATAAGTTAGTTAATGCAGCCCCAAAGGTCTATCTAAATAACAACCTACTCCCTTACAATCCTCATCCAAAATATCTTGGAGTAACTTTGGACCAGACTCTCTCTTATATGTGACACTTCGAGAACAAGTCCGCAAAAATCAATACCAGGAAAAACATACTCCAGAAATTAACAGGAACAGGATGGGCAGCTTCAGCCACTACTCTCAGAACATCAGCATTAGGATTGATCTACTCCGCAGCAGAATACTGTGCTCCAGTATGGCTTTTAACAGCTATCACACTAGCAAGATTGATGCCAGATTAAATGAAACCATGAGGATCATAAGCAGCTGTATAAGACCCACTTCTGTCTGTTGGCTCCTTGTCCTTGAGCCACATAGCAGCAGCACCAGCCTATGTGGGTCTATGGAGACAAGAGGCTTTAGTGAAAGAATATAGAAAAATCACCAACAACCCACTTTTACCAGTACATGCTGATCCTCCTCATCTATCAATCAGTAGGCGTAAATCCAGGATTCTGGATTCTTCTCTGGCACTCACACAACAATTTCAACATCAATGCCCAATGGAAAGTTAAATGGGCAGTCAAATGCCCAGAAACGGGTAGATATATAGACAGTCCTACACTTAAGGTGCCAGGTTTCAACTTACCTCACCAGCACTGGAAAACTTTGAACAGGATCCGTACCCTACATGGTGTTAGTCAGGACTCAATGTTTAAATGGGGGCTAGTATCTGCCCCACAGTGTGACTGCAGGTTCTCCTGCCAAACCAATAAACCACATTGTGTCTGGCTGCAAACTGAGGGCGTATACTGGCCCATGGTCTGACTTTTTCAATGAAGGTAACGCTGTCCTTGACTGGCTGGACAGTGGCATTTTATCTAGTCTAATTAATGTATAAGTCCATGTATTATACGCCATACACTAAATAAAAAATTCCCAGGCCAAGACACTCTCTATCCATTGTATTACACTGCTTTTTTTAAAAAAAGTGATCATGACAGTTGTAGAAAGATTTTAGCCGAGTTCTGTGCTCTTCAGTCTGCACCATCACCTTCCCTTCTACACTACCAAGTAGCAAACCTCTTTGTGCTCTCTCTTACATAAGGTTCTCTCACTGCCAGTGTGACAGGGAAACTAGTCACATCTATATTAAACATTAACAGAGGTTAAGATAACATTTCGGATATTTCATATCAATCTCTTTCTTAAGGAAAAGTTCCCTCATTCCTTACGCAACTCAAGACACATAAGCTTGAAAATATGTACAATTTATGCACCTTAAAAGGTGTCAGAATGGAAAAACCTACATGACTCGACCACAAGGGAGTCACACCAACACCACAAACAATAGAAGAAGCACATTTGATGTGAAGTGTCAATGAGTTTTAAAAAGTGAAAAGCAATATGCACCATAGGCTGGGCACCAGTGGTTGGTTTGGGTGAGGGGCTCCTGCCAAGAAGCTAGACAGTTATTCAATGTAATTCAATGTTCAGGGTAATGTACATACTTCCCCTCCTTTCCTTTTATCAGACAACAACCCTGAGCAGTGGGTTACATTGAAGATAGCATCAGGCCCAAGGTCACCCAGTAGGCTGTAGAGCTTTGAACCTGAATCTTTCCAGGTCAAGACAGACTGTAACCACCATATTACTCTTTTAATAAAATGATCGTGACAGCTGTAGAAAGGTCTAAGCAGAGAAACCTTAATAAGGCTAAAGAATCTCTTCAAGCATTTTCCAGAAGTATCAATAAACCCAGTCTCTTCACAGCCTTAAAACAGGTCATTCTCGCTCCCTGAGGAACTGTAGTTCTGTAGGCATGTAACTTTCACCAAACTATAATTCCCTGGATTCTTTGAAGCAAGCATAAAAATTATGTCTGTGGCAGAGGTATGATTGTTCTGCTTGTCTAAGGTCCCAATACAATGTGGAGAAGAAGGAAGTGGTTTCCTAACTAAAGAGATAGTTCTAGCTCTTCATGAAGAAGTGTCTAAGCATTTGTGGGATGAAAGAAAGAGTACATGTGCATCTGGTTACATGCAGCTGTCCAAACCCATTCTATATGCCTGTAGCCCCCACCCACCCACACACCCCCATACAGGGAGATGGATAAGATGGGGGATGGATAGGGTTGAAGTTATTATCCATGAGGACCGTGCAAAGTGCTGGATCAGAGACATGCTATGGCTGGTTACAGGATTCCCTGCAATACTGGTTTTTAGATTCAGATTCTGAATCTGAATCTACTGGTTTTTTATCTCAGTAGGAAAATGAGGCTCTATTTATTTACAGAATGAAACTTTGCTGTAACTGGAGGGCTGCAGCTGCAGCTGCATCAACCTCTCTCACGCTTTCAAATAGTTTCACCCACACTCAAGGCAGAAAAATTCTCAAGTTTCATCCAACAGTTACTTTTCCCACCAGAGCACAGGACAATAAAGCCTAGGGAAATGGAGTGTAACGTCTAGAGATATTTACCTCTGCCCTCTCCCCCACCCACCCCCTAGTGTAGAGAGAAGAGCAGTCAAGTATGCAGACTTGAGAGGCACTCTCAATACAAACCATAGCTAGAAGATGAAGTTTATTTCTAGCTCCAGCAGTCCGCATTCAAACAGATTCTCTCAAGCAGGACTTTCTGAAGGACCCATCAAGCACAACTGAAGGATGAGCTCAGCTGTGTAGCCAGTCGCTGAAGCTTCACTCAACAGAAAATGTCAAACAGCCATAACGAGCCACAAAAAAATCATGCGCCAGGGACAAGCAAAGAAGCTATCAGTCACAAAGCAAAAGAAAAGAGTTGGCTGGAGTTGAAAGTCAGGAGCTGATCCATTCAGGAAGAAGCTCTTTGGTCCAAGAGCAGCCAGCTGCCAACTAGCACCACTTGGATTCTTCCACAAAAACATGTACAAGAAAGATAGAGGTCTAAATTGTCCAATATGCACTGGTGACCAAGACTTAAGGGTGTCCCCATGTTATGGTCAGCCACATCTGCAGTTTCATACAAGGGAAGTCTGCCTGGGCTTGTGCTTTCATGATATCTCTGTTCCAACTTCCAGAATGGAACCTGGACACAAGTAAGGTACTACCAGTAGTAGCCTGGAGTAATAGTAGCCTGGAGTAGTTAGAAAAAAAAAAAGAGAGACATGAGAGGTTTAGAAATAAAAGTTGCTGAGTGTCACAATTAAGTGGATTATCTGGCATTGTGCCCTGTATAAATATTAAAGAAAAGCAGGTCCAACCTACAAGTTCACTTACTTTAGAAAGGAAAGTAGGGAAGAATAGCCAGGATAAGTGGTATAGCTAATGGGGGTAGGGGTATATTGTCACAGATACCATGCCTTGGGGGGGGGGATGTCAAGTAAGCCCCTGCTGTGACTGTAATGTGTACAGGAGGGTCCTCGTATCCACGTATTTAGGGGGCCCATGCGCTCATTAAGGTGATTTAAAGGCTTATCCAAACACAAATGTTCTTCCTTTACAGAGTCACCATAAGCATACAAGCTTATAATGACCCACAGACTGACTACCGGCAGCCAGAACACTTGAATAAACTAGGCTGAGGTGAGAAGGAAGCCGAAGTTAACCGCTTGATACTTGATAGGTCCCGACACATGATACAGCCCATTAGCACAGCTGGGGCATCACGACTCTCTTTGAGGCAAGACCAACACCAACACTGGCCTTGACAAGATGCATCCTATTGAAGCATTTTGTTCAGATGTCAGATCTGTGGTCATTAAAAAAACACTAACATATGATGTCTTACAAGACCTCCAGAGAATGCTTGTGCTTTGGCAAACCTCCATGGAGGTTTGCTGAGAGTGACACTGTTGTGTGGGTGGAGGGGGGAAATGGCAGCATGTCTGTTCTTGCTTGTCAAATTCTTCTACCATCCATCCACTGCACTTGGCATCTACTCCCCTGCCTAAATACCACTGCCACACAAGAAATCTAAATTCCAGGCCATTCCTTCTATAGCCTACACTAGCTATAGTCCTAAAGATAGCATCCTTGTCCAGTAATTAATCTTCTGCTATCTCCCATGTATGTAGATTTAAGACAGTATTGCTGATGAAATATTAATGGCCTCACTTAACTACATCTCTATTGAAAATAAATTTTTTTTTAAAAAGAAGATTATGGGAACTAATGTGGGGATGGCAGATATCTGCATGAAGTGTCATACTTGCCAGGAGTCAGATTCTTGAAGCAAGTTTACTGTGAACAAGGCAAGAACATCACATTTGCTAGACTTTTCTGGCCAAATCATGCTGATTAAAAAAACTTGCAATTCTCTTACATTCAGATTTTCTACCAAAGGAAGATTTTAGTCATGCACAAAAGACAGAGGGCCCTGCTCATAAGTCAGTCTTCATTTGGTTTCAGTACAGCAAGTCCTCACTGACAGTCGAATCCTATGCATGTAAACTCAGAAGTAAGTCCCATTATGAGACTTGCACTCAGGTAAGTGTGGATAGGAAGGCAGCCTTAAAGTGGTAGATAGGTTCCTGGAAGTTAAAACTTTATAACAAAACCAGTTTTACCATAGGCCAAGTGATGTACGTAAACAAGAGTTACATTCCCATAGCAGATTTCTGAGCACAAAAGCCATCACCAAACGTCTAAAGATCCAAAACACTTCTAATATTAAACAGCAAAATAAATGTGCGCTTTCTGGGCTGGAGAAACCCCACACAGACATGGGGAGAACATGCAAACCCCACACAGACATTGGCCCAGCCAGGAATTGATTTTTTTTTTCTTATCAACTTTAACAAAATGACTTTTAAAAATTTGAAGTGAGAACTTGCTGTATAAGAAAGAAGGTCTTTAAAAAAGAGATCTTGCACTTAAACCTGTCTCTTTGGTCCTAGCATCACAATCGGAAATTGCTACAAGGACATGCGGAATGCAATTTATTCCCTGAGCTGCACACAGTTTTCTCCTGGGGGGGGGGGGGCCATGCCACTAGTAAATCATTAAATATTTGTGCCAAGCAGAGATCCATTGGCATAAGGCCAGTATTTCAATGACTCCCCCCAGTGTTTCCTAGACCACACACCTAGATATTCACATTCTGAGAGCACTAGGCACAAACCGTGTCATTGAGAACCGTGCTTCTGCCTCTATCACCCTCTGCAAGTGAAGCCTGAGGAACACTGCCACTTTTACCTCCAGGAGATTCTGGGTTAGTTGATGAGAAGTTCCTTGTGCTGGAGAACACCGTTCTTCTGAATTACCTTAGCCAGGCAGCAAGACAAAACTGGGATTATTGCTGGATTCTATCCCAATTACCTCAACCCATAAGTTCCCAGGAAGACACACTTGTGGGGCTTCTCCCTTCTTTTTGGGACATGAGGAGAAGCTGGCATTATTACAGAATATTGTTGCAGCACAGTGTCACCCACTAAAAGTTCTCCCGAGTTATCTGTGGATGAGTTTTACTTCCCCGAGGTGTTGATCGTACATATAGAGATCAATGTTAAAAGTATCATCTTGCAGTAGAAAAGCAGCAAGTGCCATGATTTATTGCCTGCAGATCATTCCAATCTACCACAAATAAGAACACAAAACCCTAGGCTCCTGGCACTGGGGAATATTGTCATTTCCACATTACGTTGTCTCAAGTTAGTTTAAACCAGGAATGCCCAAACTTTTTGGCAGGTGGGCCACATCATCTCTGTGTTGGGGGCTGAGAAAAAAAGAATTCACAATTTGAATAAATGTATGTAAATTTACATAAATGAATATATTCAAGATGGAACTTATAGGAATGAATGAAGGTCTCGCAATAGCTCAAGGCCTATAAAAGGTCTTGCACAAAGCAAGGTCAGCCTTTCCTTCACTGCCGCTTCACAGACGTGAAACAGCAGTGGAGGAAGCCCTTGGCACACAGCTCACGCAAAAGGTTGAACAGTTGCCCTCACACTGACAGCAGTCATATTGGGCCAGGGCGGTCTCCAGCAAGTCTCTGGAGGGCCAAAGACTCCTTGGAGACAGGCAGCTCACCGCAGGCAGGATTGGGGGTCCCCGAGGGCCACAAATGGCCCCCAGGCCGGGGTTTGGACAACCCTGGTTTAGACACTAGTACAGCTAGTGACAGAAAATATGGGGGTAGTCCTAGAGAGGAATTTGTCTTTTCAGTCAAAGCAACATTCTTTCCAATCGCAGAAAGGCAAGCTGGTCTGGACCAAATGCAACACCAGCTTCCTGCAAACTATGATTGACAAATCAGGAGCCTGCTTAAAAAACTTGCTCTTTTAACATTTTCCTGCTCTTTTCTCCAGTATGAATCCCTTCCTCCTTCTCTCATTTGTCTTAAACCATGGTTAAGTGGATACATTTGCTCCAGTGCTAACCATGGTTATTGCTAATCCAGGATCTGCAAGTCAAGGTGAAGATGGAAACCGTGAGCAAACTATACTTTTCAAGGAGCCTGCATTGCATCATCTACAGTAGAACAGTGTTGCTTCCAATGCAGGCAAGCAAACCAATCCGTGATGTTGGGGTATACAGAAGCTAAAACAAACTCTATGACAGAACCATTAGTTTTAAGGCTGCTAGTATTTTCTAGGCTTGGATTGGCATGATGAAGACCCAAATGCAAATCCCGAAATAAAGACTGCACACACTGTGTGTTTGCAGCAAGTGGTGTAACTAGTGAAGTCTACACACTGTTCACAATTGCCCATGCAATTTGTACATGGGCAAGCTCTGTTACAAGTTGTATCATAAATGCACAGGAACAGGGAGGAGACAGCACTTGTGATGCCCCACTGAATACACCTCTACAATCCTCCAGTGAAAGTCAATCCAATTGGCTGACACCTTATTCCAAAACAAGGCACATCCTTTAGGGAGCACCATGCAATCATACCTATGTTGGACCTTTATTACTTCATATTAGATTTCTCCAATCTCACTAGAGCCAGGCCCAGGGTTGTCAGTAGTCCAGCTAGACGGCTGCCCAGGGCGTGGACCTCAGAAGGGTGCAGTACTGACTTTTGAGAAGCACAGTTTTATACATATTAGTTTCTTAACCCATGTAAAAACGCAAGATCAAATACCACAACAGTACTATGAAATACAATTTAAAGGTCTTAAGAAAAATTTCTATTTCAGTCAGCCTTGCCTAGGGTGTAAAATAGCCTGGCACCAGCCCCAAGCAGAGCAGCACTAAACATAGCTTGCATGAATCTGTATAGAGCAATAGGAGTAAAGAGGCAGGAAGTCCTCCTTTTAAGGGAACTTGTTTTCTAATGGAAGTGTGTGTAAAGAGGAAAAGAATGAGAGAAACAGCCTCTCTGGGAGACAGAGGATGAAAATAAATTCTGTTGAGCAAGACTTTCATCAGCTGAACGAGAGACCTAGCTGGAGCCCAGCGGAAGGACTGAACAGCAATGTCTCAACCACTGAAACAAAAACAAGAACTCCCAAGTCTTCTGCCCCTGCAGACAATACTCCCCAGCATCCTGTTCAACTCTCCAAACGAACCCATTCAGGAGAAGTCACAAACAGCATGGGAAGGATCGGTCAGCCAACTGGGAATCGGAGAGAGGGGAAGTCAAAATGAGAGCTGCTGGAAATGGTTAGAAAGGTCACAGCAAGCATCTCCAAGCTGGGATATTGATCTAGAAATTGCCTTCCACGCACATGCACCCAGCATTCCAGGAATTTCCAACAACCCCAAAAGCAAGACTGAAAACGCAAAAACTGGGGTCCACCACCTTTGCCACACTAAGCCTATCCAGGTTACGATGACACAGGTGGAGAATCCCTTTTCAGGTACCCACTTCTTGCCTCTAGTATGCCCACTCCTAGAACATCACACTTCACTTTTATATGGAGCTTACAAACATCTGTATAGTGCTTCACGTGAATTATCAACCTTGTAAAGTATGATTATCCCCATATGACAGCTGGGAAAGGCTGCGATGAAAAGGGAGCGGCTTGCCTAAGGCCACCTGCTGGGTTCATGGCAGAGGCAAGATCTGAACGGGGAAGTTCCACATTTGTTGCTCCGTCTCTCAGCTATTCTGCTACATCAGCCCTCTGTGACTGTGCATCAGACAAGTGAAGAGAGGGGTACAGAAGGACAAGGACAGAGGAAAGGAGACCCAAGGGAGGAAGAAGAGAGCAGAGAGAACATCAAGCGGGGGAGTGGACAAGAAGCAACCAAAGAGTTTGGCCCCCAGGCTGTTGAACAGAAACATGGGAGTTCCCTGATGGAAGCTCTCAACATCTTTTTCTTGTCCAGAAAGCAACAACAGGGAAGTGCTTTAAATTTTCTCCTCCGCAGCCAACAGCAAATGCAAGAAGATTTGGATCAGGGAACTGGCCCAGGAGCAAAGCAAGTTGTTGCTTCCCTCTCACAGTCACAGAACTCCCACATTGCATCCAGGCTGGTCCCAAAAGGCACTTTCTGCAAGAGACTGCAGTTTCAGCCAGCCACAGATAAGAGGCACCGTTGTCATGCAACCAGCAGTGGGTGTGGGTTGGACAGCCTTCTGGTTTCTTTCATCCTTACAGTTCAGATGGTTGCACTACCTGTTTTTAAAGTCATTGTTAAACCACCACTGGAGTAAAGATCGGATCGCCAGTCTGCCACTCCTGATCTGTACCCAAGGGCTGTATGTGCGAGACATATGTAGCCTCCCACAGCTGATCACCTACAACTCAATGGGTGGTGCCCTCCATAGTAACCTGTTTGTGAGAGAAGCTTCCCGTGTGGTTCAGGTGTTCTTAACCAACCCAACAGATTCCCTTATTTCCGAAAGCATAGCAAAATGGAAATAGTCACTTGCAGGGCAAATAGACTCGATGGGGAAAAGAGAGCAATTTTTCCATACACAAACCAGCAGAGTGTGTAAGCCACCCTATCATGCTCCAAGGCTGAATTCCTCCACCACATATGTGGGGGCTTAAAAGGACCACTCCCAACACCCTTCTTGTTTTATGTTTGTTGAGTTAAAGCAGGAGCAACAAACATAAGACCCGCGGGTCAGATGCAGCCACCAGAAGCTCTTTATGAAGCTCTTTATGACGCTAGGGCTCTCCTAGCACCACTGTTAGCTATTCTCTGCTGAGTTGCGCTGAGGTGTTACTGCTTAAAAGGCAGCCAGCATGATATTTGGGCTCTCCCATATCATGAAAATGGTATCAAGATTTGAACATTTTCTCTTCTACCATTTGTAGCTGATGAGTTCCTAAGTGAGAAAAAAGTTCTTATTTCTGGTCATGACCTGCTTAATGACATCCCCAGCAAGCATTATGAATGCTATTCAGCCCTCTATATGAAACAAGTTTGACACCACTGATTTAACATTTAAGGTAACATGTAGTTTGGTTCTTAGGGAGACAATGAGCAGGCCTGCCCAACTGTAACTTTGCAAGAGAAAAAATGCAGCAGGCAACAGACACTTGGAACTCAGGGGCAGGAAAGAAGAGTAGCATACCAGGGACAGGATCCTCAAGATAGTGACAGTCTACTAATCTACAAGACAGTGACAGTCCACTAAGCAGGAGCATTGATCACCAGTCCAGCAGATAGGTAAAGAGATAGGTGCAACCTTGTGTGTTATACATACTGAGGAAGGGCAAGGAAACAAGCCAGCTCTCATCTTCTGGCCCAATAATGTCATTGATTTGTAAAATCATACCTCCCCTGGCAACTGATCAAACAATGGTACATCCACACCTTAAACAGTACAGCAATCCAATAAGGCTGATACGCATACAGTATGTGCAAGTGTTTTCAACTATCCTATCCTGAGTCAGACCATTAATCCATCAATGCTGAACAGCAGTAGCTCTCCAGGATTTCAGCTAAGGATCTTGACAACTCTACCTGGAGTTGTTAGAGTTGAAATCAAGACCTTCTGCATGTGCTCTACCACTGAACTATGAATAAGGATAACATTATGGGTGCAGATGACCTCCTCAAGAATGGAATCATTCAATAAACTCATAAACACTAAAGTGCATAAAACACTCTGTACACATTATGTTTGTCAGTCTGACACCAATCATGTCCAACAAGTCCATTTTATTCCCATATTACAGATGAGGGACTGAGCTGAGATAACCTTAGGCAAGCCACTGGTGAGGTAAGCAAATATTTGAACTACGAAGTCTTCCCAGCTCACATCTGCACACCTGGCAACTGTACCTGTAACTGAAAGCAGTCTGTTAGGAGACAGAACTACCCAAAAGACATACAATTTTGAAAGATATGAATAAAGAAAAAACCTACCTGTGGAACTCACTGCTCCAGGATACAATAAGGCCCAAGAATTAATGGGAGAGACTACACACATTCATGGAAAGTGCAATAACTATTGGCTACCACCATGCAAACATATATTCCGAGGGAGTGCCATTCATAGCAGAGGGGGCAACACCTTCACCACCCTGTGCAGTTGCTCCTCAGAGTCGCCTATCTCGCTGGTTCTTACTTTTAGAAAAGATGTTCTTAAGGCATCACCCTGCCTTGGACTCTGCTTCTGGGCATGATGCTCAAGTACGACAGAAAAACCCTAAGAACTGCTTTTTGTGCACAGTGAGTGATACCCAAGAGCACCTGGAATTTTCACCACTACTTCCATAATGGGCCCCAGAGAAATACTAGCAGGAGACAGACTCTGCCCAAAAATGTCACTGAAACTGCCATGAGAGACTTTCAACAGGTCACTTACTGAATTGGAGGCTGCAATCTTTTATACAAGTGAATCAACATACCAGCCTGTGAATGAGCAAATGAATGAGCCTAAGAAGAAGAACAGAAGCCATTTTGCAAGCACACAAATGCATATTCCTTTACCAAATGGACACCGTTATTATTTCAGCTACTTGAACCTTTTTGCTGTCCTTTATTCTGTTCTCCAATACTATGCTTGAGAGACTATCCTGATTTTCAGAAATGACTTCTTTCCAACACTCCCAGCCCAGTACTATTAACTGCAAACAGGGGCTCAAAACCAGAGGCCTGCTGTATATATTTTACACACTCTCATCAAGCTCAATTTGGAAACAACAATTCAAAAGGTTTCTAGTGTTCTCAGTGTTGCATGGGACTCTTTCTCAAAACTGTGTGTGTGTGTGTGTTTTTTTAAGGGGAGAGCAGCTAGAGATGGTCCTTGCAAACCCATCCGAGAACCATGTGTACAAAGGACCCCACAAGAGATCATAATTGCTCAGCAGACAGACACTTTTCTCAGGGTGATGAATGAAAATCCTGTGACTTTGAAAAGAATACTCCAAATTTGCAGTGGTCCCAGGAAAAGTTGTCTAGTATTTTGCAGGGCCATCTGTTCCATTTTTATATTAAGAGGCAAAGCATTCTTTTTCACTCTGCAGTGTTTAGCATTCCTCATCTTAGTAACTCAGGCTGCAACTTTCAAGATCCAGACAGTCACAAATCCGTACTGTATTTAAGTGAGTTAAACCAGGAATAAAGTTTAGATCTGATTGAATCTTTCATAGCCAGCAAAAAAGAAAAAAAGTGGGTGGGGGTGTAAAAACACACACAACCTCACAGCAAGGAGATTCACTCATGTATACTCAGAAAGCCATCTTGCTGAGGTCAACAGAGCTTACTCCTGAGTAAGCCTGCACAGGGGTAGTCATGCAATCCTTACTCAGAAGTAAGCCCTATTGCATTGTTGATAGGTGTACATACTCAGACAAGAAAGCAAAGATAGGACTGAGCATTACAACTGCAGAAGAGTTCGAGGACTGCCCAGCATGAGAAGTTCTGCAAGTTTTTTTGCAGATCCCAGTATTTTAAAACCCAGCCATGGTCACCTGGGAGGGGACTTTTGAAGGAGCCATCTCAACCTTTCCCCCCCCCCCTCCAAAATTACTATAGTACTATAACATGCACTTCAATAAACCTTGCATGCATGGAGCATAGAGAGGATCAGGCTGCCCTAACAAGAGTTTCTGCACTGACAAAGGCAACTGGGTATAGAATTTGAAGGAATGCAGAAGGGCCTGATTGTGTACAGACCCCCTCTCGCTTTTCACACATGCAAGGAGCAGGCTGGAAGTGCCAATACTGGACTGCAGATCATCACTGCTCTCCCCCTCCCCCCCCAAAAAAGTGGGGTGCAGAGTTGGGGGGGGGGAGACTTTCCTTACCTTTAACTGGAAGGGCTGGATCTCATTCAAACTCTGATTCCTGAGCTTCTTGGTAAGGATCTTCAGCATGGTACAAATCCGGGGAGCCAGGAAGGAGTTAAGCATGCACTCACATCTATAGCGCCTGCTGCTGCTGCTGCCCCAGCCACGCTCGCAGGAGCTTAGAATAGCTTGCATCCAGAAACTCCAGGTAAGCTCAGCTTCTGTCTGGAAAGGCAGATCTGCAGGGAAACTCGATCCTGATCCTCTGATTCTTCCTATTACTTTTTTTAATACACACGCCCCTTTTTGCTTTAAACAACTACTTTTTTAAAGAACAAACGCCTTCCTTTGCTCTAGCAGGCTGCAGCAGAGAAAGCAGGGCAAAGAGGCACTTGATGCAAGAAGAGTTTAAGGAAGCCCCCCAAGGCGAGGCCAGGGGCTCTGCTTAGGAGACTGGGCTAGCATGCCACCCATCCATGCCCCCCATTGCCTGCTGCAGCTTCCCACAGGCATCTCTCCTGCTGCCCTCCCTGGCACGCTCACGTTCTTTCTCTCCCCTCTGGCTTCTAGCAATGTGAAACTTGTAACAAACAGAACACGCAGCCAAGGCTCCGATTGGCCAGCAGAGAAGACTGTGTCAATTTCACGGGGCGGAGCCTCCAGTTAAAGGGAAACCAAAAGGAGAGAGGGGAAGCCTGCACATGCATGCGTCTGGCACTCCAGGAAAGCTCATTCCAGCAGAGGACCTGACTAGAGCAGTTATGGAAAGCGACAGTCTTAAAGATTCCTCTTCTCCACCCAGGGGGACCAGATGTCCTCTTTATCCAGGACACGTCCTTTTTCTCTAGCCTAGAAAAGAACTTAAGTGTCCCCCTTTTCCCTGTGAACGGGCATAGCCTTCTTATAATTAATGTTATATGTAATACAGTTGTACATTTAATAATAAGTAATACAGTGCTTAAATTAACCACACGAAATGAATATGCCAGTGTTTTCAGCTTTTATTTTATGTCCTACATTTTTCTTGGATGCCCTGCATTTTGGGGTGCCTTGTCCTCTTTTGCAGTTATGACATCTGGTTACCCTGTCTCCGCCACCACTTCCAGCATCCTCTCTCTCTCTCTCTCTCTCAGCCAGTTCATTTACACAATATCCCAGTGGTTCTCAAAATTTTTAGCACCTGGACCCACTTTTTAGAATGATTTTCTGTCAGGACCCACCAGAAGTTGTGTCATTAACTTGGAAGTGATGCCATGGCCAGAAGTGATATCATCAAGCAGGAAAAAATTTTAAACATCCCCATACAATATCTAATCAATTAATTAACCCATTTTTGCCTAGTCCACAGGTGCACACATTTGGTCCCGGCTGCATATTTGCAACATTGGGCAGAAATGACTTAAGTAAAAGTTTACACTAAGTTTTATTTAGAATATAGAAGACCTAACCTTTTCAAGCACTTGCTGATCTGTTTAGAAAAACTTCCCCAAACATCCCAAAGGCTGCAATACTATTCACACTTATCTGAAAGTAAGCCCACTGACTATAAAAGCATATACATCAGCCATTTTCAACCACTGTACCATGGTACGCTGGTGTGCCTCGATCAGTCTGCTTGTGTACCATGGTAGTTTGGGGGGTGGTCATTTATTCATAGGGCCATTGGGGAATGTGAGCCTCCCTCCAACAGCATGGTGTGCCTTGTCCATTGTAAAAAAAACAGATGGTGTGCCTTGACAATTTTAATACCTTGTCAGCATGCCGTGAGACAAAAAATGGTTGAAAATCACTGATATACATAGTAACCTGTTTATACATCAGTCACATTTCCCCAAATGCAATCACATACCGTGGAAGCATCAAGCCTAATATATTAAAAATAAAATACACATTGAAATGAATGGGAACCCACCTGAAATTGGCTCATGACTCACCTAGTGGGTCCCGACCCACAGTTTGAGAAACACTACAATATCCTATTGCTGCTCACCATGTCACCTTTTTGAGGCACTAACTGGCAAAATAGAATCAGACAGCAACAACTCTTTCTTTTTTAAGTTTGGGCACAAGCACACCGTGCTTCATTTTAGGAAGTAAAATTCATAAACTTTAATTAAATTGAGAGAGAGAGTTGAATGGAGAGATATTTAATACCTGGGTTAATAACAACTTCCCCTACGATCACTCCCTGAGGATGAGTGCATTCTTTTATGTGCATTCGATGTGTCAATGCACATTTTACTGGAGGAAACTCAAATAACGTATTATTAATGCAATCATTGGTAAGGTGAGATGATTTACCATTCCATTCTGGCTTTCCATTCCATTTAAGGAAAGGAAAAATCTGTGCAACATAAAAACTTATACTGCACACCCTTGTACCAATTGCTGCTTGCATCTCCCACACAGGCTGACAAAGTGTGCCTTTGGTACTGGTTACAAGTTTAGGGCTAAGCATGCATTTCACTCAGTGATAATTTTCTCCACATACGTTTGCAAGGTATTAGGCCAGTGGCATAGCATGCAGGGGATGGGGGCTTGTTCCAGGTACCAGGCCTAAAAGGGGGCACCACGTGCCCGCAACATGTCTACGCATGCATTCTGGAGTTTTAAAGAGCAGCAAGCAGGCAAGACACTTTAGAACTCCAGAGCGTACTCATGGCTGTGTTGCTTGCTGGCAGGCACTTGCTGGAGACTCTTAGAACTCTGGAGCGGGACGCTTTAGTAAAGAGTCTTCAGCAAGCATCTGCTGGCAAGCAACGTGGTCATGCGTTCACTGTGGAGTTCTCCATAGTTCTAAAGAGTCTTGCTTACTTGCTGGAGACTCTTTCAAACTTCAGTGCACACGCGTGGCCATGTCGCTTACTGGCAAACACTTACTGGAGACTCTTTACTAAAATGGCAAGTGCTCCCGAGTTCTAAGGAAGGGAGAACCTGGAAGCTATGCAACAACATCACATGGTGTGATGATGTCATCTCTGCCCTGGGTGTCACTGCCCCTAGTGACACCAACAGATTAGGATGTAAGATACTAAGGGGGGAGACCTCTGGTCACATCACAGAAATGTGAAATGCCCAAAAAAACAGAATGGTTGTTGGCACTGAAAAGAGGTAAGAGAAACCTCCCCATAGCTGGAATAACTCCCTAGTTATAACAACAAGGATCAAGTTCTCATGGACAGTGGCTTCAGTTCAGCAAATACACTTGTTAAGGAAATGCTGGCTACTTTTTGTTTGCAAGCCTGCACATGCTTGCTTAGGAACAATCCCACAGAAATCAGTAGAACTTGCCTGCTGGTTACAATAGATGAGATTAGGCAATACAAGAGGAAGGGGCTGGTGTTGAGAGGCAATCGCCTTATTCCTGCCCTGTCTGATTATGTGAATTGTATAGAAATAGGGTCATTGTTACTTCTGTGCAGTATGACAAAAGTATGGCTTCCTGAACTAGTGGAAGCAGAGCCAAAAAGGACTTTAGATTAGATCCCTAACCCTAAAGGACCTTATCTGTTATTCCATGACTACCAGGTTTACTCGAAAGCCTTGGCTGAGATACTTTGACAATGGCTTTTTGAAAGTCCTAGTAAACAATTTCACCTGGATCACTTCCACACCCACATGAAAGAACTCTAAGATTACAGAGTTCTTACAGAACTTACAGTTGCAGAAATCATGCTCATTCAACAAGGCTCCTTCTTCAATATGCTTCATAATTTTATCTTTAATTATGATTTCCACCACTGGCCTGTGATTTTACAGAACTTCCCTAGATCTCCTTTTAAATATTGATCATATCCTGGCTGCCTTCCAGGCCTCTGACACAGAAGCTGATTTAAAGTACATATTTTTGTTAGAAGGTTGGCAGCTTCACCTCTGAGTTCCTTAAGAACCCTTGGGTGGATGCTGCCTGGACCTAGTGATTTGTTCATTCTTAATTTGCCAATATGTTCTAGAATCTCATCCCTTCTCAGTTCCATATGACTCAGTTCAACTGACAGCCTCCCTGAGAAGGTCTGTTCTTGCACAGCTATCTTCCAGGGCCCATGAGAGGGGTGTGCAAGGGGGTACACCATACCTGAACCAAGGGTCAGAAAGGGGGCCTGGGTGCCGAAGGCCACCAATCCCTCTCCCTCCTGGCCAGTTCCACCCAACCCTGCTCCCCATTGCCACTCTCCCTGACCCTTTCACCCCTTTTCTGCCCCATTCATCCTGCCCCCATCATCACCCTTTCTGTCCCATTTTACCCTTCTCCTCCCCCCATTGGGAAGGTACCCAAAAGAAACATTGTACCCCCTGATAAAACACTTCTCAGAGGCCCTGGTATCTTCCCTATATGTTCTATATTGAGGACAAATGCAAAGAATTCATTCAGCTTCTCTGAAATCTTTTCCCTCTTGCCTCAAGTAACACCCCAGCCTGCCCTATAGGGCTAGTCAGGTCTCTGTCAGTTATATAACTTGTGGAAGTTCAAGCAAATCAGGCTAACACAGGCTGACCCAGGAGGGGGGTTAGGTTACAACAGAGGAGGCCTCTATCAATCGCACCGCTCCCAGACCCAATCCACTCCTGTTCCACCCTTCCCTTGCCCAGAAAAGCCCCTCCCCATCTCTGAAACACCCTCCTGCCACCCTCTCCTAGTGCCTTCACAGGTAAGTGCAAAACTCACCTCTCCTGGTGGCCAGAGGCTCAGATCCATTGCTGGTGGGCCCGCACAGACTTTCGAACCAGCACGGTTTGCTTTCAAATCAGCATAAAGCACTTTATAATGTTTTTGCAATGGCTCACACAAGCATCCTGACCACTGCTCCAGCACTTTGCTGAAATAGGATTGCATCCTCAAATAACTAACATTGTAGTACCTCAAAGGGAAGGGAGCATACCCTGCAACCAATATCCTTGTGACAATGTATAGTTTTGAAAAAAGAAAAGGAAAGCCTCTCTTTACGGAACAGAGAACACATGTACCACCCTACTGCTGCTACTAGGGTTGCCACCTTTTTTCTAACAGGGTTCCTGTGCCTTTTACAGCTGTGAGCAATGCAGGAATTTAAGAGGAACAGCTTCCTCAATCAAGATAGAATCAGGTAAGAAAAGCCACACCTTCTGAATGTCAACCCATCATATCATAAAAGTGCAGGATCCCTGCCAGTTAATATAGTGGCAGCACCATCCCTCACGTGTCACCCAATGTTTCCATTGCAAGCATTTCCCAGGAAGAATGAGTTTTTTTTTAATTCTTCGTTCCTTTGTCTCTGGAGAAATTGTTATTCATTTTATAATACAGGCTGTAGGTGGAAATTCCTTTCATGCACGTTGTCAGACAACTATCAGATATTAACAGCTTTCAGGAGCTTTTTCAGTTTACACTGGATTTAAGCCTTCACTGGTAGCAAAACAGACTTGAAAGTAATCCTGCGAGACCCACAGGGCCTATGAAACACCCAGACCTTCTCCCTTGAGCAACTTTCTGCTACAAAGGAGGCATTTGTAGATGTCAAAAACAAAACATACCGAACCTAAAATATTCTCGCATTCAGCAGCCAAGTGTATTATAAGGAAAGCAAGCTGGTGAACTGCTAACTGTTTTGGACTAAGGTTACTGAATGACCAAGACAGAAGTGGTAGGCCTGCTCTTCTGCCTTTAATAGCAGCTTGAGCAACAGAAATGAAGCCTTTCACAGCATAGAGAGGCACTATAACGTGCTAATATCTACATGCCAAGCTGTAGGTCAAGGCCTGGGAGAGGAGCTGCAACTCAGTAATAGAACACCTGTTTCATGTTCAGACAGGCCTGGGTTCAATCCCTGTTATCCCTGGGCAGAGTTAGAAAAGATCCCTACCTGAAATCCTGGAGCACCACAGCCAGACCATAAAGATAATACTGAGTAAAATGGTCTGACCCCATATAAGGCAGCTTGATATGTATACAAATGCTCTTAGGGCGCAATCCAAAGTGCGCTTTATGCCAGCCCACGTCCCTTGGGCCAGCATAAGAGGGTCGCAAACATGCCGTAAAGCAAGTAAAGCATGGAGGTTTAAGCCTCTGCCGCAGCTTCCCCGCAGCTGCTTGTGTCGGTGCGCTCATGCCGGCATAAGCAGCAAAAGTAGGCATGGGGGGTGGGGAGGAGGAGGGAAGGAGGCATTTCTGGGCAGGGGAGGGCAGGTGATGGGTGGCCCAGGGAGCAGGCGTGTGGGGAGCTGGAGGGGGGGCCGGGGCGCAGCAGTTATGCCAGATCCCAACCCCCGTCCCCGCTGAGAATGGAGCTGATTCAAGCCGCTCTCCTCCTCCGCTCTTCTCTGCTCTCCAGAGGTGGCGCAGGTTCGAGGAGACCCATTGGGGCCAGCAGCCCTTACCCAGGGGTAAGGGGAAGACTTTCCCCTTGCCTCTGGCTGAGCTGCTGCTGCCCACAAACCTGCCTTGGATGCATCGCAAGCCTCCTGGCTTGCCTGCTCCAGAGCAGGTTTGGATTGCTCCCTTAGAGACATAGCTTCAGGGGCCAGTTCATATGTTGGTAATCCTTCATACGTAGGTAATGACACAAATAAGTCTTATCCCTAAGTGTGCATAGAACTGCAACCTTAAAGAGTCAAATTGCATGTCTGAAAATACCCCCAGCCTGAAGAAAGTGGGGATACTGTTCAACTTCCACCATTACCATCAATCAGTAGTTCCAGCTTTCCAGATGTCCCAGTTATTAAGACCTGCTGGAAAGGGTCTCATAAGAACATAAGAAGAACCCTGCTGGATCAGGCCAAAGGCCCATCTAGTCCAGCTTCCTGTATCTCACGGTGGCCCACCAAGTGCTTCAGGAAGCACACAAGACAACAAGACAGAACCTTCGTCCTGGTACCCTCCCCTGCATCTAGCATTCTGAGATAGCCTACTTCTAAAACCAGGAGGTTGCACATACCTATCATGACTTGTCACCCATGATGGACTTTTCATCCAGAAATTGGTCCAATCCCCTCTTAAAGGCATCCAGGCGAGATGCCATCACCACTTTCTATGGCAAGGAGTTCCATAGACTAATTACACAATGGGTAAAGAAATATTTTCTTTTGTCTGTCCTGATTCTCCCAACACTCAATTTTAATGTCTCCTCCACATTCTGCCAACATCTGAATTACATTTGACTGGAATACAAGCATGAGACCTTCTTAGTGGCTGTGCCCAGGTTATGAAACTTCCTCCCGAAGGAGGCACATCTTAGCCCATCTCTAGTGATCATCTGCCTCAAAGTCCTGTTCAACCAGGCTTTTTAGTGTTTTCAAAGCCTAATTGATTTACAATCCTATCCTATCCTTTTCCCAACATAACCTGCAGCCAGGCCAAACAGGCTGCGCTGCATGCTATTGGAGGGGGCTTTTAAGCAGTAAGGGAAAATATTTTCTCTTTCCATAAGCCTCTTGATCTCCAATGGGTATCCTTGGACCTGGGGCAAGTCCAAGGAGTCAAAGGTGACATGTCCGCTGGCTCCAAAGGGGATAGCATCTGGCTCAAGTTGCTTGTGCCAGGATACACCCCCTCCTGCCTTCAACACCCCCCTTCCTTCTCTGATCCACCCACCCATTCCCAACCTGTTTCACCCACCCTGCCAATTTACAAGTCAGCAGGGCCTCTCCCTGCCACTGCTGTGCACAGGTTGCTCCATGGCATCTACTGCAGTGGCCCAAAAGCACACAGCTATGCGCACTTCTGTAACAGCATTTATGGTGCTGTAAAGCACACTCTGTCACCGAAACTCTGCTTATGGCAGTGGAGCCAAAGAATAGGATTGGGCAACCAGTGTCTCTGTTGTTTGGAGTTGCTTGGGTTGTGTTTTATCTGCTGCAATCACTGTGCTGATTATCGTGTTGGTCTTCGTGGTTGTTAGGCTTTTTGATGATGATTTTATGTCTGTTGTGACTTTTAGGGCACAATCCTAACCCCTGATGTTAGTGCTTTCCAGCACTGGCATAGCGGTGCCAGTGGGACATGTGCTGCATCCTGTCACTCATGGAGGCCTCCTCAAAGTAAGGGAATATTTGTTCCCTTACCTCAGAGCTGCTTTGCCCTTATGTCAGCCCTTAGGCCAGGGGTTAGGATTGCGCTCTTATACATTGTGAGCTGGCTTCAGAATCACTGTATGGAAAAATGAATTTTTAGAAATGAAAATCTGTCAGGAACCACTGGAAGTGATGTCATGACCAGAAGTGACATCAATAATTAGAAAATGTTTTAACAATCCTAGGCTGTAATCTTACTCACACTTACCCAAGATTATGTCCCATTTACTATCATTGTTAAAGTAGATACATAGTAGCCTGTTAAAAGTACAGGTCTGTAACATTTCCCCAAATGCAGTCACATACCATGGTAGCGTCAAGTCTAATATATTAAAAATAAAATATTGAAATGAATGGAGACCCACCTGAAATTGACTAGTGGGTCCCGATCCACAGTTTGAGAAACACTGCTATAGGGGATCCAGCAGTAGCATCGTGCTTCCCCTAGTGGTCCACCAGGTTTGAAGGCAAAGTGCATATATATAATATGTGAATAAGCTTTAAGTCCACTCACAAACTCTCAACAAGGGTTTAGGACTGCTACATTTTATTTTTATTGCCACCCTCCTCTTCTGCCTTTAACAGGATCTAGCAACATGCATTACCAACAGCAACAGGAAAAGTTTTGCCCAAGCTCTATGAGAGACAGTTCAAGCACCATCTAGTGGCAACATTAATTTATTACACCATGTGTAAAGGACTAACTGATACTCCATGTGTCAAAACGTAGCCTGCCCACCCACACCAGCAAGCATATGGAAGGTTGACAAAGGAATAGAGAAGGATGCACTGGACTGCTGAAGGTGTCTCCTTGATGCCAGTGATGTGAGAAGTGGAGATAAGGAGAGAGCCTGGAATATGACTCATAGTAGTTGGATTCCAGTGGGTGGCAAAACAGGAAAATAGTTATTACAAGTGATTGGTTGTTTGGCATTACAGGGGAACAGCACTAATGAAGACCTGGCAGGGATCTGTGTGTTTAAGCAAATGCTCTGCCCTAAGGTAGAACATCCTAGAATGCATCTCTGACTATGTTGGTACTTGTGTAACTCTAAGGAAGGACATGACAACCTTCCTGGACACTATGCCTCATTCACACTACAGGTTCGTATAGTAAAGAAGAACAGTGACACTTTCACATACAAAGGCACATACCTCTGGAAACCAGATATGCAGGACAAACATGGTGAGAACAGCCCTCTTTGTGAGCTCCCAGAAACATTGGTTGGTTGGTGTTGGACTAGGTGGAAGATAACAAGACAGTTCTAACGAAGGTCTTCCTACTGTTTAACCCAAATCTACTCCTTGGACATTGATCAGTGATCATGCTGTAATCCGTTTTGACATGCACGTTGGGGGAAGAATACTGGGCAAATCTCTCACAAAAACCCTTGACTTCCGACAGGCGGACTTCCCTCAAATGAGTAGGCTGGTTAGCAGGAGGTTGAAAGGGAGGTAAAAAGAGTCCAATCTCTCCAGAGTGCATGGAGGCTGCTTAAAACAACAGTAACAGAGGCCCAGCGGAAGTGTATACCACAAAGGAAGAAGGGCTCAACTAAGTCCAGGAGGGTGCCCACATGGCTAACCAGCCAAGTTAGAGAGGCCATAAATAATAATAATAATAATAAACTTTATTTTTATCCCGCCCTTCTCCCCAAAGGGACCCAGGGAGAATGGCAAGGAAGCTTCCTTCCATAAATGGAAGTCTTGCCCTAATGAGAAGAATAAAAAGGAACATAAACTGTGGCAAAAGAAATGTAAGAAGGTGATATGGGAGGCCAAGAGAGATTACGAGGAACGCATGGCCAGCAGCATTAAGGGAAATAATAAAAGCTTCTTCAAATATGTTAGAAGCAGGAAACGCGCCAGAGAAGCAGTTGGCCCTCTGGATGGTGAGGGAGTGAAAAGGGAGATAAAAGGAGACTTAGAGATGGCAGAGAAATTAAATGAGTTCTTTGCATCTGTCTTCATGGCAGAAGACCTCAGTCAGATACCGCTGCCTGAATGGTCCCTCCTGACCAAGGAATTAAGTCATATAGAGGTTAAAAGAGAAGATATTTCAGACCTAATTGATAAATTAAAGATCAATAAGTCACCGGGCCCTGATGGCATCCACCCAAGAGTTATTAAGGAATTGAAGAATGAAGTTGCTGATCTCTTGATGAAAATATGCAACTTGTCCCTCAAAACGGCCATGGTGCCAGAGGATTGGAGGATAGCAAATGTCACATCAATTTTTTAAAAAGGACGGAGGGGGGACCCAGGAAACTATAGGCTGGTCAGCCTAACATATATACCGGGTAAGATGGTGTAATGCCTCATCAAAGATAGAATCTCAAAACACATGGATGAACAAGCCTTGCTGAGGGAGAATCAGCATGGCTTCTGTAAGGGTAAGTCTTGCCTCACGAACTTTTAGAATTATTTGAAAAGGTCAACAGGAATGTGGATATGGGAGAACCCGTGGACATTATATATCTGGACTTTCAGAAGGTGTTTGACACGGTCCCTCACCAAAAGCTACTGAAAAAACTCCACAGTCAGGGAATTAGAGGGCAGGTCCTCCCATGGATTGAGAACTGGTTGAAGACCAGGAAACAGAGAGTGGGTGTCAATGGACAATTTTCACAATGGAGAGAGGTGAAAAGTGGTGTGCCCCAAGGATCTGTCCTGGGTCCGGTGCTTTTCAACCTGTTCATAAATGACCTGGAGACAGGGGTGAGTAGTGAGGTGGCTAGGTTTGCAGACACCACCAAGGTTTTCCAAGTGGTGAAGATCAGAAGTGATTGTGAAGAGCTCCAGAAGGATCTCTCCTGTGGTTGGTCTGTGGAACTCCTTGCCACATGATGTGGTGATGTCATCTGGCCTAGATGCCTTTAAAAGGCAATGTAAAACTTTCCTAGCCAAAGAAAACCATAGGGAGACCATGGAAACTCCACACAAACAGCGGTGGGTGTGCAATTACCTCCAAACAACCATGTGAGGCAACTATTAATGTTCTCATTTTATAGAAGGTGGCTTAAAGGCAAGAGATAGTGATGTAATTAACAATGTTCAATAAGGTATTATCACAAGCCTTATCTGATTCGGCAGACTTTTATCTCTCCTACACTCAGACTTGGAGCTGTCCATTATCATAGACAGACCAAATGAGTTTCAATGACACCCTAAATCTGGAATTCAACTGTGCTGCTGCTATTGAGCTTTTTTTTTTTTAATGACTCCACTCAGGTAGGTCAGAAATCCTGAAGTAAGAGCAAGTGAATTACTGTCATATTAACCAGAGTCAGACAGGAAGGCTTTGCCTCTCAGGTCTTGAGACAGCAGTGACAGTAGACCTCAATGAATCATCACAGTTCTTCATTTGCTCTTCATTCAGTACTAGTCGCCAGGTAGCTCCCACACATGTGGGTTCAGGTGAACAGAGAGAAAAATAAGATGTCTACAATGGCTAATACTGTTGCTTATGATTGAATGAAGACTAATGATCAGTCTCTAGGCCAGTGGTTCTCACACATTTAGCACCAGGACCCACGTTTTAGAATGAGAATCTGTCAGGACCTGTCAGAGTGATGTCATGACCAGAAGTGACATCATTAAGATGTCATTACATCTGTAATGTCATCATTACAGATCTGTTAACGTTTCCCCAAATGCAGTCACATATCAGAGTGGCATACCTCCTGCAATGGTGTAGCTCCCAACATCCAGGTCAAACAATCTTTTCTGTGTGGTTGATATGCAGGCATGTCCCCTCCTCTCCATCACACAGATGTCCTCACTATGAAAATGGCTCATCGTGTTAATGCCCAGTCTGTGGTGTCAAACAATTATCCATTTCTTGGGGTATGGAGATGGTGCAACATTGAAAAGATTCCTGAACCGTGTCAACTGCAATACTGATACACTCATGCATTTGGCCACCCAGCTCTCCTAGCATAACACGCTCACAGCCCAATCCTGATCTGCCTGATGCACGGGGCTGAAGCGGCGCCAAAAACAGCTGCTGCTGCATCCTACTCACTCAGCGGGCAGTGCTGGTGGCTCCTCAGGAGAAGGAGACTTTCGTCCCCTTCCCCTGGGTAAGGCGAGTAGCCCTGCAATGGGGCTACTTGATTCCACGGCGACCCAGGGGTCAGCATAGAATTAAGAGCCTCCGTGTTAGGCCAGCAGCCCAACACGGAGGCTTTGGATCTGGAAGAGTGAAGCTCCACCATTCCTGCCTCCCTCCCACCCCACTCCCTCCCCTCAGCACGCCTCCTAGCCATCCTTTCCCTGCCCTCCCTCTGCCTCCCCCTGCCCCGGAATTCCTCTTCCCACCTCCCCACATGCCCCCACCTACCTCTCCACTGCCCGGTGGCCCACGAAACCACCAAGCAGGGCAGCACTGGTGCTCCACCGGCACTAGCCCAGCACCGGCCAGCTCTGAGCTAGCACTAGCACTCCACCAGCACTGAGGACCACAAACGTGCCTTACAGCACATTTGAAACAGTGCACACCAGTGGTGAGCTGACACGCACTGCATAGGATTGGGCCCTCAGTATTCCACCATGACCATCTCTAACTCAAGGTTTGCTTTAACGTATTAGTCATTTTGGATAGATACATTGGCTCAGGTCATAAGAACATAAGAACAGCCCCACTGGATCAGGCCATAGGCCCATCTAGTCCAGCTTCCTGTATCTCACAGCACCCCACCAAATGCCCCAGGGAGCACACCTGATAACAAGAGACCTGCATCCTGGTGCCCTCCCTTGCATCTGGCATTCTGACATAACCCATTTCTAAAATCAGGAGGCTGCACATACACATCATGGTTTGTAACCCGTAATGGATTTTTCCTCCAGAAACTTGTCCAATCCCCTTTTAAAGGCATCCAGGCCAGATGCCGTCACCGCATCCTGTGGCAAGGAGTTGCACAGACCAACCACACGCTGAGTAAAGAAATATTTTATTTTGTCTGTCCTAACTCTCCCAACACTCAAATTTAGTGGATGTCCCCTGGTTCTGGTGTTATGTGAGAGTGTAAAGAGCATCTCTCCATCCACTTTATCCTTCCCATGCATAATTTTGTATGTCTCAACCATGTCCCCGCTCAGGCCTCTCTTTTCTAGGCTAAAGAGGCCCAAACGCCATAGCCTTTCCTCATAAGGAAGATGCTCCAGCCCAGCAATCATCTTAGTCGCCCTCATTTGCACCTTTTCCTTTTCCACTATATCCTTTTTGAGATGTGGCAACCAGAACTGGACACAGTACTCCAGGTGTGGCCTTACCATAGATTTGCACAACAGCATTATAATATTAACTGTTTTGTTCTCAATACCTTTTCTAATGATCCGCAGCATAGAATTGGCCTTCTTCACTGCCACCGCACATTGGATCAACACTTTCATCGACTTGTCCACCACCACCCCAAGATCTCTCTCCTGATCTATGTTCACGCTTCTAATTTGATATTTAATTGATTGAATTTTCACATTTAGATGCCACCCTTTTCCCCAGGGAGCTCAGAGTGTTGTACATGGCTCCTCCCTAATTTTTAGCCTCTCAACAATCTTGTGAGGGCAGGTTAGACTCAGACACTCAGACACAGGTGACTGTGTCTGACACGTGAAATAGGTGACTGTGTCTGAGCAGGAATTTGAATCTGTCTCTTTCTGGTTCTAATCCAACTCACCACTACACTACACTGCTGACCTTCATGGCCAAAGATTGCGCTCTATATTTTGTCTCATCATCGCACAATTTGTTAACATAGCTATTCATTTAACCACTGCATTTCATTGAAAATGTCATAAAAGAGAGTGTGAAAGGGTTGCATAAGTACTTCGGGTAGCTGTGCAACTAGACATTAGCATGGTACTCCCACTTCATACACAAGTCCATCAGAGAGTTGAGGGAAAGGGAATCCCTCCTCCTTTTCCATACAAAGAAGAGATTTGATTCAGGTAACGTCTGTCCCAGACTAAAGGCTCCTGTCTGAAAACATCAAAAGTTGTTGCCAGCCAGGCCAAATACCTACCAGCCAATATTTAACCCATTTCTGCCCAGCCCACAGATGTACACATTTTATCCCTGTTGCATATATGCAACATTGGGCAGAAATGGCTTAACTGGGAGTAAGTCCCACTGAACTCAGTGGAACTTACTTACGCATAGGGTTCTGCTGTAGACGAATGATTTGAGTCATCATAAAGTCACTTCTTGTGCCATAAATCCTGATAAATGAAATGAAGGATTCAAATTAATGTTGCAATGTGTGTTTTGTTTATTTTAAAGACAAATCTACATAATTATATCTGCTTTTACATTATCTATACTTATCAGCAAAAGAAGGAGATCTGGGTAACCAGATGTCTTTCAGTAGACCATATCCCCATAAAAATTAATGTTGCAAGTACACTTGTGTCAGCAAATGCATGCTCATCCATTTGGAAGAAAAAAAAATCAGATCAACTGAGCTAGAAGAAAAGGTGTTAAGACCAATTATGTTCTCATAATCCTTCCATTTATTAAATGGTTAATGAAAAACACCAGTCTTTTTACCTCTCTTTAATCATACTCTGGCCATGTGAACAGAAGAGCAATAAAAGCCAATGGAGCAGTAGCTAATTGTATGAGTTAATTCTTAAAATGAATGTGTTCACCAATGCATGGAGTATAGAATTTTATCTGCATTGGTAACTAGGCCTAGCCTCAGCATATATGTTCTATTAACAATAATATATAAATAAATTATTGGAAACGGCAGGAGAAAAACTGCCTCCCTCTCTCTTCTTGCATCAGTAGCCAGAAAAAGGGGGACACACACAAGTGTTTAGTCAGCTGGCAACTCTAGGCCCCCAGGAGTTGCAGCTATCCTCAGCAATGATCAGGCTGAACTATCCCTCAAGATGATACTGGCTCCCATCCTGACCAGTTAAAAAAGCCACCGCTAGATGGATCAAAGGAAGGGCTGGACTCCATCAAGGCTCTCCACTTCCATCTATGCTCCTCTTAATGCTTTCAAAGACACAGGTCTGTTGGAGCCATTTTGCTTTGGATCTGCTTCCAAGGACTTCCCTGGACCTCCAAGGACTTCTCTGGTGCACAGAGCTACAGATCTCTCTAACCCAGAGGTTTCCAAAGACATACTTGGATGTTGGGACAGTTCTAAGTCATTGTAGGGGCGGGGTGAGAGCAGGGGGTGTGTCCTAACAGCACCGCAACAATTGTCCTAACAGCACCGCAACCCAGGGACGTCTCCATGTAGCTGGGGTGTCCTGCAGCCTCCCAGGGGTTCATGAACCTTCCACGCAGCTGCAATGAACTCTGATCTTCTATTGGAGCTCATTGCAGTTTGTGCAAAGTGATCTCCAATAGCAGATCGGAGCTCACTGCAGCTATGTGGAGGGTTATGGAGGCTGCTGCAAGCCTCCACAACCCCCCAGGAGCCTGCAGGACACCCCCAGGTACATGGGGATGTCCCTGGGTCCCCACAGTGCCACAATTGCTGCAGCGCTATCAGGAACCCATTCCTGGATCACTCACCTTAAGGGGGAATGACTCCCAATAGTCATGACCCATGACTTTGGGAACCACTGCTCTAACCTCTTAGAGCTGCTTTCTTTGCCGCATCACAGAGCCTTGAACCCTCAAATGACAACAATTGCCAGCAGCTCCCTCTTGATCACTTCCGTTTATAGCTTGAGTGGGTCTTGCACTGCTGGCTGAAATTAGTGAATAGCATTTATTTCCTCTAGGGTAGGGGTCAGCAACCTTCTTTCCCATAGGTCCCAGATATTGGTTCTGTAAATAGTAAGAATGTATGTGCCTTCTGATTAGACCATACAGCTAAGAAAAAAGAGATACATGGCCAGACAGACAATGATGGAGAGTTACATGCCCAGACAGAGAATGGTGATCAAAGAAAACTGCTCTTGGTCTGCTTAGAATGTAGAACTTTCAGAGGAAGAATGACTAACTTGAATTCTTTTTTAGGACCAAAGCAGGCTAGGCGGATATATCTTTTTGGGACTACCGGCTGGATGATTTTGGGTGATAGTCCAGCTCCAGCCCAGGGGCCATAGGCTGCCTACCCCTGATCTAGAGTGACTCATTCCCATTTGTAATCTGCTCACAATCTTACCATGGGATGCCCACTCTAATAACATATGCCCTCTGTCAGGCCTTTGGCATCCCAGGCCCTGAATTGTTGTAAGCCAGGACATGGCAGGAGGGGCCTTGATGTCCAGGCCTGGTATGAAATGTAAATAAAGGAACGGCAGCACTGTATATGTATACTGATGCAATCAGCTGCACCTGTTGCAGGTGGGAGTCACGTGACCTGGGGAGATGAGTGCAGAGTCACGAAGGCTATGGTGGGGTGGTGCAATGCACCACTGGACAGCCAATCAGAGTGGGTCACAAGACAGTCTTGTGACTATGAGGTCGCCCTGCTCTGATTGGCTGGCCCTGGTATATATGGGGGCAAGAACAGACTCAAATGTGCGTTCCTGTGGTGGAGTTTCTGCCTGTCGTGCTGCTGGTTTGTGTACTGTCTTGGACTGCTTATTGTGACTGTGCCTTGCTGTATCCCTGACTCCTGGACTGTTTGACTGACTACTCTTCTGCCTGCTCCTCTACCAACACATGCTTCTGTAACAAACAAGCCTGTGTCTGCTTCTTTGGCTCTGTTTGGGATCACATGCTTCTTGTGCTATCTCCCTACGCTCCCATGCCACTCTGCTATCAGGAAGGCAAGGGCTATCCTCCCCTGCTGACCTGACACCCTCAGGAACCCTTGGGAGAAGTACTGATTCCTTTTTGTAGGAGAAATACCTCCTGTCAGATCAATGAGAAGAAACCTAGATGATTGCAAAATTTAATGTCTGATAAACTACGCAGGACAGCCCTAAATGTGAGCATAGATCAGTGTTTCTCAACCAGTGGTACCATCAGTGATGCTTGGGGTAGTGTCTGGTGGTACTTGCAGGACCCCTGGACTCTTGCCACCTGGCAGTGAGACCAGAAACATGACAGAACAAACAAAGACAGGAGGCTCAGTTCAGCAGGCAGAGCTCCGAAGCATATTTTTCCATGCTCAAAAAAAGCCTTCCCATTCACCCTGAGCATCTTAGTGGTATTTATCATGTCTCATCTGGCCTCCTAATTCAGAAGTGACGTCTGCAATGATGTCATTGTCAGTTTCTTCCAGTGGTATTTCAAATAGGTGGACCACGTTAAATGGTACGGTGAAGGACAAACCTTGAGAAACACTGGCATAGACCAAAACAACAGAACACATCTTTCTGGTGCCTGCTATGAAGAGTGTTGATCAGCAGGGGGCAGCATGATACCTTCTCACCAAACTCACCAAGCTCAATGGAACGTGAATTGTCACTAGAGGGCAGCAAAGGAACATTAATGCAAGCTGATCTGCTGCTAGCACTACCTGTCACAACCTGTAATGGATGTATTGCCATCTACAGCACTGTATAGTGTTTACCTGCCACAGAGCTGGATGCATCAATATATGCTTTGTCAAAATACAGAAAGTGTCAGTTCTGTCACTGCTAAATGCAGTCTGGTTTACGAAGGTACAGCTCTAGCTAAATGTAGAACATAGGAGGCATTTGAATTGTCCGAAAGCACACTGTTCCCAAGAAACTTTAAAAGACAATGAGTTGCCTTATGTTTCATTAGATCCACCATTGCTGGCTGATGGGCAACAGATTTGCAAGGTTGTAGGTTTTTCTTGTTATCCAGGATGCCAGGAACGAAATGTGGGCCTTTATAAATACCAAACATGTGCTCTACCAGTGAGCCATGGCCCCTTCCTGAATGATTCCTAACCTTTACTAAGTTCAGAGTTACCATAGCCCGATAAAGTATTCCACAAATCTTTCCATTTCACAGGAAGGAAAGAGAATCGGATAGGTTCAATATGCCCTCGACAACACAACCCATAGGAGTGAAACTAGAACCCGAGCCCCGTAAGGCCTGACCCATGAGTTGCCCCTTTTCTGCATCTTGTCCCAGAAAATAACACCAAAGGGTACATAACTTGGTGCAATGTCAAGACTGAATTCAGGGTATGAAATGTTTAGGAAATGTAGTCAGCACATAGAAAGAGTATAGCCAATCAATTTCTGTTGATCAAAGGGCAAATGAGCTTTCTGCTTTACACACAGTATATCATCTGGGAAAAGGGCAAAAAAAAAAAGGTATCATTTATTTATTTGGCTTCACTAGAAATGCAGTAGGAGTGATGGATGGATAGGGTGAGGGTCAGGAGATGCAAGACCTTCTTGGGCAGAGAGGCTTGAGAGGTCTGACAATGTTGATCTCTGAATTAACCAAGCTGAAGAGCGCTTGGAATGGCACCCTGCTGGGTAGCTGCTGCTTATAGGAAAAGTTGTCAATTCAATTTGCTGCCAAGTGTTACCTGATTGAAAGTATGACCAGCGCAAATAGCCGAGGAACCTGCCACAGACACTCAAGATCGATTGTGGAATGACATTATAACAGTACATTCAGCCTGCAGGAAGGTGCTCTGTCTGTCTTCATGGCCAAAAGTAGGGAAGATGATTGCATTTCAGATGCTTTATAGCTTCCTGACTATGGCTTCCCATTATTAGCCTTTCCCTCACAACTCCGTTCTGTGAAAATCTCCCGTAAAGAATATGCTCGTGTGCCTGTTTGGTTTGGAAGCTGAAGAATCTGAATTTGCTTGCCGCTGTGGGCAAGCACAGAGGATGCATTTCTACAAACTGAGAAAAGTGAAAAGGCCAACAAGGGAAGAATCACACCTAACTTGCTTTCTGTGTCACATCTGTGTGTGCGTGCATGCAGGGAGAATGTGTGAAACTGCACACTTTTCAAGCTTCCAGGACTTGAGCAGGCAGCATGTACTTCGAGCCAGAGGGTAGGGAATCAACAGAAGAAGGTGCAACACCAAAAAGACTTTTGAAAGGGAGTTTTGCCATCTCCGATCAGCGCTCTAACGAATATTTCTTGCTACACGTATGCCCAGTGCATTTTGACAACTGTTTTTTTTTTAAAAGGGCAAAAAAGCTGCTGATTCTGATGGCAAGAGCTGCAGCAGTTTATTTGGGATCGTGCTCTGTGAATGTTCTGCAAATAACCAGAGGAGCTATTGCCATCCAAATCAGTTGCTGCAAGATGCTTTTTGCCCTGTGGCAGGGAATGAGCCTGTGCCTCACTGCAGGCCTCTGCCCAAAGATCAGAATGACATGGTCATAGGAGGTCTATAGGAATTCCCTGAACATCTAATAAACTGGAGAAAATGACACAACAATCCCTGACCCCCATAAAAGCATCCAGTCAGACCTGGTCCCCCACCGCAAGCTAACCACAAGCTAGTTAGGCTACCCCAAGCTTAAGCAAGAATGACCAGCTAAGGCTAGCCTATGCCTGACATTCCCAGGTCTCGTCACCCCTTGTAATCTCTATTGGCTTAATAGAAGTTGTATCTGGCAAGGTCCAGAAAAAAGGGTTAATGTATGGGAACCCTGTGCAAAATAGGCTCTGCATATTAGCAATACCTGGCTTCCAGTTCTAAAAAGAACAGGCATTAAAGAGCTTTATAAGGAAGAGGTTTCTAGCAGAGATGGGATACTGTGTTTAGGCTGCATTTGCTTTAAGAACACAGCAGTAAAATGGAACTCTAAGCACCTGGAGGATACTGGTGTTTTAAGTGTTTAAGTTCCAAACAACACAGTCCTGGAACGTGCTGGAATCCCTAGCATGTATGCACTGCTGAAACAGAGACACCTGTGTTGGCTCGGTCATGTCGTGAGAATGGATGATGGCCGGATCCCAAAGGATCTCCTCTATAGAGAACTCGTGCAAGGAAAGCGCCCTACAGGTAGACCACAGCTGCGATACAAGGACATCTGCAAGAGGGATCTGAAGGCCTTAGGAGTGGACCTCAACAGGTGGGAAACCCTGGCCTCTGAGCGGCCCGCTTGGATGCAGGCTGTGCAGCATGGCCTATCCTAGTTTGAAGAGACACTTGGCCAACAGTCTGAGGCAAAGAGGCAAAGAAGGAAGGCCCATAGCCAGGGAGACAGACCAGGGACAGTTTGCACTTGCTCCTGGTGTGGAAGGGATTGTCACTCCCGAATCGGCCTTTTCAGCCACACTAGATGTTGTTCCAGAACCACCATTCAGAGCACGATACCATAGTCTTTCAAGACTGAAGGTTGCCAACAGAACAAGTGTTTTAAGTTTCTGGCTTGCTCTCTAGCAACATGTCCTGTCTAGGTGCGTTTTCCCTGATGAAGTTCTGAAAAAAAACAGCGTAACATTGGACTTTTTTCCACCATGAAAGAATTCTTTCTTTGACATAACCATGGTCTTTTCACCCAAATAAATATATGTCAAATTATTGGATTATTGCCGGCCATGAACACCTACGAACATATAACTGTGCAACATTCTTTTTAAAATAAACTAGCATGGACATTAACTTAGCCGTATCTTCTTCTTCATCTTCTTCTCTTCTTCTCTTCTTCTTCTTCCTTCTTCTTCTTCTTCTTCTTCTTCTTCTTCTTCTTCTCCCTTCTTCTTCTTCTTCTTCTTCTCTTCTTCTTCTTCTTCTTCTTCTTCTTCTTCTTCTTCTTCTTCTTCTTCTCTTCTTCTTCCTTCTTCTTCTTCTCTCTTCTTCTTCTTCTTCTTCTTCTTCTTCTTCTCTTCTTCTCTTCTTCTTCTTCTTCTTCTTCTTCTTCTTCTTCTTCTTCTTCTTCTTCTTTCTTTCTTCTTCTTCTTCTTCTTCTTTTCTTCTTCTTCTTCTTCTTCTCTTCTTCTTCTTCTTCTTCTTCTTCTTCTTTCTCTTCTTCTCTTCTTCTTCTTCTCTTCTCTTCTTCTTCTTCTTCTTCTTCTTCTTCTTCTCTTCTTCTTCTTCTTTCTTCTTCTTCTTCTTCTTCTTCTTCTTCCTTCTTCTTCTTCTTCTCTTCTTCTTCTTCTTCTTCTTCTTCTTCTTCTTCTTCTTCTTCTTCTCTTCTTCTCTCTTCTTCTTCTTCTTCTTCTTCTTCTTCTTCTTCTTCTTCTTCTTCTTCTTCTTCTTCTTCTTCTTCTTCTTCTTCTCTTCTTCTCTCTTCGTTCCCTGTTTTCAAACCTCCACTCAGACCTCAGCTGTCCTCCAAATAATCTTTCTGAAGGGTCTGTGTGAAGTTTAAGCTCTGCCAAACTAGCAATTTCTCCTTCCCTCACAGAAACAGCACTGCAAACATTCTTTTTCTCCTTGTTTCTTTTCTATTCAGTGCACAAGCCTAACCAGGTCTATTCAGAAGTAAGTCCTAATTTGTTCAGTGGTCTTACTCTCAGGAAAGTGTGGTTAGAATTGCAGCCAGACTCCTGCATCTCAAATTAGAGCTACAGCAGTCATTCACATATCACAGCCCACTGACCTGCAAGTAAATACATCATATAGACACACCTGAAAATATTCCTGGGTACCACATCTATTCTATTGTACCATTGTGGGAAATATTGCTGGTGTACCAGGCACAGTCTCTTACTTGTTCAAACCCTCCTTTAATGGAGTGACGAAGTTAACAACTGCTTGCCATCTATCATGTTTTGGACTACACAAGAATCCTGAGGCAATACCCCCAAATGCACTCTGTAATCTCCAGAGAAAAGAATGGAAGCCATTGTGCATTGTGACCATTCTACCTACATCTCCAAGATCATCTGAAGCACAGGTTATATAGTGGAATAAACATTTTGTTCAACAAGGCTTCAAGGCAATATGCCAAACCATGTAGGCTGGTTTTGTTTTTGTTTCTGTTCTTTTTTTTTCTTTTTTGTAACTGAATAGAGCAAGAGAAAATAGAATTGAAAGGAAGCAACCCTGTACAGTCACATATTACCCTCTATAGGGTAACAGAAAATATTTTCTAGGGCTACAGCCAAAAAATGGGTTGGCTTTTCAAAGTCAATATGCTAGATTCAATTCCCACCTCCTCCATTCTTATTAGTCCCTCTCTTGTCTCTCTTCCATCTCCTTTGTCCTCAAGTCTTCTCCTTCATCTATGCTTCCTTTGGGTGATGATTTATCAATCTGTTGTCTATCAGTACCCTTCCTGCAGTTACTTTAACTTCCTGCTGTTACTTTAACTTTGCCTCTTACGGCGCAATCCCACTCAACTTTCCAGCACTGACATAACTGTGCCAGTGGGGCATGTGCTGCATCCTGCAGTTGGGGCAGTCATGGAGGCCTCCTCAAGGTAAGGCAATGTTTGTTCCCTTACCTCGGAGTTGCATTGCCCTTATGTCAATGCTGGAAAATTGGTTAGGATTACGGCCTCAGCTTCTTTACCTCTGAGGATGTCCATTCAGACCTCAGCCTGTCCTTCAAATCAACTTTCTAAACGGTCTGCGTGAAGTTTTAATCCCAGCCAAACTGACAACTTCTCCTTCTCTCACAGAAATAGGACTACAAACATTCTGACAGCCTTGTCCCCAAGCAGTCGGAATGTTCAGCAGCTCAGCCAATCTCCGTCAGGCTGTGCCACCAGAAACGCAATACAATATAGAATGTTGAAGAGGTCTTGATAGAGGAATATACATTGACTTTATCCCTCTCATGTCATCTCTGATCAAGCAAGTTTTGCAGGTTTTTGAGGCACAATAGAAACTTGAAAAACTTTTGTCCAGGGCTGTTCCATCCATGAGATCAACTGAAGTGGTTGCCTCAGGTAGCAGATTGGTGGAGGGCACCCATCTCTGTCCTCTTGCTTGTTTCCACTGCTCCGCCATCTTTGCCCCCTCCCGGCCTGCTCCTTCCCTCCCCCGCCCTTCCCCTCCACAGTGCTGCCTCCTCCCCACCCTCCCCCACCCCCGAATGTCCTGCTGCCAGTTGGTGGCCCCTTACCACCAGGGGCCCTTGCCACATGTCCCTTAGTGCCATGGATCCACACCAACTGCCACTGGGTCCGGCACTGCAGGTGTGCCTGTTACTTGTGCACGAAAGTGCTTTAAGGCACTTTTATGGCAGAGTACCAGCACTGACCTTTAGGATCTGGCCTTTTATTATGCCACTGCCTCATTTTTCAGTGCCACTGAAAAATGAGGCAGTGCCTCATTGCCACAGCCTCAGATTTAAAAAAATCTGGGTGCAACGTCACTTCCGGAAGTGATGTCACTTCTAGGACATCATTTTGCACTCGGCACCGGGATACACTTTCATTAGTTATGCCACTGACAGAGAGGAAGAGAAAATGTGGAGGGAGGGAGTGCCGAGTTTGAATATCGCAGAGTGGAAGGAGCAGAGGCTGGCACATCATCAGGTAGATCAGGGCAGCATTTGGCATGTAGCATCAGGAGTTTAGCTCTCTCTCCTCTCTGCCTCCCATGTTGCTGCAGTCAGGGAGGGAGCAGGAACAGGCCTAGGGTCAAAAACTGTTTTCATAGAGACTGTCACAATTGTGTCTTTTGTAGTACATTTTCCTCATGTATCTGTGTGTGTGTGTGTGTGTGTGTGTGTGTTGCAGTGGGGGAAGTGGTAGCTACCATGCTGAAAGGCACTGTCGGGATGTGATAGGTCACTCCGAGAAGTAAACAGAACTCTGCAGCTCGGACTCATCTCTGCTAGCAGTGATTATTTAAGATGATGTTCCCTGTCAGATTCAAAGTCTTGTGCATAGTCTGAAGGGAGGAGGAGGGGAAAGAGAGAATGAGAGATCTCAGCCACCAAGTAGAGGATTGTCTGGATATGATAATGTTCAAACCTACTGGGCCCTGCCATGCTACATTATTTAAGCCCAGTAACCAAATTTAGTAACCAGGCCCTGAGGCACTCTGAGAAAAATGCGGCTTCCAGAGATTCGTTTCTCAGCAGTGGTAAATCCAGTCGTAGCTATTGGTTTATTTTTTTCCTTAAATGAGCCATAACACTATTATTTCCTCTTATCCTTCATGTGAAGAACAAGGTAAAATCACTGGCTTAGGTCTGATTCCATCTTGAAGGCCTGCAGCCATTTTGCAGCAGCTGTAGGAACAGAGCTTGTTAGCAGACTGAGAATTAGCCCCTTATCGAGAATCTCACTCTGGGCGGGCCTGAGGCTTGATAACGTACTGGACCACAAGTTCTCGCTAATTGGAATGTTTGACCAGCCAGGTGGAGGTGTGCAGAACTTACACTGAAAGTAAGGCTCTTGGCCTAGGAACTGTGCCCTGCTTTCTCATAGAGTGTTAAGACCTGTGAGATAGTAGGATACACAAGAACAAATTGAGAACATGCATTTCTGACTCACTGCGGGGTGTTGGGCCAGTGAATCAGGCATGCAGGAGATGCAGAGGACCGGGGCACTTCACAAGGTCCTTCTCCAATCACATCTACATCCTGCAGTGTTAATTATATCAGGATGAACCAAAGTCAGAGAGTGTTGTATATACTGTATACGGAACAGCCCTACTGTCACTCAGCTTAGCACTATAAATGCATGTGAGGCAGTCCTTACATTATTATTACTGAAATTCTCAGATATGTTGCTGTTCTTGATTTCTTTCTCTGACTTGAAGTCACACATTTCTTCTTTCAGAAGACCAGTAGCTCAGTTTAAGCAGCATGTGACTTGCAGAGGTTGGCAGTAATGAATGGGCATTGTCAATCCTTGGGGAGGGTAAAGCACAATATGGATGGACTCCAGGACTTTGACATTCCTCAAACAAAGGATCCTCCATGAACAATGCTTCTCAAAATTTCTAGCACTCAGGCCCACTTTTTAGAATGATAATCTGTGGGGACCCACTGAAAGTGATATCTTTGACCTGGAAGTGATGTCATGGTTAGAAGTGGCATCAACAAGTGGGAAAATTTTAACATTCCCCATACGACAAAATCTAATCAAAACAATTAAGTAAATTAAAAGTTTACAAGAAGTATAAGTTTAAAAATTTATTTAAAATAAAGAACTCTCCTAATCACAAGCAATTGCTGATCTGTTTTTAAAAAAAGTCCCCAAATATTCCAAAGTCTACAATCCTATCCACATTTTTCTGGAAGGAAGTTCCATTGAATATCATTGTTAAAAGAACATACAGAGTAGCCTGTGAAAAGTACAGATCTGTAACATTTCCCCAAATGCAGTCACATACCATGGTAGCATCAAGTCTAATATACAGGTCCAGCCTATTTTTACACAGATTTTTAATACACAGATTTGACTCAACACGAATGGTCCCTGCAAAGAAGAAGAAATGAGCTGATCCCTGGAGAAGGGGAAAAATGCACCCCTTTAAAATCAGTTTAAAAAACTGAACAGTCCTTTAAAAATAGCCTCCTTAAGACAGAGAGGGCAGCTGGCTGACAATCCATCAATCCTTCTCTCTCCAGCGGACCCCTACCTTCCCCCTGAGAACATGAAAGAAAGGTGATCACTTTGCATTGGTGAAGGGAGGGGCTGAGTGAAGCACCTTTCTAAGCGCTTGGAGGAGGACTGTTTGATGGATTGGCTTCTTAATGACTCTTATCTTACTTCACAAAGGTCAGCAAGGCTGTTTTTAAATCACTGGAGCAAAGAAACTTTGTTTTTTAAATTGATTTGCTATAGTGCGTTTTTTGCCATCCCATGTGAGTGCTTGGAACGGAACCCACGCGAATAATTAGTCTCAACCTGTATTTAAAAAAATACACATTGAAATAAATGGGGACCCACCTGAAATTGGCTCATGACCCAACTAGTGTGTCCCAACCCACAGTTTGAGAAACACTGATGTAGCACAAACCACAATGGCAGATTCACATGAACATTAACCACATGTGCATCAGCTGCTAGAACTCTGAAATCACTGAAAGCATTGGCTACCTTCTGGTAGACCGATTGTATGCAGGTGCCACTCCATGGTGAATGTGGTCAAGAGTAGACAAGTATGAAATGTTGCAAGTCAACCCACAATGGAGTATTTGCAAAACATTTCATGCATTTTCACCATTCAGCTTAAAGCCTCTCCACACATTATGGCTTTAGTGATACACCAAAGACTTTTTAGAACATACACTGATGGCCCAATCCTATTGAAAGGAAGCAATGGCAGAATGCATACTCTCCAGTGCTGAATGCTGCAGGAGGAGAGGAGAGCAGGTTAAGCCCAGGAGGCTGAATTCTGATCCCCTTCCCAGGCCTGAACTGCCTGCACAGATCAACATGGACTTGTGCTAGCAGCATCGCTGGTGCAGATCTGAGTTTACCCATTGCTGCTGCTGGGGTTTACCCCAGGGCAAGGGGACAAATGTCCCCTTTCCCAAAGGAGACTTCTAGCAGCCAAAAATCCCAGCCCCTCATGGGATGCACCCTCCTCCTCTCCTGTTAGTCTTCCCACCCACTCCCCTCCTCCCCCAGACACTCCCCCATTCCCCCCTTCCTGCCCCATTCCTTCCACTACCCTCCTCCTGTACCAGCTTACCTGTGGTCCCACACATAGCCAGCTTCAGCAGTGAAACAGCTCTTTAAAATACAGGTGTGCCATTACAGAAATTCCAGGAGGGAAAAAGAGATATAATGCACTTCCATCCCCATTTGCAGCAAAATTGTCACTTCTTGATTAGAGAGCAGCTTCCAAAAGTGTGGGGAAGATGCGGTGAGAAAACGGCACCAGGGGAAAGGGTTAATAATCTCTAAATCTTATCTCTGAATGCCAGATGTAAAAAGGGTGTCAACAGGATACAGGTATCTTGTTGTCTTGTGTGCTCCTGGAGGCATCTGGTGGAGCCACTGTAAGATACAGGAAGCTGGACTAGATGGGCCCTTGGCCTGAACCAGCAAGGCTCTTCTTATGTTCTTACTGAATGTTTTCCATCCCCACAGTCCTGATCTAAGACCTCCTCTCCCGGGGGGGGGGGGGGCTGCTTTTTGTTAAAGATGCACTTGCTTCTAAGAATGCAATAATAACATGTAGTTAGACCCTGACACCAGGAAGACCAAAGTTTGAATTCCCACTCAGTCATAAAGCTTCTTGGGTGATTTGAGCCAATCACCATCTGTCAGCCCAAACTACGTCACAGGGGTGCTGTGAGGACCATGTGCAGGATGAAACCAGTGTACACCACCCTGAGTTTCTCAGTGTAAGGATGGGATGAAAAAATTATAATTAATTTACAGCCCTGTCTTATATGTATTTATTCTGAAGTATATCCTGCTGTATTCAGTAGGGCAGAATCCCAAGTAAGTGTGCATTGAATGGCAGTCGTAGCATTTTGCGGAACAGATTCCTAAATCATTTCTTTGTTAAAACCCCAAAACATCACCTACTGTTCCTTTGACTTGTTTTCAAGCCCGTTCAAACAACGAATGTTTTTTTCCAGCTAGCTTGTGGTTTGCGTCTGACCAAACTTGTGTGGGAGAAAAAGAGTCTCACAGAGATGTTTGATTCTGCAAGCGAGCTGAGACGTGGTTCATGCAGGAGACAAGAAATGATATGATGTCAATATTTCACAGACAGCACGTCCTTTGTTTTAACAATGGTTACAGTTAGTGACCTCAGCTAGAGAGCTATAGGGTGTCAGTGGTGGCCCTCCAGGTCAGCTGAGCTGCCCTCAAAAGTTCCAATTTCTTCCTTTGCATGCCTAGCTATTATGTAGTAAATGCTGGACTCAGCCCCTGAAGCTGGGAAACTATGCAAGGCCTGTTGGTGCCACAGTTGCACTAATTGATCTAATAATTATTAATGGGAAGGCAAGCTCACGCAAAGGTGACATTTGGGTGCTGTGACCTCTTAAAACCATCTGCCATCTCTCCCAGTCCCTGCAAGAAGAAACAGGAACTGGTGTTTATTAACACTAATATAAATGAGAAAATAAAGGTCAAGCTGATTGAGTCGCTTTAGGGGAAAGAGTTCAGGCAATCAATCTTTGGTGTCTCATTTTCATTCACCTGTCTTCTTAGATGAGCCACCAAAGGGGCTCTCCTTGCCTTTGGTGGTAGAATGCTTGTGTACTTACTGGTCTATTTGCATTTCTTCTCCTCAGCAGTACACATATTGTCTCCAGAGGCAGTTACTGTCCATCCACTGGCCTATTCAGATGTATCACACCAAAATACAGTAGGTTGCACACAGCCCTGTAGGCATTGACGCATGGTGGGAATGTCAGTTATGTTCCCGTGTCACCAGAAATACCATTCCTAGAGGAATACTAAACTATTAAACTATTAAAATCTTATTTTATTTTGCATGGCAAGGAGACTTGATGTACATTTTTAAGCGCAGGCATGAAAGCTGAAGGCTCAAGTTCTATCATTAGTTAAACATTTGCATTGAGAAAAGCCAGAAACATTAGGGGAAACATCCTTTTAGGATCCTCCACACATTACATTTTTAGGTATACCCTGAAGATTTTTCATGTGCACATTTTTTCAAAAGTAAACAGGTAGTGCAACTAACAGGTGTCTGAAAACACAGAGAGATGGGATACTTCCCTGTTGAGGCATACTTGCAGTTGTTTCTAATATGTGAAAGGACCCTTAGGGCACAAACTTAACCCCTTATAACAGTGCTTTCCAGCACTGGCATAGCGGTGCCAATGAGACGTGTGCTGCATCCTGCAGTTGGGTGACACTTCCGAAGCCCTCCACAAAGTAAGGGAATGTTTGTTCCCTTACGTCAGAGCTACATTGCCCTTATGTCAGTGCTGGAAAGCACTGACATGAGGAGTTAGGATTGCGCCCTTAAACAGTCTTCCACTAGGTGTGCAATGCAACTATATGAAACTGTTGGACAGATAACCTATTCTCTGTGCAACACATGGCCAGAACCATAATGGCAGCTCTTCAGCCCAGGGGACCTGAGGAACAAACTGGGGCCTAGCTAGCTCTATATGACAAGTGATCTAGGCTCAGCTCCGGAGTCTAATCTATATCAGTCGACTGCTGAGCCTCAGTTCACTAAACCATCTGTCTACAACCACAACTTCTGCCTCTGTTCTTCATCTACTTCAACTTGCATGCAACCCCACCCTTACTTGACCACATCTGGTGCCTCTGGCGCTCATCCATCTGCAAGGTTGTGACTGAAGTTCTTTCTGGAATCTTATTTTCGAAGTTGATGTAATGATGGGAATTCCTGAAGGCTCTCTCAGAATCTCCAGGATTGCTTTCAGTAGTCACCTGGAGATCCATGCTGATTCAAGGACAGTCCTGGAGGGTTGGCAACCCCTGTTTATCTGTTTTTTTTCCCTTTCATCTTATCAGACTGCTACCAATCCACCATGGAGCCAAGTCAATACCTAACAGCCTTGTTTAAGCTCCTCATATTTCTGGCTTCCTGATACGTATTTATAGCTAGACAGGGCAGTATGCCATGTATGTATTTTTATTATACACAAATGACAAAAGCCCATGAAACAGTTTCCTGTCCCTGGAATCCACTGTCAGTTGCCCTTGCACAGGAGACCAGAGACCTCACTCATTCAGTCCCATATGTTCTGGGGCCCATCATCCCAATCAACAGGACCACACACCATAATATTGGTTGACTCCCACCCACCTGGGGTCTCAGTGGCCTTGATTATTATGCTGCTTGTCCCACCTTACAACTGCCAGTTGGTGGTGACACCCTGATGTCTCCTCCAGCCTGTGCATAGGAAATGCCTTTAGCAACAGTTATATTGGATCACCCACCTGCCCAGGACCACAACTTCTGCTTTTTTAGATAAGACTCATCTGAGCATCCATGGTTCTAAATCACCCCAGATTCAGTGCTGCCCTCCTTAGGCAAATGCTGAACCCAGTGAAAGCAAAAGGTGGGACGATTGAGCATGTCTTCACCAGGTGCATAGCTACCTAGCATGCTCCCATTCCCCCTGTATCAATGTTATTGTGTACCAATGCAGAGATCACCTGAACAGGGCTTATGTTGGCCCCCAAACTTTTGAAGAACCCGGTTGCTTACACCTCCCATTGGCTTTCTCTTTTGTCCAATATCAGACTTTTTTGAGGGTCAGTTTTATGGCATATATGTGCTACATTTTGGTCAGGGCTGTGTCCAGGAAACTCTTTTCAATGACAGGGCTTGGCCTGTAAAATCTTCATCACAGAGTGCCTCTGTGGATATGCAGAATGCCTTTTCCTCACCAAATCATCCCTATTTTTCTCCTTTTCACATACCTGGAATGAAAGGTCATGGCTTCCAGGCAGCATCAATCAGGGCTCCTTTCTTTCCATCACTAAATGTATAAAGTGTAGCCAGTTTTCGTTCCCAGAATAGGTTACGTCTTGCCTTTAATTTTTTTTTTTTTAAAGCAAAAGCAGAAGTAGCCTGCAAAAATATATCTTTGAGGATCTGAGGGTTCTTTGTGTTCTTGGGAGAGAGAGAGAGAGAGAGGTCAGGGCTAGTTGTTTTGTTTCTGTGGCCAGAAACTAGCTTGTGACACCACTTAAAAGATGGGCAACAGTTTTTTCAAAACTGAGCAGGGAGTGGGTAATGAGGGGGGGGGGAGAGAAAATTAAGGAGGTTGGGGAGGTAGAGAGGAGGGATACATATGTCACTGCTTACCTCAGAGCCCGAATTAGAAGCTGAGTAAAAATATCAAATCACAGCAGGAAATAATGTGTTTCTTAAAATAGCAACATCAAATGGGAGAGAGAATGAGGAGTGGGTGGCATCTGAGGTTGCTGCTTCGTTCCGCCCTCCATGGCAGGCTGATTAATATGTCTGTGCTACTTGTGTTTATATAACAAAGGGCACTAAAGGCCAAGACTGTATTTTAACTACCACTGCAGGGGGGCTGTGCGAGTTTTCCTTTCACCCTATGGTATTAAGTGGGAGGATATGCACTCGCAACTTCCTGTCCCAGGATGAAGAAAAGCCCCTGTTTCAGCAACAACAGAAGTTTTTTGATGGTCTCAAGTCTGCTTGGTTCTTCTAGCTCACTTTCTCCTCCTTGTACTTTGCTATCCCCAGAAAGGATCCACTCTCTCAACTCATCAGGTTTGGCAGCAATCACAGGCTTGGCTTTCCCAAGGCATTCAGGACCAGCTGTAGAGCTTGTCAAATGCACAAAGGACTTGATCCATTCCCAGCCTACCCAGGATAAATCCAGAGGGACTTCTTTGAAAGTGACAACAGGGTTCCACAAGTATGCGTGAGAGTCCCCAACAGATCCGCAACCAAGTCCCCAACAGATCCGCAAGTAATCCCATACGGGGCCTCGAAGAGGAATTTTATCAGGGGGTACAGAGTTTCTTTTGGGCCCCTTCCCAAAGAGAGAGGAGAGGGGTGAAAAAGAATGGGAAGGGTGGCAATGGGGACAAAACAGGCAGGGAGAAAGTGGCACCAGCTGGAATAGTCTTTGGAGTCCAGGTCTACAAACCAAAAACCTATTGTAGCAGGTCAGTTTCCTCCCAGATGTGACACCGTTAAGGAATGTATGCAATCCTGGGCCTGATGTGTATGGCAGTAGTCATGGCCATGTGCCCACAGTATTGCCCCCAGCATCCTGTGTGGGTAGTGAGATTGGAGAATGTCAGATCCCAGGAAATTTCTGGGCCCCCTCCTTTGGCTACTGGGCCCCCTCCCTAAACCTGGGCCCAGGTACAAATTAACTCCTTTACTCCCCTCTCCTAGGCCCTGATCCCATACACAGATGTAAAGCAAATGCCCCAAGCAATCCCTACAAGCCACAGTGATTTATTCATCCATGAATGCAAACTTGACTACTTTTCTTGGAATTAAAACAAAACTATAAAACTGGACAATAAAAGGCTGACATATAAAAAGCTTGATCTGCTGTGTAAAATGTCCAGCCAACTTGTAGTATCTATATTCGCTTGTAATGTACAAGTAACAACCAGCCTTTGATAGAGGCCAGTTTGGCTGTATTGTTGGGTGGCTAGTGATAGGAAGCAATAATTGGTGATGGACCCCAGCATCTCCACATTGTAGATGACTATATAAATTATATAAGGCATATCCGTTTGTCTTCACTCAGGATAAAAAAGGCAAAATCTCAACCTAGTTTGAATTCTCTAGAACAGTGGTTTTCAACCATTGTGCAACAGAACGCTGGTGTGCCGCTAATGGTCCACAGGTGTGCCGCAGGAGTTTGGGAGAAGGTCACATATTAGTAGGTCATATTGGGGGATGAGAGCCCCTGGCCAGCAGTGCAGTGTTCCTTGTCAATTGTCAAAAAATCGATGATGTGCCTTGATCATTTTAGCACCTGCTCAGTGTGCCATGAGAGGAAAAGGTTGGAAATCACCACTCTAGATCACACATTTTTAATTTGGAATCATTAACTTGGAATGGGCACTAGCAACTGTGCATATCTCACATCCAGAAGTGTTATAACTATCACTTTACACTTGTTTTTTTTTTCAAAAGTACCTAACATGAATTCATGAATGCAAAACTTCTTGTCGCAAAAGTGATCCAATATAGTTAAAAGGCAGGTTTCTTTCAGGTGCATTTATGCTTGCAATCCTATGTGAATTCTTGTAACATTTCTGTTAGATTCATTATTTAGACCAACTTCCAGATGGATAGCCACAAGAATCTTTTTGCAGCAAAAACAACCAACAGCCCAATCCTATCCAACTTTCCAGCACAGATGCAGCCATGCCAATGGGGCGTGTGCTGCGTGATCCTATGGTGGAGGAGGCAGTTGTGGAGGCCTCTTCAACATAAGGGAACATTCGTTCGCTTACCAAGGGGCTGCATTGCAGCTGCATCAGTTCCGGAAAGTTGCATAGGATTGGATTCCAAGAGGCCCCATGCAGAGTCACAAGTTTCTTAGCTGTATTATTTATTAATGTATTTAATTAAATGCATTTGTACCCCTGTTTTTCAAGGACTAACGAAGGAATGCAAGGAATGCAAAAATGAAAAGCATATTCAAACTGTACATCCACCATTCAAAAGATTTAAATAGCATCAGCTAAGCAGCAATTAAAACCTAGTTGAAATGAGGTTTAGTTTAACATTGTACCAGAGTTTAACCTAGCTAAAACCTATTTGTGTTCCCACAAATCACTTACGCAAATGAACACTGCCTGCCACCTCTGTCTTGAAATATGGATTGGAAAATAAGTTCAAACTTCCACCTTTCAACTTATCTATTATTTTCCTCACTGTGCCAGCAAACGGGGTGCAGCGTTCTTCAAACAAACTGTGGGGGAAAGTTCAGCCTTTCTTGAACCAGCCTGATTAAATGAACAACCTTGTGAATTCTCACATAGTAGGTGCCTCACCTTTTTATTTTTTTCCACCCCAATGCAACATCTGCATGGAAAATATTCCTAAACACGTTTCCTTTCTCGGCTGCCTCTGGATGAATACGCAGCAGATTAAGGGCCCAATCCTATCCAAATTTCCAGCGCCGGGGCAGCCTCAATGCAGCCCTGAGGTAAGAGAACAAACTTTTCCATACCTTGAGGAGGCCTCCATGACTGCCCCCCCCCCCACACACCAGGATGCAGCACATGTCCCATTGGTACAGCTACATCAGTGCTGGAAATTTAGATAGGATATGGCCCTAAGAACCTAAGAAGGCAAAAGGCAGGAAAGAAAGCCTTTACAAGAGAGCTGGTTCATAATTATAATAGTTCTTGTGGGTGAATCCCCTCCTCTAATGAAATTAATCTCTTGGGATTTCAAATATTAATTCATCCATTTGCATAATGAATCATTGTTGCTTTTCTCCCAGTGTCATGCATTATGGGGGGGGGGGGAGAGAATAATTCCAGCTGCGATTCTGTGCCTTGCACATCCTGAGGAGGAGAGGTTGTTTTTGCCAATAGTAAAGAGCAGACCTCCTCTCTACCATCTGGAAGGAGAGCTTTCATTTCCTTACTATCATCGTCACCGCTGCCACCACCAGATCTCGACAGGAAAGAACACAGATGGAAAGTGGAGGGGAAAGGTGCTGAAGTGGTTTGTGGTACACAGAGAAGACGGCCAGGCCGGCCAGCCTCCTGGGTGGCATTCTGAGAACCTCCTTGCTGAGTGAGTCACACGCAGTGCGACAGTAGACATGTTTGCTTAGACGCAAGTTGGGACTCTCTCGTGTGTATGTATTCCTATAGGTGCAGCCTTAGGTGATTGCAGCCTTAGGAGAAACTGTTCAGAAGAGGATATCATCTCATTACCAGTCACAATAAGTACAAAAGCGCAGACGGCTACTGATGTACACTTGAACAGGTTCCCATTATCTTCACTCTTCTCACCGCTGTAGTTTCTTTGACTCAATGAGCAAAATACGGATAATAAGCATTCCCTTTGTCATGGTGGGTGATTTATCCATTCATGAAGGCAAGCTAGTGCTGACTTCTTGGAATTAAATACGACGACAGAAGTGGAAATCATTATAAAAATATTCAGAGACTAGCAGGAAAAAAACAGGGCTGCCTGTGAACTAAGAGCGCAACAGGCGAACTTTGGCTTGATTAGTTCTTGCCCACAGGTAAATGTGATGTGGTTGAAATCATTGTGCTCACCCAGCGGCCTGCTGGACTACAAGAGGAGACAGAGAAAGGGGATTTGGAGCCCCGCTGACTAGTGAGACATTCACGCTCACAGAGTCCAGCTGAGAGTGAGTAGCAGCTGCTCTCTCATCATCCTGAGTCTTCCGTCACTGCTAAAGTGTTGCTGTTGGAACACAATCATCTTCCAGGGCTGTGACTCAGTGTTTGTGAGTCATGGCTTGTATCTCTGCTGCACAGAATTGTTCACAATCTGGAACGAGAGCTCGGCCGTCACAAAGTGTGTCAGGCATTCCAGATGCAGAAGCATCCAAGGGGATGTTTACAAATATCAGGAGGGAGGCAGGCCGGGAATCTTACAATGAATGCTGCTGCAATGCTGTTTCGGGAATTTACGAGTTGGCCGGCCACAAAACAATGAGCCCCAAACCTTCACTTACTTAAAATAAGCCAGCTAAAATAAACATGTTTTGTCAGTCAGGGCAATCCAAGTTTCCCAAGACATTCAGGTCAGAGAATATCCCATTGCGTAAGATGCACTACAAAGACTTCAGAGCCTTCTTCAACTCTTACTTTTACTGATTGCGGTTCTGATCTGAGCTGGCAGTGGTACGCAACTTTTCAGTATTAATCAGAAGCAAAAGATGTAGAGCCTCAAAATGAATGAGAGGGTTGCATTAAAGGCTTTTGAGGCAGCCTCATCTCAGTTGTGGTCAAGCTGAATGTTTCCCACAGCAGGACACCTGACTTCTTGATACCCAAAAGAATATTGACATGCTGCGGGAACCAACATCAGAAAAGATCACAAGCCTGGATAAAATGATCTTGATAGGACAAGCTGTGGTTGAGAAGGTTGCCTTTGAGATTCTGAAGGCCTTCAGTCAGTAACTACTAAACTGGGTAACAGAAAGCACAAATGGGCAGGGCTGGCCCATACATGGGATCAACTGAAACAGCTGCCTCAGGCTGGAGATTGGTGGGGACAACCATCCCTTTCCCCCCTCATTTGCCTCTACTGCTCATCCTTCTTGAACTCCATGGACTAGGAAAGGAAGAATGGGGCACAGAGTAAGAGGAAATGGGGAGGGGAGTGCAGAGTTAGGACATTGGGGAGTAGGAGAAGCAGAGGTTGGCATATCAGAAAAGGAGAGAAACATTTGGCATGCCACCTCTAGTGTCAGGAGGTCTTGGGGCAGCACTGCAGATGGGGATGCTTGAAAGTTTGCTTGCCAGCAAACATCCAGAAGGGTTTTGATTGAAAGACGTGATAAGAGCCTGAATAGCTAAACCAGCAAGATAAAGACTGGATTAGGGCAACTGATCTGAGTGGAAACCCAAGCCAAGAGCAAAATACCCTTGTTTGGACGGACTACTAACTATGAAAGTACGCATCAAGTGGTGTAGGGGTAAATTCTGAAGGGCAAGAACTAGTCATGACATGCCCCAGAGGCACATCCCCAAGCCCTGTCCTACTAAGACTATATAACAGCAGCAACACAAATCAAATTTAAAATTTTTAATTAGAGTGTTTTCTATTGCTGCCACTTATTTTAACTTTTAAACCCAAGCACATTTATTGTGGATCTTTTGAAGCCGCCTTGGACATTTGATTCAGCAGGGGAAAGGCGGGATATGAACTTTTCAAAAAAACAATAAGAAGAAGAAGGAACTATCAAGCAGTTTGTATCCTGAGAAGTGCTACGACGTAGCTCATACTCACAAAAAGCTTTTGTCAAAAAGTTTATCTGTCCCAAAGCTAAAATGTGCTTTCCCTGATCTTTCACATTGTCTTCCCTTGTATAGAGATTCAGCAGTCAATGCCTTTTTTTGGTTTGCTTTTTTTGGCTAATCAACTTGGACAGTCCTACCCAAATTCCCAGTCACAAAGCAGAAAAGCAAATACAATGTGACCAGCAGAGGGACTCACAACGGTTAGGAAATGACCTCAGTGCAGAAATGTTTCTTTCTTGTAACTCCCTGTGAGGGCCTGCCAGGTGTCCTTATCGCCACCAACAATATGGGAGTGTTTCAGCTGAACGACTAACATCCTTTTTCTCTTCCTTATGGTAACTCAGCTGTTCAAGTTATTTCTGACCATCAGGTGTGAGGCTGATAAATAAGCAAAGGGCTTTGTGCATTTCCTCAGCCGGCTGTCAAACTGAAACAAGAGATATGGATCCAGATTCCATGAGGAGGTGTGAAATGTAAGTGGGAAAGAGTTCAAAGTCAACAAGAGAGGCCTGGGAGCACAGTGATCGCCTTACAAATGGCCCCTGTCTAAAGGGCCAGTAGCAAACTCGACAAACCTACCACAACAAATCTGACAAATCAAGGCCATGGTACAGACAGTGGCATCACTAGGATGCACCCGGTGCGGGAGGCCTGCACGTCACCCCAGGTAGTGGGTGGGGCAACGCCCCAGGTGGGCGTGGTGATGTACCATTGCCCCGCCCCCATCGGTTTTTTGGCTGTACCTTTTGTTAGAACACAGATATTTCAATGTTGTTTGTTTCATTGCATTCTGCATGAAATTACGCATTGATTGATATATAACATGATGGTCTTATTCCTCCAAACTCTGATTTTAGTGATTTTGAAAACTTGTAGAGTCTCACAAACACCCCCCCCCCCCCGTGTCAACTTACTAACACCTTATTGCAGCAGTTCTCAAACTTTTAGCACTGGGACCCACTTTTTAGAATGACAATCTGTCCAGGACCCATTGGAAGTGATGTCATGGCCAGAAGTGACATCATCAAGCAAATTAAAATAAATAATTATTGTTGGCATCCTTCAGTCTCAGAAGACTATGGTGTCACGCTCTGAATGGTGGTTCTGGAACAGAGTGTCCTCTCCAATGCGCGAAGCCTGGGTAAAGTAGGTATGGAGGATAGGCTGTTACCCATGCAGCAAATCCCCCCTCTCCACGTCACTGAAATGGTCCAATGGAAAGGCAGAGACCAATACGGTTGGTTCCAGCGGCGTCGCAGGAGTTGCCAGAACGTGACTGTGTTCAGCCATGAACTGCCTCAGGGACTCCGGCTCTGGATTTTGCCTCGAGGTTGACTCCTGAAGCCTTTTCCATACCTGGATGTAGCCACAAGGCAGTGGAGGTTTGGGATCAGAGTTTTCCTTCTCTCAGATGAGCTGCCTTCCCAGGCTGACGAGTCCCATCTACCCGGTGGCTGTTTAAAATTAAAATAAAATAATTACATAAGGACAAGCCAGTCCTGTTCCACCAAGTGAATCTACACTGAAGTAAGTCCCATAGTGGTCAATGGGGCTTACTCTCAGGAAGGTGTGGGTAGGATTGCAGCCTGTGAGCCCAATCCTAGGCATGTCTACTCTGAAGTAAGTTCCATAGTGGTCAATGGAGCTTACTCTGTAGTCTGCCTGCAATAACAACCCCCCAAAAAGAATCAGTGACATTTCCAGCCCTCCCCAGTGCCCAGTTTAAAGTTCTTCTATTTCAGGCACATCAGAATAAAGACCCACCTGGCTTTGCAAGTGCAAAATAGAAAACTTCCCCTTACCAGTTCAAGCCACTTTTTTGTCCTTTTTAGTGGGGAGGGGGGGGGAGAGGCTGCCTTCTGGAGCATTTGTTGTGCTCCAGCTCCATGGATCGGGACCATTCTGGTGTCCTCACATTCCCCTTTGCCTGGCCTGACCACCAGCCAAGGCACATCTGCCTACTCACAAGTAAACGCGATGTGAGGCTGCTTCACTTTCCATAGAGCTCCACAGACTCACAGCTGGGAGCGGGGACCTCTTTCTCCGTGTTTTTGGGGGCTGCATTCATTGGATCAGGACCATTCTGACGACCTTGGAGCCTCTCAGCCTGCCTTGACAAGTCTGTCTACTTGCGAGTAAACGCGACCACGTAGCTTCATTTCGGGCTCGGGCTCGCAGCTGGGAGGGGGGAGCTTCTCGGGTGTTTTTGGGGGGCTACATTCTTTGGATCGGGATCGGTCTGGTGTCATTGGATTCCTCTCAGCCTTCCCTTTCCGAGGGACTATGGCAAGTACGCCTAATCGCACGCTACGACTCACTTTCACTTTCCTAGGGCTCCATGCAATTTTTCCTGCTGATACTAGGGAGTGTCTTCCATGAAGAGCTTCCAAATGAAGACATTTTTTTTAAAGCCCAGATGGCTGGTTTATTTGCTTGCTTGCTTCCAGATCAGGTATGGGTAACAGGGGTAGCCAGCAAGCAATCCTCCATGGGCCCTTTCTTACCCAAAAGAGTTGCTCTCCAGACATGAGGCTATGGGCCCAGAGGTGGTTTCAGGGACCTGAGGCAGAGGGCTCCTTCTGATGGTCTTGGGCTTTCAGAAGCTGCCCAAGAATGCCAACTTCTCACTGGTCTCCAGCCCTGAACCCTCCAAAAACTGCTGGATTTTGCCTGCAGTCCCCACCAAGGTACAAGAACTGTAAGAGTTGGCAATATTTGCTGTGTAATTTGGGGGTATGCATGCATACATGCCATTCAGTGCTTACAGGCACCGTTCACATTTACTGCTAGCAACACAAAAGCCTTTTTTCCTACTAGCCAATGCATAGGGATCAGCAAATGTGGTCAGTATGTGAATTCAAAAGAGAACATTTGCATGACTCCTTCCCACCCAATGACTATCCTCTCTCTTGGCTAGCAAAATGGAAGCACACCAAATTATAAACATGGGACATGACCTAGGAAAAGGGAAGTGCTGTTAAAACTTCCTTATGGGCCTTGCTATTGAAAGGTGGAATGCTGTAGTAGAGAAATTGATTCATTTCAATTAGAGAGTTAATCATGAGCCAGCGTAGTCTAGTATGGTGGATAAGGCCCCAGTCCTTTCCAGTGCCGTTGCAGCTGCAATGCAGCCTCCAGGTGAGGGAACAAATTTTCCCTTACCTTGTGGAGGTCTTCATAACTACCCTCCCACCACAGGGTGCAACGCATACCAGGGCTGGAAAGTTGGATAGGATTTGGCACTAAGGCTACAATCCTAGAACACTTACCTGGGAGTAAGTTCCATTAAGCACAGTGGGGCTTGCTTCTGTTGACATGCATGGGCTTGCACTATGGGAGACTGAATTGCAAATCAGGACATCACTGGTTTAAATCTTGCTTCTGCCACAAACTCATTAGGACTCAGTGGTTCTCAAACTTTTAGCACCGGGATCCACTTTTTAGAATGAGAATCTGTTGAGACCCACCAGAAGTGATGTCATGACTGGAATGACATCATCAAGCAAGAAAATTTTTAACAATCCTAGGCTGCAATCCTACCACACTTACCCAGGAGTAAAAGTCACATTGGCTGCAATCCTAACCACACTTTCCTGAGAGTAAGCCCCATTGAACAAAATAGGACTTACTTCTGAGTAGACCTGGTTAGGATTGTGCCCATTGACTATCATTGTCATACACATAGTCTCCTGTTAAAAGTACAGATTTGTCACATTTCCCCAAATGCAGTCACATACCATCAAGTCTAATATAGTATATTACAAATAAAATACAAATTGATGGTAAGGCCACACCTGGAGTATTGTGTCCAGTTCTGGTTGCCACATCTCAGAAAGGAAATAGTGGAAATGGAAAAAGTGCAAAAGAGAGTGACTAAGATGATTACTGGGCTGGGGCACCTTCCTGATGAGGAAAGGCTACGGCATTTGGGCCTCTTCAGCCTAGAAAAGAGGTGTCTGAGGGGGGATATGATTGAGACATACAAAATTATGCAGGGGATGGACAGAGTGGATAGAGAGATGCTCTTTACACTCTCACTTAATGCCAGAACCAGGGGACATCCACTAAAATTGAGTGTTGGGAGAGTTAGGACAGACAAAAGAAAATATTTCTTTACCTGGAGGAAAAAATCCATTACGGGTTACAAGCCATGATGTGTATGTGCAACCTCCTGATTTTAGAAATGGGTTATGTCAGAATGGCAGATGCAAGGGAGTGCACCAGGATGCAGGTCTCTTGTTATCTGGTGTGGTCCCTGGGGCATTTGGTTGGCCGCCTAGTGGGTGACCCACCTAGTGGGTCCTGATCCACAGTTTGAGAAACACTGCATTAGGTGAGTGAAGCTCTTTGCACTCTCAAAAAGCACTATGCAACTACTAAACGTGAAAGAGCATTTTGGCTGAATTCTGTCCATAATTTCTTCAGAATTCTAAACAATAAAGACTAATTTGCCAGGGAATTCCTGATGCATAAAGGAAACTTCACTGAACCATGTTAAAAGCACAGAAGCTAATTGTGTCAGTGTTTGCCATTCTTCATTACAAGTGTGAACAAAATATATTCCACTTAACAAAGGTTTTCTGCAGCTCGGTTTCAACACATCCAACACGCTTCCTGTTTTCCCAGCTCAATTCCTTCAAGTTCCAGGAACCAACGATTAAGGATTAATGAAATCATGCAACAACTAATTGGTTTGAAACTTGCCCCCTCATTCCTATATTTGCATCATTCGAGAAAAACAGCAGCAAGACACAAAAGGCTACCTTGTTCCTTGACGTGAGTCATGGGTGTGACATCAGAGAAGGACTTGACCCAGTTTGTTAAATACACAGCCAACCTGGAAATAATTCTGTTTGTTCCTAGGATCGTATTTGCTCATGTATCCCTCTTTTCCAGTCAGCTGCTGGAACAAGCAGGTGGTTTATTTCAAGGTGCCTTTTCGCTGACCTTTTAGGGGTGGGGGGGATGTGATCTGTGTTTGTTCAGGGGTCTCTTTTCCCCAGACAGCATCTGCAGCGCATCCAACCACAACCTCACTGGCAAACAGGCTCCCTCTCTTGATGATGGCACTACGCACTTAATTTGTTCCAATCTGTTTCACGCTGACATTTCAGCACCGACGTCACCAGCTGCTGAGATTTTATGGCTTCGGCTAAAAATAACAGCCCTTCCTAACCCCCTGCTCCACTTTACCCCAAAATAATTATTTAATAATAAAGCCTGAATGACACAAAACCAGCGACAGTCACTATGTAGAAGAGGGAACAAGTAGAAAGCACTGAAAATATCGAGAATGATTTGGGAAGGTCACAGAAATAACTGTAGTGTTGGGGGAGGATTAAGACATCATAATCCTTTGTTATTAATGGGCTTGTTTCTGTTACTGAGATTAGTACTATATTGTGGTCATCAAAACATACTAGGGAGATAAATGCTTTTGCCTCTTATTAAATTGATTTGTGAAAAAGGAATTCAGTGGCATTGCTTCTACAGTGCTATCAATGCATGTGCTGTTACAATAAAAAGGACCATCCCTCTCCAAAGAAGTTTATATGTCGCTCAAGGAGCTGATAGAGCAGGGGTGTCAAACTCATTTCATACAGAGGGCCAAATAGCATTCATGATGCCTGCTGAGGGCTGGAAGAGATGTCATCAGACAGGAAGTGATGTTGTTAAACAGATCATAACCAAAAATAAGAACCTTTTCTCACTTAGGAAACCATTAGCTTCAAATGACAGAAGAGGAATTACTCAAATCTTGATCATATTTCAAGAGATAGGAGAGCACAATTTCCATGTGGGCTGCCCTTTCAGCAGTAACATCTCAGCACTGATCAGCAGTGAGAGCCTGAGGGCTGGATAAAAAGCATCCATGGGCCACATCTGGCCCCTGCAGCATTCTGATTCAGATCAGATGGCCCCCTACTCCAGTATGTATTTTAAAGGAGAATGTGCTGAGAGGTAATCTCACATCAAGAGACTGCTGTACAGCACTGATGTGTACCACATTCTACAGTCTCAGTTTTCCACTTGGCAGGTGCCCTATTTATTTTTATTTTAAACATCACCCTTCCTTGTCTAAGGAGATCCGAGTAGTATTCATGGCTCCCCCATAACTATTACACTTCACTTCCCATCCACCCCATAAACACACCTTCTCTCTCACTTCAAATGGTCAGCTTAAATTTGGGTAGAGTGAGAATAGAAGTGCACAGGTTAGTTACACCCCCACCCCACTGATGTGCTCTGTGACCCCTCTTCCTGCTCTCTTCACAATCTGCAGAACCAGGTCCTGAACCTGAGGACAGTTTCTTTCTATGTCCTGGATCTCTGGCCAACTAGGCTGGGCTGGTCCAACGTCTCCTGATTCCTAAGGCAGCATGCCAAATGCTGCCCCCTGAACCAAGGATGTGTTAGCCTCTGTTCCTCCCACGGCCCATTGTTTTTGCTCAGTAAGTCCTCCCCGCCAAATCCCCTTTTCCTCTCTGTCAGCAAGTAGCGGCAGCAAGTAGGTGGACAGAAATGGGTGCTGCCTGAGGCAACAGCTTCAGTTGTCCTCATGGATGGGCCGGCCCTGCAACTGGATTCCTGAAACTTGGGGAGAAATTCACCCCAATTCAGTACTTGCCTCTGCAGACAAGTGCTGAATGTGCAGGAAGACTTATCTTGTTAATCTTGGTGTGGTTTCTGAAAGCTACAAGGAAAAGCACATCAGTGATGGGATGTCATGATCTCATTCCGCAGGCATTGGATCCGGCTGATATCCGACTAAAAGCTATGGGTTGCACTGGTTTGGAGGTATGGCTATCTGGAGCATTCCCATTCCCCCTCTGAATGCCTGAAAAGGGTTGGAGACATTCTATGATCCATACAAATCCTATAGACAACTCCACATCTAGCCTGACATGTCCACAGTGATAGACTATGAAAAGCTGTCATTTAATCAGATCAGACTAGGAATATCAAATACAAAACCAAAAGCTGAAGGCATGAAAAGAAGAGAAAATTAAATAGTCACACACAAAACTGGAATTGTGATTGTCCTCTAGCAACCCTTCTAGCTTAGCCCTGAAATATCAGCTGGATGTAATGCCTATGGGATGAGATCATGACATCCCATCGCTGACGTGCTTTTCCTTGTAGCTTTCAGGAATCACACCAAGATTAGCAGGATAGGAATTCCCCAAGGCAAGCCCTGGCAATTCCCCAAGGCAATCTGTCTGCCTGCCCCACCCAGGCTTCTGCCCTCGGGGCTAACCTCAAGCAGTCTTAAGTGATCAGTAATTCCTTCCCATTCATTTGATTCCCAGTGGTTTTTAGCCACTTACTGTAGACTGCGGCTTGCCTTATGAACTGCAAATAACAGGTGTGTGTCCAGCAAAGAGAAGCAGTGCTTACAGAAGACAGAAAGAGCTCCTTTGCTTCTGACAAAGGCAAGATCTCCATGACCGGTGGAGCATTCTTGATTGCAAAACTCATTAAACCCTTTCCTCCTACATATAGGTTCAATGAAGTTTGCTGATTGTTCCAATGGCATGGAGAGTCATGGAGACGATTGTCAATAGGACTATAATCATGGAGAGTCCTACTGGAAATAACAGAACTTGCCATGAGGCTGGAAAGTTACTTTCATTCATGAGTCTTCCTAAGGGCTGATCTGAAACCACAGAAATAGGACATGATACTAACATAAGAACCTAAGTGGAGAGACACTGGATCAAACCAAAGGCTGTTCGACTCCAGGACCCTGTTTCCTACAGGGTGACCTCCTGTAGGAATTCCACAAGCAGGACATGAAGTTATATCCTTCTGCCACTGCAACCAATGTTCAGAAGAATACTCTTTCTGAACATGCAGTTAGCCCCAGGGGGCAGATTTCCCTGGGCAAGAACAGACAGCATCAGATTGTATGCTCTGCTGCCACCACACAGCAGTGTAGAGCACAGGAACAGGCCCAGTAAAAAGATGTCAATCTTATCTGGGTGTGTCCTAGAGTTACCTCTGTGAACACTGCCCTGTTCAGAAGCAGATGATCTTCTGTCGAAATCCTGCACATCTGCTGTGGCTCCCAGCACATTTCAGAGGATGCCAGGACATGTTCTAGGATCCACCCTTGGTTGGCACTTGGTGCCAATAATGCTTTTATAATCCTGCACATAAGCACCCTACTCTACACCCAAATAAGCCCACCCTTTTTTACTGGTTCTGTCCCTGTGCCTATGCAAGCAGTTCCATCATCAGGAAATTTAGAAGGGAAATGCCTCTAGGACTATATGAGTATCATGAGAACATAAGAACAGCCCCACTGGATCAGGCCAAAGGCCCATCTAGTCCAGCTTCCTGTATCTCACAGTGGTCCACCATATGCCCCAGGGAGCACACCAGATAACAAGAGACCTGCATCCTGGTGCCCTCCCTTACATCTGACATAGCCCATTTCTAAAATCAGGAGGTTGCACATACACATCATGGCTTGTAACCCATAATGGATATTTCTTCCAGAAACTTGTCCAATCCCCTTTTACAGGCATCTAGGCCAGATGCCATCACCACATCCTATGGCAATCCCACAGGATTTGATCCACAGTTTTATCCCACAGTTTGATCCAGAAGATGTTGAGCTTTTGAACATTTTCAAGTAAAGCCTTGCAGGAAGCTCAAAAGTGCTAGAAAAGAGCCCAGTTCCTCTTCCTCCCCCCCCCCCGCTTAATTAAGCATTGCCTGCCTGTCTTCCATGTGCCAGGCTGCTGTTGAAAGGACAAGAGCAGGAGGAAAGGAGGCAGTCCTGCCACTGGACAGGGAAAGATCCTTGGGATTGTGGGCAAGCTACTTTCAGGGGAGCTTGTCCATAACCATAGTGCTTAAACGATGCCCCAGCTAGGCCCCAGCATCTATTTTTAATGCCCTTCAACGTACCATGTAAAAATTGATTGAAGTCTCCCCCAGGGTGTTTCTTCAGGGTGAACATTTCTCCCTGCTAAATAATGATAGAGAATGAATGCCATACATCAGGGATACGGGAGACTGCACACCATTCAGGGCAGGGACCCATCCCCTTCTACTTTGCAATACACAGTGCCAACAATAATAAGGACATTTCCAAAAAGCTTGAACTCTGGGAAGGAAGTACATCAGTACATCACTTTTGCATATCCAAAAGCAGTTCAGGAGTATTACTGTTGTAATCATTGCAATAACCTGGGAAAGTGAGTCATGCTATCCCCATGTCACAGATAGCAGGGAAGGAAGGAGCTGGCACTAAGAATGGCTTGCCCTAAGGCCACCCAGTGAGTTCATGGCATTGTCGAGATTCAAACTGAGTACTTCCAGATTCAGAATTTGTGTTAGCTCCCATCTGTCCTGTAAGCTTCATTTCATATTAATTTTTATTACTGATCTCACTGATCTGGTTAGCTCCTCTGCAAATCTCAGGTTCCACAGAACACTCAAGCAAGGGGGCAGTGAGATGAAGAGCCCTCTTGGTGGTGCCTGAATGTGAAATTCCCTCCTGGGTGAATTACAATCAGCTCACTCCCTGGACACTTTCTGACAGGGCTTGAAATCTTTTTTATTTCAATGCTTTTGGTGGATGGTGGGAAAGTTTATGACAGCCAAGAACATTGGGGGAACTGTTGGACTTTTTATTTGACCTGTTACCTGCTGTTTGATATTTAATCTGCTGTTTTGGCCTCTCTGATTTTTAAGTATTGTTTTTATGTATATTTTATTATGTTTTTAACCTTCCTGTAAACTGCCTGGAGCGCCAGGCACTTAGTCTGCAGGAAGCTGGTATACAAATCTTCTTAATAAATAAACAAATGCAATTTGGAAACCTTGACACACATCATGATCAACTGTACCTACCCTGTCTAACAAATTAACATTGCAGTCCTAGGCACCTTTACTCAGAAGTTAAGACTCAGTGTTTTCAATGAGCCTTACTCTCAGGAGAATGTGTGTAAGATTGCAGCCCAAGAAACTCAGAAGTCTATATATAATCAATATAACAAATATTGGCCCAAAAGAAATTAAACTGCTTTCCTTTGTAATTCACTGGGGGTGGAATCCTAACCCCTTATGTCAGTGCTTTCCAGCACTGGTATAGAGGTGCCAATAGGACATGTGCTGCATCCTGCAGTTGGGTGTCACTCATGGAGGCCTCCTCAAAGTAAGGGAATGTTTGTTCCCTTACCTCAGAGCTGCATTGCCCTTATGTCAGTGCTGGAAAGCACTGACATAAGGGGTTAGGATTGCACCCTGGGACCACAAGTGCAAACTACTGCTTATGTACCTTACATCCCAATCCTATGCATGTCTTCTCAGAAGTAAGTCCCATTTAGGGCTCAGTCCTATCCAATTTTCCAGCACCGGTGCAGCTTTGCCAATGGGGCATGCACTGCATTCAATGGTGGGGAGGCAGTCACAGAGTCCTCCCCAAGGTATGGGAATATTTGTTCCCTTGCCTCAGGGCTGCATTACGGTTGCACCTGATCTGGAAAGTTGGATAGGATTGGGCCCTGAGTTCAGTGAGGCTTACTCCCAGGTAAGTGGATTTTCACTTACACTTACTCCCAGGTAAGTGTAAACAGAGTTTCTCAAACTGTGGGTCAGGACCCACAAGGTGGGTCACTAGCCAATTTCATGTGGGTCCCCATTCATTTCAATATTTTATATTTAATATATTAGACTTGATGCTACCATGGTATGTGACTGCATTTGGGAAATGTTACAGAACTGTACTTTTAACACGCTACTATGCATATTATTTTAACAGTCAATGGGACTTACTCCTGGGTAAGTGTGGGTAGGGCTGCATCCTAGGATTGTTACAAATTTTCCTGCTTGATGATGTCACTTCCAGTCATGACATCACTTCTGGTGGGTCCTGATAGATTCTCATTCTAAAAAGTGGGTCCCGGTGCTAACCACTGGTATATAGGATTGCAACCTTAAAGACAGAACAAGTGGTTAGTTTTCCACTATGGTCTATAAAACACAACAAGTGTTTCATATTTTTATCTCTGCTATCATCAGCTCAAAACACTGATGCAAAATAATCTGGATAATTACAAGATCCTGGAAACCCCCAGGAGGGTGTTGGAAGGAGTTACCTAAAGGCATTACTCTGCAGCCTCAGACTCAGCAAAGAGTACACAAACCAGAAACCTCAGGAGAAGAGGGAGGGGGAACAGGGAACCAGATAAACGGCAGGAACTCAGTGACCCAGGTTGAAAAACAAGGGAGAGTTAAGTGAGCAGAAGCAGACCTTCTTCCCCCATGTGGGAGAGAGGTGGGATGATTCCTGCTGTGGTTTCCGCTTTTCCTTTCTCTTGCGCATGCCAGTTTGTTAAGAAATGTTGCAAGAGCCCCTTCAGTGTCCCAGAGACAGGGTGTGGGTGTGTGGAGGGAAGCTGTTTGCTGGAAAAGCAGCTGCTCCTTCTGGTAAAGGGCAAAGAGAAGGATGCACCCTCTCCTACTCACATGAGATGTTATTGGCATATCGTGCTGTTAATGCATCACAGAAGTGGGGGCCTTTGCAAGGTTGTAGTGAGTAGACTTGGCATACCCTTGTATCGATTTCAGCTCTTTCTTGACCCTCTAAGAAGTCACTCCCATAACACAACTTCTCTCCTTGAGAGTCAAACTAAGATATTTTGACACTCTTGTCCACCCAACCACGCAGCTGTGACTTTATCATAATACAAAGCAAGGCGGCCAGAGGAATACGAAGCCCCACCACTAGCCCAGCACTGTCTACTACTCTACTCAGACTGACACAGCCCTCTAAAACCCCAGACAAAGGCCCTTACCATCCTCAGTGACCTGATCCTTTCCTCTGGAGAGACCACTGATCAAACCGGAGACTTTCTGTATGTGACATATACATGGAAGGCATCAAGGTTAGGCAGCTGGCCCGGAGATCAGGCTGACTTCTGGAGCCCCCAGCAGCCAGAAGACAATGCAGGTTGCGCAATGAAGTGACTCAAGCTAGAACTGCTTTTTCCAACCCACCTCACCTACCACAGGGCTTCCTCAGAGACCCTTGGGAAGACTCAGAGGCCTCTCAGGATGCCTGTTTGCCAAAGCGTGGGTAGGCAGCTGATGCTCCAGATTCTCCCCCCTCAGCACCCTTGGGTTGACTGCTCTATTTTCCACAGCCATCCAGGAAGGTGGAGGAGGGGGTGTCTGCTCTGGCTGCTCTTGTCTCTGGACCCAATCCTATCCAACTTTCCAGTGCCATTGCAACCGTGCCAATGAGGTGTGCACTACATCCTGTGGTGGGTAGGCAGTCATGGAGGCCTCCTCAGGGTAAGGGAATGTTTGTTCTGTTGCACCAGTGCTGGAAATTTGGATAGGATTGGGCCCTCTTTCTCTTACCTTCTTGTTTTTGGCATCCTTCAGTCTCAGAAGACTATGGTATCGCGTTCTGAACGGTGGTTCTGGAACAGAGTGTCCTCTCCAGTGTGCGAAGCCTGAGTAAAGTAGATATGGATATGGAGGATAGACTGTTTCCCATGCAGCAAATCCCCCCTCTCCACGTTGCTGGAATGGTCCAATGGAAAGGCAGAAGCCAATATGGTTGGTTCCAGCGGCGTTGCAGGAGTTGCCAGAACATGACTGTGTTCAGCCATGAACTGCCTCAGGGACTCCAGCTCCAGATTTTGCCTCGAGGTTGACTCCTGAAGCCTTTTCCATAACTGGATGTAGCCACAAGGCAGTGGAGGTTTGGGATCAGAGTTTTCCTTCTCTCAGATGAGCTGCCTTCCCAGGCTGATGAGTCCCATCTACCCGGTGGCTGTTTAGTTGCATCTTATGACAAGTACAGGAAGAGGAAGTCACGCAGACATTTCAGCTGGACTTTGGACTTTGCTCTCAGTCTGGAGAGGTTGAAGAGCTTTCCGTCTGATCTGGTCCGGAGATAGATGCCTTCTGTTGCGGTTCCAAAGGCATGCTTCAGCAGGACAGCGAAGAGCAAAGTCCAAAGTCCAGCTGAAATATCTGCGTGACTTCCTCTTTGCCGACGATGCAGCTGTCACTACCCACACTGCCAAAGATCTCCAGCAGCTCATGGATCGTTTTAGCAAGGCCTGCCAAGATTTTGGACTGACAATCAGCCTGAAGAAAACACAGGTCATGGTTCAGGATGTGGACTCACCTCCCTGCATTACAATCTCTGTGCATGAACTGGAGGTTGTCCATGACTTTGTGTATCTTGGCTCAACGATCTCTGACACTCTTTCTCTTGATACCGAACTAAACAAACGCATTGGTAAAGCAGCTACCACGTTTTCCAGACTCACAAAGAGAGTCTGGTCCAACAAGAAGCTGACGGAACATACCAAGATCCAGGTCTACAGAGCTTGCGTCCTGAGTACACTTCTGTACTGCAGCGAGTCATGGACTCTTCGCTCACAACAGGAGAGGAAACTGAACGCTTTTCACATGCGCTGCCTCCGACGCATTCTCGGCATCACCTGGCAGGACAAAGTTCCTAACAACACAGTCCTGGAACGTGCTGGAATCCCTAGCATGTATGCACTGCTGAAACAGAGACGCCTGCGTTGGCTCGGTCATGTCGTGAGAATGGATGATGGCCGGATCCCAAAGGATCTCCTCTATGGAGAACTCGTGCAAGGAAAGCGCCCTACAGGTAGACCACAGCTGCGATACAAGGACATCTGCAAGAGGGATCTGAAGGCCTTAGGAGTGGACCTCAACAAGTGGGAAACCCTGGCCTCTGAGCGGGCCGCTTGGAGGCAGGCTATGCAGCATGGCCTTTCCCAGTTTGAAGAGACACTTGGCCAACAGTCTGAGGCAAAGAGGCAAAGAAGGAAGGCCCATAGCCAGGGAGACAGACCAGGGACAGACTGCACTTGCTCCCGTTGTGGAAGGGATTGTCACTCCCGAATTGGCCTTTTTAGCCACACTAGACGATGTTCCAAAACCACCTTTCAGAGTGCGATACCATAGTCTGACTGAAGGTTGCCAACATAAGAATGACAAGTACAGCCAAACTGAGGGCCTATTCTTATTGCCCAGCCCCCAGGGTTTCTTACCTTCTTACCTTCTTCCTGGAAGATAAAAAGAGGGCAATTTGGGTGTCTCCTCACTCGGAGCTCCAGGAATAGGAAAAATGGGGCAGTTGGGGCTGCTTCTCTCAGAGCCCCAGAGGCACCAAGACACAGGAGCAACCCTCTTTTTACTTTCCAGGCTGTCTGGGATGGTATAACAAGGATGGTTTGGGCTAGGGTAGTGGGTGCACATTCACATGCCATAGCACCTCAGGGGGCCCCAAAGAACGTGAAGGTGCATCCTCTATCACTGAGCTGCAGGTCCTCTCCAAATTTAAGAAAGTGATTGTGTCTCCCACACCAGGTAACACTGGTCTCTACACCAAGGAGGAAGGGACTTATAAAGGGACTTACAAAGGCAGACTGGGTAGGTAATTAAGAGTGGCAGATAGGTGGGGACAGGGTGAACAGACATCCTCTTTTTCCAGGACATGTCTTCTTTTTTAGCCTCATGTCCAGGAAGAGAACGTAAATGTCCTCCTTTTCCTTGTGCGTGGAGCCCTGCAGGTAGTGCATATCCTCCTTGTAAGTAATAAATTATCTGTATTATAGTTTTAAATTTAATAAGTAATATGGTGTTTAAATCAATCACATGAAATCAATATGCAAGTGTTTGCAGCCTTTTTGTCGTCATGTCCTACATTTTTCTTGGATGTCCTACATTTTGGGTGCCTTGTCCTCTTTTGCAGTTATGGCATCTGGTCACCCTGGGCGGGGAAGGATCAAAACATTTTTTTAGGATGTCCAGTTAACAGTGAGAAGGGAAGTGCCAATGTTAAGGAGGGAGCAATGGTGTGTGTGTTGGGGGTAGGCTTGGCAGTAGGTTGTCTGAACTTACCCTTTTCTGGGGACAGACTTCCCCCTGACTGCACTGCCGCTCTACTTGAGCCACATCTGAACCCTAGAACTTGGCAGTTTGGCCCTGGGTGAGCTTGCCTCTGAGCAGATGCAGAGTGCACTTCCCTTTATACAACAGCCTCAGTCCCAGAGCCCTGTTTGCTTTGCTTTGCTCTGGATGAGCTTGCCCCTGAGCTAGTGCAGAGTGCCTTTCCCTCCAGTCCCCACACATGGCAGGCTGTGCCCACTGCCATGGGGAAGCAGGGAGCACAGGGCGGCTTCCAGAAGCCAGAGGCTACAAGCACCCTCCAGAGCAAGATGCCGCCCCCACAATGGTCAGCCTCAGAGTGGAACGCATGGCTGGGAGAACAGCAAGCCACGCCTCTCAGCCCGCAGACTATTCACAGCGCGCAAAAGAGACGCTGTCGCTTTAAAACGCTTCATTATGCGTAGGCAATGAGCCAATCAGCGTCAGGGATATCTGCATAAAGATACTTGGCCAACTTTTGAGAGATTTCAGGGCGTATCTGCGGCATAGATGAAGAACAAAAGTGTACAAAAGCACTAGAATGTATAGTCAGCTCTAGCAGAATCCATTCCAAGTCTCAGCAGTATTGAGTCTACCTCACCATATTCTGAAAACAATAGGAAGGTAGAGCTTTATATAAGTGAGAGCCAATACCTTTGGTTGCCCGGATGATCCTCAGTGGTCTGGGGTGCAGGCTTCAAACCTGTAGCTGTTTAGCGACAGAGTGGTTCAATTCCACCTTTCGGGCGGACGGTGTAACAAACAGATGCTTTGCTAAGTAATGCAATAAATGGCAGGGAGAGTTAATAGAATATGCAGCTACATCCTTTTCATGTCTCCATATTCCTAGAGAAAGGCAAAAACACACCTATCTGTGAAACACTGATTTAATCTCAGTTGCTAGTTCTCACAAGCCTCAGTTGCAGTGGTAAACCTCTGTCTAGACTAGACTGTGCCACCTCAGATTTCCAAGTGGGGAGCTGGCTGAAGAGAGTACAATCCCCCCACTTAAAAATTTGGATCTAGCAATTAAGGACACGCTCCCTCATTCCAGAGTTTTGGCATGGAGGAACATTCAGTCCTGTGAGTTCCTTCCAGCTGGCCAGTGTCACTCTGGTTCCAAATGATACACTACACACTCCCTGGCAAGTAGATGATCATTCACAGGATATTGGAGATTGATAGACACAGGTTGAAGACTTCATCTTTCTTTCTTTCTTTCTTTCTTTCTTTCTTTCTTTCTTTCTTTCTTTCTTTCTTTGGAACTAGGGCTGCAATCTGCCCACATTTACTTGGAACAAATGCCATTAACATAATGGGTCAATGCTTACTTCCAGGGCTTTTTTTCTAATGGAACGCGGGGGGACGGAGTTCCGGCACCTTTTTCAGGGGCCCCTCCCCTTTGGAGGCATTCCAGGAGGGGGGGAGCAAAATAGAGGCATTCACTGGGTGGGTGCTGGGGGGTGCAGGGTGAGTGGGCGCCTGGCCCCTGCCTGACCGCACAACGACCCCCTCCTGCCCCATCTCCAAGCTCTCGCCTGAGCCCAGCCCGCCTCCCCTCCCCCCCACGCTCTGCTTCCCAGCGCAGCTTCCAAGCCGGTGGAGGGCGTGGGGGACACATGCCGACGCCGAGGAGGAGGACGGACAGCCAGCCAGCCAGCCAGGGAGACGGGCTGCGGCTCCCACGGAACGCCCAGGTACTGGCTTGGTGAAGGAGGAGAGGAAGGAAGCTGGCTGGTGTAGTCCCCGTGCCAATCTGCAGCATGAGCCTAGGCGTGTCTACTCAGAAGTATGTCTCATTGTGCTCAATGGGGCTTGCTCCTGGGAAAGGGTGCGTAGCCTTGCAGCCTGAGAGCCCAAGCATGTCTACTCAGAAGTAAGTTCCATTGTGTTCAATGGGGCTTACTCCTGGGAAAGTGTCATAGCCTTGCAGCCTGAGTAGACAGGCAGAGGAAGGGCTCTGAGGCTGCAGTCCTCTCCACACTTTCCTGGGAGGAAGCCCCACTGCCTCTAATGGGACTGACTTCTGAGTAGACAGGCACAGGATTGGGCCCTGAGGCTGCCATCCTATCCACAGTAAGCCCCATTCACTCAGTGCATATCACTGAGTATACATGCATAGGATTGGGCTCTTAGGCTGCAATCCTAGGCACTTTCCTGGGAGTAAGCTCCATTGACTAGAACGAGACTTACTTCAGAGTAGACATACCTAGGATTGGGATCTTAATCCTGGCAGAGATATATATCTGAACCCATTTTCACATGCTAAGGGCAGGTGAAAAGGGATTCTACGTGTGTACAACATGCTGCCCAGCCTTGCCGGAGAACTTCCTCGTCCTTCCCCCACAAGCATGCCCTCCACCAGCCAGTGTTTGCAGCTCCTCTCCAGCAATGCAAAGCGGCTGCTCAGGGCAGCAGAGAACATACAATTGCATGCCAAGCGCCTTCCCGAAGACACAGAGTATTCTGATACCTGAATTAAACCATATTTAATAGCTTGTTTGCAAACATAGCTGTTTCTATGTGCACCTAAGGACCCCTCTCGTGTAAGAATTCCTTTTTTGTTCTTACTCCCACAGTTGCTTAGAGTAATTTTACTACACGGAACTCATGTAAGCCATTTTCCGGAATCCATTCACTGCTTCCTCTCCTCGAAGTAGTGCCACACTACATACTACACACTACAAGTGCACCTGTACAGTATTTTTGCCCTTGTGTAGAAAAAGTAGCTAGGAGGAAGGGCATGTGGAGATTGACAGCCCAATCCTATGCATGTCTACTCAGAAGTAAGTTCATCTTTAGAGGGGAAGCACATAAAAAATATTTTATTTCTCCAATAAAAAAAATGGTTTATAAATAAATAAATAAATAAATAAATAAATAAAAGATTAACAAGTTATGAGTTCCTGCACCTTTTTATTTACAAAAAAAGCACTGCTTACTTCTGAGTATACATGCCTAGGATTGGGCTGTAGGTTTAAGAGGTCTGAAGCAGACCTAAAGCAACATTTAAAGCCAATTCTTCCACTTTCTCTGTGTTTAGTGATAGAGAGTATGCAGCAAATTCAGGGGAAAAATGTATTATGCTTAATAATAAATTATAATCATGATTTTAATATAAATATTATTAATCATTATTATTATAATATACTATTATAATAAATATAATTATTATATATTAACATTTATTATTATTATAAATAATAATATCATATTATATATTATTATATTATATTGCTATTAATATTATTATAATTTATTATAATATTATATATTATAATTTTTATTATTACAGTGATATAGTAATAATAAAAATATTATGCTTAATTTATTATAGGCATAATTTTAAAAAGTTATTGTGTGTGTTATTATGCTTCGTGTAGTCACTGAAAAAGACCTCCATGTTAATTTTGTGACCTCCATGTTAATTAAAATTGGATAGGATTGGGCCCTAATTGGGATCCCAATAGCCTGTATATGTCATTCATTCATTGAGTGTGTGTGTGGGCACAATCCTAACCAGGTCTACTCAGAAGTAAGTCCTATTTTGTTCAATGGGGCTTACTCTCAGGAAAGTGTGGTTAGGATTGCAGCCTTTGTTAGCATGTAAACCACTTTGGGCGATATTCTAACCCCTTATGTCAGTACTTTCCAGCACTGGCATAGCGGTGCCAGTGGGACATGTGCTGCACCCTGCAGTTGGGTGTCACTCACGGAGGCCTCCTCAAAGTCAGGGAATGTTTGTTCCCTTACCTCAGAGCTGTATTGCCCTCATGTCAGTACTGGAAAGCACTGACATAAGGGGTTAGGATTGCGCCCTTTGTGAACTACCTTTTGTTGAAAAGTGGTAAAGCCCTGTCCTCTTTCACCCCAGCATGGTGTCTTTTCCAGTGACTGTTGCTGCTGTCTCTTCTGCATTCTTTTTTAGACATTGGGGCCAGAGAACCATTTAAGGATTTACTTTACTATGTGAACCGCTTTGTGAACTACTCTTGCTCACAAAAGCTGTTCACAAAAGGAAAGAATCCTTTCTGCGAGGATTCCACAGTTCTTCTGGCTGGTATACCTTGGTATATAAGTATTCTTATTCATGATCATGATCATCATAATCGTCATTATCATTTTATTAACAACAAAAGTTGTTGGAACCCAAGATAAAAAGGCAGTGGAGACACACACACACATACACACACACAAGGTGTAGTTTTCATCAGTTCCTAACTAAGGGAAGAAGGGCACAGAGGAAGAACAGACACTGTGCACATAATTGAATTAGCCTGACTCAAGAACTGATTCAGAATTCAACGGAAGTCAGAATTGCATCACTTGCCCCATCAGCTTTTACACAGCTCAAGGTGCAAGTTTATGTTGGTTCTGAGAAAGCAGCCTGTTAATGAGGTGCAGTGAGGTGGCTGCCTCAGATTGCCGAGGCAGCATATTGGTGGGGGAGCCTTACAGTGCCTCATCACATCTCTGCCCTGGCACCCCTCCAATACTGAGTGGAGTACTCACTGGAGTTGCTGTTCCTCCTGCTCTCAGGTTTTTCAAAAAGCTGACGGGAACAATGGGAGCTGAAGGAAATGTGAAGGAAAGGAGAGTGGGCTTCTTGACACTGGAGCTAAAACACCTCTCTTCTAAAACATCTAAAATGCCTCTGCTCTGACTTGACCCTGCACTCTTCTCTACATTTCCTTCAGTTTGATTTCTTGTTCTCAGCCAGGGAGGGGGAGGCTTTTCAGTGAGTATTTTACCCCCTGCCAGTGAGTAAAATAAGGGGAGGGGAGGGGTAGGGTTCTATGTGCCATGGGGTGGGAGTATGGGGAAATGTGTGTTACTCTGGGTGCAGCAGGAGTGGGATGGAGCAGTGCCTCACCTCACTATCTCAGGCACTGGAGACAGGGGAGGTGGGGGTGTTTTGGATAGGATTTGGCCCTCAATCAGTTGTTCTCAGACTTTTTCAACTGGTGGCACCTGTGTCCTATTGGACAATTGGCCACGGCTCCCCATTATAATCCTATACGTTGTATATGGCGGCAGGTTTTTTGCAAGGATTCCACAGTTCCTCTGGCTGGTTACAGCGGCTCCCTGGGGAGCCATGACTCACAGTTTGGGAACCACTGAATAGTACAATACTTACAATACAATACAGTGTAAGAATAACATCAAGATAATAACAATGACACTTTTTGCAGGCTCAGAAAGAGCTATATAATTTTAGATGCAGAAGACCACCACTTTACAGTGGGTTCACTTCATGATCAAATCAATTTACTCTCCATAGTAAAACAAGGTTCACTATATGATATGTTATTCATATTTAACCATTTCTGCCCAATGTTGCATACACACAACAGGGATCAAATGTGTATACCTGTGGGCCAGGCAGAAATGGGTTAAGGTAGGTTCACAATTGCTGGCAACAGGACCTTGTGGGTGATAAAGAAGCCAGTCAGTGATGTGAATGTATACGTTTGGTAGCATCTCAGTCAACAGCGGAGTTTTTAACGTGGTGGCTATGTTCATTCAGGGAAGGATGCTGCCTTGTAATTTGTATTTTATAATTGTGTAAACCAGGGGTCTCCAAACGTTTTGGCCAGAGGGCCACATCAAATATCTGGCGTGGTGTGGAGGGCCAGAAAAAAATTTAAATTTTATTTAAATAAACAAATTAGAGATGGAACTTAGATGAGTGAATAAATGAATGAATGAGCTCATTCATTCAACCTCTCTGGCCCTCAGAACACCCTCCAGATACAATCAGAGCACAGTTCTGGTCATGTTCAGTTGAGTGGGCCAGAGACTTTCAGGGGACAAGAGGTTGGCCGTGGGCCGGAAAGAGGCTCACTGCGGGCCGCATCTGGCCCCCAGGCAGGGGTTTGGAGACCTCTGGTGTAAACTGATAACCACAGCCCTTAAAGAGCGAAGTAGGCACTTTTTAAATCAACTTTTAGAGAGGAAAATAGCTTAGGTCTGTGGCACAAACTTCAGCATTGGTCTTGAAACAAATTATCAAAAAGCAATGTGTTATTGGGTACACATTACAACATTTTCACACTACAATGGTACCTCTGTAGGATTACCATTGTCAAGCAGAGATGCTGTATAATCATTGTTATCAGATAGCTCTACTCTGGAAAAGCTTCTGCTGAAATCAACTGGTTAATGCTCCAAGACTCATTGCATTTTTGGCTTTTGATTTTTTCTTTTGCAACAGAGTAACACAGCTATCCCTCTGGGAGCTGAATTTAGGAACGACTAGACCAAGTACTGGTCTACAAGGCCATGTTTCCCAAACTTTGGGTGCTCTCATATCACACAGAATCTTTTTGTGCGTTTGTCTGACATTTGCCTGAGTTTCCCACAATGCAACTGGGATCACTGTGATTTCCAGATGGCTATTCAATTTGTACAATTCCATCTGTTTCTGCAAACCAGCACGTCTGGGGCCACTGCCCATAATGAACTTTTCAGAGTTCAAAGGCACGATGGCAGGCCTGAAACACTGAACAGTACTAAGTTTGGTGATGGGGTTTCATTGTCTCCGGAGGTAGCTCTGGAGAGAAGGCCTTTGTTCTGCAACTTGGCGACGGAGAACAGCTAATCTTGATGTCAGTTTCATAAATGAACATAATGAGTCCTTTTCAATGTGCGGTTAGAAAATGAGCATGCCGTTTGTGTCTGTCTGGTGTTTTTATTCACAAAACAATTTGGGATTAAATCTAGGCAATCAAATTCCTAAGGTCTATTCAACCACTCCCACCCTGTAAACAACACATAAATAGGGGGTTGTGTTCTTTGAGTGAAGTTCTTACAGTAGGCCAGCCACTCCTCAATCCCTTCTTCTTAGCCCTTCTACAGCATAGCAGGAGTGAGTTTTCTCCTTCTCATTGTCCCTTAAAAGAAATCTACCAGCCCCACTGACTCCCATTGGTTTTAACTAAGTCTGGTCTTGTTGACCTCCGAAATCTTTCACTGGGGTGCGGGGGCACCACAAAAGGTAAGGGGACTACTTGTTTAAGCACCATGGCAGAGTTTCCTGACTATTGGACCTTTAGTTTCATTGTACGTTGCATAGGTGGCATGATGTGGTGATTAGAGAGCAAGTGCTTCCCCAACAAGTAGCTTTTTGTTCCCCCACTCCCATTTATGGTCTCCTCTGGTAACTCTAAGGAAAGCCACCTTTACATATTCAGTCAGCTTTTCTTTATTACACAGGCCAACACACATTTTGCTTCCTTAAACATTACACCAAGTCCTGGGTATATTTGGGGTGCTGATTCCAAAAATGGCATCCATTTTGCCCTATCATGTCTAGTTTTGGAGACATGGCATAGCCTCTTTAGTGAATGGTTCAAGCAGCTTCCTCATGAGGAAGCCTACACCATGGCTTCCTCATGAGGAAGCTGCTTGAACCATTCACTAATGAGGCTATACTATATCTCAGCTCCACTGGATTCTGAACTCTGTTTTGGGCCAGAAGGTCCGACGCAGAGTCTCTCATGTCTGCGTCGGCAAAATAGACGGTGCAGACTTGAGAAGACCCATTGCGAGGCTTGGGGCTTTCCCGGGGGAAGGGGACAAAGGTCTCCCTTCCCCCAAGGACACCTCTGGCAGCTGCTGTGGGGCTGCAGGATGTAGCGGTAGCCACTTTTGCACCTCTGCACCAGGCAGCAGCAAAGCTTTGGGATTAAGTTGCCCATCCTTGTTGTTGTTGTTCAGTCACTAAGTCATGCCCGACTCTTCCTGACCTCATGGACCACAGCACCCCAGGCCTCCGTGTCTACCACTAACTTCCAGAACTGGTTGGCAACCTTCAGTCTCGAAAGACTATGGTATAAGCCTACGGCACCCGGTATTCCTAGGCGGTCTCCCGTCCAAGTACTAACCAGGCCTGACCCTGCTTAGCTTCCGAGATCAGAATTTGTCCAAATTCATGTTCCTTGCCTCTGTGACGCTATCTAACCATCTCATCCTCTGTTGTCCCTTTCTCCTTTTGCCTTCAATTTTTCCCAGCATTAGGGTCTTTTCTAAAGAGTCCTCCCTTCTCGTGAGATGTCCAAAGTATTTCAGCTTCAGCGTCTGTCCTTCCAATGAACAGTCAGGGTTGATTTCCTGTAGGATTGACTGATTTGATCTCCTTGCAGTACAGGGGACTCTCAAAAGTCTTCTCCAACTCCATAATTCGAAAGCATCTGTTCTTTAGGCTCATCCCTTCTTATGGTCCAGCTCTACAGTCATATATTAGTACCGGGAAAACTATAGCTTTGACTATACCAACCTTTGTGGACAAGGTGATGTCTCGGCTTTTAATTAAGTTATCTAGGGTACCATAGCTTTCCTCCCAAGAAGCAAGCATCTTTTAATTTGATGGCTGCAATCTCCATCTGCAGTGATCTTGGAACCCAAGAAGATCATCTCTGTCACAGCTTCCATTTCTTCCCCTTCTATTTGCCATGGATGATGGGACCAGATGCCATGATCTTAGTTAGCAGTGAACAATTCTGCTATTGCTTTTTCAATGGAACAAAACAATCTCCCATTATTGTCTAAATGGAGATACAGTGTGGTGTGGAGGATGTGTTTGAGTTTGGGCAAGTTGTCTGGGTGATATCATTTTGTGTGTATGGGTGACTGTACTCTGAATCAGGGAGCATGTGGTTATGGAGGAGTGAACACAACTGTGTCATTGGACTGTGCACATGTGTATTTGTGTATATACAGTGATCTCTGCAATTGTGCCATCTGCAAGGGCTGGATCTGAGATGCCTGGATTGCAAAATAAGAAGCATCTGCTCAGACTGGAAAATCTCCGCCACCTGACTTGGCTGGTCAAGGAACAGAAGAGACTTCAAACGAAACCATTTATGAAACCATTGGCTCATGTTTGTGCGGGACAGCCCGGGGAAACATAAAGGCTTGTTTTGTTGTCTTCTGACCTAGGGCTCTGATACATCTCAGTTTGACCAGGATTGTCACAGTTTAGCAATGTTGTCCCAGCGTCCCACCTAGTTTGAAATTCTGTCCCAGTTTTTGTCTTTGAGACGGCCAGTTGACTGGGGCTGGGCTGCTGGCCCTGCCATGGAGCCACACTTGGTGGGTTCAGCACCCGAGCCAGCCACAGGAAAATCACCTTGGGGGCAGGGCACCACAGGCTGATTCGGCGTGGCTGCTGGAGCTCCTGAGTGGTTGGCTAATGCACCACCCAACTGGGTTTCAGGATGGCCCAGGGTCTCATGAGACCTTAGGCCAGCCACAAAACAAGAAGGGGTGTGGCCACCTTGGCCAGTGGGCTGGATCAAAAAGGAGCCGGATGCTAAGGAGAGAGGTTGCTCCTCCAGCTGTAGCTGCAGCACCCTGGAGCCAAACTCTACCCTTCTTCAGCCTGTCCCTGTCCCTGCAGGGGCAGCAACCCCAAGCCCTGTCAGCTGGACCTGGGCAGTCCTGGGTTTAGTCTGGGAGCCAGGAAAACCCCAGCCCAGCCCAGCCCAGCCCAGGCCCAGCCTAGGAAAGGACCTTGGAGCTCCCCTGGGTGCTCCTTCACAAAATCTGAGGGCATTCCAATACATAACAAACGAACACAACAATACATGAGATACAACAGTAGCAGACCTGGGTTGGGGCAGGGGGAGTAAATCCCCAGGTGCTGTGCTTGCCACGCACTCACTGAGCCCTGCCGCTGCCACCTCTGCCTGCTGCGCTGCTTCGCCTGCCCATCCAAGCCATTCCACGAGCAGGCAAGGCCCTGCGTGGCACTTGGCAGTGGGTGAGAAACCTTCTGAGGCTTCCTCCGCTTCATCGGAAAACCGGAAGTATTATTTAAAACAGCAGGAGAAGCCTCATTCCTCAACCGCTGCGGAATGTTGTGTGAGGCTCTGTGAGCCTCTGTGAGTATCCTGGGGAGGGGAGGAAGTGTGCTGGAGGGGGCCAGCATGTTGGGGGGGCATGTTGCGAACCTGCCCTGAGTTACAATGATGGCAGATCCGCTACTGAGATACAACAGAACCACAATATCAGATCACTGACAGAGGGCCCAATCCTATCCAACTTACCAGCACTGCTGCAGCTGCAATGCAGCCTCGAGGAATGGCTTGTTCCCATACCTCGAGGAGGCCTTTGTGACTGCCTCCCCACCACAGGATGCAGTGCATGCCCCATGGGCACAGCTGCACCGGCACTAGAAAATTGAATAGGATTAGGCCCAGAGCCAGGTAAGCTTCTACTTTTCTAGAGATCCAATCCTCTCAGAGCCTTACATGGACAGATCTCACATTCTGTCAGCGTAAGGTTGAACCCAGCATCACACAAGCCGCCACACGAGCTTCATCAATTAATGTTGACCACACATGAGCTGGGAAGCCCCATGCCAGCAGCAGTGGACCATTTCATGGAGGGGGCAGGTTATGGGAGGGGGCAGGTCAGGGCAGGGTCTGGTTGGAATGGGGCTGTACAGAGAGAGGATCTTGGCAGCAGTGGCATCTACTAGATCCTATTCCTCTGGCCCAGGCCCAACATGCCCCCTAGGAACTACTGGATTTACACCAGTAAAATAACTGACATGAATCCACGTAGGCCCATTAGGGTTCCGGGAATGGCTAAGTAGGTAAGTAAAAAATGGTTTTACCTACATCTCTGCTGCTGTCTGGGCTTCGGTTGGCCTGTGGAATGCAACAGAGACTGTTTTGGAACTGCTGCAGAGTGGAGGGCGATTCTGAATAGGATTTGGCCGTAAGGGATCATAAGAATGTCCCAAACAGAAATCAACTTGCCTCCTAAACACGGGAAGGGATATTCATCACTTCTCATCCATGCTCATATTTAGGATTCCAGAGAAGCGGAGTGTTGTGTCTTGACTAAGGGCCAAGACAAATGGTAGTAGGAAGGTCCACTCTGGACATAAAGCTGGGGGTCAGAGGCAGGGGAAATAATTAGGGCCAGGTTAGGGTTGAATGTCAAAGATGCCCGTCAGGTAGAGGCAAGCAAGGCAAAACTCATTTCACTACCTTCCTAAATTGCTCAGACCGCTGGGCTGCCCTAGAGGCAAGAGTTTGGTATAGCTAAGGGGTCAGTAGGCCAGGTTCAGCCCAACATTGCACTCTAAAGGGTGCCCTTGGTCTGTGCTTTGATTCTTCCAGCATGCTGGCAGACCACGATGTGGATGGCACAGGACTTAAAATGCTGGGGACTGGCTGCCAGAAGCCCCAGTTCAAGGCATCAGGCCCCCATCATTGTCAAGGCCTTACTTCATACATCCAGTGAGATGATGATATGTTAGTTGGGTTGGTTCCCAGAACAGAATCTCCTCCAGTTAACTTAGCAGATAGATGGTTTCCCGTGAGAGGCTTCGGGAAAAGCTTCTGACTACATATATTCTGGTGGCCAAGTTTTGAACTAGAGACGACTAACCAGAAAGAGAGAACATAGGAAGAGCCCTACAAGGTCCTGTAGCCCTGTATTCTTCTTCCCCTAGTGACAAGCAGTGGCGCATCCTTGAGTCAAGGCCCATCCTTAGTTAAAGACAGTTTTTTCAAGCAGCAGATTGGCTGGGGATTCTCGCTTTCATCTGCCTACTCGCCTGCACTGGTCCTCCCACTCCCGGGATTAGAAAAGGAAAAGAGGGATGGAGTAGAATAGGAAGTGTGGCAGAGGAGTGTCTCTGACACTCTAACCCAGGAGTGTCAGACTCATTTCATACAGAGGGCCACATAGCATTCTTGATGCCTACTGAGGGCCGGAAGTGATGTCATTAGGTAAGAAGTGATGTCATTAAACAGGTCATAACCAAAAATAAACACTTCTTTCTCACTTAGGAACTCATTAGTTGCAAATAACAAAGGAGAAAATATATGAATCTTGATCATATTTCAAGGTATAGGAGACCCCAATTTTCATGTGGGCTGCCCTTTCAGCAGTAACACCTCAGCACTGCTCAGCAGCTGAGAGCCTGAGGGCCGTATAAAAAGCTTCCACGGGCCACATCCGGCCCCCGGGCCTTATGTTTGACACCCCTGCTCTAACCCATCACTCTATTCTCCTCTATACATCCCTGTTTTCCTAAACATCCAGAAATATGAAGGAGCTGGTACATCACAAGATAAGGGAGGCAGTGTTTGGCACATTGCCTCAGGGGTCAGGAGGATAGGCTGGTTCTGTCCAGTTGCCTACCAGCTACCTCTGGAAAGCCCACCAACAGGGATTAAGTAAATTGTCCTCTCTCAGTTTCACTGTCAACTGGTATTCATTGACACATTGCCTCTAAACAGGGGAGGTTCCAGGCATCCAACATGGCTGGCAACCCTGCTGCCACAAGGATTTGGAGATAGCCATGACCTTAGCGGGCTTTAAAGAGGATTAGCCAAATCCATGAATTTGCCTAATCTTCTTTAAAACCCACTAGGATAGAAGAATCACTGAATCTTCTAGCAGCAGGTAGGGCTCAGATGTTCTTGTATACATGGGAAGAAAGCTTCCTAAGATTTGCAGGGATAGGTTGCATGTCTTGTGAAATTAAAAAAAAAGGTTTTTCTTTCAAGAGATGCTATCCAGGACCCACTTTAAGCCAACTGGACCAATTGTTCCCAACTGGGCTCCATGCTGAATTCTAGTCTTGTCAAATACACTCAACAACACATTGCAACGGACACCTGATGTAGCAGATGCTGCTTTTGCTTTTGGGGAGCACCCAAGGCTTAGAGCCTTGTTGCTTGATGTGGAGTGCGAAGAGCAGAGGCACTCTGAGGGTTGAGGGAAGGAACTGGAGCAGCAAGGAGTCAGAGAGGCAGAGAAGATGAGACGGCAGACAGGATTCATATGTGGATGCAGGGAGGAAGCCGGAAGTTGGAAGAGATCCTTGCCCAGCCTCCACCAAGCTTTTTATTGACTCTCAAGCAGTACAGCACAATACTGAGAGCTACTGATAACACTAACTACAACTAGCTGGCTCTAGCTGACCACAACACATTCCTAGGTCTGACCGCTTCCTTATCTCTAATGCTGGCTCATCTTGTTTACTAGGTAAAAGGCAGCGAACAAGGTCAAGGTCAGAGTGTGCTCTGGCCAAAGCAGATGTGCCTGCGGTTGCCAAATTCACTAAGCCTTTATGTGCCTCTGCATATGCTACAACCTAAAAACGCATTGCCCATTTTGTAAAGAACAGCCATGATTTTAATTTTCTTTGAAATTCTTGAAAAGTCAGTAGTAATTGTTTATACCTACCATAGAGAGATGAAGTCTACAATAAATTTTATGTATACCTCTAAGGTTCTAGAGACCTTGCCTGTGAACCTAGGGTCCCGCAAAAAATATTTCCCATTGGGCTCCGCAGTTCCTAAGGCTGGCCCTGATGCTATCTTTGCAAGATGCTACCCCAGGAGCTATAATATATAGGCTTGTACGTATAGGAAACTGTCATCTCTGCATTGATCAGTCACAGTTTCAGGTGGGGCCCTTTGCTCCACCTTAGCTGGTGATTCTGGGAAAGGACTGAACCTTCATCCTTCTGCATGTTAAGACATGTGTTCTACTTCTACCTCTACAACCACATCCTCCAAAGATTGCTAACACCCCTTCCAGTCATAAGTACTGTAAATAAGAAGACCCGCTGTTCTAAATTAAAAACTGCACTTCTTTTGTCCTCACTGTATGGTGATGCTTAGTTTTTGCTGCTGAAAGAATCAGGATGGAGGAGGCCTTTGAGGGCTAGGAAATCTGATTGCACTCCAGTAGGGGGCTCTGATGCTGTAGCAATAGGATTGAAGGAAGGGCAGGCTGGCAAACCCGGCAGCGGGGGGGGGGGGGAGGGAGTGTGGGGCACTTTCTAATGTGAGGTTAATTAATGAGTCCACGTACAGCTAAAGAAAGTCACCACATCCCACTCAAAACATTGACCTTGAGCCCTCTTTGGAGATGGTTGTATTCTTTTCTCTGGGAAGGAGCTGTGAAGGCTGTCCTTTGTACGCACCGCAGGAGAAAGTCCACATGCGGACTGTGTTTCCTTCAGCTGCCAGCTCCCCAAGTGTTGTTTTTCTTGTCTTCTCGTTTTCAAGGAGCACTCAGCCAGATGGCCTGTTTTTAAATGCATTGTGCGTTGGTTGGATGTGTGCTTAGAGGAGCTGCCAGCTTCACAAAAAGGAAGAAAGAGCAAAAGAAAGCACCAGTTGGTGTCTATCTCTGGTATGTGGCCAAAGCAAAGGCAAAGAAAGACATAATCTTAGAAGAAAATTTTCCATCGTGGAGAAACTTTCATAAGAGTATTTTAAAAATTGCTCCACTGGATCAAAGCAGAGGGACGTCAAGTCCAGCGTCTCATTTTCAGCAGTGACCAGGCAATCGCTTCTGGAAACTGCCAGGCAGGTTATGAGGGCTACTTCCTGTTCTTCGTCTTCAGTATCTGATATCCAGTATCCGAGATCCATGGCTGCCTCTTGACACAGCAGATTCCATTCAGATATCATGGCTGGTCCCTGTGATGATAAGGCCTATTTTCCATACATTTGTGCAGGCATTTTTAAAAGATAATCAATGGCTATCTTTGCAACTTGTGGCAGTAAACATTCCATAGATCAAATGTATGCAGTATGCACTTACTGTAAATCAACTTCATTGGTGACACTGCACTTCAGTATTATGAGAATAGAAGAACCATTTCACTCTATTCATTTCTTCCACACTTTTTAATGTTATACACTTCCGTCAAGTCCTCTTCTCTCTCTATCCCATTGGCTACCTTTTTCTTAAGCTAGTGAACAAGAAACTACCTATATGTTTTCCATACACACGCAAATTTCTGCACGTGAATTAATGTATATCCCCATTGCCCTTGCTGATGTATCTCTGTATTGATCTGGAGAGGTCATCTCTAGACAAAAACCAGTTTCCATTGTTCATTCTTTCCATGTGTCATCTGTCATGACTTATTCCTTCCATGAATCTAGAAATACAGCAGAGTTTTCACATACACACAAACTTCAGTACCTGTTTATTTCACACTAGCCCTCCTCAGGGCCGGCCAATTCATGAAGCCAGTTGAAGCATTTGCCTCAAGCTGCAGGTTGGTGAGGAGCACCCCTCTCTGTCCACCCACTTGCCTCTACTGCTCCACCTCCTTCTATTGGAATTGGAAAATGTAGAGGGTGACAGAGAGGAAGAGGAAATGTAGAGGGGATGAAAGTGCTGTGCTAAGACATTGGAGAGAGGCTGGGATGTCAAGAAGTAAGGGGACAGCATTTGGCATGCCGCCTCAGGAATCAGGGGGTCTTGAACCAGCCCAAGCCCTTCTCCATGTCTAAGGGTAGCATATATCTATTGGAAAACTCAATATTAAGCAAATATGTTCTTTGTATTTTTGCCAGATGTGGAGGAAAAGGAAATGCATGAAGCTCAAATGTGATTGCCAGAAGGCCAGCATGCACATTGCCCACAGTTCACTCCTTTAGCAAGATCCTCTGGCCTGGGCACTATTGTATATATGTACAAGTAGCTGGTGCCAAAACAAGATTTTTCAGGAGCTCACATCAGTCATAGGTGGCAGCTGTTGCTAATGTGACTCACTAAATAACTTTAGCGTTGCCAACTTTTTTTTTTCAAAATGTCTAACTCCTTGGATAGGGCTACTGCATGGAACCCGGAAGAAACCTGGTCGATCAGGGCCAGCCCAGAATGAGTCTGTCAGGTTAGGCTAGAGCCAGAATGGAATTCAGTGATTTAGGGCACAATCCTAACTGCGCCTTGGGTTGGCGCCAGTCCCTTAAGATGCGCATGTCCCTTAGATACGCAAATTCCTTTGGAGGCAGGAGGAACAAGGACGCTCACCAGCCCATGGAGGTTGAATCCATCCTCCACAGCAACTCGGTCAGGGAGGGTTGCATCGGCCAATCTCATCCAACGGCAGGGTCTGGGAGGGAGGGGAGGAGGCAGGAGGGAGGCGTTCCCGGGTGAAGGAAGGGTGGGCGAAGAGCAGTCCCAGGGGTGGGTGGGCAGGGAGCAGGAGGCAGGGCTGGGACCCAGCTCTTATGCCAGATCCCAACCCCCATTCCCAAGCAGCATGGAGCAGCTTCAAGTCGCTCTACTCTCCTTGGACTTACGCCACCTCCAAGGTGGCGCAAGTCCAAGGAGACCCACTGGGGCTGCAGTGGCTTATAGGGGGGTAAGGGGAAGAGTTTCCCCTTACCTCTGGCTGAGCCACTTTGGGGCCCTATCTTGCTCTGGATACAGCGCAGGCCTCCTGGCCTGCCTGTTCCAGCGCAAGATAAGATTGTGCTGCACACCAGTTTAACTCAATTGTTTTCAACTTAAATTGTCTGAAATCAAGGATTCCTGAATAATAGATGCTTCTGGGCTGTCAACCTTTCATCTAATTTGCCTCTTCTGAACCTGACATCTTACATGCAACAATCTTGTAGTTAATTTACTAGAAACTCTGTTGACTGCTTTCAACTGAACAAACAAAACCATGGAGACTGCAGACCAGCTCTTTCTGTTCTTTGGGCCGAAGATGCCTCAGTCAGGGATACCAGGGAGAGCACAGCTGTCAAGAACTAAATAGGAACAGATGCTGCCTTTATCTGGGACATGCTGAGCCATAACCGTGATGAAATGAAGCAACTGGAAAGAAATCGTATGGAAGTGGAAGACTGTAAACGAGGAGGAAGCACTCAGATCACAGTGGGCCTACATGTCAACATCTAACACTGTCTGTACAAATATAGATGGATGGAAAATGAGAAGCTGCCTGCGTCTTTGAACAATGAACAAGTGTGCTGATTGTGCCTCCCATCTCAGGTCCTCAAAGCATTCTGTAGGCTCCCTGTCAGAGTCTGCGCAGAGGCTGAATTCAGCCTCCGCAGGCCGGTGTGCGTCCCTGCTCCGGTCCAGCCAACTCACAAGGAGGCGCAAATGTGCCAGCCCAAGGGCAACTCTGGATTGCTCACTTAGTTGCAACACGTTTGACTTAACTGAATAATGGATTGCCTTGTGGAAAAGGGCTGGTTTATACTAACTTCCAGCTCCGCATACATATTGTATGGCCCAATTCGATTCAAGGCCTGTGCTGGCAAAACATGTGCTCCATCAGTGCAATAAAGCACAGTAAAGTGCTTTGCAGCAGTGTAGGGAGCTGGTGCGCTGCGGCTGGTGGGAAGGCCAGAGCCTTCCTGTGCATGCCAGCGGAGTGAGAGGTCCACCAAAGCAGGTAAGCTTGGTGCAGGGGATGGCGTGGGGCAGAAAGAGGGTTGAACAGGGTGGGGGAGGGCAGAACTAGGAGGAGATGGGAGCAGGGATGGGGAGATTGGGCCTGTGAGGGGGGGTTGGGCTTGGCAGTGGCGGCACACACAGAATCCTAATGCCCTTCCTGGACTCAGTCCACCCGCATGGATGGACACAGACCTACACCAGTGGTATCCCTGGCACAGGTCTGAGTTGACTTGTTGCAGCTGCTTGGGCTTACCCGGGGCAAGCGGACAAATATCCCCTTAACCCAAGGAGACCTCAAGTAGCCAAAAATTCCCCATGGGATGCAAGGTAGCTCATGCCGGAATTGCTGAATCACCATGTGGTGATTTAGGTTGGATTGGGCTGTTAGGAACCTGCTAGCAGGCTCATTGGCCAAGCAGTGTTGATGTGGAGGGGACGGACTATTTGTGTGAACTGACGTCTCACATTGGAACAGCCTTATGTGCCCACTGAATGTGCAATCTGAATTGTGGGGAGCTTGAAAAATTGTGGCCAGGAGCAGCGTAAGGGTTGGCTATGTTGGGCAGGGGTCAAGGGTCCATGCTCATTAGAGGGCTCACCCACCAGACCTGACTCCTGAACTCTCCATTAATGTTGGCAATGGGATTGTGCACCAACCAAGAGACTCATGTTGCCTCTGCGGCCAGCACCCTTTCTACAAATGGGAGGGTCATCATGGAACCTCTAGACCAGCCATTTTCAACCACTGTGCCGTGGCACACTGGTGTGCCGCAAATGGTCTGCAGGTGTGCCGTGAGAGTTTGGGAGAGGGTCATTTGTTAATAGGGCCAATGAAGTTGTGAGCTCCCCACCAACAGCCCGGTGTGCCTTGTCAATTGTCAAAAAACTGATGTTGTGCCTTGACAATTTTAGTACCTTGTCAGTGTGCCGTGAGACAAAAAAGGTTGAAAATCACTGCTCTAGACCAGGGGTCTCCAAACTTTTTGGCCTGAGGGCCACATCAAATATCTGGCGTGGTGTTGAAGGCTGGAAAAATAATTTAAATATAAAATTTAAATAAATAAATTCAAGATGGAACTTAGATAAGTGAATAAATGAATGAGGATTCAACCTCTCTGGCCCTCAGAACACCCTCCAGACACAACCAGAGCACAGCTTGTTCATGTACAGTTGAGTGGGCCAGAGGCTTTCAGGGGATAAGAGGCTGGCTGCGGGCTGGATAGAGGCTTGTTGTGGGCTGCATCTGGCCCCTGGGCCAGGGTTTGGAGACCCCTGTTCTAGACAATGCTCCCATTGGACAGTAGGAAGGACAGAAGGAGCCAGCACCCACTACTTTCACTCACCCACCACAGGTAAGCGTGAGGTGTTGTCAGAAGTCAGCGTACCATGAATCCTGAGGTGCTCACTAGGGAGTTTATATGAACCAACATTTTAACATTCTTACTTACAGAAGGAATTTTCTCTCCCTCACACACTCACTCTATATATGTAATCCATATATTTAGTCTTTTTTCTTCATTTGTTTTTATTCTGGCTCTTGAAAAGAAATCTTCCATATCTGAGACATTTTGTGAAAATTGTCTGGAGGGAAAACAAATATGGTTCCACTTGGAGAGTTCTGTTTTTCTAATGCTAGTTTTCCCCATTCTTTCTCTTTACAGATATGACAGTTGTAGATAGTGGAAGTAATATAGCCCTGCAGGGGAGGAATTCTTTTTTAAGCTCTTCATGTAATCTTAGTTCGTTATTTCTAAAGAGATCTCTAACCAGGAGGCAAATGGCTCTGTATGAGCCAGAACTATATATAGCTGACACTCCTAAGGGGGTAAGGCTAGCCTGGCTGTTGCCTGACACAGATGCCTTGAAATCTCAGTGGCTTTGCTCTCAGATCACTAGCATGTCTGATTGTTTATGGTGCAACAGCGCCCTGCTATAGATGTCGCCTCTGGAGCTCTTGAGCACAGAACCTCTTATAGCTCCTAGCCATTTGTGTGTCTTGATGCTGATAAAGCATGTACTTCTACCTCGCATCTCAAAGAAAATTGAACTGATGTTTCAATTGTATTTCAGTTGCGCTCCAAAACTGCACAGCATTTCAGATTCAACTTTAGTTTATTGTTAACTGTGTTTCATGGGCCAACTTGGAAATATTTCTTTGGTGGAGAAAGTAAACTTTGTTTCTTGCAACGCAGCTTGCCGGGTCATCCCTCTCGCTTTAGTTTTAATGGTGCTTTTATAAAGATGCCTTATTCTGCTTACATTTTATGTTGTTGCACTACTGTACTTTGATGAACAACAACTAGACTGGCCAAGTGGCAAGAAGGGTAGGGTTGCACGGTTTTGAACAGCTGAGGAGAGAATTCTAGGAGACACAGGTTTGTCAAGTAGAGGCGAGAGAAGTTGCATCTGCTGACCATCCCTCTTCTACTCACTTATTGACAATTCTAGAGGAATGTCCTTCTTTGCATCTACCTTCCCCTCCCCACCCCAAGTGAAAACAAATACATAATAGTATTGGGTCACAACTAGATGCAACAATGTACACATGGTTGCTGCTGTAAACAGCAGCTGCATGTATAGTTCCCTCTGCTTCTTCCTTTGTGACAGCTAAGATAACTTACCTGTGCCCCTGAGGTCATGGCATCAGGTACATATTTCCCTGCTCTTGTTGGAGATGTCAAAACACAGGTGAGTTGTCTTTGCTGTTACATAAGAATATAAGAAGAGCCCCACTGGATCAGGTCATAGGCCTATCTAGTCCAGCTTCCTGTATCTCATTGGCCCACCAAATGCTTCAGGGAGCACACAAGACAACAAGACACAACCTGCATACTGGTGCCTGTCATGAATATGTACAGTTCAGGCCTAGTAGCATTGCAAGGCCTGAACCAAGCTAAAACAGTAACACAGAAGTGGCTTGCATTTCCTAGCTGCTAGGATTTACAACTCAATGGAAGGTGATTATGTAGCACCTAGGCAGCCAGAAAGACGCCCATCAAGGATGGAATGCAGCTGCAGATCTCCAGGGGGGAGGGAAGAGCTGAGAGGGCGAGCTTCCAGCCCCACTTCTGGAGGACAGGGTCTTTTTGTTCCTTGTCTCTGAGTGAGAGAGGTGGTGGGTGCACATCCTGCCCCACTAGGACCATGTGGCCTCTTAGGTAACTGAGGATCTACAAAAGAAGCTGACCCAGGTGAGAGTCAGAGATTAATAGAGTTAGCCAGTTAGCTTTGTTGTTTTATGCTGATATGTTTCCTAGAAGTTTTATGCCTCTAGCATTTGCTGCCTTTTGTAACTTTTTGTAACCCTGTGTATTTAATAAAGTAGAAAATCTTTTTACCATGTTGGTTCATTGTCTGTTGGGGACAAAGGTTCAGAATCCTGCCTAGCCGTTCAGCAAGCTACCAAAAATCCTCATTGTGGACTAGAAACTTGAGGACTGAGACTTTAAGTAAAGAAAGTGCTCAGTGCCTACAAGGGATATAGTTAAGCCTAGAGGGTCTCGGTTTCCCTGGACTGAGGCACTGGCTCTTACAGGGTGGTGGCAGTACTACCGAACAGGGATCTTTGAGGGCTCTAGGGTTCAGAACCAACAACTCTGAGCACCCCAAACCCTGGGAGTGAGACCCAAGTGTACGACAGTGCCCTCCCCTGCATCTATCATTCTGAGGTGCTACTTTGGAGGATATACACACATGGCTTCCATTTGTGGTGCCAGCCATGCATTTGTCATCACCTCAAATTCTGGCCTTGGAGGGTTTCTACATCAACACAGGAGAGAGAGAGACAGAGAGAGACAGAGACAGAGAGAGAGCCCTGCGCAAATCTTCCCTCTCACTCTACTTCTTACAAACTCTGTCCTAGTCTTCCAGGGGGCTTTCAAACAGTAACTTTAACAGAGACACAATAACTTTATTGCTGTCAGACACACCTGAGTGCAGAGGTGTTACTCCGTGCAAAGGAATTATTCATTCCAAAACATTTTATAGAATTATAGAATTTTACAGAACATATCTCAGCACAGGTTGCTTTTCTTTGGAAATGAAGAAGAATTCATATGTGTAGCATTTTATTGGGCAACATTGTTTTTAAATGTCTGTATTGTTTACTTTCCTAATGGGAGAACAAAGGCTGAGTGTGATTTACTGAGTTAAGGGTTGGGACGGGAGCTGCCTTCAGGTCAAAGTTCCATACTTTTTCTGTTGAACTATCCTGTCTCATGAATAGTTCTATAAAACTTTACCAATGTTATAATATTATAAATTATCTTATCCAACTTTTTTATTATTTATAGCTCAGCCCCCCCCCCCCCAAAAACAGGTACATTGGATTTAAATTAGTTTTGGTCTTTCAGAGGGCATTGGGGTTGCCAACCCTTTAGCACTGACCTAGGTTATCCAGGAATCAGAATCAATTTTTAGCTGACTACTGAAAGCAATCCTAGACATTTTGACAGGACTCCAGGAATCTCCAATGTTATCTGATGTTGGGGGAAAAAAATTTCCAGGAATAGCTTCTGTCAATGTTGGCAGCCCTTGCGGGCATATTCACACAAGCATATGTATTTCTGGATGTTCACCAGTTGACAAGTTATCACAGTGACTCACAGACAGACTTGTCCCTATTACCAGTAGGTATGCCTGAGATGATGTCAAGTGATAAAGGTCTACCTCTTTTATGGTTGTTCTTTTCTCATAGCAGTTTCACCCATGCAAGTCATCAGTGTAAGATTCAGGGGGCACCTAATGGCTCCCATTGCATACTACTGCTGCCAACAACAGCCCTACCTGGTTGACTCCTAATTCCACCCCTTGCAAATCATCATTGAATGGTGCAGTTATAAAGTAATGAATATGTACATGTCAATCCCTCTGGTATTGATTTAGGGTGCAATCCAAACCAACTTTGCAGCACTGGTATTGCTGTGCCAATGGGGCATGTGCTACATACTGCAGTTGGGGGGCAGTCAAGGAGGCCTCCTCAAGCTAAGGCAATGTTTGTTCCCTTACCTCAAAGTTGCATTACCTTTATGTCAGTGCTGGAAAGTTGGTTAGGATTGCGGCCTTAAGGTTTCAAGGGAAAAAAGAAAATCTACCTCTTCGATCTCACTGTTGATAGAATATTTTCTGTTTTGGCTATAAGGGTGTGTTTGTTTTTCTGAAGGACAAAAGATGAGCCCTGGTGGATCAGATCAAATATTCAACCTCCTGCTTTCCATATGGACCAACCAAATGGCTCTGGGAAACTCAGAAGCAAGGCATGAAGACCATTGCTCTCTCCCACTCATTGCTTCCCAAGAAGTGGTATCCAATGGTATAATGCCTCCTGAATAGGGAAGTTCAACAGAATCATCCTGGCTCATAACTATTGACAGATCTATTCCCCATGCATTTGTCTGAATCCCTTATAAGAAGATTCCCTATATATGATAATGTGCATTTATTTCCTCTGTATGAAGCAAAGATGGTTACAACTGGAGATAGTTATCAGATTAAGGGCGCAATCCTAACCCCTTATGTTAGTGCTTTCCAGCACTGACCTAACAGCAATGCAGCTCTGAGGTAAGGAAACAAACACTCCCTTTCTTTGAGGAGGCCTCCATGAGTGACACCCAACTGCAGGATGCAGCACATGTCCCTTTGGCACTGCTATGCCAGTGCTGGAAAGCACTGACATAAGGGGTTAGGATTGCGCCCTTAGGAACTAAAAACAGTTGTTATTTGGGGGAAGAATAGGAGGGATTGATTTGTTTTCATGCCAAGGCTTAAAGTTGGAAAGAGTTTACTCATCATGATTTGAAAAGCCAATGACCTCTTGAGTCCATTGAATTTATTGAACTGGCTTATATCCAGATACTTTGGCTTGTAGATCAAGGGCACAGTTCTCAGGAAAATTCTCTTGTGCAGGAACGAAGTTTACATGAGGCCTCGAGAGAGGAGAAGCTGAATGCAGGAAGGGTGTTGAGATAAAACAGTATGACAGCAAGGAAAGCAGGCTGGGAGTCGAGGAGTTTGAAAGAAGCAGAACTTAGGTGATGGACTACAGCATGTACAGCAGTGATGGGTGGTGGAGAAAGTTATGCAAAGTCAGGAAACAAGTGGGAATTGGAGAGGATTATATAAAGGATGCCTCTTAACTCAGAACTCTTACACTCAGGTTTCAGATGAGATTCTGGAGATGTTTACCAAAAGACTTGGGAGAAAAAAATGTGTTTTGTGGTGCTTATTCCATCCATGAGATTCCAGAATGATGGACCAGTTTTTCTGATTCCAGTTGTCCTGCATGCTAGGCATGGTGTGTGGAAAACCTAGCTCCAGTTGTGATCTTAGGAAAGCCTGGGTCATTGGAAGGTGAGATGGGTGAGCTGGTTCTTTTCCTGCAGTGATGAACTGTCTGGAAGGCTGGCTTCCAGACCCCTGTAAGAGGGGGTTGAAAGGACTGGGGGCTGAAGAATGTTTGGATTAAAGATCATGTCAGGTCATTGTTTGTAAGGGTGCCATCTGGCCAGCTTCTCCTTCTAAGTTGGTAGTTTTGCCTTGGGTTCAGATTCAGTAACAGGTATTGCATAAGTCAGGGCTTTTGAACTGTAAGTTTTGAATGTTATTTTTCAATCCACACCCTGCCTCACTAAACACACGAGCTTACCCTGAACCCGCCAAACCCACCTGGCTCCATTGCCTGACTTGCTAAAAATGCACTAGGGGGCAGTCCCCAGATCCCTCAAAACCCATCTCTCACTTTGCCACTGATCAAGTATTTTTAAAATCACAAGTTAGCAACCCTAATTGTATGTTGAGAAGCTTGATTGGCGTGCAGCTGTTCTTGGTACCTCAAAGACTTGTTATGGTCTTCCCACAGAGAAGGCAACAATCTGCTCTCTCATAGCTGCTGATTGGAGTTGGGAAGGATTTTGTTCTTCCTGCCTAAGAAATATACAAGATGGCTACAGCTGAAGCTGGGTATTTGGCAGGGTAGAATTGGTCTGCGGAGCCAACAAAATGTTCTATTGGAAACCTCAGGGAGCGGGTATGGTTTTAATGTCCAGTATTTCAAAAATGGGGATGAAAGCAAAGAGGGTTGGCGGAATCATTTGCTGTGATCATGGTATTAGTGCTTTTAAAAACAACACGCTCAATTATTGAGACTGTTTCCCAAGATACCATTACACAGTGGACTTCTTCAGACCATTATGTCCCACATGGATCCTACATTGTGCACTGTTTTTCCAGTGAGGGAAAATTGTTCACCTGGTACCACTCTATGCCATTATCTGAATATTTTTCCCCAAGTGAAAATAACTTTTAACTACAGCTGCCAGTACCTACTAACCAGAAAATGCCTTCAATAACAGTTTGATTATCAGGTGACGCTTGTGATAATATGGAGCAATCATCAACTTAACCAAGCTCTGAGACAGACCATGAGTGTGTGTGTGCGCATGTGTGTGTGTGTGTGTGTGTGTGTGTGTGTGTGTGTGTGTGTGAGAGAGAGAGAGAGAGAGAGAGAGAGAGAGAGAGAGGTTATTATTTTCATTAAACTCTGTTTCCAAGAGCCTGTTTTCAGCTATTGCCCATTTCCTTGTTTTTCTTTTTTTGTCATTCTTAATAGTTGGCAACCTTCAAAGACTATGGTATCGCGCTCTGAATGGTAGTTCTGGAACAGTGTCTCGTGTGGCTGAAAAGGTCGATCTTAATAAACTCTTCTTATTTGTACAAGTTGCTTGCATGTTTCTTTTTGACCAGAACTAAAAGCTTTAGTTCCTGACAGGACTAATACTATAGAGGACAAGTATGGGTTCAACGCAGTGGAGTCAGCCAGGTTACTTAGCTTACTAGATACTTTTCTAGCAGCTGGCCTCATAGAATTGCAGTTGGAAGATACCAACATAGAGTTGGAAGGTCCCCATAGGGTCATCTAGTCCAACCCTAGCAGGAAATGCTCCCACAGCATCGCCAGCAGGTGCCCATCAAGGCTCTGCTTAAAGATCTCCATGCTAAGGGAATCTAAATAAGTAGATGGGAGGGGGGGGGAAGATGCCCCATTTTTTTCGGGAGTTTTTTCTTTCCAGGTGGTAGCACCTTCCCCTTTTGGGGGGATAGTTCCTAGCCACCTGGTAGGTCTCTAAGGATGGTTGGGAAGGTAAAGTGCACAGATTGTGCACCTTGCTTGCCCATAACCACCACCGCATGGTGTGCCATGGTGACCCCAATAGATCACTGTATGACAGTTTAATTGTCACGGTTCCCCTCAAAGAATTCTAGAAATTGTAATTTGGTGATGGGGATGCCACATACATCCTAGTATAGAGACGCTTGAGGGGGGACATGATTGAGACATACAAAATATGCAGGGAATGGACAGAGTGGATAGGGAGATGCTCTTTACACTCTCACATAATACCAGAACCAGGGGACATCCACTAAAATTGAGTGTTGGGCGGGTTAGGACAGACAAAAGAAAATATTTCTTTACTCAGCGTGTGGTCGGTCTGTGGAACTCCTTGCCACAGGATGTGGTGCTGGCGTCTAGCCTAGACGCCTTTAAAAGGGGATTGGACAAGTTTCTGGAGGAAAAATCCATTATGGGGTACAAGCCATGATGTGTATGCGCAACCTCCTGATTTTAGAAATGGGTTAAGTCAGAATGCCAGATGTAGGGGAGGGCACCAGGATGAGGTCTCTTGTTATCTGGTGTGCTCCCTGGGGCATTTGGTGGGCCGCTGTGAGATACAGGAAGCTGGACTAGGTGGGCCTATGGCCTGATCCAGTGGGGCTGTTCTTATGTTCTTATACACACCCCTTTCAAGAACTACAATTCCCAGGTTTTTTAAGGGAGCAGGAATGATCACAAACCAGTTTAGGTCTGTGATATAGAACTTCATAAAGGGGTTTGAAGCTTATGAGGATGGGGAATAGTCTAACACTTGTGTCACTAGTCTACAGTATTTTTATCAAAGCCTCTGCAAGCGAACCATTTACTGTATGATTGGGATGCTGTGCATCCCTGAGTTCTAGCCACTTCCTTGGGCAGTTCAATCGTTTTAAACTCCAGATTGGAGGCTGTGGTCAGTGAATATTACAAAAGAGCAACGCACACATCCTCTCCCTACATCCTTTTCCCCTCCTATTGAAGTCACAGCTTGGTGTTTCTAGGCAAGTCATTATGTAATCCGTTTCCCCACTTCCGAGGGTGTGACAAGAGAAAGGACAGATGGGCAGCTCTTATGAAATAGAAAGAGGAAAGATGATCTTTGGGTCGTGTTGTACTCCATGGACATCAGCCAAGATTGCAGCAACGTGCTTGTTTCAAGGTAAAGTGGGATTGCAATGACTTGGCAAAAACAAAAACACACTAAACAAAAAAAAAACTCTCTTCATTTTGGGAACTGATACATAAAGGCAGTCTCACATGCAAGGCACTTCTGCTCAGAGCACAGAATTTAGAGAGATGTAATTGCTGCTCTCCTTGGTTTCTTTCACTTCCTCCTTCAAATGATTATTGGCTTATTGCTCAACAGCAATAGAGTGCAAACTGAAAGAACAAATCTGTGCTTTGAATTGTCCTTCCCTATAACCAGTTGTCAGGTACAAGAACAGCAGTGCTGGGCTAGATCACTGGTCTCTTTAGCTCAATATCCTGACTGTACATATATCCAATTCCAGAAGCTTGAGGACGTTCTAAGGCATTTCTCTTCTTAATCTTGCTGGAAGTATAAAAGGCTTGGGGGACACATATTAGAATGAGTAGCTGGAGCATTTTAGAGACTAGTGGTTAATATTCCGAACTTCAGCCTTTGGTTAGTTTAGTCAAGGGATTTAATTTAAATTGCATTTAATCATGCAATTAGATTCCTATTTCAAATTGCAGAGACAGAGGGCCAAAGAGATATAACTTCAATCCCATGCAAGTTCTTTTCTAAGAGTTCTTAAAGTTTCTATTGACTGAAGTGGTCTCCCCCTTCTGCAGGACAAATAGTACATGAAGGAGAGGGCCTGATTCAGAAGTCTCAAACTTGATCTGGATCAGCTGTCCCACCCCCAATGCTATTTACATAAGAAAAATAAAGCACACCAGGACTCACCCACGACATTAGTAAAGTTATGAGACTTTGTTAGACATGCACTGTGTCAATCTCTCTCTCTCTCTCTCTCTCTCTCTCTCACACACACACACACACACACACACAGATTCAGGTACTTCAGTCATTTGTTTTACTGAAATACCCTATCGTGTATTATGAGACACATAGGTTTGATGCCTTTGGATGTCTTTCTGGTGAATAGGAAACCAAAACAAATGAGCAAGGACTGAGAAAATTGCAACGCAATTGATATACCAGTTTATCTGTCAAGACTTTACTTAAAGAATATTGGTAATTGTAGTGTAATGGGGGTGTTGAGCATTTTATACGAGAGATCATGGGAAGACTTTCTCAGTGGTGCACTCCATTCCACTGGCAAATGGGATTTGCACAGACTGGGGAGTCTGTGAAAATACTCCAGACAAGTGGATGGAGCCAAACAACTGGACGATCAAGATCATCTGATCAGCATGCTCAGTCTTCACAAGGTGCCAAATGGATGTAAGAGACCCACCTAATCAGTCTTACTCATCCCTTTGGAAAATTACTACCGTCCTTATCCCAGTGCAATGGCTTTCACATCACTCAGACTCAATTCAGACCATGAAGAACCACATTTCAACCCCAGTTTCATAATTTGCCCTGTTAAGGAATTCTGATTAGAATAAACCAAGATTTGCTGGGTTTGAGAAATCCAGGTTTGGAAAATTTGGGATGCAGAAGTAGAAAACTTCCTTGTATGTGAAGGGGAGGGGGAACACATGAGCCTGAAGATCATGAAACATACATGCAGTCAGGACTGACCCATTTTTGCCCAGCCCACAGGCATACACATTTGGTTCCTGTTGCATATATGCAATGTTGGGCAGAAATGGCTTAAACCATGGTTCCCAGTGACATCTGAACAAGGCCAATCTGAACCATTGCGTGTGTGGCTGCAATCCTAACCACACTTTCCTGAGAGTAAGCCCCATTGAACAAAATAGGACTTACTTCTGAGTAGACCTGGTTAGGCTTATGCCCTGTGTGTGTGTATGCATATATGAATGAAGACCTCTGTCTGAACAGTTCTCAAGGAGCCAGATCCTTGTGACCTGGGTTGCCATAATACTATACGAAAACAAGATTATCTGTTGAGGAAAGTTACATATGGCATGGTTGGCTAACTGCCTGTTTAGTTATTGTAAGAATTGAACACAAAAGGTTCAGGAATACGTGAGGATTTTATGCACTAATCTCTCGTCCCTAGCATTTATTTAGCACGCTTCAGTAACTGATAGTTAATAGCCTGCATAGAAAATATCAGCACCAGGCCAATATTTACATTGTTCTGATATATTTAGCCTACCAACCATCTCTTTATTCCCCACCATGTTTCACTTCAACAGTTAGGTTACAGGTGGTGAGGTTTTCGTGCCAGCATTGCAGGTGACTCCCTCTTATTCAGAGCCAAGAACATAACCACACCTATTGGCAATGAAGAGGCCTGGTTGCATCCTGAAGGTACAAAGGGGATCAAGAGCACAATGATAGTGGTTTGTGTGCCTGTGTGTGTATGTCTTTGGGTGTGTATGTGTGTGTGTGTGTGTGTTTCAAAAAAGGAAAGGAACATTGAATGCAACCACGACGTGACAGGCTTTTTGTTTTCTGTACCCAGCGAAAAGGCTTGGTGTAATCCTAAATTTCTCTCTCACTCTTTGGAGTTTGGCAGTTTTTTCTGTTGAAACAGGTGACTTCCCATAGAGAACTACAGGTTCTTAGAACATCACTGGTCTTTGACTCGGAGGTCATGATCCATAACTTGGTCATGTCCTAACCAAAGACGACTTGCAGAAGCAACATCAGTGTCTTTCTTTCTTGAACAATGGAAAGAAATAGGGAGAGAGAGGGAGGAAGTAGGCAGTTACATGCAGCAAAACATTAGGCACACAATTCTAAGCATTGAAATACCACTGTACAAAAAAATAGACAGTCAAATAATTTGTTCTTTTCGAACAGTCGAATTGTTTAGCAAAACAAAACAAAACTTGGGTTGATGATGTCTTGTTACAAGGGAGTGCAAGCTGCACTCTCAACTCAGCAGAAGCCAGCTATCATGAGCTTTGTTTTATCTTCCTACAGACACCGACAGTTAGATGCTATTTCAGGTTAGATACTATTTCTGGCTAAGGCAATAAAAGTGAATCAGACACAAGAATCTGAAGGGCAATACTATCCGATTGCCCCAATGATTGCTTCTCTTGTTTCAGATGTTCCTGGAAAGCCTATTATTTGAGTAGTAGACCTAGATTTCTAAAGACTACTCAGAACACGAGTATTGTTAAAAGTTTGGATTATCACTGAAATGGAAACAAGCAACAACACGTCAAGCGAAATCAGCGGGGCCACCAACATGTCTGGCAAAGCTTTTCCCCAAGAGGATGTCACGTTACTCCAGAACTTGGTTTTACTGTCATCCATTTGTTTTCATGCCACATAATATCACGTTAACTAGCTGTTATTATGCATTCATTCTTGGCCTCATTAATGTGCTTTCAGCATGTCAAGCTGACATATATTTGTTGCACCGATAATTGCTGAACATTCAAGGACCCCGGTACATTAATATTAATTCCTACATTAAGTTTCTCTAACTGAATGGGGGGGGGGGGAGAAACTCTCCTATGTTCCATTGTATGCATAATAAGCTCCTGCCATAAGGTTTATAACCCAGCAGGCACACAGAACCCAAAGTATCTTATTTTAAATGTTTACCTTAAGTTATGTTGACCCTACTTTTCCTGAAAATTGCTGCCCAATGTGGCTTACAGGCTTAAAAACACACAGCAGTGTGAAACAAATAAAACAAACCCCAAATCACAAACAACAGTGTATAGCAGCAATGTAAACCCAATGTGCAGAGCAACACATGAGATCAATGTACACAGCGAATTATAACAAATGAGAGGACAGGTTCTTGCCCTAAGTGGTTCACAGTCTGGTAATAAACACAAGGAAGATGACAGGAAAGGGAAGAGATGCCATGCCAGAAGAAACTGGGAAAGATGTACAGTTATTTTATGTGCATGTACTTAGCTTAGGGCCTATCTAGCCAACTTTCCAGCACTGATGCAGCCACAACGCAGCCCTGAGGTTTAGGAACTAATGACCTTTTAGGTTGAGGAGGTCTCTGTGATTGACCCCTCCACATCACAGAATGCAGTGCACACCTGTTGGCACAGCTGCATTGGCCCTGGAAAGTTGGTTAGAATTGGGCCATCCTAACCCCTTATGTCAGTGCTTTCCAGCACTGGCATAGCAGTACCAATGGGACATGTGCTGCATCCTGCAGTTGGGTGTCACTCACAGAGGCCTCCTCAAAGTAAGGGAATGTTTGTTCCCTTACCTCAGAGCTTCATTGCCCTTATGTCAGTGCTAGAAAGCACTGACATAAAGGGGTTAGGATTGTGCCCTTAGTTGCAAAAAGGTAAAGAGACGAAGGGCGCAACCCTAACCAACTTTCCAGCACTGACATAGCTATGCCAGTGGGTCATGTGCTGCATCCTGCAGTTGGGGAGCAGGCATGGGGACCTCCTCAAGGTAAGGCGACATTTGTTCCCTTACCTCAAAGTTGCATTACCCTTATATCAGTGCTGGAAAGTGGATTCGGATTGCGCCCTAAAGCCCACAAACTAACCAGCTTTCCAGCACTGGCATAGCTGTGCCAATGGGGCATGTGCTGCACCCTGCAGTTGGGTGGCACTCATGGAGACCTCCTCAAATTAAGGGAATGTTTGTTCCCTTACCTCGGAGCTACATTGCCCTTACATTGGTGCTGGAAAGTGGGTTAGGATTGTGCCCTAAATAGACACAGTGACCAGCAGCAACTGTCATCCAAACCAAAGAAAAGACCAGGTCTTCGCTAGACACCAGAAGCAGATCAGGGAAGATACCAAGGTGGCCTCCAAGTGGAAGCAAATCCACAGTGTCAAATAGTTGGAAACCTTCAGTCTCGAAAGACTATGGTATCGCGCTCTGAAAGGTGGTTCTGGAACAGCGTCTAGTGTGGCTGAAAATGCCGATTTGGGAGTGACAATCCCTTCCACACTGGGAGCAAGTGCACCTGAAGTGAGGTAAGGAGGTGGGTGATCGCCTTTCTGCTCGCTTTTCGCAGGTGGAAAGTGGATCAGTGCTGGTTGCATCCATTGCAGGCTGGAGGGGCCTGTGCAAAAGGCACCCTGAATCTGCCACCCTCTTGCCCCCCCCCCATCTGCTGCTGATGCAACCTGTATCAACTCACTTAATCGATGGCCTTCCTTCCTTCCAGAAAGCTTCCCATGCATCAGATTTTTAAAAATGATGACACGTTTAGCTCCCCTGCAGACATGCTCTCAGACCACATGGTTTCCTTCATGTCACAGCCTAGCAAAAATGGCTGAATTACTTTTTCACACTCCTGAACACAACCAATTTTTTATTATTATTTGTATATGTTCCAAAAACACTGAGGGACCTTGAGAGTACACTGAAACACTGGGTGAGATGCTACTCCAGTCTGGGTTTATAAATAGCAAAAGTTAGCGGTGGACATGCTAGCGCAAGAGAGCACATGATGTGAACGCTGAAATTAGAAGGGGCTATCAAACAGACTTGGGCTGCAACTCTATAATACTTTCCTGGGAGTAAGCCTCATTGAACATAATAGGACTTACTTCTGAGTAGACATGAATAGAATTGTGCTGTTTTTGTAAAAGAGGGCAGATCCCATTTTCTTTTTACAGTGACAATTTATTTCTCTCCAGATGATAGAATCATAGTGACTGAAAAGTTATCAAAAAGTCCAAACTTGTCCTCCTCCAGCGGTGAGGCCAGAGTTACATTTTATCCACTCTATAAATGATGGTGCTAATCAGTGTGTAGTAATTCATTCAAACACACACATAAAATCATGCCTATGGCTTATCACTGAGACTGCTGGAAAGAAAAGGCTAAATGGGAATTCCATCTGCTATTTGCCATAAGGATTTTTGTATAATGAGTTAAAGCCATGAAGGGGATGAAGAAAACAGAAACTAGGGACTAGTATAGACTTAATGGCTAGAAACACACAAAGAACCAATTACACTTGGTTTGTGTACACGCAGGGTGACCAGACATCCTCTTTTTCCAGGATATGTCCTCTTCTTTAGCCTCATGTCCTAGAAAAGAACTTCAATGTTCTCCTTTTCCATGTGAGCAGGTCCCTGCAGGCAGTGCACAGCTGTAATTAATAAATTATAGGCACAATCCTAATCAGATCAACTCAGAAGTAAGTCCTATTTTGTTCAAGGGACTTACTCTCAGGAAAGTGTGGTTAGGATTGCAGCCTATATATAATATAGTTTTAAATTTAATAATCCATAATATACTGTTTAAATTAACCGCATGAAATAATATGCGAGTGTTTTTAGCTTTTATTTTGTCATGTCCCACATTCTTCTTGAATGCCCTACATTTTGGGGTGCCTTGTCCTGTTTCGCAGTTATGCGATCTGGTCACCCAGATCTCTGGGCCTGTGTACACGTTATTCCTTCATAGATAGTGACCTCTTAAAATAGTGATGTCATTGCTTGCAAGCCAGCCACCTAGTGGGTCCTGACCCACAGTTTGAGAAACACTGATATCGAGACAAGGGGCTGTCATTGCACTGGTAGGGCATTTTTACAAAGACATGTTGTAAAACTCAAAACAGTTGTGTAGTAAGAGGCAACTAAAAATGGATTAAAGACTGATGGGAACCACTATCTTTCATTGGGAAAGACACACTTCTTCTCATTCACACCAGCATTAACCATCCATTTCTCTAGGCAGCTCTTGCTTCCTCTACAAGGGCACCAAAAGTTTTTCTTCGGTGAACCCGGAAGTTGCCCATGAGATAACGCGGTGTGTGACTCTAAAATCTTTCTAGTTCTGTGTGGCTGAGGAAACGAAGGAAGGAGCTCCGCGCGAGCTTTTTCCTTCTGTGGGCGGGGCTTGGCGAGCCGGAAGTGAAATTGCTTGTGTTCCGGAAGCTCTCTGTTCCAGGTTGCTGAAGCCTGGCTGCCTGGATCTTCGCGGCCGCTTGGTGTTGTGGCTGTCGCCATGTTTCTGACCGGGGTGGCCAGTGAGTGGGGTTGGGGAAAGGCTGCCCAGCATCGGGGATGAGGCTGGGGCTTCGTTGCTGTGCTGCCCTGTGGGCAGTGCTGCTTCAGCGAGGACTACATCTCCCAGGGGGCAGTGCGGCTGGGGGCGGAGCTCCAGGACCTTGGGTCTTGGGGGGTTGGTGAAGGGGGGGTCTTCTCACAACAACCCTGTGAGGTAGGCTCAGGTGAAAGTTTCTGGGAAGAGGAACCCATGAAGGAAGCTGAGCCTCAGCCCTGCTCTCTTGTCAGCACAGCATACAAGCTGCCAGTTCTGTGCACAGAGCATGAAGGCAAAACCTTAACCAACACTCTGGTTCAGGGCTTGGGGTGGGTGGGGAGGCAGAGCCTCCCCACTGGAGTCCTTTGAAAAGCGCCGCCACTGTGTGAGGCACCCAAGCACCCACAACTCATGTGCTCCGTGCATGGGTTGTGGGTGCTTGGGTGCCTCACACAGTGGCGGCGCTTTTCAATTGTATGTAGACAGGCTTGCCACAGTCACATTTTTTTTAGGTGTACGCTTAAAAACTTAGTGTGGAGGGATTCTCGTGGCGTCATCCTGAATATATTTATTACGTTCATGTATAATTCAGCAAATGGCATGGTAGCTTAGAAATTAAAGTGTTGGACTAGGGCAGTGACCCCCAAACTTTTTTGACTGGTGGCTGTCTACTGTTTTTTCAACTGGTGGCTCTCTACTGCAAACCTTCTGGGTTATTGGCTGTTGCTCTCCATTAGGGCTACAATCCTATACATTGTATAGGGTGGTGGGTTTTTCATGATGATTCTGGGGCTCCCTTGGGTGGTTTCCCTGGCTCCTCAGGGAGCTGCAACTCACAGTTTGGGAACCATTGAACTACAGACGGCTGGGTTGCAATCTCTGCCCAACTGTGAAGCTCTCTGGTTGACCTTGAACCAGTTGTTATTCTTCACTATGCCTACCTTGCAGGGTTGTTACAAAAGTAAAGTCAAGTGGGGGGGGGGACAGAGCTGTGAGCTCCTTGGAGTCAGAGTGGGATATAAATGTAATAAACAACAATTATAGTGTTTATCTGTGTTTTTCATATCAGCATGGTCTGAATTGAGATAGTTAGATAGTTGGTATCTTCCACAACAGCTGTTTCGGTCCCTTACAGCTGTATGGATGTGAACCAAGCAAAAAATATCACAGACAACCCTGTCCGTGTCAGTTTGTGCTATCCAGGACTTTATTTGAGTGACAGCTTACTAGGGCTTAACCTTCATTCTCTTAAAGATGCTTCACAATTATGTAGTGCTTTCTGAGTCTCAAAAGGATTTAATATGTATTATTGATGCAGCCTTACAGCAATCCTGTAAGGTTAATATTATTACCTTGCTGGGGAGCTGAGACTGATAGGAAATGACTTGTCTAAGGGCCCAATCCTATGCATGTCTACTCAGAAGTAAGTCTTATAGTTAAGAGCTTACTCCCATGTAAGTGTGGATAGGATTGTAGGCTAAGGCCCAACTTAGTAGTTTATGGCAGTGGTACGATTTGAACTGGAAGCTATGATTCACTATGCAGGGCCCAGTCCTATCCAATTCTCCAGTGCTGATGCAACTCTGCCAACAGGGTGTGTGCTGCATCCTGTGGTGGGGTGTCAGTCACAGGGGCCTCCACAAGGTAAGGGAATGTTTGTTCATTTACTTTGGCACTGCATTGGTCTCTTAGCCACTAAGTCACCAACTCTGAGGCATCTGCTATAGGGTATATGGAATAAACTCATCAAATAAGACAATTGAAAGGCATCCTATTCTCAGCATAGTAACATAGTAACAAAACTGTTATGTGGCTGTAGGATTACAGTTTAAAAATTAGGGATTCTGTTTGTGCTGAAACAGTTTTGGGATTTGTTATGGAAGACACTCCTCTAATACGTTGTATAGAGGATCGCATTAGTCACTGTCTCACTCCAGTTTAAGATCTAGCACAGGGGTGTCAAACATAAGGCCGGGGGGTTGGATGCAGCCCCCAGAAGCTTTTTATTCGGCCCTCAGGCTCTCGGCTGCTGAGCAGTGCTGAGGAGTTACTGCTGAAACAGCAGCCCACATGAAAATTGGGCTCTCCCATATCTTGAAATATGATCAAGATTTGTGTATTTTCTTTCATTTGCAGTTAATGAGTACAAAGTGCTGATTTCTGGCCATCAGCTGCTTAATGATGTCACTTTCTGGTTAATGACATCACTTCAGGCCCTCAGCAGGCGCCCTGAATGCTAACTTCAGCCCTCTGTATGAAACGAGTTTGACACCCCTGATCTAGCATAAGAAAATAGAGGGTGAACCAGATGATAGCAGAAGAGAACGCATTTCCTTGAGATTAAACTGCACAACTATAGTATGTACTTGTTCCCATGATCAATCATGGAGTCTTTCTGAAAATTATATTTCAGGACAGGAAGAGGGCCTTTCTCTAGGAACTCTGCACAGTGTAGTGTCAGAATGTTTGAAAGGATTACAGAAATCATGACAGAAATTAAAAGTCTGAACTGAGTTTAGCTGTATGAACTGAAGGAGATTTGATCGTAAAATGGTGTTAAATTGCACTTCTATCTGGAAAACCATTCTGTTATTCACTAAGGAAGCCCGTTAATGGCATTTCAGTTTGGTTTGGAACCCAGGCGTTTCAACCCTTTCTGCCCCATATTCTCTCATATGTAGGAAATATCGGAGGGGGGGGTAAAAGCCACAACTAGTTCAAATGTCTCTAGACAAAAGTATATGTTCATTTTAAAAGCATGATAAGGTAGGGGGTTGCCTTTAGTCATTATTAAAGAGTTACTCTGTTGGTTCTCAGTTGGCTCTTGTGGGCAGTACACAGCAAAATTCTATATGTTGTTAGAGATTATGTGAATAAAATGACTTTTTTGTTCTTTTTTCTGCTTTTGTTCTGCAAAACCAGTGGCCAAGGCCAAATCAAAGTAAGTGGCTTGTTAACCTGTGTATTTTACTCTGGTTGCTCACTGTGTAGCACTTTAGCTGCAGGCGTCAGGATGTGGTGGGAGCAGCAGTGATCTTGGTGCTTGTGTTCTGAGTAGAGGTTATTCTTCTTCTACAGTAAGTTGCTGCTTATCTGCAGAAATGTCCTCAGCCTCCTTCTACAGCAAAGAGGGGTAATCTCTACATATGAGCAATATGGGTGAGGAATCATGGCTGAATGTAGGCACAGTGGTGCCTGCAAAGGATTTTATGAACCATTTATAAGTAGATAACTCTTGGAGTAGTATTAAGGGTTGGAATTATTGCAGAGATGCACAGTTTGTAATTGTTGGGAGTAGTGACAGTGGGCTCTTGCAGAAGAGGTAGCTGGAACATCTAGTGCAGGAGGTCTGGTCTAGAGGATAGAGCCTCCGTTTGCCTGAAGATAACATCCGAAGGTTGCCAGTTCAAGGCCACCAGCACTGTGAACGGCGAGACCTTGAAGCAGCTGACAAGCCTAGCCAAGTTATGCTGAGTTATTCCACCTGCTCTTTGGCTGCTGTCAGCCTGTGTGGGAGGAAAATGGAGGCCTGAATGTGATACCAGATCATAAAAGATCCCTCTGAAATGTTCTGGTTCTTGAAAGACAGAACCTTCTTCAATTGTAAAAATCCCTATTGGGATTTAGTATAGCCTGCCTATGTAAACCGCCTTGAATTAAAGTCTGAGGAGAAATCTGACGACCAAGAAAGGCGGTATATAAATACCTGTATTATTATTATTAGTGGGGCCATTGATCTATTCTACATTCTTCTTTTGAGGGCTGCTTTCCATATTAAATAATGGCAGCCTGGCCCCATCACTATCCTTTCATTAATTTTAATCTGAAGCAGTCACCAAAAGCACAGGAGTTGTTGCTGGTAATAGCTGTGATAATGTTAATGGCTATCCAAATGTTAATGGCTATGTTCTTTATTAGAAGGCTGTGTATTGCCACATCCATTACATGACAACGTATAGGCATTTTCAAGTAGAAACGGGGTTTGGGGTTTGATTTTGGGAGACCTGGACTGGATTATATTTCCTTCATAAACCTTCTGTCTAGGTTTCAAATTTAGGCGTATGCAGGGCTCTGCCATTCCGCTGTATATTTAGTGGCTTCTGAATGAAGAATTCAGATTATGAGATTACTTAAGTCTCTGGTTAGGGAAGAAGTCTAAAATGACTTTCATGCTTGAAGAACACAAATCTTCTGTACAAATTGCTGGGCTAGGGGGTGGGGAGAATCAAAACACTGTCTTGTGGTTGAGTTGTAGAACACTTAAAAATCAGCCTTTGGTGGAACTGTTGCCAACCTCCTGCTGTGCTTGAAAATGTCCCTCCTGTTTGTATGCTTCAGCAGAATTCTAAACTTGCAAATGGAAGACAGGATTTAAGGGAACAAACTTGACCTTGAGTTATGACAAACAGCAATAGTCAACAGCAGCCAGCAGTTCACCTCTTCCTGATGATAGTGTTTGCCATTCCAGATTTATTCTTGTGCGGATGTTGAGCGAAGCAGGAACAGGCTTTTCTTTCAACATAAGACGAAGGCGGCTTCAAGAAAAACTGACCATGCTGAAATATGACCCTTTTGGTAAGAAACTGGGAAATGCTTTTTAAAGATGCAAATGGTATAAATGTTTTGTCTTAGCCAAGGTACACAAAGTCATGGACAACCTCCAGTTCATGCTCAGAGATTGTAATGCAGGGAGGTGAGTCCACATCCTGAACCATGACCTGTGTTTTCTTCAGGCTGATTGTCAGTCCAAAATCTTGGCAGGCCTTGCTAAAACGATCCATGAGCTGCTGGAGATCTTTGGCAGAGTGGGTAGTGACAGCTGCATCGTCGGCAAAGAGGAAGTCACGCAGACACTTTGGATTTTGCTCTCAGTCTGGAGAGGTTGAAGAGCTTTCCGTCTGATCTGGTCCGGAGATAGATGCCTTCTGTTGCAGTTCCAAAGGCCTGCTTCAGCAGGACAGCGAAGAAAATCCCAAACAAGGTTGGTGCAAGAACACAGCCCTGCTTCACTCCGCTTCGGATGTCAAAAGGGTCTGATGTGGAGCCATCGAAGAAAACAGTGCCCTTCATGTCCTTGTGGAAAGATCTGATGATGCTGAGGAGCCTGGGTGGACATCCAATCTTGGGGAGAATCTTGAAGAGGCTGTCTCTGCTGACCAGGTCGAAAGCCTTTGTGAGATCTATGAAGGCTATAAAGAGTGGCTGTCGTTGTTCCCTGCATTTCTCCTGCAGTTGTCTAAGGGAGAATACCATATCAGTGGTGGACCTGTTGGCTCGGAATCCACACTGCGATTCTGGATAGACGCTCTCTGCAAGTACCTGGAGCCTCTTTAGTACAACTCGGGCAAACAGCTTTCCTACAACGCTAAGGAGAGAGATGCCGCGGTAGTTGTTGCAGTCACCCCTGTCACCTTTGTTCTTGTACAGCGATCTCCGACACTCATTCTCTCGATACTGAGCTAAACAAGCGCATCGGTAAAGCAGCTACCACGTTTTCCAGACTCACAAAGAGAGACTGGTCCAACAAGAAGCTGACGGAACATACCAAGATCCAGGTCTGCAGAGCTTGCGTCCTGAGTACACTTCTGTACTGCAGCGAGTCATGGACTCTTCGCGCACAACAGGAGAGGAAACTGAGCGCTTTCCACATGCGCTGCCTCCGACGCATCCTCGGCATCACCTGGCAGGACAAAGTTCCAAACAACACAGTCCTGGAACGTGCTGGAATCCCTAGCATGTATTCACTGCTGAAACAGAGACGCCTGCGTTGGCTTGGTCATGTCGTGAGAATGGATGATGACCGGATCCCAAAGGATCTCCTCTATGGAGAACTCGTGCAAGGAAAGCGCCCTACAGGTAGACCACAGCTGCGATACAAGGACATCTGCAAGAGGGATCTGAAGGCCTTAGGGATGGACCTCAACAAGTGGGAAACCCTGGCCTCTGAGCGGCCCGCTTGGAGGCAGGCTGTGCAGCATGGCCTTTCCCAGTTTGAAGAGACACTTGGCCAACAGTCTGAGGCTAAGAGGCAAAGAAGGAAGGCCCATAGCCAGGGAGACAGACCAGGGACAGACTGCACTTGCTCCCGGTGTGGAAGGGATTGTCACTCTCGGATTGGCCTTTTCAGCCACACTAGACGCTGTGCCAGAACCACCTTTCAGAGCGCGATACCATAGTCTTTTGAGACTGAAGGTTGCCAATACATATTTGTCTTAGCCACTTGTTGAATGTGAATGGTGTGTACGTTTAGTTTGCCACACAAACATTGATCCTTACATCATCCCACATGGTTTTAGAAGGGAAGATGGAGATGATTGTAGTGACTTTTAAAAAATCATATAGTTGTGTGGAATAGTGTGTCTGTATTAGAAAGTTTATATAAGCTACAGACATGTTATTTAGAGCTTTTTTTTAAGCTATAACTGATTTGTATTCCTTCAGTTGGTTAAGAGATGGGTGCATGTACTGCCCTTGTTTCCTAGGGAAGTTGTGTAAATTAGGTTTTCAGGCCTCAGTTATTTACAGTGCAGTCCTGTAAATGTTTGCTTGGAAGTAAGTCCACTTTACGTCCCACTGTTCAGTGGGACTTGGTTCCAGATAAGAGTGCATAGAATTTCGACATAAAGGAGCTTACACAGAAGTTCATATTTTTTGAGTAGGCTGGTTCATATACAGGCTAAAAAGCACCATTGGATCCTAAAGGATTTCTGAAAATTGGTAAGTCTGACAGATTGTTTAAAATAGTGCTTACATCCATAAGATACATTTGAGAATGTGTAAGTACAGTTATTAACAGCCCAATCCTATCCTCCCTGGCGCCCAAGTGGCACAGAAATGGCCACCACTGCATCTTATGGGCACCGGGCTAGTGCTGGGAGTCTTTTGCTCCCTCAGCCCGAGTGTTTGCTCCCTCAGCCTGAGTAATGCTGCTCTGGCACCAATGGGTCTTCTCAGATCTGCGCCCACTTTTGAGCGGGTGCAGACTCGAGGAGGTTGCTTGGCCATGTCAGGCTGCTCCTAGGCTTGATCCTCCCCTCCCCCCGCCCAGGACAGCCTCCCCCACTCTCCCATCCCAAAAAGCTGCACTGCTGCCCTGCCGCCTGGTGGTGCTACTTACCAGCCAGCACTCCTGTGGTGAATCTTCTCAGCACTGAGGCCAAGCACTGGTGCTCCCTTCTCACTGGGTGCTGCAAATGTGTTTTATGGCACATTTATGACACTCGGAGCTAGCGATAGCAGCATACCGCCAGCACCAGGGAGAATAGGATTGGGCTCTAAGTTACATTGGCATGCAAAACTGCATCCACTTCAATATGAAATGACAATTGGGAAAAGTTCTGTCACATTGGAAGCTGACCCTGCAACCATCCTTGGTGCTACTCTGGTACTCACCTTGCATCCTTGCACCAGAGGATACTCTGGTGCATCCTCTGGTACTCACCTTTTGCTGTGCTGCAGAAGGGAGCTGATAACCCCTGGGAGCTGGGGGATAAGAGTTTGGCTGTACTTGTCGTAGGAGGCGACTAAATAGCCACCGGGTAGATGGGACTCATTAGCCTGGGAAGGCAGCTCATCTGAGAGAAGGAAAACTCTGATCCCAAACCTCCACTGCCTTGTGGCTACATCCAGTTATGGAAGAGGCTTCAGGAGTCAACCTCGAGGCAAAATCCGGAGCCGGAGTCCCTGAGGCAGTTCATGGCTGAACACAGTCACGTCCTGGCAACTCCTGTGACACCGCTGGAACCAACCATATTGGCCATTTCCAATTGGACCTTTCCATTGGACCATTTCAGCGACGTGGAGAAGGGGGATTTGCTGCATGGGTAACAGTCTATCCTCCTTATCTACTTTACCTAGGCTTTGTGCACTGGAGAGGACACTCTGTTCCAGAACCACCATTCAGAGTCTTACCATAGTCTTCCGAGACTGAAGGATGCCAACAGAAGGGTATCTAATGATCTGTCAGATCTGTCAGTCTAATGATCTGTCAGTCCCCCCCGCTTGCAAAAGTCAGTCAGATCTGTCAGTCTGTGTGAAACAGGAAGGCCATGTACCCTGCAGACCTCAGGGGGCAGTAAGAGTTTGGGAAAGGTTTCCCTAACTCTGAGCTGAATTACGTTGCCTTTCCTGTCAGGGATTGAAATGCCTTTGGTAGCTGCTGATGAGTAGGATTAGCGCATCACTCTCTATCTGCTGTGAAATTTGCATTCTAACCCACATTGTGTTTCTAGAGCTAGTTGCATACTTTGATGAACATACGGTTTAAAGGTGGATACAAATGAGAGCCTAGACGGTGGTGTGAGCTGTATTCTTTTGGTCAATCTATGCATTACGTATAATGCATGTTTTGGGCTCTTGATTTATGTGGTTTCACTGCACCCCTCACAAACCAATTTAAGGAAAAAAAATGCTGGAAATCAAGGCTAAACACACACATTGCACGTAATGTGTAGTTTGGTCCTTCAGTATAAGGAAACATGGTCTTTATAGGCATTTAAAGGAGGCTGTTAGAAGAAGTTATAACATTGATGTAAATTAGGAAATTTTACATCAATTTTAGTTTGTGTTTTTTGATAAGGAGGAGAAACTTTCTGTGGGTGAACAGTCTTAATTTCTAATGCTAGATTCCCCTATCTTCATTCTTTTTTAAAACTGAGCTATTGAGTCACTGGTGCTAACTTCAATGGGCTTCTGTCAGCACACAGGCATTTAGGATTGCAGCCATTGCTTACAGAGGTATGATATATTCATATAGCAAGGTGCACATGGCTACCAAATTGCATGCAGTTGTAGATGACTGTTGGGCACCATGACATTGGGCCAGTAATTTGACTGTGTTTGTGCTTAGATGTATGTGTGAAGGTTTAATGAATCCTTTTAATAACCTCAGTTTCCCAACCTTCTTTTCTGTCCTCAGTTAAACAACGTGTGCTTTTCAGAGAGCAGAAGAAGATCCGTTCCCTCTAAAGGATAACTGGCTAGAACAGTTTGATTCATACATGAAGCGGAATCATAGGGGAAAATACAGAGTTGGTGACCTGTAGTGTTCTCTGAGAGGAAATGGGCTGAGCTGGCTGCCTCCTGTAATTGGAAGGCCATTGTGAACAAGAACAATGTGGAAATGAGAGTTATTGGTGTCTGGCCACAGATCATCATCAACTTATTTATCTTTTGAGTTATTTTTATAGTTCAATTAAAATAGCAAATTTCATTGTCTGTGTGCTTTATTTCTATGCTGATACAAGACTGCATGCATTCTTTTGAAGGAAAAAAAAAACATTTTCACAGGAAAATTAAAACCCAAAACCTCTCTCTGGCAGGACTTCAGTGGAATAGTTAATGTTTTCTGAACTATCCCTCTACAGAAGTTGTCATGTCAAAAGGAATATTCTTGAGTAGTCTGGCAAGCTGTGGCTTTCTGATTACACAATATTCTGGCACCTTATACAATACTTGAAGATGTTTCTGTTAAAATCCAGCTCTACATAAAACTCCAGAAAGCGGTTGGTAATTGCCTATAGCACCCATCCCCACAACGAGAAGTAAACTCAAGAGATACAGCTTCTGCCACGTTTCACTTGTATATTAACAGTTAGCCTTGAGTTATTCTTTTGTAATGTTGCATTTGTTGGTCCAGTATAAACACTGTCAAAAATTAGATCCACTGTTGTTCAATTTTATTTCCAACAGAAAGAGAAGTTTCACAGTTAATTCAATTAACAGTTTCATTTTTTGGAAAAGCTTACCTTTCTTAAAATCACAACTTCAGAACTGATTTTTCTAAAACAAAAAAAAATTAAGGCCACAGCATCTGCCTCTCTTCACTTGCACCTAATGTGAGGAAGGAATGGGATTGTCTCATTCTGATTTGAATTAGAAGTGCTGAAGACACATGTTTTCCATTGCCTATGATACTGGGTAAAATAATACAAGTGTTAACTGGTGTGAGACTTGGCAGAAAGTAGTAATAGTTCATGCAGCTATTTCAGTTCATTTTTCTGTGTTTTAGCACTCAAGTAGATTGGATTTGTAACAGATTGCATTTAATCAGGAGAATTCTTTTGCCCAAACAAAGAGAAAATCAGTGCCCTCCATTTTGGCAGCATAGGGGTATGTCTCAGAACAAATCTTGCGGCAGGTCCTTTCTGTAAGGAAAAGAAGACTGTGTTCCTGTTGCTTGGACGCTAATGGTTGCAATAAAATTTGCTTTCCTCAACATTTCTTCTAGTGGCAGAGCAGGGTAGTAAGCCAGGTAGAAAGCCAGTGCTCCCACAAAACTGTCGCCTGCTCCCTAAAAGAGACAAACCAGATTAGAGTCAGTGCTGCTTCTAGTGATTAAGACTTCAGGTGCAAGCTTTGCAGGTAGATCTTGCAAAAAAAATAGTTGCCTGGCTGAATTCTTCACATGTCCCAAGTTGACTGTCAGTTTTACAAGTCATAGCTTCAGATGGTTAAGTGTTACCAGCACAGTTCTTGTACTCTCATGTTCCCTTTCCACTGCACATGAAGTGAAGAAATCAGTGCCATCTGTTTGTAGGTTTTGAACAAACTGTGATGTGCAGTGATAGCAGCAAACATCATGGTTTACAAAGCAAAGTATCGAACTAAGATCTGTTTCCAGTTTGAGATGTTAAATTACAAAGGCCAACACACATTTTGCTTCCTTAAACGTTACACCAATTCCTGGGTGTATTTGGGGTGCTGATTCCCAAAAATGGCATCCGTTTTGCCCTGTCACATCTAGTTTTGGAGACACGGCATAGTCTCTTTAGTGAATGGTTCAAGCAGCTTCGAGAAAGCCTACATCATGGCTTCCTCATGAGGAAGCTGCTTGAACCATTCACTAAAGAGGCTATGCCGTCTCTCCAAAACTAGATGTGACAGGGCAAAACGGATGCCATTTTTGGAATCAGCACCTCAAATTCATATCAAAATACCATAAAGTTTGGGAAAAACTTTTCTGACCCTCAATTTTGTAGGCCTGCGTTATGTTTGGAATAAACTAGGTTTTGGAGGTAACCACACATCAGGGGTTCAAATACAACAGGCATCTGCTAATATCTTCTTGCATGTGAGTCTGAGGCTTGTAATAGTCAATACAGAACTATAGTGTTGTCTGAACTTGGGCTATATGTTTAAATATGTACGCTTGTCTCTCAGTGAATGGCCAGAATTTGATAAATAGTGACATTAACACATGAATACTGACAGTCCCTGATGAGTTTTATGCATGTCCAAAAATAGAGATAGTTCCCCCACTTTGAGAGTAGATACTAACGAATACTGACAATGTCAATGAATATTGACATTTAATAACTGTCAAATGCAGAGATTTGGTGTATCTCTGAGTTCTTTATCATTCACAAAATATTCCTGGAATTATTCACATGCAACTGCTGACAGTCAACAAATTTAGCAGTCTAAACTGCAAGCTGTAACATGAACATTGGGACATATTTGTGACCTATTTCAAACACTTTCATACCTATTCTTCTTCTGGCATATACTGTATCTGTGAATCTATAGTCTTCAAGATTCTTTGTGAAAATGCTATGGCAAGTGAACTGTTTTCAGAGCTTGAATGTGTAGCATCCTTGAACTTTGATTACTTTCTAGGAGTCATCCTAGAGCTTTGAAATTTCCTATTGTGCTGTTTGGAATGTGGTATGCATCCTTTTTCTCTACTTGGAGCTCTGCTCTGAAAAGCCTGTGCAGCCTAGTTGCTGAGAGACTGAGCTGCCAATCAAGACTTCCCTTATTCAAATCTCACCTTTGTCATGAATTTACTAGGTGGTCTTACACAAAGCCCCACCCTTCAGTCTACCCCAGCTGAAATATAGGGATAATGATACATACTTTATAGGAGTTGTGCTAGAAAGACAACATCAAGATAACACATGGAAAGTGATTTGCACACTTGGAGATATACAAACGTTAATTATTGCCACCCCTCCATTCCCGATTTGGACTAGAAAAAGAAGCATCTTCTACTTCCTGTTCTTGACAAGGGTAGTTCCAAGTCAGCAACCACCTGCTGAACCTTTTGAAAAGATTTTTGATCCACTTCTAAACCCTGCAGTTCATCCACTTAGAGGCCCTGTAATAGCCTGCCCTTCTCCCTTCTGGTAAACCTCTGGTCTGTACTTTAACTCCTAGCATCTCCAGTTACAAGGATTTTGGGTAGACGTACTGGGAAAGACCTCTGCCTGAGAGAGAAGAAGGCCAATTCCTACTAAGTAGATCATACTGGACTACAGCTCACTGTTCTGACTTGGTCTGAGGAAGATTCATATGTTCTGGAGCAGAAGGTGGTCTGAAGATTGAGCCTTGCCTGAAAAAGTTAAGCAGGATTGGTTGCTTTGATGGGAGACTGAGAGGCCATTGACATAATCTGTGCAGAGGAGTGGAGGGTGGAAGAGTCAGCAGGCAAAAAACCCCAGATAACATCCTTGAGAAGCTGCTCTGAAGCTTAGTTGCAGCTGCCTGCGAGAGCCTGGAAAGTGCAAGAGCCGGCAGCCAGGATGACAACTGCAATATGAAGGCAAACACCTGGAGAAATGGAAGTTGATGTGCACACACATTCATAATTAGCTGTCAAATTGTGATAACTACTTCTTGGTTCCTATATCTCTGCAGGATCAGTATCTTCTCCAATAGCCAAGAATCTATACTGATAGCAAATCTGTGCTATAGAAAAGCATGCATATCCTCCATCTATTGTACATCTTCATCTTCCTTGTACAAATCGATGATAAGGCCACACTTGGAGTATTGCATCCAGTTCTGGTCGCCACATCTCAAAAAGGATATATGGAAGTGGAAAAGGTGCAAAAGAAAGCGACTAAGATGATTACTGGGCTGGGGCACCTTCCTTATGTGGAAAGGTTACAGTGTTTGGGCCTCTTCAGTCTAGAAAGGAGACACCTGAGGGGGGACATGATTGAGACATACAAAATTATGCAGGGGACATCCACTAAAATTGAGTGTTGGGAGGGTTAGGACAGACAAAAGAAAATATTTCTTTACTCAGCGTGTGGTTGGTCTGTGGAACTCCTTGCCATAGGATGTGGTGACGGCATCTGGCCTGGATGCCTTTAAAAGGGGAATGGACAAGTCTCTGGAGGAAAAATCCATTATGGGTTACAAGCCATGATGTGTATGTGCAACCTCCTGATTTTAGAAATGGGCTATGTCAGAAAGCCAGATGCAAGGGAGGGCACCAGGATGCAGGTCTCCTGTTGTCTGGTGTGCTCCCTGGGGCATTTGGTGGGCCGCTGTGAGATACAGGAAGCTGGACTAGATGGGCCTATGGCCTGATCCAGTGGGGCTGTTCTTATGTTCTTATCTATGCACATTTCAGTGGTCTGTAAATCATTTCAAGGAGTCTAGCCTTCTACAACGATTGGAGAAGTTTTCTAAGGACAGTGTACAATGACTAAAAATGCTGTTGTGGGCCAACATCTCTGCGAAACATTTCTCAGTCCATAACCGAGAGAAAAGGAAAGGATATTCTCCATTGTACAGAACAAAATCCTTGTTCCAAAACTACAAAGATAAGGGCATGATGCACAGTCCTTCAACAATACAACTCGTGCCAACAGTGGCCACTTCTGCCAACCTCCCATTTGGAAGGTTGTTTCCTTTCAGAGAAGAGTCATGGTGCAGGAATCTACTAATAATCAACACTTTAAAAGGACAGAGAGCTGGAATGCAGCCCTGTGAAATCGATGTGCAAGTCATTCTGCTCTGGTGACCCCAATTGTCAATTTAGGTACTTTTCTGCTCTATTGCGCTCATCCCATTTATAGCAAATGCTGAAAGGAATGAAAGATATTTAAAGGCATCAGGCAAAACCATAGCATTAAAGAACTGGTGTAATGAATCAGTACGAGAGTTGCTGTACTGTACTCTAGAAAATGCAGCACAAGAGTGAAAGTAACATTCCTTAGAAAGTGAGTCTGTTTCTCTTGTTATGTGGATGTGTGCAGTGATGGCCCAAAAGTAGCCTCTTTTAAAAGACTACTTCTGGTGGGGTGGCCAGAAGTAGAGAAGCAGCAGTGCATCAGTCCTTACTGACTCTAAATGCAGAAGAAACTGGCAGGTCAAACCAAGGGCCACCTCGTCTTTCCTACATTAGCACACCAGATGCCTTGGGACATTCCCACAGTCAGGGCATGTAGGCACACAGCTCTCACCTGCTGTTGCTCTGCAGACAGTCATGCTCTCTGAGTCTTGAGATCGAATACAGCCATTCAGACTGGTAACCATTAATAGGTTTATCAAATCCCCCTAGCCCAGAAGGGCTCTCTCCCTCTAGCATTTCACAGACATGTTTGTGAAGCCCTTTACATGTTTTGCATGTAGCATTTAGATTGGGTCTCACAGAAGGAAGATCAAAATAAAACTGTGTGCTGAATTCCTCAAAATGACACTAAAGGCACACCTTTCTGATTCTTTTCCCCTAAATATCAAATACACTGTAATGTAAAACAGTTGATAACAAGCTTACAAAACACAGCAATAGTTAATCATAGTTTAAAAACGACTTTCCAAAAAAAGGCTCACTGGTCTGAAATGGCCTTTGCTGTGGCCCTTGGGGTATAACTGATGATGGGCACAAGCACATCTACATGCAAAAATGTTATTTCTCTGCTATATAGTACTCTGTGAAGCAGCCTTGAGTAGGGTAGATAAAGCCTTTTGAGTAGCCTCTGTGGGGATTGATGAACATATAAATGACCCAACCACTTGGTTGTGAGTAGATCATGTGGATCTTTCCCATGGAATTATTGTTAACAGTATTTATATACTGCTTTATCAACAAAAAGTTCACCAAGCGGTTTACAGAGAAAATTGGCAGGAAGTTTGGTGGGAAGAGATTGTTTCCATATAACAGATCCACTCACTTGGGCCTTGCCCATGTGGTTGGGTCATTTAAACATTCTCTCAGTCTCATGGTAGCTTTTCAAAGATAAGCAGCCTGGACAGGAATGGGAGAATGTTAAAAGGCTACCTACAGAAACCAGGCTACTTGTTTAAAGGCCCATGCACTTAGGAACAGCCGGCATGAACATACTTGAGGTGTATGGCCTGCGATTAGATTTCTACTTTAAAAGAGAGGCATTACCATACCATTACTATTCCACAGCTAAGAAATGACTGCAGGACCTCTAGTTATGAAGGGTTGTGGCTATGAAGAACATGGATATTAAAGTTGAAGAATATCCACACCACTGAGTGTTGCTTATGGGATTGTGTGTATGTTTGCAATACTTTTCATCAATTCTCAGGAATCTGTACCCACTTCCTGACAGATTTCCTGATAGGTCATTCACAAATGATTAAACAGTGCTGACTGTTAACCCCTGCATTCCTGAGTGATGAGCCCAGATACAGTGTCTAGAGCATACATGGTTTCCTTTCTTCTTAAAAACATTCTGTGCCACAGAACTATTTAAGATCAAAGCCCAGCACTAAAGAGACCTGAATTCCTCTGGAAAGTTATCTAGTTTGTGGTTTATCTAGTTATCGAGTTCACATTGCGAAAGACCTTCAGAGACATGCAACAATCAACCCTGTGCATTCTCCCCCACTGCCTACCTCTCTGCCCCAACCTTCTGTACATAAACTGAAAAAGACACAGTCAGAGTTCTGCAGTCTGTTAATTCTTGTCATCCACAAAACACTTTACATTTCTAAGGACCATCAATCAACTGGGAGACAGGTATCATCTCACTTGAGTTGATTCAAAAACAGACACAATGATAAAGCAAACAGATAAAGCAAACTTTCCTGAAGAGTTGACTTGTTCTGAGAATCCCAGGCTCACACACATTTGATTTTTAGGAGGTCAGAACAACTCTGCTCTTGCAGAACATTTTATGTTTTCATGAAAGCTTTTCCTCTTCCTCCCCTTTTCAATTACAGTGTGTGGGTGTGTGTGTGTGGTGGGGTAAGGTATTCTTATTCCCCTGCTCCCCCCCCCCCCCCAAAAAAAAAGCTTGGTGTGATTTATTCAACATGTTCCACTGTCATCTCTGATATGGTATATTTATTCTCAACTGCACTGTGCTCAGAACATAATATAACTGGATATGGGCTAACCTGTTATTGTGATTGGGTATGGAGGAGACTTACGTAAATGGAGAAGAAAAGCTAATCTTTACCAGTGGGTGTGTGTGTGAAGAATGTCAGGATTGTTAAAGCTTTAACAGATTATGAAAACTTTCATTCATCATTTCAGAAACAAAGAATGGATTACTAGTCCACAGTCACCTTGTGGCCAGCCAGATGTTGTTATGAAGTCTTCAAAAAGGGTGTGAAACCAATAGCCCATATATTCTTACAGTATATAAAAAAGTTTCCAACTCGGCCCTTAGGCACAGTGACTGAATGATTGTAGTCTTTCTTTTTCTAGCTTAATGGACTCTATGACCTACCTGATATGTAGATCAACACCACTCTCAATACATCATTTCCTGTCTTTTCTATAGACTCTATATCCATGGATAATGGCAGTTCACTGATTCTCATGATTCTATCAGGGTTTATACAAATGCCGTTCAAACCAAGAGGCAGCAAATAATGTTACCGTCCTGCAGTGTTCATAGGCTCAAGCATGGATTTAAAAAAAGGTCCAAGGCCACAAATTCATTTCCACGAAAAAAGGTTTTCTTTTAAGTTTCCAGGATGGGTGGTGCTAAGGATATTTTGATAAGAAATGCTTATTTTTAGGGTATGATTCTAGAGACGGCTTTACCAAGTGTACTAAAAGTTCTTTCCTTCGTAGCTCACAGTGGCACACAGTGAATTTGTGGCCCTCCTTTCAGCCATTCAACAGAAGGCAGGGGAAAAAAACTTCAAGAGGAAAAACTATTTTCTTGGAAGCTGTCCTCCTGATGCAGAACAGCAGAAGGCAAGAAGAGTCCAATTTCCAGCCACATAAGACCATCCCTTGCTGTTTTTAGAAAACTACATAATATAAGGAACGGAAACATAAAGGCTGGCCTTGAGCTGCAAGACTGGAAAGCAGTCAGATATTGAGCAGATGATAACATCTAGGACAACTACTCTATTCAGAGCCTTTGGGGGCTTGGGATAGGGAAAACAATCATCCTGGAAGCATACAATGGGAGTAAGGGCTGCTGCAAAGATAAGTCAAATTGCTTGACATCACCATCCCACTTTAGATGCGACCTGAGAGCAGGGCTGTCTCACTCAACAAGCATAGTGAGGCAGCCAGAGGGCAGCAAATTGTCAGTGATTTAATTTATTATATTTTGACTGCACAGGTGAGTTGTATGCTCTACAAAGACTTGATCCAGCAAACACGTATGGATCTCCAATTCTAATGTTTGGATTTTCGGACTCTAGGTTATTTCAAGTGCTGGCTGCAGCTTATCTGGCTCACTGTTTTGAAAATAAGTAACTATTTGCATGTTGCAGCTGATGTCAGGGCACCGATGGTAAATTACCAAGCATACAGGCTAATTCTCCAGCCTCACTGAGTGACACAGAATCCTGGGGCTGTTATTTAGTCCACAGTTAATCTAAATCAGGAAGTCATTCATTTAAATCCTGACCAGCACCATTATATCTACACCTACCATGGGCTCCTATAGGTTTTGACATGAGATTGTCTGCACTACTTGTCAAATGTGGTTCTATGCAATGGGCTGTTATAATACAATTGGAGATGCACAAACTAAATTAGCATGCATCGACATAGAAGCACAAGAATACCAATGTTGGAAGGGGCCTTCGAAGTCATCTAGTCCAACCCCCTGCTTAACACAGGCAACAATAGCATTTCTGACAGATGGCCATCCATGCATCTGCTTGAAAATCTCCAAAGAGGTTAGCATCTACCCTGCTGAAGGATAAGTAACTGCACATGCCTTTTTAATGTGTGACACAGTTATACAGAATGAGCCTAGTTCCCTGGTTTATATTTTTCCGCTAGAAGAGATGTATGGTCACCTCACTTATTATAAGCTTAGAAGAGGGTATATTATTCTTTTTTGCAATCAGCTGCTTTCCATTTCACAGATGCAGCAATCTCAAAATGGCGGAAGCCAAAAAACACTTCAGAATGAGACCCTATAGTGAGACTTCCAGAGCTGCTCCATCCATGAGGCCAACTGAGACAACTGCCTCTGGGAGTGTATTTGTGGAGGGCACCCACCTCTGGCTGCCCACCTGCTTCCACTACTCCTCCCACTATGGGGACTGGAAAAGAAAGGGGGTTGGAGCGGAAGAGGAAGTGTGGAGGACAGTGATAGGGTAGTGTGGTGATGTTCTAGCCTACCACAATCCTCCATGTTTCCCCTTTCACTCCATCCTCCTCTTCCTTTTCCAAACCAGGGAGTGGAAGAAGCAGAGGCTGGTGCATCACCAGTTAGAGGGGCAGCATTTGGCAGGTCAGTTGCCTCAGTTGCCAGGAGGTCTTGACTGCAAGGTAGATTTTAGCCCCAGGTGGCTAAAAATCTACTTTTATACAATAATCATAATTAAAACAGAAATCAAACAAAACAATACAGACACAGCCCCACAACAGAGATAACTGAATACTGAACTGAATTAACATGGCCAGATGCTCTGAAACTCTGTCTAGGCTTTGCAGTGAAGGGCTACCAGCAGTGAAGTCTGGTGGGTTTCTGTCAGGAGGGTGCTGCACAACTGCGATGCTCACAATGAGCATCTTGTGTGCCCTCCATGCCTTAGAAGACAACAGACACAGAGAAGGGACTCTAATATCAATCTAAGTGTGGTAGTAGGTACATAAGAGTGGAAACAGTTGTAAAAGTAACTTTCTGTTAGATTTGGTTCTTATTAAGGACAAGTAATTAGGAATCACGGTTTTACCCACCTTAAGATAACCTTCTTAGCAAGTACTTACCTTCCATATTTTATTGTATTTTAATGAACATGGCAAGCCACCACTGGGTGCCCTGTTATTGCGCGGGGGGGGGGGGGGGAGTTTCTTTATCTCTTAAATGAAGCAATAATAAATAGACAATCCTTGTCTCTAACATTGAACTTTAGACCTCAAACTATTCAGCGGTTTCTAAAGATTGCAGGGTGGTTGGAACATTCCTTTATCTTGAGACATTTTCTTTCTTCTTGAACAGTGTCTCCTAGTTCCCCCAAAAGAGAGATAACTGTGCCAGGAGGTGGTGCAGGCACCTTCCTGTTCCACAGCTGACACTCAACCGCAACAGATCATCCAATTCCTGGTTTTCAGAAAGACATCCAAATCATTCCAATTCCTGACTTTCAGAAAGACAAAAGCCCTCTATAGGAGGAACAGATGCACCAACATCCCATAACTCTCAGATATTCCAAAAAGATAAGCCCCTCATATCATCAACAACAATCTTACAGAAAGTTAATTATTCCCCATAAGCTCCATTTAATGTTGTGTCTCTCTCATGTTTTGTGCCTGACCTTCTCCCTCTATAGAGGGCTTTTGCCTTCTACAAGCCAGGAGCAGGAATCATTTCACCAATACTCATCTGCTGTTGCCATGTGGCAGCTACAGACTAGAAAGGTGTCTGCACAACTTCCTGCCACGGTCTGCTCCCTTTCTAAACATGCTCCTTCACAACCTCCATTTCATAATAGCTACCAGATAGTCAATGCCTCCACTCAGCTGTCTCCTGAATAAGAAGGTACCAACTTAGGATCTTGTGAATATGTAGCTGCTGCCAACCTATGCCTGCCCGTGTCTCCCAGTTACAGTCTAGTAAAGGAAATGCATGATGTGCCATCATTGTGTTCAACTTTCTTCCTTCCTGGTGCCCACCTAGATGCCTTTCAAAGCAGACTGGACAGATTTATGGAAGAAAAGTCCATCACAGTTTAGAAGTAATGAAGATTTTATGCAATCTTTAGAGGTACGAATCTCTAAATGCCAGATGCAAGGGAGTGGCAACACAACACAGGTGTCTTGTGTGCTTCCTGAGGCATCTGGTGGGTCACTGAGATACAGGAAGCTGAGATACAGGAAGCTGATCTAGCAGGGCTCTTCTCACACTCTTATGAAATGGCAGTTTAGAATACCTATTCAGGACTTATTCGATTAGTAATATTTTTCTAACACAGAGACCCAAGATTGATTGCGACAAACTGCCTACAGGTAGCCATTCCAGCCTGCGGCTATAAGCAGCGGGATGCTGCAACAACCTCCCAGCAGGTCTACTTATTGCCAGTGCCTGGGTTTGCCATGCCACGATGCAAAGTGACACACCTATCTGCCAGCAGGTTTGCTTTCATAGAACGCCTCCAGCCTGCAGTTTTGGGTGGAAAAGACTGGCGCCCGCAATTCAGCTCCCACTCTATGGCTGGAAATAGCAGGCCAGGGTATTTACTCACAACTGATTCCTCTCCTGTTCTCTGCATGGGTGGGATTTTGTAGGCACAAAGAGCCCCACTGGAACTATGATGGGAAAAGAAGCAACAAGGAAAGCTAATTTGCCTCTTCATGTCCACAAAAGTTTTCCACTGGGGTGGACACAGAGGCAGATAATTACATTTGATAAGATCAGCACTTCCATTTCTAAGGAGAAATGCAAGGAATTTCCAGAAGTTACACCCTCTGCCCAAGAGCCCTTCTCACTAATCCTGTGTGTGTTGTGGCTAGTTCAGATGACTCAGTAAGGAGGGCAAGGTATTCCACACATGCCTAGAGGCATTTTTTCATACCCCAGGGCTGCATTATCATGGGAAAGCATGTTCTGTGGCAGGACTCTGTTTCAAATTAAAAGCTGGTATGTGTCGCTTTGAGCGGTGAGGCTCTCTTTAAACTCAGAGGGAGAGGATGACTAAATATTGGTTTTCATCTCATTTTCTATATCATCACCAAGTATCCCTCCTAATACATGGGTAATCTGCAGTAAATTAGGACACTGCTCACAGCTCATGTCTCTCCAGCAGCTGGATTGCCATTCAACAATGAAGTTCCATCTGGAAGAAGACTATGAAAGGCTGCAGGCCTCTTCTCCTTAAAACAAGGGATGGAAAGGGATTTAATTAGGTTGCTGGGTGGTTTAGAAATAAGACCAGACCATGACCTGGGTGGTCTTCTAGCTCTCCCACTGCAAATGTTAAGACTGCAAGCTGTACAGGACAAACCTGTTTACATTTGCTCAATTTGCTGAAATTACATTTCCATTCATTGATCAAAAAAGTCATTTATACGGAGCTAGGAAGAGGCTTTTTTTTTAATCAGAGGGTGCTGCCTTTCAACTAGTCTGGAAAGGGTTTTGGGTTCCTGCCTTATGAAGCTTCAGATATCAGGCTGCACAGCAACGAATCAAAGAGCAACCTTTGCCAGCATATCCAACAGCTTCATTATGTGAAGATGATCTTTCAAAAAGCTGTGCGCCTCCCGATGCCTCATTTTTTCCTTTCTGCAAATGAGGGATAATAATGCTCTCTGATCTCCAAGGGCGGCCAGATGCCCCAAGGTTTGCAAAGGGCTTTGCAATCCTCAAATCCACAGCACAGGATTGTCAGCAACTATAAGAAGAAAAAGTTTTTTCCCCCTTTATTAAGAAATGTGTTGGTAAAGTGCCTACAACAGCCCCGGTGCATGTCAAGGAGCTCCTACGCACTACTGAAAATGCATGTGAATATGACTCATGCTTCCTCGCATTTGGCTCCATATCCACGGGAATACCTGCTGCAATATATATTGACTCTGGTATCTCTCATCCTCCTAAGGACCATCTGCATGTGCCAAGCCTGACTCGTTATACTGGCCCTTTCTAGAATTTTTTTTACAAAGTCTTATTTTTAATGCTATACATGCGCTAGCCCCAATGCAAACATCAGTTGTGGTGTATTTTGTTCCCATGAAAAGGAAGGAGTTGATAGCCTTCAATAGGACAGGGGCATTGACACATAAGGAAATTGCACAATTGTGGGGGATTCAATGAGTGCTCCTTTTTGCATGGCTACCCTGTTCAAACTTGGCACGTGGATGCTATAGTCAAGTATGCACTCTCCACTGATCTTAAAGGTGGTGATGGACCATTGGCAAGAACCCAGAAAACTTATGGTATTCAGGTGTGTGTCTAGATCTGGATAGCAATGGCTTAAATAAGGAAAATGCATATTCAGTTCCCCCCTTCCTCCAAAAATGGAAACATGGAAACAGACCATTAACTGGTTGGGTACTCTTCATATTTTTCTGAGAGGGGTCCCAAACTAGTACAGATTTGAGGCTGTGTGGTTTCCCTCCCCTCTGTGAACATGGCACTGTAGATAAAGCCATGACACTCAACACAACGGCATTCCATCTGTATCCCCTAGCAATTTATGCACTAGCTGGAAGGTTGTTTTCCTAGCACCCAGCGTGACATATCCCTGAAGCAGAAGCATTTCCTGGCAGAAATGCATCAGGATCTTCAACAACAAATAAGTAACAAGTGCATGATTAGTGTGCAGAGAAAGAGGAGAAAGGCTGTTTGAAAAAGGCCCCAGGGTCTGAATCAGGAGCACAAGCAGAGATGATCCAAGAGACCCTTGTCTCCCGTAAAGTGAGTCAAGTCAGAAGTAGTGATTTCAAGTCCCGAGACTTTTTCTGCCAAGCTGAACTTTAAGAAATAATAGATGCAGTGTTAAATAAAATGTAATAGTTGCGGATTGGAGCAGCTGGTGGGTTAATTTATTCTGTATGGCTCTTTGTATTACCAAAAGAGGAAAAAAAATCATTGGCTTGCATATTTGTAGGCGAGAAAGCAGAAGGCTAAGTCACAGGGTTATTTTGGCTGTGTGATAAATAAAGGGAGCTATTATGCTATCACTATCTGGGACCTAATTCTTGCAATAATCCCCTCCACCTCCCCACAGTGGTGTGTGATTAACCACAATTAGAGCCCAATTGCTTGCCTGCTAATTGCTGCCACTCTCAACAGGCCCCTCGACATTGTGGTCAATGGCATTTTTCAACCCGAGTGCAAAATAGCTTTGGGCAGGAGAAGGGTTAACTGCCCCTCCTTCCAGAGAGTTGCAAAAGCCTCCTTCAGACACTTTGTCTGCCAACTGCTTCTTCCCCAGCAGCTGCTTTTTCAATTGTCAAGAGGTTAACTGAAATAAAAATCACTGTTTTCAGGGCAAATGCATGCTAGATAGCAGAACAGCAAGGGGTATTATGGAACAGCAAAGGCATTTGATAGTATTCGAGTCAACCACAGGTTCCACTTCTGCTGAGGCACAGAATTTTGAGTAATTAGTCATTGGATTGAATTCCGTATTTATATCCCCCTGAGTCACAGCCGTTAGGCCACAAAGTCAAGAAACAATGAAAGGCTGTTTTTTAAAGAGGGCTCTCTTTTGGGATTTATTTATACGCTTCCATTTTCTTCCAGGGAGCCACTGCATTTTGCTAGCTTGGATTTGGTCTACTATTTGGAGATACAATAAAGCTGCACCAAAGGAAGGGAGAGGCTTTTGAGGAAGAGGGTCAGTGATGTTGAGTTACATCCCTGGGATGGAGAACTGGTCTTATGTCTCTTGCAACCTTCTGGTGAGACAAACCTCTCATGTGGCGACACTGCTATTATAAAATGGGCAGAAAGTCTCCATCAATGGCTTCTTGTAAATTAGTAAAATGTGATTTAAAATGAAGACATCGAGTCTGACACAGGCCCCTGTGGTCACCTATGTGCCCAGCCCTGCTTGCCTGCAAACACCATAGTTGCTCTAATGCAGCTTATTTTATCCACTTCAACCGAACAGAAAAAGGCAGGAAACACAAACAAAAAGACCACCTGATCTGATGGTTGATGTAATGCAATATATGTCCAAATGTTCTTATTGGGGAAAAAAGAGCTCATCTTTTGAGTCTTGTTTTTTTTTAAAAACAAACATGCATGCATGTTGTAAAGGAGAGGATTAAGAGACATTCTGAGAAATTGTCAGGCAATTCAGAATTCTCATAACAACATCCATGACCTGTGACAGGTAACCCCAGAGTCTCAGACAGGAGGCAATTAGACAGGAGACATTGTGTGTGGGTTGCAACACTTTGGCGGAACCAGGCAGGTGAAAAGCTCGTGGTTTCATCTTTAAGAGACCATTATGTCCTAAGGCTACTTAAACACACCACTGTGTATTAGCTGTTATCTTAAGGAAGGGGGGAAAGCAGCATTGTCTAGTAACAGGGAACAGGATGGGGGGGGGGGAAGGAGACACAATCAATCCAATGTGACTTTTAAAACAGACACCCTAGATCTTTTCTCATTTATAGCACAATCCTAACATGCGCTAGAACAGGGTGGCTGGTGGGCCAGCGCTGTATCCAGCACAAGTTTGGGGCTGGCTGTTGCTTGGCCCGAGGCAAGGGGAAAAAATTCCCCTTACCCCATGTCGCACTGCAGCAGCCCCAATGGGGCTACTCAGATCTGTGCCACCTAAAGAGGTGGCGCAAATCCGAGCAGCCCAGAGCCTGGCTTCCCACTCCCCGCCTACCCACAGGACCGCCCTCACCCTGAAACGTCTCCTTCCCACCCTTCCCATGCTCCCTCCACCCCTGTGCCAGCCTGGAAAGGCCAGTGCAAACTTCCTGGGTCTGGAGCTCACGTCAGCGTGGGGAGGCTGGTGCGCATCCTTGCACTGGCCTCCCCCACTCACAAGTTGGTGCAAATGTGCCCTATGACACGTTTGCAACAGTCCCAGGCTGGCACAAGGGATTAGTGCTGGCCCAAAGGCACATTAAGATTGTGCCCTTAGGAAATTAATGTTATTTAAATTGTGGCTACTAAAGGTGGAATTTCAGAGATAGTTAATAAAGGCTTTGGTCTGCCTATTTTCTTTCTTGTCCCATTTTGGTGCTTGAAAATGGATCTTAATGGCCTCTTGGGCATATGGCAATTTCTTACCTATAAAGCATAAGTACTGTAATGAGATCTGCAAAAGAAAGAGGGTGTCATTTTCCTGACAGAATCTTGTTACTTTATGCTTTTTCATAAGAACAGCAATGATTTTTGAGCTTTCGGGAATCTTAAGGTACTTTGCAAAACACCCATCCTGATCATAAATGCTGCAGGAAATGAATGTGATCTATTCTGCCAACAGTTCTTGGAATGACAGCATACATTTGAAAAAAAGCATTTTTTTCTTTATAAATCAAGGTCAGCTTTTACTGACAGAAGAGCCCAAAACACTTATGTCCAGGAAGGGCTGTGGCCTTTATGGCCAGCTTGTGGGCTTCCCAGAGGTTTCTGTATAGCCACAGCTGGAAGGAGGATTCTCAACTTTGGTCTGATCCAGGAAGGCTCTTCTTATGTAAAATAGTCAGGGTTGACCCATCCATGAGGCCAACCGATGTGATCGACTCAGGCAGCAGATTGGGGTGTACTCACCTCCATCCCTCCTCTCACATCCACTGTACCTTCTCCTTCTATTCCCTCCCTGGATTAGAAAGGGAAGACGGGAACAAAGCGGAAGCAGAAGAGAGTGCAGAACAGAGTGGTAAGCTAAGACACTTTAGTTCACCACTCTTCTCAGTCAGAGACACTCTAGCCGATCAATCTCCTTTCTCACTCTCTTCGGCTTCATCTCCCTTTTCCTATCCAGTGAGCAGAGGCTGTTTGGGGAGGGGTGAAGGGTAAGGGGGGTGAGGGCAGCGTTTGGCATGCCATCTCAGGTGTCAGGGGTCCTGGGTTAGCCCTGGAGACAGCACAAATGTGTGCTGAAGGACCTTCACATCAGCAACAATAAGCAGAAGGAAGAAAATGCAGATGAATGAGATCAGAGTTCTGTCTTCAGGCCTAAACAAGATAATTCTCCAGTGAGAAAAATATATTAAATTAATTTGGTATAATACAAGTAGTTTAACAGGTATTTTCACTGTTTGCTTTGTAAGAATATAGGGGGTCAGACTGTTATGTGGAACAAGAATACTATTCACTCACACAACATTTAGGTTTTTGGTTTTTTTTTTGGTTGCCTAAACTGTCAATAAGGTAAGAGGCTCAAATACTTCTTAACGGTGATTAACGAATGCAGTTGTTTCCCCCAAACAATGCATGGTTATCACAAAACTCTCATCTAGGAAAGTTCTTAGCTACACCACAAAAGGACAATCCACATGGATTAAATGTGTGAAAGAAGCACCATTTTACAAAAAAAACAACAGAAAAACAAATGAAGGTGGATTATGAGAACCATGAAGTCATAAGTGAATTGCTCAACAAAATATAATAGGGACTTTCATTCACAAAATCAGGTGTCTGCACTTTTACATTAATCCACTAGCTGGGCTTAGCCTCAGCCTCAAAGAACTTGATTTCTGGTGCCAGAGCATGCTTGGGACAGAAGCTAGAAGAAAGTGCCTGGGCATCTGCTTTCAGCAGAGGAAAGGTGGGGTAGAAATCTTTTTAAATAAATAAATAAGTGCCTGTAACACAGAGTACATGTCCTTTCCTGCTGAGCATATAGAAACAGCTCCCACACAGTTGAAATGAGAAAAAGAGCAAGACTAACTCGCAATAACTATAGAGGACTCACTTCTTTCCTCAGAAATTAAGCACCACGCAGGGTAACAAACACACTGAAATGGTGCAAGGCAGCAGATCTGCTACTAAGCCTATGCTTCTTCGGACGAGAAGATGAATTAAGGTTATATCAACCCCATATATGCTGAGAAAAGAGGTTTTCTGGTAAGGACCTTAACAACAAAAGGATTTGAGTCTTGGCACTAAAGCAGCATTAGTCTTCATGTAGTTCTGGCAAATTCCAGCCAGATACAGTGAACAGGTGGGGAGGCATCTTGTTGCCAGGGAGGGATAGCCATGCTAGTTATACTGGTGGTGTCATGATGCATGGAGAGGGAAATCACTTTTCTTGTTGAATTGAACAGGGTAGCAAACCACAGTCCGATTCTGGTTTACCACCTGCCATTTAAGTGAAGCCTATCTCCTGGAGTGGTTTAACAAACCAGGTGACTTGAATTAAGTTGAATGCATGAGGGAAAGAGAGAATGCACACAACTTGTTTCCGATCCAACAAACTAGTTAGATGGGTTGTCTGAACTGGACCAGTGGCTGAATCAATAATAGACTGAATAACTGTGGCTGAACCAATAACAGACACATTCAAGACTGATGCCCAAGCCAGAAGTAAGCTGAACCAAAGCAAGAGCCTCCTTAACAGAAATTTAAACACAGTGGAGAACTGGGGTGAAAAATAGGTGCAAATCTGCAGTGCTTTTCTGAATGTACCACACCCTCAAGTCTAACCACTCAAAACCCAAAGGACTGTTCTCATCCTATGCTGCACTCAGGTGCAGAAGGTCTGTATCTGCAGGTCACATTGTTGTGTGAATGATTCTACCTGGATTTGTTTTTACAGACCAACAACCTACATGCACTGTACATAGTTTGTACCTGCATCAAATCAAATGTGTGAACAACTATACTCAGGTACAGGCTAAAACTGATTGCACCTGGGCACACAGCTGTACCCTGGTACAGTTTAATGCATGACTAGCTCTCCAGTTTGCAGCTTAAATGAAAACCCAAGCGAAAATGTAACCTGATGTGATCAACTGAACTGACAGAAGAAAAATAAAACATGCATGCATAGCACATGCCTACTCAGCCCTTTGGATCCTGGGTTGTATGTGCGTAGATTTCAGGCTTAGGAGGGGGCAGTTTCTAAGAGGAGAAAGTCAGAGGGCAACAGGTGCTTGGGTAAAGCATATAGTCTCTTGGAATCCAAGTCTACATCCAGAGACTCAAGAGCTGTGAGTAGGTTGCTGGCTAGACTTATGGGTGAGGCAGCCCCAGCGAAGAAGACTCTCAGAAACATTCAGTTGTATTTGCAAAGAAGATGGCATTGGTGGTTCACCCTGTTGGCTCTCACCAAACTGCTCCACAGATTCACACAGCCCAATCCTAACTGGGCTGCTCATGCCACAACACAGTGGTACTGAAATGGCTGCTGATGTATCCTGCTTGGGCAAAGAGGCAGCTAGAAGTCTCCTCAAAGGGAACATTTGTTCCCTTACTCCATGTCGACCCACAGTTACATCGCTGGCACAGAACCAAGTAGCCCCATGTAGGGCTTTCAGACCCAGTACAGGGACTAGGATGCAGTGGAGGCCTCTTCCACCATGTACCCCATCCCGGGCCTCTACTCTACTCTCCCCTCCCCATCCCAAAACATCTATTCCCCCATTCCACCCTCTCCCCTCTTTCCTGCCATCTGGTGTACGACATACCCCTGGTTGGTGCGTGCTACTATAACACTCATGGAGGCCTGTCGGTGCAGGCCTCTCTGCCAGCAACACAGGCCTTCGCCTTCACCTGAAACATGCCTTACGGCACATTTTCAACAGTGCACAGATGCCTGTCCTGCCGGTGGGAGCCGGTTTACGTTTGGACTGGCAGTCTGCTATTTTGGGAGGTGCAAGAAGATTTCCAGTCAGTCACAACAGCAATGAGTGCAGGTAACCAGCAGGAACACAGATTTGCTTTCTTCAGGAGAAAATCAATCCTCACCCTCCACCCCGAAGAGAACCAGCTATTCTTGTCAAAGAGCATACAGAACTATATTTTTCTCGAACAAAAACAAGGAGAGAAAAAAAAAGTATCACAGCTATTGCAAGAGAACACATGCTACACTTCATGACATCAGGCAGTTAAAATGTATAGCTGGTACATACAGTGCTCTCAACAACGTTATTAGAGCTACTCTGGATTTACATCAAACAGAAGCACAAGCACAAAATGTCCCAGCTCTAAATGCGGGTGAGATAAAATTGCTATCACAACCTTAACTATTGCCTTTCTTGATGGTTGGAGCTGCTGAACAAATAATCCTGACATTCCATTTGAATAGTGTTTTCAGTCCATGCTTGATTACGTGTAGAAAAAGAACTGGGGGAGAGAGGGGAAAACACACGCATGCACGCACGCACGCACGCACACACACACACACACACACACACACACACACACACACACACAAAACCAGCCCTACAATTCATGAAAGATGCAGGTCATTGACCTTACAAATCGCGACATTAATTTGGCATGGCATGCTGCTTCTACTGCTTTTAACGATGCCCTGTGGAATTTGAGCACCTGAGACTACTTAAGCTCTACAAAGCAAAGGCCCTTGCCAATACAAACAGCTCAGGCATGTGTGGACAGAACCTGCCACGCCGTTTTGGGGAGTCTGCTGGGCGTCTCCCTTTCTCCCATCACAGAAGGTTCAGGGGTGTTTGAGCTGATGATGCCAACTGATTATGTTTGCCATCTTGAACTAGGAGGAATACTGTGACTGCTCAAGATCTTGCAGCAACACAGAAGAGACAGAAGGGCAAAGGAGGAATACTGTGATATCATCAGTACATACCGCTCTGGTCTATCTACTGAATGCAGCCTATAAATCTTGGGTAAACCCACACTCACGCACAACAAGCTGGAAGACAGCACTTTACTGGAATAAACCAAGTCCTGCCCAGAGATCTGTGTGATTACTGGAAGCTTTTAACACTCACATAATCTTCCTCCAAAGCAGCCCCTTAAATCAGACACATACCGTGGTGTCCACAGCAGTGACCTTCTTAGTGGGAACATGCTTTGGGATCAGTTCCTTCGTAGATACCACAACGCAGCCCTCTGGGCCCAGAGTTACAACGGCAGTCTTACAGCCTCTCTCTAGCAGTGCAAGTCCAACACGCCCAGCATCTTCGGGGTTCCCAACTGCTATTCCTGTTAGAATTTCTGCCTGAAGGAAAGCATTAAACACACAGTTAAAACAAACAAACCATAAGCATGTAGCAGCCTTTAAAAAAAATGAACATACTGAGTTAGTCATTGAGACTGTTCAGCAGTGTTGAAGTCACACATTCAGAAATCCACCTAGTGTGTTCTTGGCAGGGAGGGGCAGCCAATCCCAGTTCCCTATTTAATGCATGATAAATGCATCTGAAAATGTATTTTGGCATACCTGCATGCCACATTATTAGGTGCACATTATTTTATTTAAAATATTTCTATCCTGCCCTTCCCCCCCCCCCCCAACACCAAGGTGCCCAGGGTGGCTTGCAGCCATAAATTAAAATGCATAAAAAACAAATCACAATAAAGTCAGCATTAATTTTTTTTTAAATTTACACACACAGATCCACAACAAAGAGCAGATAAGATTACCAACCAGGAAGAGAAATGAAGGAGGCAAAGCTAACAAGAATTTTTAAAAGTTGTTAACCCTTGCTGGCCAACAGGGAGTGTAGACTCAAATCATAGCCCAATCCTATCCAATTTTCCAGCACCGGTGCACTGGTGGATATGGAACAAACATTGCCATACCTTAAGGAGGCCTCTGGGACTGCCTCCCCACCACAGGATGCAGTGTATGCCCCATTGGCATGGCTGCACTGGCACTGAAAAATTGGATTGGGCCCTCAGTTGGGAGGGAGCTCCATAGTCTCTGTGGTGGCCAAACAGTCCCTACCTCTTATCACTGCTAATCTAGCCTCAGCCATAGGTGGCATCTGGAGAAGGATCCTGCTGATGGCCTCAGCTGGTTGATATGGAAGAAGATGGTGCCTTAGATATCATGGTCCCAAGCCATGAATGGCTTTAAAGATCTGCACCTTGAATTGCGCCCACAAGCAAGGTGGCAGTGGTGTGACAGAGTCATATCGCTGAACTCCTGAGAAAACATGAGCCATCATGTTCTACACTAATTGCAGTTACTGGACAGTATTCAAGGGTAGCCCTATGGAGAGCATATTACCGTAGTCATCTTGAAGTCACCAAGGCACAGAGCAACATAATCAGGTCTGAACAACTGAAATACAGATGCATTTCCAAAGGCTTCTCTGGTCACCACCATCACTTGGAGATCCAGGAGCAGCACAGAAACCAGAAGGTCCCCCCAAGGTGCAAATGTGCTATTACAGAGAAAGTGCAATCCCATCCAGGACAGTTTGACAACCCAACACTTGAGTTGTAGTTCTCTGAATCAGGGGAACCCCATTTTGTCTGGATTTCATTCCAGTCCTCTCCCTGAGATTAGATGACAGAGAGAGAGAGAGAGAGAGAGAGAGAGAGAGAGAGAGAGAGAGAGAGAGAGAGGACAACCATAACTCCAGATGACACCAAAGGTTGAGTTCCATGCATGTGTCACCAGAATGTTCAGCCACCACTGATGCTGGTAAATTGGAAGCAGGAGTGGGAAGGCTGAGGTGAGGATCAGGGCTGACTGGGTGTGTTTCAGAGAAGGGGAGAATATTGGCTGTACCAGTCCTGTTAATATCCAATGCCCCCTTCCGGCCTTAACCTACCCCCTTGGACCCACTCAGACATGCACCAGTCATAGAGCTGGAGTAGATCCAAGCCCACTGGGAACCATGGTGTAGTGTAGGAGAGGCCAAACCCCAGGCCAGGGGTGATTTGTGGCCCTCAGGGTTCCCTAATCCAGCCCGGAGGGAGCCCCCAGTCTCCAATGAGCCTCTGGCCCGCGACTGCTGGTCACAACTGCCAGATACAAGCTGCAGGCTCAGTTAGAGCAATGTCTTTTATAGTCTCCATGTGTTTTCTGCTTTTCCCTGGGTATTATTTTAACCCCCCATTTCCTCTGAACAGTTTTGTCTCCATGTGTTTCTGGTTTGGTCCACATGTTTTCAGTGTGCAAGAGGTGTGTGGCAAACAGTTCATAGTTCTCATGTGGTTTTACATGCCTGTATTATAGTTCTCATGTGTATTACAAATAAGCTGAGTAAAATTCATTTATTCATATAAGTTCCGCCTCTAATGCATTCATTTATGTAAATTTATTCAACTTTGAAATGTAAATTAATTTTTTCCCAGGCCCCAACACAGTGTAAGAGATGATGTGGCCCTCCTACCAAAATGTTTGCCGCCCGTGGTGTAGTGGAATGGGTAAGTAAAAATTTCTTTGTCTCCATCACATCATGGTCCCTGGATGGTTCACAGCATGCAGTGGAGCCTTTTCCAGAGCCACTACACTCTATTTGCTCTCTGAGGATAGGATTGGGTTCAGTGGTATTCCTTAACACTTTGCGGTCTGGGGACACACCTCCAGGGTCCCCCTGAGATGTTCTGAGGGTTGGAGAGGCCACGTGAGGTTTTCAGTTGAAAACCAGAAGTGATGAGTTTTGGTCCTCAGAAAATCTCGGGGGGGGGGGAGCAGCAGGCATGGGGATGCTAAATCCCACCCCTGGACCATGTGGCCCTCTAGTTCCCATGCCAGGTGTGCCACTGATTGGGCTGACAATTGCTATCTGGCCATCTCCCACATAAGCCTTCTCCTTATACATTTCTGAAATTAAGCAATTACAAAAATTATCTCCAGTGTGCCCCTCCCCGCAATGAAACAAACCCCTCTCACAGTGTTTCTGGGACTTCTCACCACTTGGGGGCTTCAACTGTGCAACAATGGCACTGTAAGCTCCAAGGAGGAAGAGCGTAACATAGAATGTAAATAAATAAACACCACTCTGTGTTGATTTAAAAGATTAGGAAGAGGCCCTGGCACAGAACACTGGTGTGTGTTTGTAAAAAGGGCAGAGTACACATAGCTGCGGATTGTTACTCGTGGAGCTCTCCCTCCTTGCCCTGCACTGTGCATTAGTTATCAAAATGCTGATGCCATCCAGAGTTTCTGCTGCCTCTGCAAAGAGTCGCCTCCAGCAGTTTGCAACAGTTGTGATGCTGCTGAGTCACAAAGGGGAAAATCGGGACACTGGAAGAGTCACTTCCCCACAAAGGTAGCAGACGCTAGACAGATGTTACGTGCCAAAAGTCCAAATGTACCAATCAGTGTCAATTGTGATATTAAATATAAAACTTGCTGGACTATGTTGGAAAGTTCCTCCCACCAATAAAAACCTCAGTTACAATTGGAGGAAACAACTAATGGCTGTCTGAAAAAGAGAAATAAAACACAATAGCAGGGCGCTGTGAAGGATATTTTTAATAGCTTTCTATGTATATCCAAGCAAGAGAGATTCCCCCCTGCCAATCTTGTTTACGGTAGAAGATGCTCACAGGACAATGAACAAACCTTTAAAATCAAGGTAAACTGCACACAACAATTCTAATTGTAGATGTTCTCAATCCACAAGTTTACATCCGGCAACCAACAAGTTCACAGAGAAATGTAAACTTGTCATGACAAAAACCAAGCAATGCAGATGTTAGTTCAATATACACAATTGGTACAACATAGACTCAAGCTACCTTCTTGTTTGGCTGCACTTACTTTTGCAAGTAAATCAATCAATCAACCAATCAATCAACCAACAGTATTTGAGTAGCTGAATCTTAGGAGGAGACATACTTGGTCACATTCCCAGGCTCAGTGGAAACTTCAAAAATGGCAATAAGCTCTCCATCCCCATCCCACTGTTTAGCTACCTACTCAATGTTGGGCTTCTTCACTTTCCTTTTAGGCCTACCTAAGATCATTTTCCTTTTAGGCCCATCTGGAGTGGCATGATTGCAGATACTACTATGGTTGCTTCCACACTTCTCTGTGCAACACATTCATCTTCCATTCATAGGAGCCAGATCATGGGTCCACCTAGCTCACTGCTGTCAACACTGACTGGCAGTGGCTCCTCAAGCTTTGACACTGGAATTTTTCTCTACCCTACCCTACCCTGGAGAAGCCAGGGATTGAACCCACAACCTTCTGCATGCAAAGTACGAAGCCTATTATGGAGCGATGGCCCCTCTCTAACTCTCACAGTTAAGGCAGCCTGTGTTCGTACCAAGCTGAGTGAAATATGGACATTGCCATGAGTCTTACGGCAATCTGCAATCTTCCATATTGGTTAACAATGAACATTTTTCCATGGAAGAGCATGGAAACAACCATGGCATGCCGGTCTCAGTGCATTACCTCCAAAGGTCTTACTCACCTAGTGCTGTCCCCACTGCAGCACTGCCCAAGGCTTCAATCTAAGGATCTCTACCAGTATAGAAAATTAACATGGAGCTACGTAGCTTATATGCAGTTAGATGTGATCCCTGGCCATCCCATGTAACACCTCTCACAACAATCCAAAATTTTTCTAAAATCATTCATTTTTCTCAGACCATGTGATGCTCCTCTTCAAATTCCTGAACTGGCTTTCCACCCCAAATCCAGCACAGGGTCTTCAAACTTACTTGCAAAACTCCCCATGAGCTTGCTATGCTGTGTCTTCCTATCCTCCTGATATCGCTGTGCTGAGCATTTGTTTCTGCAGTGCTTCCAATTTCAGTTGCCGGACGTCTCATGCTCTCTTAAATAACTTTGGGCCCAATCCTTAGCTTTGCATGCCGGCTGACCGCGGGCGATCAATGTCGCAAATGTGTCGTAAGGTACATTTGCGGGCCCTAGCACCGGTGCTCCGCCAGTGTTAGTGCAGCACTGGCTGCCGATAGGCTAGTGCTAGAGCTCTGCTGCTTGGTGGTCATGCGGACTGCCGAGCAGCAGAGAGATAGGTGGGGGCGTGGGGAGGAGGCATTCCGGGGAGGGCAGAGGGCTAGAAGAGGAGGCTGCTCCATCGGATCCAGAGCCTCCATGTTGGGCTGGCTGCCCGACATGGAGGCTCTTGAGTCTATGCTGATCTTTGGGTTGCTGTAGAATTGAGTAGCCCCATTGTGGGGCTACTCGCTTTACCTGGGGGAAGGGGATGAAAGTTCCCTTCTCCTGAGGAGCCGCTGGCAGCTGCCAAGAGTGCATAGGATGCAGCGGCAGCCATTTTCTGAACCGCTGCAGCCCTGCACGCCAGGAAGCTCAGGATTGGGCTGCCTGTCTGCTCACTCTCCCCCCCCCCCCGCCTTGACCTCTTTCCCTAACATATATGCAATGTAATTTCTTGCTTTCTTCACTCATTTCAAAACTCATCTTTTCTGTAAAGGCTTTCACTTAAGCCCCTAAACCTTGCCCTGAAGAGTAACCAAGCCCACATATGTAAATGCATTTGCTCAGTTCATCCCCTGCTATCTCATTCCTCCATCATCTCCTTCCCTCTGCTCTATTCCCCACTACTGAAATTTTGATTTTCATGATCTTTGGGAACAGGAATCTATCTCTGTTGCATAGTAAAATAGCACGGGTATTTTTTTTTAGTTTAGAGCAACAAAAAAGCTAACAAATAGCATGGACACTGACAATGCTGTAATAACGACACAGTTTCTTTGAAAATTTGGAAAGTTTGAAAATATTTAGCAATACTTAACCTTAGGTTTGGCTTCCACAAGCTAAAATCTGAATAAGCAGAACACTACTTATTCTGCATTTCTTTCATTAGAAGCATTAGGAGAACACAGAACCAGCACATTCCTGGACAAACCTCAGGATTAGGCTCTGCTACATCTGGTACACAGTAAATTAACAAGCCAGTTTCAACAGGCTCAATCTTTCTGGGAAGAGACAGAAAAAAAGCCCAAAGTACAAGCTAAGCAAAAAACCAGGAACTGATAACCTTGCAAGATGTGTTTGCAATATTCTGTGCCTGAACCACAAATAGCAAATTAAGTGCGCGCGCGCGCACACACACACACACACCCTGTTGTACTTGCAAAATGTCCTTTGTGGTAGATGGTCCTTCGATATCTCTGATTTTGTTTTTGTTTTATCCTAGCTCAAAACATAAGTGAGGAACAAAATGTTTTAGAACAATAAGTATTCGCAGTTGCTCAAGGATCCATAACATCAAGGAAACAGATATTATAATTTATGGGCTTCTATTCCATAGGTTCAGGGGACATGGCCCACATGACACTTTTTACAACTACATATGATGCTTCCAAGACTCAGGAATGTCACAGAATAGTTTTTTGCTTCTGCTGTTGAAAAGATAAATAACAGAAACTTCCTGTCTAATTCCATAGCTGTTATCAGCCAATCATAAACTGGCAATTACTTGTACACCATCAGAATTATGAAAGCACCTGGCAGAAACTTCACAGTTAGCACCGACAATGGGGCAGAAGTTTCCACTTCCCTAGAAGCGAGGCGGCTGATCAGACCAAAACGCCACACAGATGTTAAATTGAATTTTCTTTTCCTTGGTAAAGATTTTAAGTGGAAGACTGCAAGTAAACATTTTCTCTTTAATCCCATTTCAGGCCACAAAGATGAACAATGGATAAGTAAAATCCTACGCCTTTCCCACTGGTCACTTTAAATTTTGCATTAAGTAGCTAACTACATTTAGAGGCTGCACCTGCACTGTTCTGTCTCTGCTTTGGCTGATGTAGGAGGACTGTTTGCATGACAAATAATTTCTCTTTAATATGGCATGAGAAAACCCTGTGCTTTTGCTAGCATGGAGAAAGCATGCACCACTATGACACTGGTTTGTGCAGAACAGCATTCAGTAGCAACAAGAAACTAAAGCCTGCTAAGTCAAAGGAGGCAAGGCCAAAGGATACAAGCCCTGTGTTTTTATCTGTGAGCATACTCTTTCCTATGAGAATTGGGATAACATACTAGTGAAGAATCAGGACTTCCCTGGTTCGAGTTTCATCTCTGCCCTGAACTTACTCACCTTAGATCAAGCCATCCTCTCAGCCTCAGTCTTCCCTAGTTACAAAATAACTTACAGGACTGTAATATGGATTACATCAAGGTAATACATGAGAAGTGCTTGGAACACTCCAAAAGAACTATACAAATGCTTATTATTATTGCGGGTATCCTATCCTATATCAACCTTTATCATATTCCAACAGCCAAATATCCACAAAAATGCAGTGTGGCAGCCTTTCTAAAACTCAGTTGTCCATTTAAGGTTTTACTGACTCTCAAAATATGCAACAATTACACCAAATAATCCACCAACATCATTATGTGGGATCTCGAACTTCTCAACATACTGATCTCAAGAGGAGGAAACTTAGGCAAGGTGAGGGACAACACAGCCTTCTGCAGCCATGGGATAACTCTAGGAGTGGCTACTGTGGATGCATGAGAATCAGGAAAAAAGTGGACAAAAACCAGACTGGAAGTGTCAAGAGAAGAGCTGGAAGCTGGATACATTGCTTTCAATACACAGCATTCCATAGCTGTGATGCAAGTTATATGACCATTCCTGTTCTGGCGATTCACTACAGCCAATGAAGTGGATATATTTTTCTGGAGGTTATGGATTCTATTTTAGTTGCTATCCAGACTATTTCAAGTAAAATCAGCCCTTTGTATGCCCATGGTGCAAGATAGCGTGTTCAGAAGCTGAACACATTACTGTATCTGCAACCTCATGAAAAAAATGGAGGTAATTTCCAAGTTTCACTTGTCAAGCTCCGTCACCCCAATGGTATCTGTATTTACCTCACTTTCGTTGCAGCAGATGATGTCAGAATAGGTATAAAATTGTGGATCTAGGTCAGTGAGAGCTGGAGCAGGGTTAAATAAAGTCTTCACTGTAAGAGAACGGAAAATGTTGTCTAAATCAATGGCATGTAATGCTTGAATATGAATAATTGGCTAGAACCCAGCAAACGCTCTGGGTTGTTATGGCTAAGGCGTTTTCAACTCAACATTTTCCCCAGATATAAAGAAGTACTTGCAGACACGCAAAACTCCAGAAAAAAATATCTAATTTTTCTGATATTGCAAAACTCTGATCATAATAAACATTGCTTGAGTCATGAGTTCATAAGAATATTAAAGCCCAGAGTCTATAATCATGCCTTTGTCATCACATAAAAAAAGGAATTAATTAGAAAAATCAAGGCTTTGATTTGGAAAACAGAAAGTTCAATTAGCATTAATTCTTGAAGACATTCCATCTAGCAAGGCAGTTTACCACTGCTGACATTTGGAGATAAATGGAACGTGACTTCAACATCACATTCTGTTAAACTTGCAGTTCAGGTCTTTTTTTAAACTCAAATAAGCAATCATGCTTGATCAGGGCTGCTTGCTCAGGGAATGCTTGATCAGGGAATGCGTGATCAGGGCTGAATCCACAGCATGGCAGGAAAAGAAGAAAACCGCTTCCCAAGTGTCACACTACCAACCCTGATTGTACTACCCTGTTGCACCTGATGTCTGTTGTTGTTTTTTTTAAATTCCAGTGACACAGGGTCAAGCTGTGTTTTGAATGTAGTATGTTGTTTGATCCTTCGCTAAAGGAATTCAACAAAATAACCAAGCACAAAATTCAGCTCTTTATGCTGTGCCTTATCATGTTGATCATCCTTCCATACAAAACCACCTTCTAGAGTCAAAACTTGATGACTGGCTTGATTGGTTACCTTGGAGCCTCAGCAACCTGGATCTCAAGGAACTTTTCGACAATGACAATCTCTCCCTCTTGCAATGCTGCACAGGCACAGATGGAGGCTCTCTCCATTTTGAGAATCCACTTTGACTGCTCTTGCTATCTCGCTGCATCCCAATTCCAGTTTAGCAACCACCAACCTCCTCCTCCATATCTACAAGCCCATAAGCAGACAGTGAATGCAGAAGACTGAGAGTTAACAGAATGGCAGTGAAGGTACCAAGATGCTCTCTTTTGTTATTTTGGAATCGTTGCAGATGGAGCCAGTACTTTAACTACTGCGCATATATAAGCTACCTTATGCAGTTAGATTGCTGGTCCATTTAGGTCAAAATTATTTACACTGACTGAAAGTGGTTCTCCAGGATTTCAGAAAGCCGTATGTCCTTGTCCCACTTGATGGTGCCATGACTTGAAACCGAGACCTGCATGCAAAGTTGGTGCTCTACCACTACGCTGCAGTCCTTTCCCAAACCTGCACCCATAAAATGGTGGTGAAACAGGTGGAGGAGAAGGGGGCCTGGCCTGTTACTCTTGTCCCCTGTTACTCTTGTCACTCTTGTCCTCTAAATATCCACCAACATTTGTAGTAATTAGGTTGCAATCCTACACGTCTTCTACATTCATTGCTATTAAGAGACTGTGATGCTTGGTGTAGTATGTGAACAAACATTTGACTCCTAAACAGTTATTTACATATCCAATAATTAGAACATGTCCCAAACATACTGAGTATTCACAAAAGCCAATCCCACCCAAATTGGTCATTTGAACCAAGAAGTTGTGGTTTAAGTGATCGCAATAAACCAGAACATCAAATCAGGATCAAACTCTAATCAGATTGGTTTGCTGGAATCACTTAAACCCCAGATTCCTGGTTTAGATATTGCAGAAAACTATAGTGTGAGAAATCAGAAAACTGCATCTAGTTGGGCAAGTAAAGAGAGCCAAGAAAGGGGAGGGAAGAAAGCATCCATAGACTCGTTCACAATCCAACCAACTATAGCTTGTTGGATGATCTGAGACCAGCCATTGTGTTTTTGTGCCTAAATTAGTAACTGTCCTTTAGGTAATCAGATTTGGAAGTTCCAGCCAGTGATAACTTTTTGCATCATACTTCAGATAACGCGAACAGTGTTTTGTACTTTCAGAAGTCATGAAATTATCCCCCATTATTACCCAGGAAGGCAATCAAATTGTAGGTCTCTGGCAAAGTCCAAAAAGGAAAGAAAAAAACCCCAAACAATTTTTTTTGCCTCCAATGTACCTCATAATTTGTTTGCTCATTTATTTAATTTTACCAAGTCATGAAACCAACCCTAAGATGACATGGTATGCCAAATCTCAAGACCATAGGGTATCAATTTCATAATAGGCAGAGAACTACGATTGTGCTTTCTGTAAGAATATTGATGGTCACAGCATATTAACTGCAATAGCGATGGTATCCCAAAGGATCCCCATCTCAACTGATGTGCAGCGCTTCCTAAATTTTAAAAGCACAACTTTCTGCTCACCCATCACTAAAGCAGCAGTGCAGATCACCACAATGTTCCAGAGTAAGTAGCCTGACGTATCCCACAGAAGTCACATTTGCCCTCCAAGGCCAGCCATTCAGCTACTGAATGGTTCTCAAATTTTTGTCACAAAGGAACTCTCTTCAAGTCAGTTGTCTGAACAATTCCTGTCTCATGAGGAAGCTGCTTGAACCATTCACTAATGAGGCTATACTATATCTCCAAAACTAGATGTGACAGGGCAAAACGGATGCCATTTTTTGAATCAGCACCCCAAATATACCCAGGGATTGGTGTAGCGTTTAAGGAAGCAAAACGTGTGTTGGCCTGTGTAATTTTTAACAGAAGGGACAGGTCATAGAACTTTTCTGTTCTACAATTTGGGACAGGATAGGTTGTCCAATCAACACACACTAGGGTAGAAGAGTCAGCAAACAGACTGTGATCCACTTTTTCAGCCTCCACTGTAGTCTCAAATAGTGAGGGAAATGGTTAAGTCATATTTTCTCTCCTTTCTTCTGCTCTCTGACTCTGTGCTGAGGAAAAGTTCAGTCTCCTTACAGGCCACTTTCCTTGAAGCCAGTGAGGCAGTCTCAACAGATGCTCTGTGGCTCTTCCAATCCCCATTACCATGGCAATGGAGCCATGGCTAACTTTGCCAGCCAACGGGTTGGTAGACAAGCGTTGGCTCAGATGGGATTCCGTAGGCTTCTTTCACCCCTTTTGCAATTCAAAGGCCTCCTGAATTCTTGGTGAGCTGACCATGGAATAGCAGTAGACTTGCAGCTACTGGGTGGGGAAGAACTAAAACCCAAATCCTAATGCCTGCTCAAAAGGCTTTCCCTTGCCTTGTCTGAGTCTCTACATAGAGGACCACTGGCCTAGGACAAGTGCTGGTAACACAAAGCCTACAAGTTGCATCCATCTTTCCGAAGACTATCCCCTGGCCCGTGTGGCTCTGTGCTACCCTCACATGGTGGAACATCTGCAAGCCATTTGCTGAAAGGAAAAAGAAGGTAGAAGTTTTTGAAGGAAAAAGTTTTAGCAGGCTGGATGTGGGCTAGAAATTACTATACAGAATGGTGGGCAAAGCAATGTTTATCTTCAGACACTACTGAGAAGTCAAAGCTTGTGATTGGGTAAGGTCAGCTCTTTCATGTGTAACCAGTAAAGCCAACAACGATAATGATAATAGTATTCGAGTCAAAGCACCACAGTCACTTTGCTATGCTGGGTTTAATGACCTGCCCTGGCATCTTGCCAGGTAAAACAGAGGCCAGCTGTCCTATCCTTGTGGAAACGCTGCCATGGGGACCTTTAACGACATGTAGCGGGACAATGACACAACAACAAGAGGAATGCTGTCAATCTGTAGCCTATAAAATCAATACAAGGGACGGGGAACAAGAGGGCTTACAACCACAAGCTTCCGTTTCCTCGCTTCCCTGTTTCTTTTGAGCGTGGCATCTGGGTGTGCATCTGTTAAAACGAAAATAGTCTGGTGTGCTTCCTAACATAAAACTACTGCATTAAACATGAGGGTGCTGCAGACTAAAGGAAAGGAAGTGCCACTAACACACTCCAGCTGGGAGGGTGTTTCAGATTGTGCAGTGTTAGCAAAGTGTTTATGGGGGATTTGATTATTCATGGCGCTTCGGCATGTGTCGCCTGACAACTGGGCAGAGGTGGTCACAGAGTTGCTAGGGTATAGGTCTCACAATGAAGACAGTCACCTAAGGTGGATTCTATCTTTCAGTGATGCAATCTCTGTGCACCGGGTTGCAAAGGCTTGGCTTGCTCAGTCTATGGAATTTGTCTTTTTTTGATTTAGCACTTGCATGTAGAAAGTTAACATTTATTAACTCTCCCTCCTATAGTCCACCTTCTCTCTCTTTCTGCTATCCACTTATACTGCAAGTCCATGAGCACATTTACTTAGGAGCTCGATTTAATTTCATGGTACTAGTTCCAAGTATGTGTATCTTAGGTAGAGTAGTAGCTTCACGTGCAAAAGCAGGGAGAAGGAATGCTTGCTTACAACAGCATGACCAATGTGAAAAGTGGCTTACAATCCTCATCCATTCCTTCCACCTAACACCTCTGAAGGTGGATGGATGACTGTGAACAGCTCTGCTTTTCTGATCTGCCAAGGGAGGCTTTGATTAGAAACTTGGCCAGTAATCAAGTTAGCTGGGTAAATAATTGTAAACAGAAGGCAAATCCCTTTTCTGCAAGGATGCTTTCAGCCTACAGCTGTCTCCAAAGATGGGATGGCTTGTAGAATTGACCAGTATACTGACACCTGAAAGCTAGATGTCAGCTGCTGGTGATTCCAGTTCCTGTGCTGACAATTTCTGCTAGTCCAAATGTACTAGCATGTGTAGAGCACGGTTGTCAAACATAAAGCCTGCAGGACAGATATGACCCACATAAGCTCTTTATCCAGTCTATGTGATACTTGGGGTCTGTCAGTGTGACCATCAGCTGCTCTCAGCAGCTGCTGATCTGCAAAGTGACACTTTGGGAGAGGCAGCACTACTGAAAGGGAGGCCTGCATTATTATTGGGATCTCCCAGCACTGCCCTTTCAGCAGCACCACTTCTGCCAAGATGCTGGGAGGGAAAGACAGAAGGAGGCCTCAGAAGGTCAGGAACTGTACGGGGAAGGGGCAGTCCAAGAGGGGTGAGAAAGGGAGACATCACGTCCTGCTTAATGATATCACTTCTGGCCCTCAACAGGGACCATTAATGCTATTTGGTCTGCTGTATGAAACAAGTTTAACACCTCGATACAGAGTGTCAGACTTTGTCTGGATTCAGGCTCTTGCTCAGCTACAAAGCTATCTGGGTGACCTTGGTGAGGCAAGTCTCTCTCTCTCTCTCTACCTAGCCTACCTTCCAGGGTTGCCATAAAAATACAGAAGACAGGGAAACTATACACACTGCTTCTGAGTTTCCTGAACTAAGGCAGTATAAACATGTAATATATGCAGAGGCATAACTAGGGCAGAGCCTGAGGGGCTCCTGCCCTGGGCACTACGCCAAGGAGATTATTTTTCTCTGCCAGCAACTCCTGTGACTTCCAGGTTCTCCAGAGAAGGAGATGGCATTGGCAGCAGCCGCTTATCAATGTGGCTGCCAGTCCCATTCCTTCTCCTGTAGAGGCTCCCCCTTGAAGGTGTGCCCCTTGAAGGGTGAGCCCCCACTGCAGAAAGAACAGGGGGTGGCAGCCATATTGTGAAGTGGCTGCTGCCAGTGCTTCCTCCTTCTCTTGAGAACCTGGAAGTGATGTCATGATGTCACGGTAGTGACATGACTTCTTTATGTCACTGCCCTGAGTGCCGGGGCTATTAGTTACGCCTCTGAATATTGGCTTGTCATAACCACTTACAGATGGGGATCTGAGCCTGAGGAAGCAACTGGCCTGTCCAAATCAAGTGTATAGACAGCTGAGCTGGAACCTGAATCTGGGTCTCCCCAGTCCAAATAATTACAACTAGACCATACTGGCTATCTAACTCCTGATTTCTAGACACTGGTCTTCGTACCACTGATTTTTAAAAAGTAATTCTCAAGCTCTGCTTTCTTAAGGAAAGGACATAAACCTGTTCAAAGTATGAATGAATTCAGTAATACAAATTAGTTACCTCCACCAGTATGGGCCATTTTCAAGGCTTCCAGAGAAACAGATGGAGTTACTTCAAGTTGGCAGACCATCACTTTGGCTCTAGTGATGACATGAGCAGCTCTCTTCAAGTCTCCAATGTCCAAAAGCAAATTTGCTCCTGCCACAATGACAATAAAATTTTGTCCTGAAAATAATAACAAATTGGAGTTTTAAACATGACTCACACTAAGCATGCAACAACTCTTCACTATCACCTAAAAGAATGATAACACCCCTGATACAGAGGGGTGTTATCCCTCTGAATGATACACCCCTGATCCAGGCTCTTCCACAGCACATCCTCATTTCAATAGGGTTCACACAAGAGAACATCCTGTTGGATTGTATCCTAACAATGTATTGTGGTTTGAGTTTTTGTAGTCTGAAGTCCACTTCATCAGATGTATAAAACAGACTAGAAAAGTAAACTCTTAATAGCACTGATTCCCTACCTCTAACAAAAATAACACTGCAATGGAAACTTGTCAGTGGATCCACTTCTGCTCTCCAAGAACATAAACTCTGCTGGATCAGACTAAGGGACCACTAACAGCACAACCCTGTGCATGTATATTCAGAAGTAGTTACACTGTGTTTCTAAGGGACTTACTCCCAGGAAAGTGCATGAGTGAATATAGAATTGCAAACTGGCAGCTCAATCCTACCTAGCATGGCCACCATGCTAACTGTGTAGGGCTAACACTTCAATGTCTGCAACATCCGAGGTGCCATTGGGGTGGACAGCCTGGTTGAGGGGTTAGAGAGGTATTATACTTACCTGCATGCTGGCTGCTGCATTGCTCCCTATGGGGTGCCTCTGACCTATGCTACTCTTTTGCTCATGCAGCACTTTGGAGCTGTTCAGGGTGTGTCCAGCTCAGGAAGAAGTTTGGGGTCCAGAGGCTGCTGACTCAGCCTTGTCTTGCCACACTCTCTGCCTCTCTGCTGGTGGGGTTGCGCCAGCGGCCAGTCAGCACCCTGCAGTTGGCAGTGCATGGCTTTTGGGCTGCTCCACTGGTGTATGTGCAGCAGCTGTTGGAGGAGGAGTCATCTTTGCACTCACATACCTTGGAGGTACACTGGAGGTATGCTGGCATTTCACAAGAATACGATAGGGCCGTAAGTCTCATATAGTAGCCAATAGGGTGCCTCATGTATAGGAGGAAAGCTCTCATTCAGGTTCCAGCATCTGCCCTGGTTGGGTCCACTGCTGTGGCTGAAGCCGAGATGTGTTCAAGTGCCCCAGGGGTAGTCCTCAGGCTTGACTTTCCTGTTCAAGCAGCTATGCTATGGAGGCACCAGAGAGCAGCAGGTATTGCAGCTGCTGACTGTATTATTTGCTAATTATGAAATGAAAGAATTATCTTTATATACCTGCCTCTGCCAAATGCTGATATCAAGGCTTGTAAATCACGAGTGCCCATTGGCTTGGGGATTGGCTTACTATGCTGCAGATAAAGAGCTATGCTTTCTGAACACAGTACGTATTTTTCTTTAGTGAGGCTTCAAAATGCCTCGTGTGAAACGTGTGCCTCCCCTAAATACTATGATAAGAGCATAATGATCTCAGAAGGAGGAATTTAAATTTTCCAAAACAACTAGACTATTGACAATGTGATTCAAAGAGTCACACGCTAAAGATTATTTTGGTTAAAGCTCGGTTTTCCCCCAAAAACAGACACTTGCAGTGAAAGAAACCTGTCCAACATAAACATGTCAGTCAAGATCCTCTGGGTCACACATTGTACTCTGCACAACTTCCAAAAGCCTCCATAGGAAAATGCCAATAGCAGGTAAATGAAAGGGCAGTATAAAGCAATGAAAATGCAAACAAAAGAACCAACTGAGCCATGACATACACAGACACTATGAGCAAAACACACACCATGCAGTCAACACATACAGGAAAAAATAATTATTTTTTTTTCAGATCATAGAAATACCTGGGCTTGGTATTTGGACTTGGGTAAGATTTTATTTTTTTGTAGAATTTATCTTCCACCTTTCTACCCTGCTAAGGGCATGCAAGGCATCTCTCAAGATGTTAGCCAAAAAAAAAAAAAAATAGCTTCTCATCATGGACCCCAAGATGCACCTTACAACTAAAAATGAGTCCATAACTCAGTGAGAGAGGGGCCTTAAGTACGAGTACATGCTTTGCATGCCAAAGGTCCCAGGTTCAATCCCTGGTATCTCTAGGTAAGGCAGAGAAAAATTCCTGTCTGAAACTTTGGAAAGCCACTGCCAACAATACTGAGCTAGATGGAAAAATGGTCTCTTGATATAAGGCATCTTCCCATTGGACTGAGCTTTAAAAAAAGGTGAGGACCACTGCTCATGAGGATAATGGGCTATTAATGCTAGACAAGGAGTAGGTAAATTAGAGCCACAGTGCTATAGCTCTGGAATTTCAGAGGCTTCTGAAGTAATGGAATCCAGACTTCTGGAAAAGAGTAGAGTGAGAATAATAGTATTTAAAGAAGAAAACAAAATTACTGCTCTCCTAATTACCATTCTCTTCCTTAATCCCTAAACTGTGTGATCATTCGCAATATTAATTAATGCAAATGTGGTTTGCTATGATCAGCTCCAACACAGACTATTTCTTAAAACCCAGGCCATCCTTCTTTTCTTGTTTTTTAAAGCTGTATGACAAAGTGCTCAAGCCTGCTGAAGTGGGCTAGTTATTGAAACTACAAAAGAAGAAGTGTGAATAGAGATCTACATGCCCTGCAAGGTTATCATCCCTTCTTCCTCCTGCTACAGTCCCTTGTGTTTCCCTAAAGCTGCTCCTGAGGGTTCGGAGATCTTCCGGAATGGAATGGGACATGGAACAGGGAGCTGCAACAGAAATTTGGGGGGGGAGGGCCTTATCCTAACCCCTTATGTCATTGCTTTTCAGCACTGGCATAGCGGTGCCAATGGGACATGTGCTGCATCTTGCAGTTGGGTGTCACTCATGGGGGTCTCCTCAAAGTAAGGGAATGTTTGTTCCCTTACCTCAGAGCTGCATTGCCCTTATATCAGTGCTGGAAAGCATTGACGTAAGGGGTAAGGATTGTGCCCAGAATGTATGCTCTGGGTCACAGCCAATGTTTTCAAGTACTGGTCTTTGATGGGTTCCATTTGCAAGTATACATGGGGAATTGGAGCACCACCCTTGGTCTTAAGCAACAAGTAGTGGGCTGGGTCAGCTTATTTCCACTAATTAACTGATATAGATATACCTACACTTTGCATATAAATCCTTGCTCACACTTTAGAGAAGCAATCCTAAGAGCCACAGAATGTGATGGAAGATAATGATAACAGCCAACATGATATCATGCCCTATTCCAGACTAGTAAAGCAGGATAACTATGCTAGCATAATTTTGTAACAGGCAATCTACACTTTACAAGAGAGCACCCCACTGAAAATGTAACAAGCAGAAGTAACAAACCTGTGGAAAAAATACAGAGCATGTTCTGGGAAAAGGGATAACATAAAGAAAGGCCTCTGCACAGAAGTATGCATGGGATACTGCAGCCACTGTTAATGTTGCTAGTCCATTGGAGAGCTCAGCAAGCCCAACACACACACAGGCATCTCTCCAAAGCTACATACTGATCACTATGAAGCAAAAGTAGCATGAGGATGTTCTCAGCTACCAATGCCTCCTCAGTCTTGATTAGTTCTTTTTCCCTGGAAAATAGCTAGAACTAGAAGGAACAATTTTGTTGTGCAAGCAGGGCCAACCCAAGTCCTCCTGGCACCTGATAGGCCATGTCAAACACAGCCCTTCCCTTACCTGGTGACGCAACAGTTGCTGTGCCTTGTACTCCCTGCTGAAGCTCTGACCACTCTCCTCCACAACAGTGCTCTCTTCCCTTTCTAATTCAGGGAGCAGGACCAACAGAGAGCGAGAAGACAGAGCTGGGTGCTCCCTACTAACCTACTGCCTGATGCAATTGTTTCTGCTGGCCTCATGGCTTGGCCAACTCTGTGTGCAAGCATGATGGGAACTGAGATTTTCAGTGAATATTAAAATGGCAAAGCTTAGCTGGACTGACAGAATTGCCAAAAGAATAAGTGTGTGACGATGCATGAAGTAAGCCTCCAGTGCATCGACTAGGCATGTGCCTGAGAAAGGGAATGGTGTTCCATGGAAGTTCATGCTAAACCAGCTTGTATTTCAGGAGCTGCAAGACTTGTTGTTTTGACAAAGTTCCTTTCCCTTCTAAATGGAACATCTTGAGATGAAAATGGGAACTGGTTAAATCAGCATCTCCCTGGATACAGTGCATACCTTCGCCATTGACAATGATAGAAGCAGCCCCAGTTGCAGCATCCTCTGCTTGACCAACAAATTCTAGGGAAAAGAAAAAGGCACAGTAAAATAGTTTAGCACAGCACTTGCCACAAACAAGTATTATGCAATTCACATGAGTGACACCTAAACTGAAGCTATAACCAACGTCATTAAAAAAAAAAAGTGAACAACGGTTACATGTGAATCAATGCCAGAAAAAACAAGGGTGCTAAATTACACCCACCAGACAGCAAAAACACAAGCTCAACATTAAGTATGGGTAATTCTCTGCTAAAAAAGATTATTTTTAACACAAATTTTATGGGAAGCTGCAGGCTGTTGCTCACTCATAGATGCAAGTCAAGATAAACATTTATGGGACTTTCACACGTGATGAAACAACTGTAGACTTATTTTTCCATAACCACAGAGGAAAAGTGTCACATGTGGAGGGGCTCCATTTATTTATAGGCCATTTTTCCACTGGAGTGCCCAAAGCACAGATCAACATTCTTAGAAAACAAAGCCTCCAGGTCTACACATTTCATAATTATAAGAGGCACACCTACACAAAAATTCAGCAGTTGTCCTGTAAATTCAAAGATCCCATTAACTCTTACCTATAGGAATCCCATTTTTCTTGAAATTTTCAATGTAATCATAACCAAAAGAGTCCTTCCCAACCTATGTAGCAAAGATAAACATTAGATCTTTCACATTTAAAATAAAATAACAAAAATAATGATTTTGTCTTAGCTACATAGTAAAGATTGATAACATTAATATTTTCCTTTCCAGTGGTGTGATACAACATTATACACTCTGCCTGGTTTAAAGTATTCTATTCCAAAATGCAAACATTCTAAATATATCAGAACAAAAAAAAAAACATGCTTCTTCCACATGAGAAGGCGGTTTCAGCAATTTTTAAGATAAAAATCTCCTTCTGCAGTCCTGTGCTGTTATTTTGTTTCAAGCACAGAGAAGAACCTATCTCAATATGTAGCTAAAACCTATGTTCACGATTCTAATTACTTGGGATCTCTTCGACTGCACAGAGCGACAACAAAAAAAAAACAGCCTTTAAAGAATATTATAATTTCCGTCTGGGACTTCCAGATGACATGCACTCCTGGACAAGTTATTGAGTAATTTTTTTTAAATATTAAAAATGCTACCAGACAGCCATGAAACAAATCCAAGATAAAGACAAAAACTAATTTTTAAAATTTAATTTATCACTAAAGGTTGAAACTTTGCTGAATATAATGTCTAAATACAGCATGTAGTATGCTGGAATATGCTTTCCTGTAATATAAAAAAATATCATTAAGAGATGGCAACTGTCCCTAAGTGGAACGGTGATAAATGCAGACTAGAGCAGAATCTGGTCTATTAGCATTTGCTGCAGATATTGAAATTGCACATAACCAACTGGTGAACTCAGGATTTCTGAACAATCCTGGATTTCACTGCAGGTTTAATTGCATTTTAGGGCGCAATCCTAACCCCTTATGTCAGTGCTTTCCACACTGGAAAGGGCAATGCAACTAAGGGCAATGCAGCTCTGAGGTAAGGGAACAAACATTCCCTTACTTTGAGGAGACCCCCATGAGTGACACCCAACTGCAAGATGCAGCACACGTCCCATTGGCACCGCTATGCCAGTGCTGGAAAGCACTGACGTAAGGGGTTGGGACTGCACCCTTAGACAAACACATCTGAAGAAATGATTCCTGGCATTGTGCAGAATGTAAGATATCATTTATACCAACTCATTTTCAAGGACCTGTTAAATTTTCCATTTGCTTCCAAGTAGTTGATTTTGTTCTATTCGGGATAAAAACAGCATGATTTTCTAGGATCTGGGGATAGATCTCCATGGAAACAGGGTACTTGACAGTAGGGGGTGGTTCCTTTCTCATGATCCTTGGTTCTTCAAACATGTTGATAATAGATGCTAGGCTTTGGGGATGGAAAGGCCAATGGCTCTGGAATGCACTTCAGGTGTTGGGTCAAAGCTTTTCAGTCTACAAAGGTTTTTTATCTACAAGTGAAGGGGCAAGTGATGATTATAGAATGTTAAGCCAATCCTCCAATTTGAATTCACCAAGAATAAATAAAAAATTGTTCAGACTCCTGCACAGATATCAAAACTGAAAAATGGAAACATATCAAAAGAAAAACTAAAATAACTATTGGGCTATTATTTCTGACATTCCTTTCCCTTATTATCATTCTTGAAAAGGCATATACTCATAGCTTAATACAGTAATCACACTTTTCTCTGGAACAATATCAAGAATTTTTTAATGTGTTACTGGGTGCCCGTCATCACAATAAATATCATTCCACAGGCCTACGGAATCATTTAAATTTGTACCTGAAAATTAATTATGTTGGAAACAAAATCTTTGTAGGCATTTCTTAAACGCCAACTGTTCTGCATAACTAAACTCTATGACTAACTTTTTGGGAGTATGTTTATCCTTTTTATTACATAGGAAACCAGCTTTCCTACTAAAAATAACAGATCTAGTAAGATGTGTTGGGGAGAAAAGTGAAATGGAGTTTGGAAGCTGAATTATGACATCCTAAAATGCATCATAGCCACAGATGCATTTGTGGTATCCTGTGAAGAAAGCAACAGCATTATTTTGCAGGACTCATTCACATGTCAGCCACCTACACAGGCAAGCCTCTCCATGACACTGGTAGAGATGGTAAGTACATTTGGAGTAACTGGTGGGGGGGGGGGAAGACTCAGGCAGGTGGTCTCTACCCCCACACTTCATTCTCACTATGTTCTCCTCTTCCTTTTCAAACCCAGGAAGTGGAAGGAGCCTGCTCCTCCAATGTCAGGCAAAATGGAGTAAGCAGAATTTGATGTTCAGCCACTGGTACTGTAAGTCTTGGGATGGCCCTTCATATATACAAAAATTACTAAGGGCACAATCCTGATCCGGGATTGGGTCGCAAACGTTTGCACCTCCTCAAGAGGAAGCCTGGTCAGCGCTCTGAGAAGTGCCAACCTGCAGAGGCTGACATAAGCCTCCGTGCCAGCTTCCTCTCGGATGCTTGCATCAGCCTGGCTGGGCTGACACAAGGACAAAAGGTAGGTGGGGGCGGGTGGGTGGGAGGGAGGGGTTCCTGGATGGGGGGTGGGTGGGCAGTGGGTGGCACTGGGTGCGGGTGGGCAGGGAGTGGGAGGTGGGGCTAGGATCCGGCAGTTATGCCGGATCCCAACTCCTATTCCCGGGGAGAATGGAGCAACTTCAAGCCGCTATGCTCTCCTTGGACTTGTGCCACCTCAAAAGGAGATCCATGGGGCTCGGCAGTCCTTAACCGGAGGTAAGAGGAAATGTTTCCCATTACCTCTGGCTGACCTGTTTATGACCACTATCCTGCGCTGGATACAGGACAAGCCTCCTGGCTTGCCTGATCCAGCACAGGATAGGATTGTGCCCTTATTTTTACAGACTTGGTGGAACTACAGAAATACTTACATACCATTCAGTTTTTCTGAGCAACAATCCACTATTACTAGAATATAGTGGGGAAAAATTGATCCAGATGCAACAAATGTTTTACAACAGTGGTTCTCAAACTTTTCAGTTTCCTTCATGGAGTTCTGGGGAACCCCAGTGCACACGTTGAATGGGACAGCGTCAAGCAGATGGCAGCCACTTAAGGTGTGCTTGTGGAGCCCTAAAGGGATCTCAGGGAGCTCTACGGCTCCTAAGAGCACACTTTGAGAAACACTGTTTTAGTTATTTAGAAGAACAAAATGAAACTTATCATAAGGGTTTTTTTGTTTTGTTTTTGATGGCACAGCCAACTTGGTACAATACATTAAAATATTAATATTGTGTGAGGTCATCAGGGAAAAGAAAAATTACACATGAATTCAGTGCCTTGGGATCCACTGTTAAGCTCTGCTATATGTTTGCACAAAGCCAGATGTATAAACTGCTCCTTGCAATTTACAAACATACCCTTCTGTACTGCAACATTCAACAACCTGGAAATGATTTCATCATTTGTAAAACTAGCAAACATAAAAGAAAATATCCAACGTGTAAGGGGCTAGTAGCTTAGCTTGCTTTCTATTTACTTGAGTGTAAAGTGCCATATACACTGATTATATGTGATAAATAAATACATTAAGGGCCCAATCCTAATCCCTGGTTAGGCTGGCCAAGTCCCTTGCTCAGGCCTGGGGGATGTTGCAAATGTGCCATGACGACTCAGGAACCAGTGGGACAGATGTGCGCCAGCCTCCAGAGACCAAATCTGGCCTCCGTGGCACCAGAGGAAGGTAAGTTTGTGGCGCCGATGAACAAGTTTGTGGTGCCGGGGTCTGGGGAAGGAAGAGGGGGCAGAGCAGGGGCATTCCTGGACAAGGGAGTGCAGGTGGCAGGTGAGCTGTCAGGCAGAGGTGCCAGGATCTGGCACTTAGGCCAACCGTAATCCCCCTCCCCAGCAGCCTGGCCTTACACCGGCCTGCTTGGATCTGTGCCACCAATTTCTATGGTGCAGATCCAACTAGCCCCATTGGGGCAGCTGCCGCCCAACACAGATAAGGGGAATTGATACCCCTTACTCTGAGTTGTGCCACAGGTAGCCCCAATCCTATGCTGGTTACAGCACAGACCAGCCAGCCTGGCTGTTCCAGCACAGGATAGGATTGGGTTGTAAAAAATATTAATAGCAAATCCATACCACTGCAATTTGACAGTAGAACACATGACAGTACAATGCTAGACTGAATGAATTAAGGTGTAATTCAACAAACAGTTAAATGTGATCCTTTAATGCAGCGATTTTCATCCTTTTTCATCTCACAGCAAACTGACAATTGTCAAGGCATACCATCAGTTTTTTTTACAACTTGACAAGGCATACCAAGCAGCTGGTATGGGGCTCATATCCTCAAACAATCCTACTAATAAATGACCCTGCCCAAACTCCCATGGCACACCTGCAGGCCATTCATGGCACACCAATGTGCCACAGCACAGTGGTTGAAAAACACTGCTTTCATGCCTTTAAACATGCACAGTGTTATTAGAAACGTCCAATCTTACATTTCATTTGGTGGATGTTTTTTTAATAATGAATTTCTCATTGTACTCAGTACGACTATTTCAGGCAGTTGTGAAATCAGAAGCTCCAAGTCAACACTCACCTTGCAGATCATGGAGGTTTTAGCCCCAAGTCGAGCAGCCTGGACACACTGGTTGGCACCTTTCCCCCCATATCCAGTGAAAAACTTTTGCCCATGTATGGTTTCTCCTGGTTTGGGAAGACGCCTGGTAAGACTGTAGCAAAAATTGAGTGAATTAACAACTGAAGTCAAAGAAATTCCAAATATATGACAAACTGAATAAAACAGGCATACATGTAACAGGAAGGCTTGAGATACCACCAAATTTAAATCCAATACTAACAGGGTGGTGGTAACTGGTAGTATATACCAGTATGTTCCAGTAAGCCTTTCATTTCAAATCCCTCTTGACCCTACAACTACCATATTGAAAAAACAGACCTTTCTGTTCCTGCACTGACCTTTATGATCATCACAAGAAAAAACACTGAACAGGACTAGAAAGGCCCAAGTCATGCTCTCCCAGCAGGCACCCAGCGCCACCTACATGTGTATGCATACAGGTCACACATCATGCATTCAAATGAAAGAAAGGAATAGGCTGTCAAGCAACAACTTTCCTTCCCTTGTTAACTCAGTTAGAAAGACTATTCATTCTCTTCCTGGTCATTTACACAGACAGTACAGTGCATATTTACTTCTTTTAATCTCTCCACAAATTGATTGTTTCCAGTCCCAAAACTGTTGCCATTCTTTGCATTGCCTGCCTATATCATATCACAATTGCTTTGGGGAACGGGGAAAGGAAGGACTCAGAACAGAACACATCGCCATTCAGGTTATGCTGTCAGAAATAGGTTCTCACACAATTTCCCTGTTTTGAAGGAATTTGGTGTTAGGACTTAATGGATATTTTGATGTCAATAATATAAGCAAGGGGAAGCAGGAGAGAAGGAGGAAGTCTCCCCCCTTTTTACGGAAATAATTCAACTCACTATGAAGGACAGCTAAATTTCCTAGGATTGTAATGTTAAAAATGTCAAGTCTAGAAACTGTGCTGCTGCTGAGCATGTGACTGTCATATTTTACCACAGGCAACGAGTGGAAAAAGATGATGGGGTTTTAAAAATAAAATGCCTCCTACCGCTATAGACAAGAATGGATGCAGTGAGCATTATATCCACTGAGAGGGAGTGCCTTAACACTAGCTAACAAAGACCCAAATGATTAAACACTGGTGTAGACTGGCCTAGAAGACTAGTAGGAAAGCTGAGAGTAAAATAGAGGAAAGTTCTAAGGTGACAGAAGAAACACTGGAACTGTAGGGATGCAAAGGTGGGGGAGAAGGAATAAAGACTGTTTCAACAAGTCAGCCTCACAGGTGGGCAAACATTACAAACCCTGAAAATTGGCAGAGATGTAAGCCATTTTGTACAAAAAGATCCATTTCTAAAGATAGGAAAGATAGGAGTGGAGAAGCAAATCTGGATAAAGACAGCAAAGCACAATTGGCCCACCCAGTAAAGGCAGCATAAAAACAACTCTTCCAGTTTCAACTCAGTTTGGCTTCCCCTCTCCACCACCCCACACTTTTGACCATCAGAGCTACAGAAAGAAGCAAGTAACTGGGCATGTTCTGCTATCATGCTATGGGCATGTTCTCCATGGCAGTCTTGTTCAGCAAGTGGTTTCATTCCCAGCTTACCCAGCACTGAACCAGTTTTGTCATCTGTCCGGTTCAAGGGGTGGTAACCGTGATTTACACTGGGGTGGTCATGAATCAGCCAGGGTGGGCACTAGCCAATTTCTCATGTTCATCGGGGGGCCAGTTGGCCAAGGTGACCCTTTAACTCTCAGTACCACTGGCAGTGTCCATTACACTATCAGGAGATAGGTAGGGAATGTCATGGAGGAACCAGTACAGGCTTTTGCTTTAAGGGTCCCAGTCAGATTCCAATCTGCGCACTGAGGGCACGTGAACTTATTTGTTGTTCATGCCCATGCCCACTCCCCATAGGAAGATTATCCCCCCATCTATAACATCAAGATGGCAATATAAAGTCACATTGTGTATGACACAAAATAGGTTATTACACAAAATGCATGTTTCATAATATTTCTGGAAAGGTTCCTACACTCCACTTGTGATGAAGAGTCTAGCTTGACAATACAACGTTGATCAACAGCTTAGCTGAAAGGAAGAGAAAATTGCCCATATTGTTAATTATAATATGTGCAATAAAAATTAAAATCATACTGGAATCAAAAGACATTACAATTAAGCTAGGAAAACAGTGAAGAGTATTGAGCTAATTCTATGCAATTCACTTTTTTAAAAGATCCAACTTGCGGCCCAATCCTATCCAACTTTCCAGCTCCAGTGTAGCCACAGTGCAGCCCCATAGTAAGGGTACAAATGTTCCCATACCTTCAGAATGCCCCAGTGACTACCCCTCCACCACAGGATGCAGCGCACAACCCACTGGCACAACTGCACCACCACTGTAAAATTGGATAGGATTGGGCCCTTAGTCTCCAAGAAACCTCAGTCATCAGTAAGAACAGATCCTTCCTCAAACACGCATCCAACTTGCACATAAAACATACTGCCAAATACTCCTCTATAGATACTTCTGTAAGGTTCACTTTGACTAATACTGTACAGATGTTAAATGAAAGAAAGCAATTTTGTACATGCATTGTTATTATCCTTTCATTGACTTCTGCAGCAAGATGCATTAGATTCTGATTTTCACCTGACAATTGAAAAAGAAAATTTCAGTCTTCTGTTATGAACAGGCAATGGATGAATAATCTGTATGTTTAAGGAACCAACTGAATTCTTCACTTAGTGCTGATGCCACATGAAACACATATAATAGACCCAAACACCTCATAATGACTTCAATTACTTACAAACTAAGGGCACAATCCAAACCCGCGCTGGAGCAGGCAAGCAAGGAGGCTTGTGCTGCATCTAACACGGGTTTGCAGTAAGCAGCGGCTCAGTCACAGGCAAGGGGAAGCTCTTCCCCTTACCCGTGGGTAAGGGCTGTGTGCCCCATGGATCTCCTCGGACCTGCTCGGTTTGAAGCGGCTCCGCTTGCCCCGGGGATGGGGGTTGGGATCCGGCATAACCACTGTGTCCCAGCCCCGCCCCCAGCTCCCCACACGCCCGCCCGCAGAGCTGCCCTCCCCCTGCCCAGTAATGCCCCTCCCGCCCCCTACCCCCGCCTACCTTTGCCGCTTGTGTCGGCACGCTCGTGCCGACACAAGCAGTGGCGCAGGAGCCTCAGCAGAGGCTTCTGCCTCTGAATGTGCGTCTGAATGAGCCAACCCGGCTCCCACTCACAGAGGTGCAAACGTGCTTTATGGCATGTTTGCGACTCTCCAGGGCCACCTATGCCGGCATAACTGCCGGTTAGGATTGCACCCTAAGTCAAACAATTTAATTAGTAGGATTACACAATTTCTATTCAGTTGTGTAAAGAGAACCCTGAAATGCCACTGCATTTGAACTGAATTGATTCTTTACCCAATTATGTTCCTAATTGACTGTGCATGTTGCCCGCCAATCTCTAATAGCCCAATCCTACCCAATGTGCCAATGCACCCATGCCAATGGAGCTCACACTACATCCCACAGGGGAGTTTTGAGCCACAATGGCCTCCTCAAGGTAAAGGAACATTTGTTCCCTTGCCCTGGGGTAAGCCCTTGTAGCCCTGCTGTTGGAACTAATCAGACCTGTTCCGGCTAGTTTGTTGGTGCAGGTCTGATTGGACTGGGGAAGGTGAATCGAGGCCAGGAAGGGGAATAGGATATTGGTGGGCACCATGGGACCTGTGATGGTAGCACCAATTCCCAACAAAAATGTAAGGAGGTACACTTCCTTTGCATCAAAAGATGCCAATGAAAACTATACTCCTGATGTGCAGTCCAGTTTCTTAATAGACCTAACACATTTTGAGTAGCATATACTCTTCCATCAGAGGTAGAAATCACTTCTTGTTCCTTAGAGTTTATCAACATGTGACACTGGCTTATTCCAAATCAGATCGTAGGCCTATATTGCTCAGGATTGTCAACACTGATTGACAGCAGCTTTCCCGAGTTTCAGATGGGATCTTCAACAGCCCTACTTGGAGTTGCCCAAGACGGACACTTGGACTTCCTGGATTAACTGTTAAGAGCTATCTGGCACTTAAATAGTCTGCCTTCTACAGTTGTGGGCGATTCCTCATTGGATGTTTATTAAGCAGAGGTTGGGTTTCGACTTGACGGGATGCTGTTGTCAACTGCACTGAGTATGGGCTTGGATTAGACTACCTCTGAGGTCCCATCCAACTTTTACATTCTATGAGGAAGTAATAACTATCATTATATGCTATATTCCACAAAACAACAAATAAAGTATTTTCATTACTTGGGTCTGTATTTCCAATATACGAGCTATTTTCCCATTCAGAGAATACAAAACTTTAATACGGATCTTCAGTGGAAAGTGATCTTGTTATAAACCCTGCACAGTAAAGTCTGTCACACACTAAGAATTTCTAAGCAGAAGTCATAAAGGACTAGAGAATGTAATGATTTGAAGAAAAACACTTAATAACCAAGGAAACGGGCAAAAGCACTGGCAAACAAACATGCTAAATGCCACATGGCAGAAGATGTTTACACAGGACTTTGTTCCTGGAAAAAAATATGTTGTAAGGGTGTTGACAACACAGTACAATGTTCAGTTTGTGAATATCCTGAAATATGGCAAGATGGAGTGAAACTGTTGCAGTGAATCTAATGCAAAGTCTTATGAGTGTGAGGCCAAATAAGCAGGGAAATGGTTAAGAGTTTAGCTGAGAAACATGATGGGATAAATTGGTATAATTTTTAAAACACTAACGTACTGTAATTTAAAAAACACTAATTTTGGGGAGGTTTAATACACCTATTTAAAGGGTGGAAGAGAAGTACTTCCACCCATAGTATCAGGGCTTTCCATTACCTGCTGGATCAGGAACATCCTTAAAGTCTTCTTCTTAAAGTCAGCTTCTCCTTAAAGTCAGCTTCTCACACATTTGGTTAGGAAAATAAAAATGACAGTCCATTGCTTAAGTATATGCAGAGGGTCCCAGTCAGGTTCAGTCCCAGATCTACATGGGGCTGGGGGGAAAAAATCGTGGAGAGCAGCTACCAATCAGCGCATGCAATCTTGATGGACTAACAGTTGGACTCAGTATGAAGCAGTATCCCTATGAGCCTATGTTTTCAGAAAATGGCATCCCATCTTCATCAAGCCCAATCCTAACTTATTAAACACCAAGACCAATCCTAAATTATTAAACTTCCCAACACCAATGCTACTGTTCCAATGGGCATGCACTGTATCCCGCAGCAGAGGGGACAGTCTTGGGGGCCTCCTCAAGGTAACATTTATTTGCTTACCTCAGGGTTGCATTGTAGCTACATCGGTGCTGGAAAGCTGGTTAGGATTGAGCTATTAAAGACACATTTTAACTGACCTGTTTCATGGACTGTATCTAGAAAATTAGCTGTTGACACTAAATATGTCGTTTAAAGGAAATGAGCTCTTTCAGAATAGGTTAGACTCCAGAAACAAGCTTTTGCTGTGATCTGGTCTATAGTTCATAAACTGGTTAATCCAAAATACTTGAATTTCAGCCCACTTTGTCTTTAATGGACTAAGTCAGTATTTCATCATACTGCCCAATATCAAATGCTAACACAGACTTCTTACACTCATATGAAAAGTAGGTTAAAGAACATCGTAAAGTTTTACATAAATTTTTGTTTTAGGGGTGATAAAGCTGGCTGTTAGACCACATGTTTCTTTGGAAATAACCTAGCGAAAGACAGCATAGTGAGACAGGCACACTGTATGTAGCACAGTAACAGAAAAAAACTATAGAAAATTCAATGCATTAAACTATATTCTACTATGATTTACACTTTCACTTTCCACCCAAGTGCAGTAGCTTTTCAGTGGCCAAGTCTATTTTCTTTTTGTTTTCCTGGTAGGCTCAAAACACCACTTCATTTCTTCCATTACCCATGCCGAATCTCTTAAGAATTAGGCAATGGTTTCCCAGTCTCACGTGGGTTGTTATGCCGAGGAGTAGAAGCAAGAGTTTATCTCACAGTCAGTAATGTTCAACTGCCAGTACTCAATGGAATGCCTCAGTCTTCCATTGATGGCATCATAGTCTACTGCCATGGAAATAGTTAGCATTACAAACAGCGACCTCACCTCTATGGAAAACAGGGAAAACTGTGAAATGGAAATGACAGCTGGGATAAATCAACCTTCACATAAAACTAACATTTGCAGTAGCTTACTTTAAAAAAAAATTCTCAAACCAGCAGGCCATTCTAGCTTAGAGGTCATAGTAGGCCATGGAAAGACTCAGTCAATGTTCACACATGCCTGTCTTTTGCATTCTGATTCTAACCAAGGTGTGCACCAATAGGCAATAAATGTGGGTTTAAATGTTTTAAACAAATTACAAAGTTAGTAGTGTTCAGAATTTACTCTTATCCTCTGAATGCAAGCCAAATTCTCCAATCTTAACTCCTCAAGTGCCACTATCTTGAACCAAACTGCCTTCTGTGCTTATTTTCTTTCTGATTGCCCCACATTCTCCTAGTTAAATCTTTTACATTCTTGCCACACAACCATATGTTCCACTGATGAGGACCTACCTCCTTCCACACAGCTTCCTACAAGTATCCTGAATAGGACAGATTCTACTCCAGGGTACTCAGCATTCTGAGTCACAGGGATATTATCTTCCACAGCGCAGAGCTTGTTGCTACAAACTAACCATACTCCCTGCATGCATGAGGGTATGATTTAAGAAGTGCATCAGCATGGGGACGGCTTACCAGCATGCTCTCACTGTCTCCCCCATGCATACTATAATGTTGGCATAGGACCTGTGTCTCTGGGTAACTTGGTATTTGGCTTTTCACATGCTTTTTTGAAAACACGTTTAAACATTTCCAATAGAGAAGGAAAAAAGCAACTTTACAGAATTAAGAACATAAGAACATAAGAACAACCCCACTGGATCAGGCCATAGGCCCATCTAGTCCAGCTTCCTGTATCTCACAGCGGCCCACCAAATGCCCCAGGGAGCACACCAGATAACAAGAGACCTCATCCTGGTGCTCTCCCCTACATCTGGCATTCTGACTTAACCCATTCCTAAAATCAGGAGGTTGCGCATACACATCATGGCTTGTACCCCATAATGGATTTTTCCTCCAGAAACTCGTCCAATCCCCTTTTAAAGGCGTCTAGGCCAGACGCCAGCACCACATCCTGTGGCAAGGAGTTCCACAGACCGACCACGCGCTGAGTAAAGAAATATTTTCTTTTGTCTGTCCTAACCCGCCCAACACTCAATTTTAGTGGATGTCCCCTGGTTCTGGTATTATGTGAGAGTGTAAAGAGCATCTCCCTATCCACTCTGTCCATCCCCTGCATAATTTTGTATGTCTCAATCATGTCCCCCCTCAAGCGTCTCTTTTCTAGGCTGAAGAGGCCCAAACGCCGTAGCCTTTCCTCATAAGGAAGGTGCCCCAGCCCCGTAATCATCTTAGTCGCTCTCTTTTGCACCTTTTCCATTTCCACTATGTCTTTTTTGAGATGCGGCGACCAGAACTGGACACAATACTCCAGGTGTGGCCTTACCATCGATTTGTACAACGGCATTATAATACTAACCGTTTTGTTCTCAATACCCTTCCTAATGATCCCAAGCATAGAATTGGCCTTCTTCACTGCCGCCGCACATTGGGTCGACACTTTCATCGACCTGTCCACCACCACCCCAAGATCTCTCTCCTGATCTGTCACAGACAGCTCAGAACCCATCAGCCTATATCTAAAGTTTTGATTTTTTGCCCCAATGTGCATGACTTTACACTTACTGACATTGAAGCGCATCTGCCATTTTGCTGCCCATTCTGCCAGTCTGGAGAGATCCTTCTGGAGCTCCTCACAATCACTTCTGGTCTTTACCACTCGGAAAAGTTTGGTGTCGTCTGCAAACTTAGCCACTTCACTGCTCAACCCTGTCTCCAGGTCATTTATGAAGAGGTTGAAAAGCACCGGTCCCAGGACAGATCCTTGGGGCACACCGCTTTTCACCTCTCTCCATTGTGAAAATTGCTCATTGACACCCACTCTCTGCTTCCTGGCCTCCAACCAGTTCTCAATCCACGAGAGGACCTGTCCTCTAATTCCCTGACTGTGGAGTTTTTTCAGTAGCCTTTGGTGAGGGACCGTGTCAAATGCCTTCTGAAAGTCCAGATATATAATGTCCACGGGTTCTCCCGCATCCACATGCCTGTTGACCTTTTCAAAGAATTCTATAAGGTTTGTGAGGCAAGACTTACCCTTACAGAAGCCATGCTGACTCTCCCTCACATAAATTACATACTATTTAAATCACTATCTATATGCCATGCTGACTCTCCCTCACATAAATTACATACTATTTAAATCACTATCTATATATTATACAATCTTTGATGCCCATTTTACATTCCTATCCATGTAACCAGAGCAATTACAATGGATAACATGATATAACATTGTGTAGGGGATGTACGTTGAGAGTCACGTGATCAGGATTTTCTCCATAATCAGATTCACAAGGATTAGAAATTGATAACACAACACCTTCCCCCTGCCCTTTCACTGCAAGCTAAATACACTGAACTTGGTTCTTTGAAGTGGCATCAAAGCAGCAATACCAGCCTGATAAGAGCTTGGTAGATAGGAATTGGCTACAGAGGTCAGGTGACTGAACATTCACCTGTTGTGAATATTCACAAGCTTCATAAAGCCTGAGCCTCAGGGCTTGCACCTAAGGATCAACATCTGTTGTGTGAGATCACAGCCTAAGTCCCTCATTATTGCTTTGGGGACTTGACCCTTGTCTGGTTTTGACTAGGTCCCTCTGATTCAAGCATAAATTCTTGTTGTCTTGGTATTTTATCCTTCCTGTTTCTATAGTTTCTTTGGTCCACTTAGACAGTGGGCAGCCAGTTCCTGCCTGGCTCCTAGAACCCGACTGCCTAGAGCCTGATACTTTCCAAATCCTGACAGTTCTGGATATGTGTATGCCTGGGATAAATAAACTTGCACATGTCAAGCCACTACAAGTCATTTCATCAATAGCTACAAATTGTTAAGAAGTGTAACCTGCCATTACAGATGTTCTGAAAAATCTCCAATATTTATGTCCTTCATCTGAGTGTCCTATACTCCACACTGTTCCACACAATATATTTCCTGTATCATGGGTGAAGAAATTGTCGGCTCATTACCAAATGGAACAATAACTCAAGTTCCATTGAAAGTTAATAGATGTGTTAAAGGCTGGATGAAGAAAGGGAGCTGGAAGGTGGCTCCAGGCACATTAAGCAACATGAAAGAAGGCACGCATTCTGGAGGAGGCAGGAAAGACAAAGGGAAAGTGGAGAAGTCTAGGCAGATCATGGGGAGTGGAGGAATGCAGGCAGAGATCATAATCTAGCAGTTAAGTAGATCCTTCTCTTCTCAAAGATCCCAAAGCAATTTTAAAAACATAGTGATACAGATCTATAAAACAGGTTTCTTTAAAATCCATGAGGTGAATAGAAATAATGTGCACTAACTAGCAATACAAAAATAATGAGACCAAGAAAGGATGTTCTTAATATGGGTGTTAATCAAAACAGGAGGTTTATAAGAAAATGAAAGAGAGCTAGACAACATCTTGTATTATTTTAGAACAGAGGTAGGGTTCTTGGTGGTGTTGAGGAAACATTTGGGGCCCCACTGCAAATACCTTGAGGTACTACAAACTTATTAATTAATGGAGCCTCATAACCATCTTGTATAGCACATTTAATTAATTCCAGATAGGTCATCATGTTAGCCTGAAGCAGCTAAAAGAACTAACAGCGCAAGCCTAACCCACTTTCCAGCACTGACATAAGGGCAATGCAGCTCTTAAGTAAGGGAACAAACATCCCCTTACTTTGAGGAGGCCTCTGTGAGTGCTACCCAACTGCATGATGCAGCACAATGTCCCACTGCAACAGCTATGCCAGTGCTGGAAAGTTGGTTAGGATTTGAGCCTAAGAGTTCTTAGCACATTTATTTTAGCATATGCTTTGAATGGAGACTAACAAATTCACGGAAATCAGGTTTATCAATGACTAATAGTTATGATAGCTATGTGCTACCTCCAGAGCCAACAGCAGTATGCCTCTGAACAACGCTTGTGAGGGAGTAACGGTGGGAGAGAAGTATGCCTTCTCTCCTAATGGGTTTCCCAGAGGCAGCTGGTGGGCCACTGTGGAAAACAGAACGCTGGGCTAGATGGACTCTTGACCTGAACCAGAAGGGTTTTTCTTATGTTCATCAGATGGTTTGTCTAGGTTCACCTAGGGGCAGCCCAATCCTAAGGTTGTCTTGTGCCAATGCAGGTTCCCTGCGCTGGTGCCCAAGTGTTGTAAATGTAACAGAAGGCACATCTGTGTCAACTTGAGAGCTGGCTGTGCTGGTACCAGCCTGCCAGTGCCATATCCAGTCTCTACACTGGCCAGAGCAAGTAAGATTGTGCTGGTCAGGGCAGGGCAGGGCAGGGCAGGGGATGGGAAAGGATAGTGGGAGGGCATTCCAAGGCTGGGGAGGAAGGTTTCTGGGTGCGGAAGGGATCAGCAGCAGCAGTACACGCCATATCCTAAACCTAGATCCCAGGCCTAAGAGCCCTACACAGGCTGCTTGGATTTGTGCCAGATAATAGCTGGAGCAGATCTGACTAGCCCCAAAGGGACAGTTGAGGTTTTACTATAGCTGAGGTTTTACCATAGTGACTTTCATGTCTCTTGTGCTCCAAGTTCACAACTGAGCCATAAGTCTGCACATCAAAATTCAACATCCAGTACATCATTAATGAACTTTTATCTAAGATGTTCCTATTGTTATTTATCTAAGATGTTCTTAGATATCTTATTTACCTAAGGACGCAATCCTAATGCCTTAGGTCAGTGCTTTCCAGCACTGACATAAGGGCAATGTAGCTCTGAGGTAAAGGAACAAACATTCCCTTACTTTGAGGAGGCCTTTGAGGAAGCCTCCGTGAGTGACACTCAACTGCAGGATGCAGCACATGTCCCATTGGCACCACTATGCCAGTGCTGGAAAGCACTGACATAAGGGGTTAGAATTGCGCCCTAAGATGTTCTAGGTCAAAAGTAATTCAAAAATGTATAAGCAGTTTCAAGAAAGATGGAACGAAAATCATTCAGACATCTTGAGAATTACTAAATAGGTTTTGGGACTTCACCTGTATATAGTTCAAAGACTGCAGGAACATACATACAAATCACCTAGGGCACATTTTTGTTAGGGCAAACTCCACAGCCTACAGTTCAGTTGTACATTTTCTCTAAAGTGCATTCAGCATTCTTGTCAATTTATGAAAAACATTAACCAGCATTGTCAGTAAAAGGACAGAAGATTCCTGTCTTCATACAAGATTAAAAAAACATGAATTGCAAATCACTTTGAGTTAAACTTACATCACCTGCATTGATTCATTATTACAGTACTGTCCATTCTAGCTTGGTGAGGGGTAAGTGGGGTTTGATGCTCTCACTACTGTTCTTTCTTTTTTTCAAATCTAAAGCACATGTTTTTAATTGTGCCCCTCAGCCACGCAGCTTATTACAATCATTTTTAACAAATGGGAGTAGAGAGCATGGGGCTAGAAATCAGGATACTGTTCCTATCTTTGGGTGGTAAAATAGCAACCCAGAAGAAAAAGAATACCCACAAGAGGCTAAGATTTCAAATTTTGTTTGTTTGCAACTAGAAGTACACACACTCTGTTCAGGTTTATGGCTTCTCTTGTTTGCAAGTAAATAAGATACACAACATTATTATTGCTGTGATCGTTTCAGGGCAGAAATCTGTATTTTGTTTTGACTATTACAACCATTTTCCATTTTTACTTCAGTCTTTACACTGAAAAAGTAATTCCCTGGAATAAGTATGCATGGTGTTTGGACTAGCATGCACTACATTGTTCTAAGCCTTATTCATTGTCTGATCATCTCAGTTAATGCATATACAGATCTGTTATCTTCTGGCATCTTCTTCTAGAGTGCTAAAAACCCACTTTTTAGCCCCTTTCTCATTTCTTGCTTTTTCTGCATTCTACATCTCCTTCCAATGAATACATCAAAACTATCCCAGGTTTCCCATATTGTACAAATAAGATGCATATCAAATGTTGCTCAACTACAAATCTGTCAGAGGCATCACTAGCAAGTACAATAACAAATTTGGCAATGGCTTATGGTAAAGCCTTTTTTCACCATGCTTATGGTAAAACGTTGTCACCACAGCGGTTAATAAAATGCTTCTCTAGATAAAAGTATTTCTTATGTGCTTAAGTATATTGCAAAATCTTGTAAAGTCAAAGCTTAAGCAACTCTACTTGTGGTGTTAAAAAAGGAACATCTGCCCTTTCTCTGTGCTGCACTAAGTCAGTACGGGCACAGTATTTTCTATGTATATTTTAACTTTTTATTTTTTAAACTTACCTTGTACTTATCAGATCTACAGAAAACTAAAAAAACATACACCTGCAAACACATAAGTTACTCATCAATAAAATCATCATCATCACTTACTTCTGACCTACTAATTTCAGAGAAATGTATGTAGGCAAAGTCCAAAGTATGACATGGTTTACTGGGGCACTTTGGTTTAGCAAGTGCAACATAAGAATGTAAAAATTCCGATTTCAAACATTTTTCCTTCCCCAGTAAAGATACCTCAAAACTCTATACTTTCAGAAATGAAAGCTTGCTTCTGATGCAAGAAAGGGATATAAGTCACCCCTCAACAGGCTGACAAGATATCATAACCGCAAAAGAGGACAAGGTACCCCAAAATGTAGGTCATTCAAGAAAAATGTAGGACATAACAAAATAAAAGCTAAAAACACTCATATATTTATTTCATGTGGTTAATTTAAACACTATATTACTTATTACTAAATTTAAACTATATTACGTGTAATTTATTATATATAATTTATGAATTAAAAGAAGGCCTGCACTGCCTGCAGTGGCCCGCTCACATTGCAAAGGGGAACTGTTAAGTTCTTTTCCAGGACATGAGGCTAAAAAAAGAGGACATGCCCTGGAAAAGAAGTACATCTGGTCACCCTACCCCATCAATATACCTGAACCACCATTTTGCATTCATCTGGGAACAGGGTGAAGTGATTTCAGTTTGTTTCCATTTCCCCCTCATCTTCTTCAATTCAATGGTTATGCGCAGAAAGGCAACGGCAAACCCAGAGGAAAGTTCTTACAGCAATACCTTGCCTTTCATCCACTTTACTTTCATTAATTTGACCTTTCAGCCATTTTAACTTATAACCACATTTCAAATTTCATCATGTGCTGTCCTCTTTTGTCCAGTTTTATCCAACCTTCCATGACATTCCTATATTTATTTTTCTTTTATTTCTGTTTATTTAGGTTGTGTGTGCATTCACATGTGCTGTTTAGTTATTTACATTTTTTTCCACTGGCCAAAGTAAATTTGCAAGCTAAATAAGGCTATGCTTAGACATCCAACCATCCATTTTTGATGTTCATCCTTACTCTGGTCCCCAACCAGATGAAAGTGCAAAGTATTGCTGTATTTCAAGAAGAAGGTGACCAGAGGGGTACAGAGTGCCTATACCTTTAACCTTTGATAGAAGAAGGAATTTTGGCTCAACATGAAAGGGTTTAGAAAGCTACCTAAATTCCCTCTTCTATACAGTGGTTAAAGGTAGAGGCACTCTGTCCCTTTGCATCTGGTAACCCTAACTATGCCACTCACTTGGCCACAGCTTGGCCTGTCAGAGAAGTGGTTGGCCCTCTGGATGGTGAGGGAGGGAAACGGGAGATAAAAGGAGACTTAGAGATGGCAGAGAAATTAAATGAGTTATTTGCATCTGTCTTCACGGCAGAAGACCTCGGGCAGATACCGCTGCACGAACGGCCCCTCCTAACAGAGGAGTTAAGTCAGATAGAGGTTAAAAGAGAAGATGTTTCAGACCTCATTGATAAATTAAAGATCAATAAGTCACAGGGGCCCTGATGGCATCCACCCAAAAGTTATTAAGGAATTGAAGAATGAAGTTGCTGATCTCTTGATGAAAATATGCAACTTGTCCCTCAAAACGGCCACTGTGCCTGAGGATTGGAGGATAGTAAATGTCACATCAAGTTTTTAAAAAGGACGGAGGGGGGACCCAGGAAACTATAGGCCGGTCAGCCTAACATCTATACTGGGTAAGATGGTGGAATGCCTCATCAAAGATAGAATCTCAAAACACATGAATGAACAAGCCTTGCTGAGGGAGAATCAGCATGGCTTCTGTAAGGGTAAGTCTTGCCTCACAAACCTTATAGAATTCTTTGAAAAGGTCAACAGGCATGTGGATGCGGGAGAACCTACATTATATATCTGGACTTTCAGAAGGCGTTCGACACGGTCCCTCGCCAAAGGCTACTGAAAAAACTCCACAGTCAGGGAATTAGAGGACAGGTCCTCTCCTGGACTGAGACCTAGTTGAAGACCAGGAAACAGAGAGTGGATGTCATTGGGAAATTTTCACAATGGAGAGAAGTGAAAAGCGGTGTGCCCCAAGGATCTGTCCTGGGACCAGTGCTCTTCAGCCTCTTCATAAATGACCTGGAGACAGGGTTGAGCAGTGAGGTGGCAAAGTTTGCAGACGACACCAAACTTTTCCGAGTGGCGAAGACCAGAAGTGATTGTGAGGAGCTCCAGAAGGATCTCTCCAGACTGGCAGAATGGGCAGCAAAATGGCAGATGCGTTTCAATGTCAGTAAGTGTAAAGTCATGTACATTGGGGCAAAAAATCAAAACTTTACATATAGGCTGATGGGTTCTGAGCTGTGTGTGACAGATCAGGAGAGAAATCTTGGGGTGGTGGTGGACAAGTCGATGAAAGTGTCGACCCAATGTGCGGCGGCAGTGAAGAAGGCCAATTCTATGCTTGGGATCATAAGAAAAGGTATTGAGAACAAAACGGCTAATATTATAATGCCGTTGTACAAATCGATGGTAAGGCCTCACCTGGAGTATTGTGTCCAGTTCTGGTCGCCGCATCTCAAAAAAGACATAGTGGAAATGGAAAAGGTGCAAAAGAGAGCAACTAAGAAGATTACTGGGCTGGAACACCTTCCTTATGAGGAAAGGCTATGGCGTTTGGGCCTCTTCAGCCTAGAAAAGAGACGCCTGAGGGGGGACATGATTGAGACATACAAAATTATGCATGGGAAGGATAAAGTGGATAGAGAGATGCTCTTTACACTCTCACATAACACCAGAACCAGGGGACATCCACTAAAATTGAGTGTTGGGAGAGTTAGAACAGACAAAAGAAAATATTTTTTTACTCAGGGTGTGGTTAGTATGTGGAATTCCTTGCCACAGGATGTGGTGATGGCATCTGGCCTGGATGCCTTTAAAAGGGGATTGGACATGTTTCTGGAGGAAAAATTATGGGTTACAAGCCATGATGTGTATGTACAACCTCCTGATTTTAGAAATGGGTTATGTCAGAATGCCAGATGCAAGGGAGGGCACCAGGATGAGGTCTCTTGTTATCTGGTGTGCTCCCTGGGGCATTTGGTGGGCCACTGTGAGATACATGAAGCTGGACTAGATGGGCCTATGGCCTGATCCAGTGGGACTGTTCTTATGTTCTTAGCTGCAAAATTCTGCCCAGTGAAAAGTATCACACAGTGTCATCCCACTCAGGCTGGAGCTTTGTTGAACCTCAAGAGATGGGAGAGCTATGGGACTCGAAAGAGATGGCCAGGGCAAGCACAAACCTACAGTTGCAACTGCTGTGTGGTTTCAGGATGAGTGGTCAGGCATAAGGACAGCTCCACTAGATCAGGCCTTAGGCCCATCTAGTCCAGCTTCCTGTATCTCACAGTGACCCCACCAAATGCCCCAGGGAGCACACCTGATAACAAGAGACCTGCATCCTGGTGCCCTCCCTTGAATCTGACAAAGCCCATTTCTAAAATCAGGAGGTTGCACATACACATCATGGCTTGTAACCCATAATGGATTTTTCCTCCAGAAACTTGTCCAATCCCCTTTTAAAGGCATCCAGGCCAGATGCCGTCACCACATCCTGTGGCAAGGAGTTCCACAGAACAACCACATGCCCAGTAAAGAATTTTTTTTTATCTGTCCTAACTCTCCCAGCACTCAATTTTAGTGGATGTCTCCTGGTTCTGGTGTTATGTGAGAGTGTAAAGAGCATCTCTCTATCCACTTTATCTTCCCATGCACAGTTTTGTATGTCTCAATCATGTCTCCCCTCAGCCATCTCTTTTCTAGACTGAAGAGGCACAAAAGGCAAGTGAGAATCTTCTCCCCTCTACCTCAAGGTGACCAGATACAAAGTGGGACAGAGTGCCTATACCTTTAAACACTATACAGAAGAAGAAATTTTGGCGGAAGGGTTTAAAAAGCTGCACTTGTCAAAATTCCCTCTTCTATACAGAGGTTAAAGGTATATGCAGTCTGCCCCCCTTTGTACCTGGTCACCCTAATTATAAACATAATCCTATGTACAACCCCCTCCCCCCAAGCAGCTAAATCCCAGGCACACTGACAGCCCAATCCTATGCGTGTCTACTCAGAAGTAAGTCCCATTAGAGTCAATGGGGCTTACTCCCAGGAAAGTGTGGATAGGATTGCAGCTTCAGAGGCCATTCCAATGCATTTCTCCTCAGAAGTAAGTCGCATTAGAGTCAGTGGGGCTCTCTCCCAGGAAAGTGTGGACAGGGTTGGACTGTGAGGCTGTACACACTTACCTGGGGGGGTAAATCCCCTTAAATTCAGTGAGATTTACTTCTGAGTAGACATGCACAGAGAGGAGTGGGCTGTGAGCCACACTGAGTTCCAAGTGCCACTTACTCCCAAGTAAACACCATGGAGTCCAGTGGTTCTTGCACTTGTGCCTAGCAAAGGGCTGCAGTCCAGGCAAGCTTGCTTTGTACTCAGCCGCCCCCTGCCCTGCCACTACTCTGGTGTAAAGGACCCAGCAGGGACCCTGCAGCAGACGGAGGGGGGAGGGAGACTAGGACAGGCGCCCACAGCAGTACTAACCTCACCAGGTCAGTCATACAGGAGCCCACCACCACCACCTCAGCAACAGCCATGTCTCAGGGACCAGCAGCCCCCAGAGCCTCTCCACAGGTCTGCCCCACCTGCCTCAGTATCCACCTCCTGACTTTGGACCCTTCCACACTCAGTGTTGTCTGCGGGGTCCTTCCCCAGCAGCCGCAGCTGCCCTACTCAGTGCCTGACCGCCACTCCACACTCCCCCGCCACTCCCAGCTCCCCCCTGTGACCACACCAGCCCCGCTACCCCCACTGCCTCACTTGGAACCTTGGAACCTAGAGAGCGAGCTTGGACTCAGGCGCTCCATAGACACCTAAACCTCTACGAAAGCCCCCGCACCCGAGTGGAAGATCTCGGGAGCGCGCTTGAGGAACTCACGCGCACGCAGCGAACGGGAGGGGGGGAAGTGGAAGGGTTCGCGCATGCGTCCTGGGTTGGGCGAATGGTCTGGGACGTCCTTAGGAGGCTCGCAGGTATCCCTGTGTGGCAGGGTCAGGGGAAGGCCAGGGAGAGAGAGAGTGGCCTCTTCACATGGGGCTGGGTGGGTGTGTGGGAGCTAAAGGGGGGGCAGTGGGGTTTGTCCCCCTCCTCATGGGTCATTCTCTGTGCAGCTGAGGGGGAGGTAGCTGGAGTGTGCGTTGGTTTGTCTGTGGAGGGCAGTGCAGGAGGGTCCCCCAAGCCTGGCTTCCCACTGGCTTGGCTTTCATGGAGGGGGTTTTCTCTCTCTCCCCCTTGCCTTGACTGAAGCTGTTCTAGCCACGGTTTTGTGATGAGGTTTGTACTGTGGTTAGTTGCAGGTGCTGCCAGGGGTGGGTGAGTGGGGGGCGGGTGAGGCAGAGCCTCCCCGCGGGAGTCCTTTGAAAAGCGCTGCCTCCGTGTGAGGCACCCAAGCATCCACAACTGCACATGGGTTGTGGGTACTTGGGTGCCTCACACGGTGGTGGCGCTTTTTGAAGGACTCCCGTGGGGAGGCTCTGCCTCACCTGCCCACCCACCCACCCCTGGGTGCTGCTGTATGATGTTACGTCTAATATAAGTCAAAAGTCCCACGGGGTGATGTGTTGTGCCAGAGATTATGCAAGAAGTGTATACAGAGATGCTCTTTTCCCTCTCACACCACACCAGAACCAGGGGACATCCTCTAAAACAGCCATTTTCAACCAGTGTGCCAAGGCACATTGGTGTGCCACAAGTGATCCACAGGTGTGCCACAGGAATTTGGGAGAAGATTATTTATTAGTAGGGCCAATGGGAACGTGAGCCCCCCCCCCACTGGCAGCATGGTATGCCTTAATTGTCAAAAACCTGATGGTGTGCCACGACAGTTTTAGTGCCTTGTCAGTGTGCCATGAGATGAAAAGTTGAAAATAACTGCTCTAAAATGAGGAGAGTTAGGGCAGACAAAAGAAAAAATTTCTTTACCCAGTGTGTCATTAGTATGTGGAACTCCTTGGCGCAGGATGTGGTGATTTTATGTGGCCTAGATGCCTTTAAAAGGAGATTGGACACTTTTCTGAAAGAAAAGTCCACCGCAGGTCACAAGCTATGATGGGCATGTGCGACCTCCTGGTTTTAGAAGTAGGCTTCCAGATGCAAGGGAGGGCACCAGCATGCAGGTCTCTTGTGAGATCCCTGAGGCATTTGGTGGGCCACTGAGATGCAGGAAGCTGGACTAGATGGGCCTTTGGCTTGATCCTGCAGGGCTCTTCTTATGTTCTTGGAGATTGTGGGTTGGGAAGCTGTTCTGCTTCATAAGTGCATAGCAAGCTGCCTTCAACTAAGTCAGTCCATCTAATTCAGTCTTCTCTCAACACTGACAGGTGGCACTTCTCCTAAGTTTTAGTTAGAGACTTTTCACCAGCCCTGTTAGACATGGATATTTGCTTCAGCATGGGAAGGGCAGGATATGAATTTTTCAAATAAATGCCAGAGCTTGGAAACCCGGGCCTTCTGTGTACAGGCTGTGTACTCTTCTACAGCAATCTTATTTCTGTCATGAATTTGTTAGCTTTCTGAGGCTGCAATCCTATGCCACTTTTCTGGGAGTAAGACCTATTGAATGGAACTTACTTCTGAGTAGATATGCATAGGATTGTGCCCTCAGTAGCTTAATTTTCTTAATTTTAAGAAATTTGTTAGTAGTAGCTTAATTTTGTTAGCTTGAATTCACCAGTGGTAGTTTCATTTTCTCAGCCACATTCCTCTGGCTATAATATGGTACCAATAATACTCATATGCCTTTCAGGCTGCTATGAGGTAATATATGCAAGTTCTGCCAGTGGTATGCAAGTGCTCCAGTCCCTGAAGCATTTGGTGGGTCACTGTGAGATGCAGGAAGCTGGACTAGATGGGGCTTTGGCCTGATCCAGCTCTTCTTATGTTCTTATGTTTGAACAAGCGTTATAAAAATGCCATGTTTACCTTTATTTTGGGAAAAGTTGTTTTTGTTGAATTTTTGTCCGCTGTATAGTTGTCAAAGGCACAAGAGTTCAGCACAAATTAAAGTTTTCCACCTAAAGTTACTACCACTGATTAACACAAAGACTGGGTTTGGGTCAAGAGAGGCAGGTAGTTATGTGCCCAGGCTCAGTGATGAAAAATGTCCAGAAATTGGGTTTCTTTGCAGTGTGTGATGCTGTGTCTACTGTTTCCTATCTTTTTTTAAAGATATTAGACTCTTAATTCAGCTATTGATCTTCCTAATTGTTTTTCAGCAATCTTTTAACTTCAGCTGCACTTGTATCAACAGACTATTTCAGGTTTGATTTTCATATATGTGATTGGCACTGCATGTGTGCTTGAATTCTCAATCTGGATGAGGTTCAGGTACCTTATTTATCAGGTTTGTTGGTGACTTTTGATTTGATTAACCTTGTGATACTGGTGACTTTTTTATAGCAGGCTCCCGAAGAATAATTCTTAATATTGATGTGGTGCTTTCTGAGTGTGCAAAGCACTCATATTGCCACTGGGGAATGAAGGCTGAGAGGAAGTGGCTTTCCCAAGACACCTGTTGAGATCATGGCAGCACTATGTTAGTCTGTACCCCTCCGTTTGAGATGGCCTGTGAGTGTTAGTGAGTTAATACAGGATTGATGACTACATGATAGCTGTGTAATAAGGTCAATCTTGGGTTCACTTTTAATATTTATGACAGCCTTCCTGGAAATACTGTGCCAAGATGTTGATGGCATTCCCGCTCTATGTTTTTAATCCAGTCCAAGCTCTGTAGCCTTGTTGTTAAGCAATGTTTGGTTTCGGTCCATGGCTAAATTGAACTGAAGCTAGCCAAGGAAAATTAAAGCAGTGATGGTCAGAATGCCTTCAGGTTGAGGGTGCAGAGTTGCAGTTTGTTCAGCTTCTTCTGGTTATTTGAATTTGTTCTTGTTGTATTCTGGGATCCGTTGCCACATTATTTGTTTCCATCATTTATATCTTCTCCTTCTTCCAAAACACTGTGTACTTTGGCTAGCATATTATGGCTTCAGAGCATCAGAAGTGCCTGGCAGTGTTTTTCATAAATGCTGGGGAAAGAATCTTTCCTTTCAGTTTTAGACATGGTGAATATAAATTATGCCTTAAACTTATTGTAAAATATAATCTCACATTATGGCTTCTGTAACTGAAGATAATACAGTGTGTGATGTCCCTGCTTACTGACAGATAGCCTGACGGTTATTTGGGGGCACTTAATGTGTTCCAGTTTTTATATTCCTCTCCAGGAACTTTCACAATTCAGTGACAGTGAAGGCCTTATGTTTCTGAGTTTGTAGATTCCTTATATTGGGTTTTTTGTTTGTTTTTGTCTTATACCATTGTGATTCCTTCAGCCTGTCAAGATAAGTCATGTCTTGATGACCTCTACAGTATTCAAAATCAACAGTTGTAGAACTATTTCTTGAGGTTGTGGCGCCAAATTTTGAGCCTGAATGTTTTTCTTGCTTCATATATTTGCTATATTTTTTTAATTCATACTGTATTATCAGTGTTAAAATGTGCTGACTTTGGACTGCATTGACTACATGCATAATCCACATGTTCTGCAGCTGTATGCCATGAGAAAAGTTTCTAGCTGTTGTATTCTTGAGAATTTCACTGACTGGTACCCTTGCCCTTTGAAGATGCAAATAGGAGTATTTGAGGTCTCCCTGAATTGTTAACAAAAGCAAATAAAATAGAAATGGATTAATAGCAAAAGATATATATTCAATAATTTTCAGTCTTATATTTGAATTGTTTCTTTTCTTATGCCATAGATGTATGCGTTTCTATATGGGGTTGTAATTTGCTCCCTATAAAATTCAGTGAGATCTCAGATTTAGTACGTATAGTGGAGATTAAAAACATTTATAATTTTGCTTTTTTTCAAAATAGAAGGAATTTTTTTTTTTAAGGAAAGGGCAAAAATGACTGAGAACCAACCATTATGACTATGTTTGAAAAAAAAAATCACTAAGCTCATTGTGCAATGTATTAAAAAGGGTACTGTCCAACTTCTAGTGCTGAAGTAAATAATTGGTTCAACTCAGATCTTCACAGCTTGTGGTGCACCAAGCCAGATTCAGCCTTATGGACATGTATTGTTCTCTACTGAGTGCTTGACTGTTCACCATTCTTGAAGACACAGACAGGTAACAAAACCAGGAAGTTTGTCCAGGCAATGATGGACTACCCTGTATGGTTGATGTGCTGTGTTTCACTTCATTGGGCAGGCTCCATTTAAAATGGCTACTAAATGGTAGAAGTGCTATAGAAATGTAACTATAAACATGGGATATCACTGAGTTAGTGTGAGAGTACTGGTCCAAATATCGTTTTAGTTTCCCAGCTGACTTTGCTCCTGCTTCCTTTCTCTTGGCTCCTATCTCCTGGAGTGTCTCAAGTTCCTTGCTTCCTTCATTCTTCCTTTCCTTCCTCTGCTTGTGTCTGATCCTATCACATCTGTGTATTTTTGGGTTGTTCTTAAAACTTAAAGATGTATAAAAATGTCATACACAGTTCCTTTTTGAAACTCTTTTATTTCCATTGCAGAGCTGAATACTACAAAGTAATATGTCTCCTGAAGTTGCCTTGAACAGAATTTCTCCATTACTTTCTCCTTTGATTTCCAATGTGGTCAGAAACGGAAAAGTAGGGTTGGATGCAACAAACTGTTTAAGGATTACAGATTTGAAATCTGGGTAAGTATCATAGATGATTTCGAACATGGTCCATATGCCTCTTATTCAAAGTATTGATTTTGTCATGTCGATAAGCACCTTTTAATGTTTGTCATTTATCAGGATTGAAGAGATTAAAGTCACACTTATTGCTCTTTTTTTTTTACAATCCTGTAAAGATTGTGGTTTAATGTGTTGTGCAGACCACTTAGTGTAATATCCTTTTTCATCTGTAACTCTTGGTAATTGATTTCAGAAGTCAAGCTAATGTGTTATGCATTTCATTTCCATATCCTCTTTAGCTTTCTTAACCTTCCTTGAATAAAATATTACTTGGATTAAAATAAATTTCACTATTCCTGTTATAACTAGAATAAAAATAAATAACTTTATAAGAATAACAGTTTCAGAAGTTAATTTATCTCAAGGGATCATTTTTGCATGCCTGTTATTGCACACAGATTTACCTAGTGCTCCTTGCTCTGTAATTATTGGCATTTTTGTCAGACAGGTGTCTAACACTAGGCAAAATGTTTGCATTGATTCACATGCTTGTATATCACCTGTTTCTGTTGGATTTTTATCTTGGCAACAGGTAGCAATGCTTTAAAAATGTACATGAATCTAGGAAGGGGGAGCATCAAATAGAGTTTCCATAGTATTTCTGGGTTAACATTAGAGCACTTGGGGAGATCACTCCATTATGGCCCGTAGTACTTGCTTTCTTAATTTTCAGGGTATGTTGGAGCTTCTGTATTGATGCATTTGGTTTCCTTCAGAAACCCAAGGGCCTCAGAGCCATAAGGCATGATTGCAAGGCCTAATGCTGGGCCAGCGCCCGTGCTAGCCCAACGCTGGCCGGTGCTGGGCTAGTACTGGGCAGGCACCCAGCCTCTGCCACTTGGTGGTTGCACGTACCACCAAGCTGCGGTAAGGTAAGCAGAGGAAGTGTTCCGGGGAGGGCGGGGAGGAGGCATGCCGGGAAGAGGGAGCAGGGAGGGAGGGAGGCGGGTCCATTCCAGAGCATTTGTTCCAGTGCATTTCTGCTGGGCTCAGTGCCCTACACGAATGCTCTTACCTCACCTTGGTGGTGAATTGAGTAGCCCCATTGTGAGGCTACTTCCCTTACCTGGGAGAAAGGGACGAAAGTCCCCTTCTCCTGAGGTGCTGTCCATGGCTGCCGTGGGCATGCTGGATGCGGCAACGCAGGATTGGGCTGCCCGTTCTCAAGCTTCTCGGGAGTTTGAGACCCGAGGTAAGTTGTTGCGCAAGACAGGTATTTTCTACTTACTTGCAGCCAGCACTGCAGTCCTGGGGAACCTTTTGCAGGGCTCCCAGTGCCTGCAGAAGTCTAAAAAAGGAGAAAAAAAAGGCACTTTCATTTTTACGACATAACTGGAATGCCTTTTTTACTTTTTGAAAGACTTTTGCAGGCATGGGGAGCCCTGCAGAGGGCTCCCTGAACCCTGCAGGACTGTGCTGCTGGCTTCAGGTATTTAAAAAAACCCTCATGTCCCTTGCAGCAGCGTAATCCTGGGATCATGCTGCCGCCTTCACCCTTAAGGGGCCAGTGCCAGGGCTTCTTAGTCTGGGAAGTCACGGCGCCCCAGTTTAAGGATCTCTGCTCGAGAGAAATAATGAAGGTTGACTGATTCTGTGACCAAAATAATTGGAGGTAGGGGCTTTGCGTACATCCTACCTTGTTGGGGACAAGAGAAATCCTGTTATCCAAATGGGTTCCATGTTTCCTGTCTTTTTCCTTTGGCTTAATAGCCTCACTTTCTCTGATTTCCACCTCTCATGGCACCTTTTGTAGCTTCTTTCTCGTATATTGCTAATTATTTTGTCATTCAGACAATGGAAATTTTTGTAATGTTATGTGTAGTTTTATGAAAGAAGTAATTTGGCAAAAATGCAACTGTCAGCTTCCATTCCTAGACCAGTAAATTTTTTTAAGGAGTGGAATCTTGGAAAATTGTTGGAATTTATTTAATAAGTATTGCTTTTAAAGATGCTATTATTATTAGATCTTTTTTTATTATAATGTAAAATATATTGTCCTTCTCCCCTAGGTATTATGTTGTGAGCTAAAAGAAAAGGTTATATTTGTAAAATCAGAAACTTATTTTGCGTTTCATTATGTTTATAGTGATGGTTGGAATTTTATATCCAAATGTATTTCAAAATTATTTCTATCAAGTAATCTTTTATTTTTGGGATTCTGGTTAAAGTGGTGATATTGTTGAAGCTGACCCTATATAACTGTGATGATGGATGCTGAGATTCCTTAGGTCTAGGGTAAACTAATGAAAACAGGAGCAAAAGGTCCGTGCATAGGTTTGAATGAGCAACAGGAGCAATTGTCCATGTTTATCAAAGCAGAATCTGAACCTGTGTTTAACAGTAGACTGTGGAGAAAATTGTTCACATGCCATTGGTAGATGATCTGTATTTTTCTCCAATGCTGTAACTCTGTCTTGTAGAGATGGAATTGCATACTGCTTGATTTGAATTTCCTGTTTCTTTTCTTTCCTCCCAGTCTTTGCATTGTAGACATGCAATGGCTGCCTAACATTTAGCAAAGACCCTGGGCATGACCAGAGGTGTCCATGGCACACACTGGAGTTAATTTTTGATTTTTCTTATTGGCATTCACTACAGTGATTCCCACACTTTGCATTTTTAGACATAAATTTATTAAAGTCTTTGTCAAAGGTATACTGCAAGGGGAAAAATGCTACTGATACTATACAAAACATTAAAGGCTTACATAAAATAAAATTATGAGAAAAAATATGGACTGAAAAACCAGAGTTATCCCTTAAAAACAACAGAACCAGGGTGATAAATTAAATTCTATAAAAGTCGGTTAGATGAAGGTCATAGGATGACTTGCCAAACATTCAGCACAATCGTATGCGTGTTCAGAAGTAAATCCAATTTTGTTCAATTGAACTTACTCCCAGGTAAATAGGATTGCACCTCCCATTGCAGCGCAAGACCAGGAATGGGAAGTGTGAGGAGAAACTCTTGGAGCACTATGCCCCAGCAATGGTGAAATCAATAGGAGAAGTTTCCTGTGATTTTTCCCAGCGTACTGGGTGTGTTTTGTATGTAAACATCATGTTCCACATTTTGCAAGATGTTGTTGGTTGTTTTCTGTTGAAAGGAGTTCTGCTTTCTAACTATGCAAAGTTCTGTTTCAGTAGGTTCATTCAGACCCCTACTGCTTCTTAATCTATTCTGATTTTAAAAGAGTTTTCAGGAACTGCTGAAAAAGAAAACTTTCTTCAGCGTGTGGGAGTAGTGTCTAATGTTAATTCCCTATTGAGCAATTTGTTTCCCATACAAACTGCCTTTTTCTAAGTCAGAGAACTTACCAAAAAAAAAAAAAAAGTGGAAGAGGGGGAGTTCTGTTGATATAGAAAAATCAATATTTTCTTATTATTCACTCAGACTCATATAAAGCATGGGGTGTGTGACAAAGGTTTTCCTAAAATCAGTCCCAACTTTGTTATGTGAAAATCCCCTTTTTCCTTAGTTGTGATTTTATATCTGGTTATGTTACTAAAACTTCATGCAGGCCACACTTCTCCCAGCACACTTCCAAAAAACTCTGGTCAAGTCACAAGCTCATGGTTACAAAATTCACATATTATAGGAAGAAGTCTGGCATAGTAAATCATTGTTTAAGTGTCTCCTATTCATTGTATTGTTTTAACTCAGTCTCCTACATTACTGTATTCATCACTGCTTAAGTACCGTATGCAAAGTTGAACTACCTTCCTGGGTTGCCCATTCATTGTATTGTTTAAGTTCCCCAGGCTAGGAAGCCAACCATTGCCGTTTGTCTCCTCCCTGCTCTCCCTCTGCAATTCCCAAATACCCACAACCCCCTCTCCCCCTCCCCCTCCCCCTCGGCATAACCTGGCAGGACAAAGTTCTGAACAACACAGTCCTGGAACGAGCTGGAATCCCTAGCATGTATGCACTGCTGAAACAGAGATGCCTGCGTTGGCTCGGTCATGTTGTGAGAATGGATGATGGCCGGATCCCAGAGGATCTCCTCTATGGAGAACTTGTGCAAGGAAAGCGTCCTATCGGTAGACCACAGCTGCGATACAAGGACATCTGCAAGAGGGATCTGAAGGCCTTAGGAGTGGACCTCAACGAGTGGGAAACCCTGGCCTCTGAGCGGCCCGCTTGGAGGCAGGCTGTGCAGCATGGCCTTTCCCAGTTTGAAGAGACACTTTGCCAACAGTCTGAGGCTAAGAGGCAAAGAAGGAAGGCCCATAGCCAGGGAGACAGACCAGGGACAGACTGCACTTGCTCCCAGTGTAGAAGGGATGAATTTTGCTAATAAGGGACATCCTGATCTTTTCAATGTTTACCCTGCTGGATGGTGGTAAGGAAGTTACCATTCAGCTCAGCAGAGTCAGAAAACCCTTTTTAAAGAGAGGGCTTCAGCCCACATCTCTTTCTCTGGCTCCTCCTTCCAAGGGCCAACATATCTGTGTTGTGTCAGAGGGTCCTCCACACAGTACCCCCCCAACTGCTCTACAAGACAGGTAACTATCTCGCGTCTGGAACTCTTTTCCTTCTTCCCCACCTTTTTCTCCCCTTCTTTCCCCATCTTTAGTCCGCAACTGGGTTTGGCAGATCAGGGACCCCTAAAATCCTTCCCTACAACCTTTCCCTTTTCTAATTTCCTAATTTTCTAATGCACCAAATACTTTTTACATGCAACCACCATAAAAGCTAGGTACACTTGATTCAAGTACTAGGACTGAGAAACATACTTATCATTTTTCCATGTGCATTATGTTTACCTTTGTGCTTTTGTAACAAAGCTATAATCTTTTATTAAAAGTTATTTTTCTCCCAGTCTCCTCTTTAAGCTAAAGGGAATTTCTCTGCATTACGCTGTCTTGTTATCCAGCCTGCGATCCTGAGGTTCCAATAAGGGTAGTGTAATAATTCCCCCTAAACAAAATGGCCCTTTTGGTAACAACTTTTAGTTCCTGATAATGCTGAGCTCTTTTGAAGGCTGGTGCCCAAAGATCACATGCACCATATGTGTGGCATGCAATATTAAAAGGCAGTAGGCATTACTGAAGAACATTTTAAGAACATATAGAAGTGTGGGATAGTAGTGTCAGAACACATTTCCCTTTATTTCATTGTTGTTGACAGCAGCAACTGTTACCCTGCACATGCCTGATCTTGTCTGATCTCGGAAGCTAAGCAGGATCAGGCCTGGTTAGTACTTGGATGGAAGACCGCTTGGGAATACCAGGTGCTGTAGGCTTATACCATAGTCTTTCGAGACTGAAGGTTGCCAACCATTGAGGCTCAAGGGGAATGAACCTAGATAGCCATCCTCCTCATTTTAAATCCTTTATAAATGCGTACTAAGCACTTTGCAATAAATAATGCCCCAAAACGTCAGCCTGCGTTGTTGCAATCCAGACTGCTGAAGCATCTTGTATGACTTGCTGTTTTCTGTTGTAAACAAAGGAGCTGTAGTACTTTCCCTATCTTTACAATGTAATCAGCCAATTCTATCTGATAAATGTTGCATTCATTGTGTCAGAATTTGATATTGCATATGGCTGTTTTTATAAATGAACTCTACCTTTTCTTTTAGCTGCACATCCTTGACACTTGGACCCAGCTGTGATCGCTTTAAGTTGCATATCCCCTATGCTGGAGAAACCCTCAAATGTGAGTAAGAGAGATTTGTATCCCTGGTTTTAACTGTTTAAGATATAAAGTAATTCATGTTGAGGTTTGATATCAACTATTAAAAGCCATTTCTGCCAAACGTTGCATATATGCAACAGAGACCAAATGTGTACACCTGTGGGCTGGGCAAAAATGGGTTTCAATCAACTTAGTTCATTTTACCAAGTTATTTTACTCATGATATGCCTCTGACTTTGCACATTCAGTAGTTTCCCATGGAATATCATTTGGTGAAATGCTTTCAGAAATGGAACTAAAAATCCTGTCTTAGATAGTTTTGATATCAGCAACAAACAAGTGAAGTCCTGTGGCATTTCAATAAGAAGGGATCTTTCCTTCTTTTACTCTTCTCCCACCTTCCTAAATTTTATGGCATTGGCCACAGCCTTGAGCAACTTGAATAGCACTTCTTTGAGCAGAGAGACTCTAGTAGGTCTTCTGCATGGAGGGGGATCCCAGGGCCAATTTCCCCTCCCTTGAGGTCCTTTTTAAATTATGAAGTTATAGTCCCCCTTGTAGATGAAAGGATTCTATGAGAGAGTTTGAGCTCATAGCTTTTCCTTCTCGGTACTAATGGTTTAAATAACGTTGAATTTCCTGCCTGTGCAGAACATCTTTGTGGAGGAAGGGAGTTGGTATCTGGGGATATGTGCCTGAGTTTAATTCCCCCCCCCCCTTTACCCAAACCTTATAAATTGCCAATGGACAGTTCCCAGTTGAGGACTTGGGTCTTCATGCTGCTGCTGTGTGCTGAACTTCATTCTTTGGCAGTTAGGGGTTGTAGTGTTTGTGTGTTTTTTCAAAGTTATTTGCTGTTTTACTTTTAAATACCTCTCTTCCCTGTCCTGCATTGGCCACATCCCAGCTGTCTTTTCCCTGGTCTTGACTTAAATCTCAATTCCAACTGCAGCACTCATACCAAACAGCGCACCAAAGCTGACAATAAGCCAGAAAACCTTTTTGAAGTCAGTGGGCCGACAAGTGGGAAGTGGTCAGTGAATCACCCCCTAAAGCTGAAATCCTAGCTCATTAAATCAGCAGCAGAATAATCTAATTCAGAGGTGTTAAGATAGCATCGTAAGTGATGTGGTAGAATTTGGTTTTGTGGGTTACCACTTTTGCCTGTATGTGATCTGTTGCGTTCTATGGACATCTATGCAACTGTTAAGTGTGCAAATAAGATGCACATATGGAAGAAAAATAGTATTGGAAATCAAAAGACTCAAGTATGACCTGTCCCTTCCACTGCATGTGTTCTCAATAGATTGCTGCTGATACATGAACAAATGCATTAATAATTTTCCAAAGAAGGAAATTTCCATTGATACAACTTATATCTGGCCTCGTCTTGCTGACCAGATTTTGGCATATGTTTACATTCATCCTCTACAAGGGACTTGAAGCTGATCTAGTCCAGTATGCTCTGAAGTATCATCTGGATATATTCATGCTATGCTAACAAACTTGACCATTATACAATTCTTCCTCCGGTGTACAGAGAAAAGTAACAAAAACATAGTTCATGGATAGAAAGCACTGACATGATTCAGTAAAACAGAGCAAATCAGTATCCTACAATTAGGAAAAGGTAATAATCAGGCAGTAGTTAGGGTTACCTGGGAGGAAGGTAAGAGATGGTGACCACAAGTGACTTCCTTGGTCTTATAAGTAGGCTAATGTTGTTAACCAGGTTATGACTTTTTGGAAGACAGGTTCGTCTTTTTCCACTGCTTGTTGTGCTTGGTGTTAGCCCTTCAGTCTTGTGAATATAGATTGCTCTCTCTCTTTCAGGATGTCAAAATAGATTATCTGATCATTCCCAAGTTCCTCTGAATTAATTTTTATTTTATAAAATATTTCTAACCTGTCTTTCTGTTGCGTAGAACTGGATATCCAGCGCGGTGAACCAGCCAAATATAGAAGCACCATATTGTATAAAATAATCAATTGTTAATCATAACATAATTAGAACTAAAACAATTCCCTATTAGTAGAAGAATTAAAACGTAGCTTATGAGCCAATAACAGAACCAAACAAGAGTGAAATAATTATGCTATGCTGAGAACTGATGTACCATAGTGGTGAAGAGACAGAGTTGCAAATTGGGACTTTCTGAGTTCAGATCTCACCTCTGCCTCTCACCTAGGCAAGCTTTCAATCTTGCCTCTCAGTTGCAATATAGAAATAATAATGATTAATTAACCTGTGAAAGGCTTTACACACTTGGAAAGCACTATATAAATGTTAAATATAGACCTACCAGAAGAAAACTATGTTAAAAATACCTTGAAATATTAAAAGAGCAGGAGCCAAGTGTGATTCCTGTAGGAAGGAGTTCCATGATTTGGCCATCGCAGCTGAGAATGCCCTGTCCTGTGCACCTACCAACTGATTTTCTTTAGATGGGGGACACAAAGCAAAATCTCTGTCAAAGACCTAGGTGAACAGGCAGAGAGGAGGAGTGAATAGCTCATCCCAAGTATTTCATCTGTAAATGTGAGAGCTTTGGATTGCGCTCAGAAGTAAAACAGGTGCAAATGCAGATTTAACAATTATGGAGTCACTTGTTTTGAACTGCAGGCACTGTCCACTGTTTTAGCTACAGTACTGCACTGGCTGAAGTTTCTGAACTGTTTGCAAAGGCAGCCCCATATAATGTATATTGCAGTAATCTAGTTTGGATGTGAGCAAGATATCATGATAGTGGCCAGATCTGCCTTCTCCAGAAGAACTGATACACCAGCCATAGGACCAATTTTGGAAATTAAAAGCCTCTGTGGCTGCAATCCTAACCAACTTTCCAGCACCAAGATAAGGGCAATGTTTATCTGCACCATCTAGGAGACAAAAAGCAACTTTAGTATTTTATCTTATAAAATTTAGGATTGGATTTCTGAATAGTCAATAAAAGGTAGTTGTTATTTGTATGTATCTTTCTAATGGGTAAAGGGCGATTTCCTAAAATGGTGGTTCCTAAAATTCACCACCTTGTAAGAGCTATAAAATATAAAAATATTTTATTTACTTTCAGTGTTGAGATTACCTATGTATTTCAGTGAGAACATTTTGCTACGTTTTACCTGGAAAGGCATGCTTGGTGCAAAGTAGTTGAAGCTCTTAGCATCTTTTGTGACTTCAGATCAAATACTAAACTTAGATCAAAGACCTAAACCGACAAATTAGGACATTTCTGTGCTGAGATGACAGAATGTAAGTGACATAGTTGTTGGGCTTTGCACTTAAATGATGAATGAAAGAGCACAGAAGGGGTTTAAGAAAAAAATGCAGTATACTCTTGTTGAATCTAAGAATACTAGATAGACAGCATTAGATGTAGAGCAGTGGTTCTCAAACTCTCTGGGAGAGTTTGAGAGCCAGTAAGTCTTTGCAGGGGCAGGGGGAGGAGATAGTGGGGGTGGAGCTGCGGGGAGCCTGCTGTGGGGAGCCCTGCCAGAAGTTGTGCTGGGCTCCCCGCACCCCAGGGAGGCTGCAGGAGGCTTGGGTAAGTGCACCCAAGCCTCCACAGCCCCCTGAGTGGCACGATCCTGGGGATCACGCCGCTGCCTTCCCCCTGCCTCTAGGCTGCCCCCGCCCCTTAAGGGGGCAGAGACCAGGGCCCTCAGCATGAGTATTTTCTTCAGTTCTGAAGGTAAAATGAACTTGAAAATGTGAGGTTGGTTGAATTTGTTCATTTACACTTCTGAGAAACGTATCTGTTGCTGAAATCATATGCACACTTACCTAGGAATAAGCTCTGCTGAACACAGTGGGGAATTATTTTAGAATAAACATGCTTCCCTGTCTTTTTTCCCTGACCAGCTCCCATATGAAATCTGTTAAGGTTCCAGAATTGTACCCCAGTTTCAAGTCTCAATATTTTTACCAGTTTGCTGAATGTCCCTTAATTGTAAGATGTTTGAAGCTCAGTAGTTGGGCTGGCAAGGCAGGTGTAATGGTTTTGTTTTTTGTTTTTTTTAAATAAGTATTATTCATAGAAATCAGGTAAGCATACTAGAAGACTTTGAATGTTTATATATGCCTCTGGGGCATAAGTCATGGGTGTGTCCTTGGTGCAAGCAGGGATAGGCTTCACTTGAACCAGAATGGAACCAGACTACTGGCGTATAACATTAAAAAGGTGGCAGAGCAGCTTTTAAACTGATCCCTGGGGGAAAGCCGAAAGGAGCCAGGGGGCATCCGGTTCGGGACTCCTCATCCCTATGGGACGAAGATGGGGAGGTTAGAGAACAACAAGGTAAAGGCAGAGTAGGAGAAGAAATTGGGAATGGTAGCGTGATAGGATGTGATAGACGGTTTGGCACAGTGAGAGGATGCAGAGACAAAGGAGCAAATAAGCAGCCCATCCTGGGGCATTCCATATACAAATGCTTTTATGTGAATGCCCGAAGTCTCCGAGCAAAGATAGGGGAACTGGAATGTCTGGTAACAAGGGAAAACATTGACATAGTGGGCATAACGGAAACCTGGTGGAATGCGGAGAATCAGTGGGATACCGCAATCCCAGGCTATAAACTCTACAAGAGGGACCGGGAGGGGCAGGTTGGAGGTGGGGTGGCCATTTACGTTAAGGAAGGGATAGAATCCAGCAAAGTAGAGCTTGAAGGTGGGTTCGACTCCACCATAGAATCTCTGTGGGTTAAATTACCAGGCCTCAGGAGTGATGTAATTTTGTGGTAATTTGAGGTAATTTAATTACCAGGCCTCAGGAGCCGCTTGGAGGCAGGCTGTGCAGCATGGCCTTTCCCAGTTTGAAGAGACACTTTGCCAACAGTCTGAGGCTAAGAGGCAAAGAAGGAAGGCCCATAGCCAGGGAGACAGACCAGGGACAGACTGCACTTGCTCCCGGTGTGGAAGGGATTGTCACTCCCAGATTGGCCTTTTCAGCCACACTAGACGCTGTGCCAGAACCACCTTTCAGAGCGCGATACCATAGTCTTTCGAGACTGAAGGTTGCCAATACTAGGTACTATCGTCCTCCAGACCAGAAACCGGAAGGGGACCTTGAAATGAGGAAACAGATCAGGGAGGTGAAAAGGAGGGACAGAGTTGCAATCATGGGGGACTTCAATTATCCTCATATAGAGTGGGTCAATTTGTGTTCTGGTCACGAAAAGGACACTGGATTCCTTGACATGCTAAATGACTGTGGCTTAGAGCAGCTAGTCATGGAGCCCACCAGAGGACAGGTGACTCTGGATTTAATATTGTGCGATACTCAGGACCTGGTTAGAGATGTAAACGTTACTGAGCCATTGGGGAACAATAATCATGCTGTGATCTGTTTCGACATGCACATCGGGGGAAGAATACCAGGCAAATCTGTCACAAAAACCCGTGGACATTATATATCTGGACTTTCAGAAGGCGTTCGACATGGTCCCTCACCAAAGGCTACTGAAAAAACTCCACAGTCAGGGAATTAGAGGGCAGGTCCTCTCATGGATTGAGACCTGGTTGAAGACCAGGAAACAGAGAGTGGGTGTCAATGGGCAATTTTCACAGTGGAGAGAAGTGAAAAGTGGTGTGCTCCAAGGATCTGTCCTGGGACCAGTGCTCTTCAGCCTCTTCATAAATGACCTGGAGACAGGGTTGAGCAGTGAGGTGGCGAAGTTTACAGATGACACCAAACTTTTCCGAGTGGTGAAGACCAGAAGTGATTGTGAGGAGCTCCAGAAGGATCTCTCCAAACTTGCAGAATGGGCAGCAAAATGGCAGATGAGTTTCAATGTCATTAAGTGTAAAGTCATGCACATTGGGGCAAAAAATCAAAACTTCACATATAGGCTAATGGGTTCTGAGCTGTGTGTGACAGATCAGGAGAGAAATCTTGGGGTGGTGGTGGGCAAGTCGATGAAAGTGTCGACCCAATGTGCGGCGGCAGTAAAGAAGGCCATTTCTATGCTTGGGATCATTAGAAAAGGTATTGAGAACAAAACAGCTAATATTATAATGCCGTTGTACAAATTGATGGTAAGGCCACACCTGGAATATTGTGTCCAGTTCTGGTCACCGCATCTCAAAAAAGACATAGTGGAAATGGAAAAGGTGCAAAAGAGAGCAACTAAGATGATTACTGGGCTGGGGCACCTTCCTTATGAGGAAAGGCTACGGCGTTTGGGCCTCTTCAACCTAGAAAAGAGACGCCTGAGGGGGGACATGATTGAGACATACAAAATTATGCATGGGAAGGATAAAGTGGATAGAGAGATGCTCTTTACACTCTCACATAACACCAGAACCAGGGGACATCCACGAAAGTTGAGTGTTGGGAAAGTTAGGACAGGCAGAAGAAAATATTTCTTTACTCAGGGTGTGGTTAGTCTGTGGAACTCCTTGCCACAGGATGTGGTGACGGCATCTGGCCTGAATGCCTTTAAAAGGGAATTGGATAAGTTTGTGGAGGAAAAATCCTTTACGGGTTACAAGCCATGATATGTATGTGCAACCTCCTGATTTTAGAAATGGGCTATGTCAGATGCAAGGGAGGGCACCAGGATGCAGGTCTCTTGTTATCTGGTGTGCTCCCTGGGGCATTTGGTGGGGCCGCTGTGAGATTCAGGAAGGTGGACTAGATGGGCCTATGGCCTGATCCAGTGGGGCTGTACTTATGTTCTTATGTTCTTATATCATTTCATATTTATTTAAAGGGGTATGGTTTTTCTGTATATTAAATCTTTTATAGAAGTTTTGCTTTAACCTGAGTTTAAATAATAAAATTACCGTATTTTTCGCTCCATTAGACGCACCTGACCATAAGAGGCACCTAGTTTTTAGAGGAGGAAAACAGGATCCTGCGGGTGTCGCCTGGGTGGGCGAAGCCTCGTGTGGTCCCAGCAGCTGCGGAGCCGGGCAGCGGCAGGTGAAGGGCGACTCGTGTGCAGAGCTGCTGCGGAGGGAGGGATCCTTGCCCCGCGTGGGAGAAGCGCTGCCTCCTCCCAACAGCCCTGCGAGGTGGGACGGCGGAGCGGCAGCGCCCCAGCCCCCTTCTTCCGGCGGACAGGCAGTGTCCCTCCCCTGGACGCCCGGCCAGCTCCGAGAAAGCCCACCTGGCGCAGGGACCAGGCACGCCTGCGGGAGGAGGCGTGTCGGAGAGCGGGCCGGGCCAGGCCAGGCCGGGCACATGCGCTGCCGCTTGCCCCACAGCCCTGCCGGCGCCCCGGGCGGCAGCACCAGCAGCGGCTCCGCGGTGGTAGCCCCTCCACAGCGAAGCCGCAAAAATTGCCAAGCAGCGGGGAAGTTCCGCGGCTCGGCGCGCTGCCTGACGGGCACTCCTGCCCGGGCGCCACCGGTCTTACCTGGGCGAGGGGCGGGCGGGCACTCCGGCCTCGGTGGCAGCGCATCTCCTGGCGGCGGCGGCTCCCAGCCGAGCCCGGCAGCGGGCGGAGTGAGAGGCGGGTGGGAGGCGAGCTCTCACCGGCGCGAGGGCAGCAGCCAGCCCAGCCCCGGCTTCCCTTTCTGATCTAGCTGCAGGCTTCCCCACGGCATCATTAAGGTCCCCAACGTGCACTCTTTTTTGCAGTATTCGCTCCATAAGACGCACACACTTCCCCCCCCCCACTTTTTGGGGGGGAAAAAGTGCATCTTATGGAGCGAAAAATACGGTATCTTGCTTTGATCTCCGCAACAAATCATGAACAACTAGAGAACTACTAGTGTGGTTTGGGAGACAGCATTTGAAGTTGGGCTGGCAAGAACTGGGTTCAAATCCCCACACACCTTTGGAGTTTTCTGTGTGACTGCTCAATTTCTTTTATCCTAACCTGCCTCATGTCTGGTTAAAATAAGGTCACCTCATGTATGCTGTTGTGAGCATCTTAGAGAAAGGATGAGGATAAACGTATACAAACAATTGTAAAGCAGCATTCAGGGCTTATCCAGTGATGATCTCTGTCAGACCCTTATTATAAGGCACTGAGGACTGAGGCAGCACTGAAAATTGTGTTGGTTTTGGGCACACTATGGTATTGGGTATATCAAGGCTTCCTGATACCATGGAAGTTCACTTTCAGATTCATTTTGTTGGCATGCAGCAAGATAGTTTTTGAATGGGAATCAAGTGAAAGAAGAATGCTAACTGGGTGGCAGGCTGAACAAAATAGAGGTAGATTGAAAAGCATAGAAACACAGAAGTAAAGTGGCTAATAATGGGTAGCAAATGACAAGCGTTAATATTTTGAAGTGTTATAAATTAGAGTGTATAACAGACTTGTGGCTTAGAGAAAAATGTCTGTTGATGAGCAAAGAACATTCATAATGGCCACAAGGGGAAACTGTTACTTTAAGCAAATAGGAGCGAACAGGAACACCAAGCATCCTGTTGGTGTATTTGTGGCTGTTATCTTTCACGAGCAGAATGATTCTATGAAGGAAGGCCACAAAATGTCGCAATAGGAACATTTTGAAGTGCCCATGGTGTTAACTTCAGAGGATGATGCTGTGCATGAGCCCAAGTGCCTGCTTCCGTTGTGGCTACTGCTACATCCTCTTTGTAACTGACCCGGGTGGTTTTTTTGCAGATCATCAATCCTAACAGCTGTCATGCTGCAAATTCAGGTGTTTTGGTGCATTAATCAGTTTGGAAGTTTAGCTGGATGGTTGGTCTGTCTCTCCATAATATTTAGAACAGTTGTCTTTTTCTCTCCCCTTAAGTCAGCAGGAAAACTGAATGTGCAGCATTTGGCTTGTTGTCTAGCAGCACATCTTCTTGTATTGAACACTCAACTTGTAGTGAACACTAGTTCACGGTGTTCCTTAATTATTTAAAACACCCTTGACTTTCAAATGCACTGGTTTTATATATATACATATTTTTTAAATGGCATGCTTTATTTTTCTTTCTGCAGGGTGCTCAATGTGGGTTATGGAAATCAGTAAAAATAATCACTAGAACGTTTTATTTTGGCATCTTGACTCTTTGCTGTAATATCACTTGAGTTCCATCAAATATTAATTTTGCTAAGACTTTATCATTCCTCAGTATTCTTCATAATGTCATAGAGTTGGAAAAAAACATTTTGAGTCATATAACTAAAGAAAGTGTTTCTTGCATTCAAATTGCTCTTTTATCAAACATTTTTGTTGTAAGATGTTTTGAGAGCACAGAAAACATTTGTTTGGCTTTGCATGTTTGTGTATTAAATGGAACAAAAAAAAGATTTAACTTCTAAGTTAAAATGTTCAGGTGTTGTCAGATAAGCGGTTATATTTTCCATGCTCAGGTCATCTTATTCGGAATATTAATTCGGAGTCTAATAGTCTGACCAGTTTATTTTGTTCCTTTAGAAAGGCAATTAATCTTAGAATATTTAAGGGAAGATGTTTTCCGAGAGCAGATTTACAGGTATTCTCACAAGCGAACTCTTGGCCTTGCAGGTTGCTGAGTTGAAATTTCTGCTCACATATTTGACAATGCACAATAGCACTATAGAAGTGGTTTGCCAAGCATTTTGAACAAATCTAAGTGTAATGCAGCCAAAAACAGAAGTACTCTTAGTTAGGGGGGCTTACCTACAGCAATAAGGATTCAACCTGTTTTGAGAAACTTGAGAAATCAGTTTTGTGGTTTGGGAGCACTAGTGTACCAAGCTTTGCTCCTGAATTTTCAGCAGCCGACACCAGGGATGCACTATAGAGAATACTTTTTAAACATGAGTAACTTGTGCACGTGGAATAAATCTGTTGTGTGTGCCAGTAACAAGTGCATTGACTTATGGCACAATGGCATAATAAATGGATGAAAGCCAAGTTAAACATGCAGTAATAGGCAGCATTTATTATGGGTTACAATGCAATTATTGTATATAATTGGGAGAGAATAAAAAATAAAATGTAAGTTCACAGCAATTGCTCACATCACTAAACCCTAAGTATCTGTGGTTTCTTGGTAGAATGAAAGAGAGGGGAAATTTGTACAAGGAAAGGGGGATACATGATGTTGCAAATGGAGAAAGTGAGAGAGTTGGAGCAGCACATAAGGAAATCAGGAGGGTTACCTGGGGGAATATGGGTTGATGAATTGGGGGGGGGGTTGCCGTTGTGGGAGGGAAAGAAGTGGAGGTTGGAGAAAGGAAAAAGTGGGAAATCACCAAGTTTCTAGCACGGTGTAAGATTGTGACTTCTGGCCCAATCCTGTTTCAGATGTCCCAGATAGCTTATAGCCAGACAAGCAGGCAGGGAGCCTGCAGGCTAGAAGGGAGACTAAGAGCGAACAGGAAGCAGGAAGTTAATGTTTGTTTTTGGCTTCCCTTTATATACAAACAACTAATTTACAAAAAACTAATTTTAAAAACAAAATAGGATGTAGTAAAAGATACTGTAAGACAGTATTTCCCAAACATTTTAGCATTGGAACCCACTTTCAAAAATGACAGTGTCGCAACCCAGTAGGCAAAGAAATACCAATTAATTACTAATCAAGATCCTGTGCTTCCAAGGCTGCTAGAGACCCTATATGTAAGTATTGTGTAGTATTGTGCTAGACTGTCCCCAGAAGTGGAGTTCTAGGACGGTTCCCCCAAATCTTTACAGTCATTCCAGGGTAACCAAAAGGCTGAACTGGAGAGGAAGATTTGCAATCAGGGACTTCCAGGTCAGACAGAAGGCTGAAACTGGATTCATGTCTGATCTATGGCATAGCAATTGCTAGAGAAAACCAGAAAGCTTGACATTTAATTTGGGAGTATGAAGATTACCTCATACCAGCTAACAATTTTCTTCTGCAAACTAGGCACGGATGTTTGCAAAGTGTTTTTTAAAAATGTTTCAGAAACTTTTTGCAACCCACCAAAAATTGGCTCGCCATGCACTGGTGGGTCCTGACCCACTGTTTGGGAAACAGTGCTGTAGAATTAAGCCCAGTTACTTAACCCCCCTTCCATTTCTCCCAAAAGCTTTTTGGGAAAAAGCAATGTTTACCTACTGATGGGAAAGGAGGAAAAGGGTTCGCCAAGACTCACTTGGGAAGGAGTTCCAGTAAACCGGTGCAACCCAATGAACAGATGCTGCTTCTGGGTGTGCCAGTGGTAGAACATGAAGCTGGATCTCCTGAGTATGTGGACAGGAGCAGACAATCCTTCAGGTACCGTATTCTGGGTTCATTCTCTGTAGGGCTTTGTAAATCAAAACCAGCTTAGAAACTCCTTGGTAGTCAGTATGAATGTTTCCACAGGGCTGTTATATAGGTTCCAGCAGTCACATTCTGAACCAACTACAATTTCTGAACAGCTTTCAGAGGCAACCATGTGTATATACATTTCATATAAAATTGTCAGATTCCTGATGATGCATCTTTATATTAAAACAGTACTTTGTGGAATTATTAATGACATTATCTGGGCTGAGATTCAATAAACTTTTGAGAGAAGTGTAATTTGTAGATAAGTTCTATTAGAAAAAAAATTTTATTTACTTTTTTCCATGGTGACAATGAAGATATTTTCCTTGTTTGCTTGTTTTAGGGGATATAATTTTTAATGCCCATTATCCAGAACTGCCTCCTGACTTTATTTTTGGAGAAGATGCGGAATTCCTGCCTGATCCCTCTGCCTTACATGTAAGTATAGTCTTGTGCAATAGTTGTCACATGTTGGCTTACTTGCATGTTCAACCCTGGCCCCAGCATTTCTGGAATGAAAGTGCATCAGTTCACCACTTTGCTGGCTTCAAGAAGACCTTTAAGGTTGTCTGTTTCAACAGACATTTATTAGTGGAATGGAGTTTATTACGAGTATTTGTTTCTCTAATTGTTAGTGGATATGTTGATACTGGATTTTATGTGCTTGGGGTTGTGTGTATGTGTGTTTGCATTTTGCTAAATATCTGATTATATGGTTTTAATTAGCAAGCTTTTTATTTGGACCAGTAGGCAGTAAATGGAACTAATAATAATAAAAGAAGTTGGGCAAAATCGAAATCTGCAAAGCCTGGAGAGACATTTTCATCTTGTATTTTCACATTTCTTTTAGCGCATACACATTATCTCCCTCGCTGATTATTTCTGTGTCAGTTAAATGCAGATTTCTTTAAAATACTTGAAGCTAGAAATGTTGACCAGCTTATACTAAATAGTACTTGGCATCCTTCAGTCTTGGAAGACTATGGTATCACGCTCTGAATAGTGGTTCTGGAACAGAGTGTCCTCTCCAGTGCATGAAGCCTGGGTAAAGTAGATATGGAGGATAGACTGTTACCCATGCAGCAAATCCCCCCTCTCCATGTCGCTGAAATGGTCCAATGGAAAAGCAGAAGCCAATATGGTTGGTTCCAGCGGCGTTGCAGGAGTTGCCAGAACGTGACTGTGTTCAGCCATGAACTGCCTCAGGGACTCCAGCTCCGGCTTTTGCCTCGAGGTTGACTCCTGAAGCCTCTTCCATAACTGGATGTAGCCACAAGGCAGTGGAGGTTTGGGATCAGAGTTTCCCTTCTCTCAGATGAGCTGCCTTCCCAGGCTAACGAGTCCCATCTACCTGGTGGCTGTTTAGTTGCCTCTTACGACAAGTACAGCCAGACTGAGAGCCTATTCTTATCCCCAGTCCCCAGGGGATTCGTTTTTATGTGGTTTTTTTGGAGTAGCTTCTAATGCTTTTATGTATTGTATGGTAGCTCAAGGGAAGAAACTAGCCAAAGTATGTCCAAGGTTATAACCATGGGGTAAGATTTGTCAGCCTATCCTCCTCAAGGACATTCCAGGTCCTTCCTTGAATATTAAGCTTACTGGTCTAGTTTTGCATCTATGAAGATGTAAGAAAAAATGTGCAGAAAAAATTATGTCTAGTTGCTCACTAACAGCTAAATGTGCTCCTGTCTTCCTCCCTTCTGGGTAATGAATGCAAAGGCACTTGCATAATAGTCCAAGCACTTATTTTTAACTTTATAAAAGTTAATTTTATTTTTAACACTATTAAATTAAAATTGTTGTGTATGAATTCTTTTTCCACCTTAGGGAAGCACCTCCCTATAACATAATCAGTTCCCAGCCAGACATTTTAGACTGACTTTATTAAATACTGTTTGGACTTTAGACGGTTATATGTCATAGTACAGAACATGGTTTTGGCTAGGCTGAGTTTTGGCAAAGATCTGATGTGAATACCTTGAAGCATGGAAACCAAGTGGGGGTGTACTTTGGGCTCCATCATGTTGGGCAAGGCTGTGAAAACTGAAGAGTTAAGAGATCATGCTGTAATACAAACAGGAACATGCTTTGGGGAAAGGAGGGTATCCAAGCCAACTTCTGAAGATGGATTTTGTTAATTGTCAGTGTGATGATAATATAATGTGCTGAAAACAGGAGCCAAAATTTGGCCTCCTTTCTGTGAAGCACAAAATGGTTCATCCCTGCCTTGAGGAACTGATTTTGCTACCCTATGTGGCTTAAATTGGTTTGAGGGATGAAAAAGCTATTATGTTCCCAAGAAATACTGGTGTGTAAGAAGAAGGAATAGAATAACCTCTTACCAACAGAAGTTCAATTTGATAACCAACTGCTGTATTTTTAATGATGATCAAGGGAGACGTAGTGTCTGCCCTCATTTGGTTCTTCTTGTGACAGATTAAGGTTCCAGTGATATGATTTCTCTAAAATGAGGATTTTGGAGATCCTTTAAACAAACTGTTTTTTAAGAAACTGAACAAAATAATTTAGAGTTCTCTACTGTTACAACTGAACAACAACAACAAAAAACTTGCAAAAGCTTCTACTATTTTTTCTTCCCTACTTTACCATAAAAACCACTCCCACCCAAACAACCCATTTTGTCCTTGCCTCTGTTCTAAATGCAACCATGAATTTGGTTGCCTAAGAAAATTAACCCCTTGAAGTTCCAATATATTTGTATTGGCAACCTTCAGTCTCGAAAGACTATGGTATCGCGCTCTGAAAGGTGATTCTGGCACAGCGTCTAGTGTGGCTGAAAAGGCCAATCTGGGAGTGACAATCCCTTCCACACCGGGAGCAAGAGCAGTCTGTCCCTGGTCTGTCTCCCTGGCTATGGGCCTTCCTTCTTTGCCTCTTTGCCTCAGACTGCTGGCCAAGTGTCTCTTCAAACTGGGAAAGGCCATGCTGCACAGCCTGCCTCCAAGCGGACCGCTCAGAGGCCAGGGTTTCCCACTTGTTGAGGTCCATCCCTAAGGCCTTCAGATCCCTCTTGCAGATGTCCTTGTATCGCAGCTGTGGTCTACCTGTAGGGCGCTTTCCTTGCACAAGTTCTCCATAGAGGAGATCCTTTGCTGTTGTGCTATATGTGTTCAGGAATTAGATTGGCAAATTTAGAATTTAAAAAAAAGGAATTGGACTGCAAATCAATAAGTGTCACGATCAGTTATCTTGTTTTTGTTGTAGAAAATGCAGACTGAAGGAATGTTTTTATATAAAACCTGTGTCTGGAAGCACTGAAGAACTGCAGCCAGTCAGTATAGACAATACTGAGCAACATGGATCAGTAATCTGACTAAGTTTGAGTCAACTTGCTGTGTATACCTGTGTTGTTTAGCTAATCCTCTCATTACAATATGTTGGATGTTTTGAGACCCCAACAGCCTTGCTGGTTGAAACTAAACAGGTCTGGTCAGCATCAGAATGGGAGACCATTGGGGAATCCTATGTACACCAATCTGAATTCCATAACGCATTGTTTCTCAAACTATTGGTTGGGACCCACTAGGTGGGTTGCGAGCCAATTTCAGGTAGGTCCCCATTCATTTCAATATTTTATTTTTAATATATCAGACTTGATGCTGCATGTGACTGCATTGGGGAAATGTTACAGAGCTGTACTTTTAACAGGCTACTCTGTATATGCTATTAACATTGACAGTAAATGGGTCTTTCTCCTGGGTAAGGGTGGGTAGGATTGCAGCCTAGGATTGTCAAAAATTTCCTGTGTGATGACATAACTTTCAGTCATGACATCACTTCTGGTGGGTCATGACAGATTCTCATTCTAAAAAGTGGGTCCCAATGCTAAAAGCTTGAGAATCACTGCAGACTGGATGGATATAAATGTCATAAATAGGAATGTTTCTATTGGCATTTGTGTTGCAAGATGTGCTTGTACTTTTTGATACGTTATGAAACATCATCATAGTTAAAAGAGAACATTAGTCATTGTGCTACATTTGAAGCCAATGATGGGTGACCCCCCCCAGCCCATATAATTCATTATGGGCGCAATCCTAACCCCTCGTGTCAGTGCTTTTCAGCACTGGCATTGCGGTGCCAATGGGACATGTGCTGCATCCTGCAGTTGGGTGTCCCTCATGGAGGCCTCCTCAAAGTAAGGGAATGTTTGTTCCCTTACCTCAGAGCTGCATTGCCCTTATGTTAGTGCTGGAAAGCACTGACATAAGGGGTTAGGATTGCACCCTATATTTGTTAATTTTTCAAGTTGGCATAGGAATGTTTGTTTTGTGGGGTGATTAATCGCCTTGGAAAGAGTCGATTCTGGAGATTAGGAAAAAATATTTATATTCCAGACTATCTCATGTAGATACTCTTAAATGGTTGAAATATTAGTTTAATTGCAAATAAATCCTTATTAGTCGAGCATGGACAGAAATTTCAGGTTTGTATAACTTCATCTCCTATGTAATACTAGAACTTGAAATTGCTGATTAAAAGTGATTAACAGTGGATTCGGACAGACTGAATAAAAGGGTGTTTCACACAGTGCACAATTACTGAAATCACTGCCATGAAATTGTGCTGTTGTTTTTAAGAATATGTACACACAGATACTTTTTTTTTAAAAAAAGGTGACAAAGCAAAATAAGCAATTGGTTCCCTTTCCCAAAGGGTCCTCAATCTAAAAGGATGCAGAAGAATCATGAGTAAGCAGCTAATAGGAAACATAGTATCCTAGGGTGAATAGAGACCTTTGCTCAACTTCTGCTACATCTAACAGGAATACTGCTTTAAAAAAGGTCTCCTAGCCCAGTTTCTGTTTTATACTCAAGTAGTAAAATAGCTTATTGACACCTCCAATTTAATCTTTAGAAGAGTTACAGGTAATTATTAAATTTTTAGATGTCCGCCATCACCATGACTTAACTATTCCCCCAAACTCCACAACTTTTGTGTGTGTGTGTGTGTGGGGGGGGGGGGGGAGGGGGAGGGGGAGGGGGAGAGCAACTGTTCCTGTGCACTCCAGCGCAGTATCTTTCTAAGGTCTATGTGCTCAGATTCTTCTGCATCTTTTTAGATTGTGAGCCCTTTTGGGACAGAGAGCCATTTAGTTATTTGATTTTGTCTGTAAACCGCTGAACTTTTTTGTTGAAAAGCCTTATATAAATACTGTTAATAACAACTGTAATTTATTTTAAGTAAGCTGTGAATCCCTATACTTTTGGTTTCCAAGCTGTGAGCCATGGCTCCCCAGGAAATTGTGGAGACCAGACAAGGGAGCCGCAATCCCTGCGAAAAACCCACTGCCTTATACAGTGCATGGGATTGTAACCGTAATGGGGAGCTGCAGCCAATGGCCCTGTAGGTCAGGGGAGCCGCCAATTGAAAAAGTTTGGGAACCACTGCCTTATACTAAAACACTAAATGAAGACTCTGATAGACAGTGGGTAGCTTTCTCTGCATCTAAGTCACTTAAACCACCTTATTTTCAACCCTAAAGTATGCAGAAACATTTCTGAAGGTGTTTTCCATCATAGAAATTTGTGATTAAGTATTCAGCTGTTGCAAGATGGGCCAGCTCTGCACTTGTGAATTATCTACTTGCTTCTTCTGTTCTTCCACCCGATCATGCTTCTGCTGTCAACTCTCAGCTCTAGTTCTAAGCATAGGTAGATGTGTGGTTTGAGGGGGAGCTGTGAGAGTGGAGTGGCAGGCCCTGCACCAAGCTGTAAAGCACCCAAAGCTTGCCCTCATGCATACAGCGTTTGTTGCTGTAAACCAACACCATATCCATTGTCTGTGTATTTTAGTAATATTTAGCAAAATTTTAGTATAATACTCCCAAAACGAAAAAAATGTAGACTTTTATTTTGACTCCAAGAATATAAGGAGGCTGACTGAATATATATGCTGTCTTTCTTATAGGAATTTCAAGGAAAGAGTAAGAGGAAGGCAGCAGTTTGTTCGTTTTCTAGAAGTACATTTTGTAAATTGAAATATACCTTCTGCCTGCCTCCTCGTTTCTTCCTCATTTGTCTATGACAAATTTTTAAATTAACAAATCTGCGTCCTTTAGGTTCAGATTACTGGAGCATAATCATTTTTCTGGGGAGAAAGTCACTAATTGCTTGTGAATAGAGAAGTAGAAGTCTTAATTTGCCTGATTAGTTGACGTCAGTTAGGAAGTATTAGGTCTAGTAATCTTTTCAAAATGTTTCGCCTAACAACTTCTGTTCCTTGTGGAATAGCAGCATAGTTCATGTGGGGATCCCTTAAAAGATTTTTCTGTGCAGTGATTTCTGACATTTCATAATTAAAGAAAGACACAAATCACTGGCGTCGCTACAGGGGGCGAGGGGTGCGGGCCACACCAGGTGACGCGCCAGGGGCGGTGACACGCCCTGGGGGGAAGACGCGCTAACATTGCGGGGTTGGGAGCAACCGCGTCATGCCATACACCCTTGGATGTGGAATGGCCAGCGGAATGCAGGGCAAGAAGTTATCTATTTTGCACTTGTGAAGCCAGGTGGGTCTTTGTATTGATATGCTTGAAATAGAAGAACTTTCAACTGGGCACTGGGGAGGGCTGGAAATCTCACTGACTCTTTTAGAGGGGTTGTTATTGCAGGCAGATCACACAGTAAGCCCCAATGACCACTATGGGACTTTCTTCAGAATAGACATGCATAGGATTGGGCTCACAGGCTTCAATCCTACCCATACTTTCCTAAGAGTAAGCCCCATTGACCACTATGGGACTTACTTCTGAGTAGACATGCATAGGCTTGGGCTCACAGGCGGCAATTCTACCCACACTTTCCTGAGAGTAAGCCCCATTGACCACAATAGTACTTACTTCAGAGTAGATTCACTTGGTGGAACAGGACTGGCTCCCCCTTATGTAATTATTTTATTTTAATTCAATTATTTATAATTATTTATTTTAATTACTTGATGATGTCACTTCTGGCCATGACATCACTTCCAATGGGTCCTCGACAGATTGTCATTCTAAAAAGTGGGTCCCAGTGCTAAAAGTTTGAGAACTGCTGCAATAAGGTGTTAGTAAGTTGACACGGGGTGTGTGTGTGAGACTATACAAGTTTTCAAAATCTTCTGATGCCACTGACACAAATAAAAATGCTCTTAAGAGTCTAATTGTGAAACTTTTCTCAGTTATGACTTGTGACTTAATTGTGAAGTGCATGAGGCACACTTAGCACTTCTGGTTGGGGTATTAAGACTATTTCTGATAAGGAAAAGTAGAAGAGGGCACATTTTGAGGTCACAATTTGAATCTTAAATAGTTTCAGGGTCATTTTGTAAGTTAGGTCGAACTTGAGTCAGCCTCAGGGTTGGGTAATCTGGGCTGTCTGATGAGTGTGCCTGTATAATGCAAGTGTTCATAAACACTTGTCATGTGTGAAAGCGACACACATTTTTAGATGTACACTGGAGCTTTCTTCTGTGTACAGTAAAGCATGTAATGTATGCACAGACCTGAGGGTTCTTTTCTGGTGGGCACAGTGAAAGTGAGTGACACTGAGGACATGCAACTGAAAAGGTTATTGAATACATAGAAAACGGGACAGCTTTCAGATAATTAACCTTCATTGTTAGCTTTGGTTGCATGGCATTGGAAGATATTATAAGAGTGCTTCAGAGTAAAATGTTTAAACAGAGCATCACTTTAAATTAGTCAAGTCTCTCTTGTACTTGCATATTGAGTTTGTGTCATGCTTATGATTAAATCAGTGAAGAAAGCTCTGCATAAATTTAAGCTTATTAACTGCTATCAAGGGCTTGACGTCTTGTGGTTTCTGACATTTATTTTCTTTGACAATTATTACACTTAATTTCCTCCCCCTAAAAATATGAAAAAGTACACTAAATGAAGATCTTGCTGTTTTCTGTAGTGCAGCCAGGAAAAACAGTAGCAAGCTGTCTTCTTCAAAGTCACGTTCCTGGAAGATATTTCAGCAACCTGGATGCTTAAGCACATTCTTAAGAAAAACAAGTTCATTTAATTAAATGCTATTTGCTTATTTTCTTATTGATAGGACAAAATTACATCTTATACCGACTTTTTCCTAGTTGCTGGAAACTGGTCCTGCTACACACATGAAGGAGATGATGTGCATTGTTTTGTCAGAAATATAGTTATTGTCCTGAAAGTTGAGATTTAGCCAGCCCTTCAAAGTCTGTGAATCAAAGCTGAATGTTGGGATTGGTGACCAGCTGGCCACTGATCATGCTGAGATAGCTGTCCGCAGTCCCTCTAAAGTAATTTGTTTCAGGATTGCAACTACGTTTCATCAGGCGCAATTGCACAACAGCCCAATCCTTTTGGGGCTCTACACTAGCAGAATGCGTGTTCTGCCAACATAAACTGCGTAGTGTCAGTTGTGAAAGGCGATCTGGCAGCATGTGAAGTCATGCTCTGCAGGAGTGCCGATGGAGAGGCCACAGCAGCTTCTCACATGCTGGCAGATTGTCACAGGCCCACCAATGAAGGTAGGCTGGTGGGGGGAAGGTGGAGAGGGGGAATGGGACAGAGGGAGGGGTCAACAAGGTGGAGGCAGGGCAGGATTGATTAGCTCTGGGAAGGAGGTGAGTTTGGCAACAGCGGCAGCTGCCAAATCCTAGTCCCCTTCCTGGACCTAATCCTGGGGCATGGGTCCACGGGGACCTGCACCAGCTATTTCACTAGCACAGATCTGAGTAGAACCCTCTGCACCATAAAGTCTTACTCCCAGGTAAGAGAATAAATATTCCCTTACTCAGAGCATACATCAGCAACCGCCCCCCTGCAGGATGCATTGTAGCCATTTTGGTGTAATACTGACGCCATTTTATACTGACGCCATAACAGAATAGTGTTCTCTCACTTTGATATTGTTTGTACTAATAGCAACTAATAGGTGTGCCATTTTCCTTTCTTGCTTTGAGTTGCTTTACGTTGTGGGAAGGAAACAGATAGCGAGATATTATTTCAGTATATCTGATGTCTTTCACTAAACCTTTGAAGTTGAATAGGTTAGAAATAAAAATTAAAACATGCAGAAATACAGCCTCTCTCCTCACTATACAGTGAATGATACAAACGGTCATTGCATAAATGTGGAACCTGTCAACTTTTTTGTTTTGTATGACTGTAGAAAGCTTTTATGGCATAAGTGGATTTCACTGTATCTGGAAAACTAAAAATGAGTGGGATAATGCTCTCATTTCCACAGTCGATTGGAAATAAATTTCATTGTGTTGGTTAACTCTAGGTAATATGCTTAGACCTAGGTGATATCTGTTGGCTATGTTTTATAGAGCAGAAGGGGATGCCAGCTTCTAAATGAAGTGTATGGTTGTGTGTGTACCTGGACTCCCATAAAGCTGAGTAAAAAAGGAGCTCTTGCTTCTGAGTTGACTATCACATAGCACCACAATGAAGCTTAAAAGGGAACCTGCCGCCTGCACCAAATACTCTATGGCACGAAGAACTCTCTGATCAACAGTCTTAGTTCACCTATATTTTTACTGTACTTTCTCATACAAATTATATCGAGAAAATGGATTAAGACTTGCCACGTTGCACTTTCTTCCTTGTTCACTTTTTTAAAAAGGCAATATGCATTTTAAAAAATGCTGTTGCTTTTGAGCCATTCTTAATCCAGCATTCTGTGTTCTTCTGCATGACAACGCCTTCCTAAACAACTTTACTAGCCACCAGAACCCACCGTCTTTTTCCTGAAGGGAAAAAAGGCACCCAGTCTTTTCGATAGTAAGATAAATCATCATTCTGTTACTTTTGAATGAATTACTCCTGTTGAAAAGTAGTACAGGGGGATCCTGTATTCGCAGTTTCTGTATCCACGGTTTCAGTTAATTGTGGATGTGGGTGGACCTGCCTGCACCCTCCAAAGGCAAGGGGAGATGTGCCCCCCTTGCATCTGGAGGATCTTCTGAGCCCTGCAGAGATGCCCGCATCCACCCACAGGCCTCAGAATGACTATTATGAGTGAAACAATGTCACTTCCAGTTTTTTGGCAAAACCAAAAGTGACATTTATATGCCTTTCAAAGGCGTTATGAGGGCTGGGGAAGCCTCACTACGGGAGGCATACCTGATATAAATATTCTTAATAATAATAACAATAAGAAATTTTACAGGGTAATAGTGTGAAAGAAAAGATGGAATAACATTTAATACAATGTAACAGGAAGAAGTTGTTTTCTATGACTGAGTTTCCGGTCTTTAAAATCTGACGACTGGAAAGATTGCTTAAGAAATGCTACCTAAAGTTTTTCCCAGTTTGTGAATTTACTGATCACTGTGAATGTATGAAGAGGGGTGAACCTGTGTGTGTGTGTGTGTGTGTGTGTGTGTGTGTGTGTACCGCCCCCACACAGATATTAACTTCCAAATTCAAGTAAATGGTTTGCTTCCTGGAGTCTTACCCACTTGAAAGTGTGTGGTAAAGACAGCAAAACTGTCTTGAGTCATTCTGCTATGAAATATGCCAGCAAAGGAGGTAGTCATCTGTAGGAAACTTCTGCCAGTGTATGTTGCCATATTTGTGGTACTGCACAATCAGCTAGATGCTATTTCTCTGTCATTAAGTTATATCTAGTAGCTAAACTGGCCAGCTGGCCAGCCAGTAGCACTGGTGTTTACTCGTCTAGCCAGAAAAATGACATTGGGACAATAATTTTTTTTCTTTTTTCCTTAAATATTTGTTCCTCCTATGAACTGTACAGCAAGTGCAATAGTGTAATTGAAAGTATACATTGTAGAGATGCTTTTGTTTGGCTAGTGTAAGGGAAGGAGTGTGTGCGGCTCATATCCCTGATGAGCAGAATTTGTATTGTATGCAGAGATGGTGGGGAGCATGTTGAGGGAGCCGTAATAATGCAGAGGACATGAGCAAGAATAATGCCTTTTGTGATACAAGCATAAACATAGACAGAGAGATTCTTTTAGGATCCTGCTTTAGGAACATGAAACTCAGTTCTGATGATTTCCAAATTAACAGAGATAATACGTGCACCAGGGTTACTTTATTCTTAATTCAGACAGAAATCCTGTTATTAGGCCCACTTCCACCATTATATAAAGCAATCTTAGATGTGGAAGCAGTGCTAACTTTGGACAGTAATGGTTGTTTTTTTTAATGTAGCTGCCATTCAACTAAAATGGTGCATCATCCCATCTGATCGTCATGAAAACTGTAATTCTCCTCAAACGGTATGCACCAAAATTGACAAGATGCATTCAGAAGAGTGCTCTATATCCAGGGTCTGTCAGGTTGGGACCACACCTGTCAGAGGCTCACATGTCTGAGCTGACCTCTCAATAAAGGTGGCAGTGGGAGCACCCAATCCAACATAGGAAGGACAGACAGGGTGCTCAGTGCAGGGCTGTGCCTCAGAGCCCTCAGCAACCCATTGCTGGCACTATTCTATGTAAAGGGATGATTAAAATTTTAATGAAGTAACAAACATTTTCAAAATGAGCATCTTTTTATAAAATACTTTTTTTTCTAATTTTAACTGTTTCAGCCATTGAACTGCATTCTTTTAGTCTGGCAGAGGTCTGTTGAAATCTGCTTATAAGGTTGCACTTCATTTTTATTTATCTTTTCAGTGGCTCTTCTGTTGTGACTTGCTACATTAAAACAAGCAAACAGAAAACACCACTTTAGCTGACTTTGAAATGAAGTAGTCCTTTGGTGAAAACATTGTATTTCAAAAATGGATCTGTTAGGGTGGAGAAGTAATTTTAAACTTGGTTGTGATGCAACATTTTTTTCAGCTTCTTGTTGACAGGAAAAAGTATTCCATCTGAACAAAACAAATGGCCATTTCCTCTTTCTGCTCCTTTTTTGTTTGTGTGCACTGGCATGAAGGCGGTGTCCTCTGTTCAGTGGTGCTTGGAGGAAGGCAATCCCATGACCAAAACTGTTGATCTGTAGTGTAAAATGTTGATCTTTTTGTTTAGCATAATACAGTATTAATGATGAAACACAACAGAAAAATGTAGGTGGGAAGGAATTCCTGTTCCTCACTAAGGTGACATCGGTCTGTACTGATTTGTTCCAACCTTCAACTTTCTGGAAAGGCTGTTTGCCCAAACCTTGTGTAAAGGAAATGCAAGCTGCGCAGAGTGGCCTTTCTTGATTTCTGACCTTGTGACGCAAGATTTATTTTCTCAAGGACATGCTGTACTTTAGAGTATCTTTTTAAATCAGATAAACTGGATAGCAACACTTTCGATCACTTAATCTTTATAAAATCTTCATGGATTGGGTAGCCACTGTAGTTCAATTAGCTGTTGTGTCATAATGCGTGGCAGAGATTACAAGCCTGATAGCAAGAGAGCTTGCTTGAAGACACATCTAACATGCTCACATGGGGGGAATTCATTATGTGTGCAGGGATTGAGTCCACTGATCCATGGTACAACTCAGTGTATTGTCATGAAATATAGGTGCAAAAAGGTACAAGTTTTGTTGTGAGGATAAATGTGCAACTGAGGGAGGGGGAAATAAAAAAGACAAAGCATGGCACACAGTGTACCACACATACACACAGAGTTATACTCACTGGTTTAACAGTTCATAAGTACTGGAAGGAATGGGGGTAACCAATCATTAATAACTGTGAGCAGTAACACTGTGACCCAGCTTTTTGTAGACAAAATCTCCATCATCGAGGCTTTTATGAGGTGAGCTCATCCTGAGCCATTGGGGGAGGTGATGGGTCATCACTGGTGGAGATGGTTATCCTCTGTTGTGCAGTACCCAGAGAAGGGTACAGCATGAAACTTCTTGAATGCTTGGGAAGCATGTACTTCAAATTGTGATTCAATTTGCGTACAGCACGTGAACTAATTTCTTATGAAACTGATGGGGGAAACTAAACTTGAAGGCTCTTCTTTGTGACCTGTCATGCAAGGTTTATTCACAAACCAACCAGCAAATAGGGGTAGGGTTGCTCCAAGATACCAAAGTTGGTCTTTAATCCAAAGACTTGTTGGACCTGATGCTGTCTTGCCATCAACCCAACCCAGAATATCAGGAGGTTAGTCTGGGTCATGCTCGCCTGACATGTTAGTACCATGTGCATGTGTGTATAAATGTGTCAGCCAACATTTTAGCCACTGAACCATTTGAGACATCTCTGGATATCTTTTATGAATAAGGATACTTAGATCTGAGATGTACATACTTAGATGAAGCACAAAATGTGTGGACAGATATAGGAAAGGGTAGTCCTTCAGGTATCCAGTTCCTGAGCCATAGTAACAACAGGCATGCTAAATTGGCTCAGAAGCATAATGGCAACCAGTGCAGTTGGTAAGAGTAATGGGATCAGGCTAATGGGCGCTTGATAGGGCTTGGGCTGCCGCATTCTGTACTAGTTGAAGCTCCTGGAATGTTTTCAAGGGCAGTCCAAACGCTGCACATTGCAGTAATCAAAACATGATGTGATGGAGGCATGGAGTAACCAGATCTGCTTTCTTTAAAAACTTCAAATGTGGCAGCACAATCTCTCTTGTTTGCTTTCTACCTTCCCATTAAAGGATATGGAGGCTGAGCTTAAATAGTAAAATAGTTAAAATAGATTAAATAGTAAAATAAATAAATAAAAACCATAAAACTTTGCCATGAGTGTGTGCACCAAATTTTGTTCTGATAGCTGGAAGTTTGAGTTCTTAGAGTTGGATTACAAGTTTGTATTATAGACAAGGCGTCAGGTTGCTTGGCCAGTAAAAAAAAAAACAACTTTGTTATTCCTGTATTGATTAACTGGGTCCCTGTCTTTTAATTGCACAGAACTTGGCCGCATGGAATCCTTCAAACCCCGAATGCCTCCTGCTGGTTGTGAAAGAACTCGTGCAACAATATCACCAGTTCCAATGCAGCAGATTACGTGAGAGCTCTCGCCTCATGTTTGAGTATCAAACATTACTTGAAGAACCTCGGTATGGAGATAATATGGAAATTTATGCTGGCAAAAAGAACAACTGGGTAAGCTGCTGCAAGTGTACAAGCAAAATAATGCTTCTGTAGATCATTTTGCTATAGTAACTATATAATAGTCATTGCTTTGGAAGGTTATTTACATCGTGTGTATTTTTCTTGTAATAAAAGACATGTCCTCAGTTTCCCTTCCTTGTTCCACCCCATGTTTATTGCTGTGTACTTCTTGTTATGTCACCTTACTTGAACTTAGATTTCCAAATACGCAACTATCCAGAACTGTTGTGTTGGTGTTCAAGGGCCATTGCATGCCATATCATCACATATACAAGCTGGGGGGCAGGAAGGGAAAACAATAGACTTAAATTTTGGGCATAGGCTTAAATTTTGCTCTCTGATCTCAAATGTTTTGGCGCTTGACTCTAGGGTAGGAGTCAGTAACTGGAGGTTCCTGGGCCAAAGTGAGCCCTGTTCTGTTGAAGCTTAACTGTGAATTTGTTTGCTTCATTGAGCAATCTTTTTTGAAGGGTTCCCTTGTCAATTTTCATGTTGCCTAATATTGCTGCATGTTTGGCAAAAATATTATTTCAGTTGCTTAAATGGGGGCTAAGAATTTTAGTGTGCTGGGCTGAAGTTTTCACAGCCTTTCCCGTCAATATTGGGAATTGCTAGATGAAACTAAAAGTTATTTATTTGACTTGGGATCAGAATACTTGACAGGCCGTCTCCCTCCACATGAATCTACCCGTGCTCTGAGACCTCCTGGGGAGGCTCTCCTGCATATCTTGCTGCCATCTGAGATGTGTGCCCAGTTAGGAGCAGGTGAGAGCGCCTTCTCTACAGGATCGCCCTCCCTATAGAACTCCCTCCCCTGGAAAGTTTGTTTGGCACTTGCTCTCTCTCACTGTTTCAGAGAAGGCCTTTTTCAGTTTTTTTCAATTATGTTTGTTTTAATTTCCTGTGCTACAACAATTTGCGTTTAAAAAAAAGTTAAAAGACTTTTGATTTTGATGATTTTGTAACTTTTGGCTGTATTTTATTGTATTATGTTATATTTTACTTTCGTCATAAGCTGCCATGGATTACCAGAGAAAGGATATGGATCTTTTAAAACAAATACATAAAAATATTCAGTGCGCTGCCTCCATTTGTAACCTGACAGGTGCTCCTGGATAGTTCACAAAAGTAACAGTATGGCACTAACCATTGTTTCACCTTGGAATTTAGCAGAGAGATGCTGCTTCTGAACATGGAGCTTTCCTGTGTGCTGTTTTATCCATTGATAGACCTGTTCTTCATTTGTTTAAGCCATCTAAGAATACAGTCAACGGCACAGCTTGCAGGAAAGAGCTTCTAAATAACTGTATAACTGATGACAACAGATATACAGGATCCTTAATGAAGTGCTTCCCATTGCTTCATGGAGAAAATGCAGTTTTGCTCAGGTATTGGTACCTGTGCTAATGCAGTGTACCTTAGGAACTGGAAGCTGATAGATGCATTTGGCAGCAATTTCTTCCTGTTGCAATAGTGGTTTATGGCAATGCAGTGAAAGCAGAAATGGATGCAGAATTGCATCTGTATAGTTCTGACTCACCTCATTTCTCCCCTACCTAGTTTTCTACACTGGGATGTCCACATGCAGAAAATCTAGTGACAAAGCTTGAACCTGTGAATGCTGTGAGTTGGCATTAGGCGACAAGAATACAAATGGGTTGTTGAGCTGTGGGATGCTGTCATGCCATATATTTATCATTGGTTTTTTGGTTGTTCAGAGGGTTCCATTTGGAATAGCATAAAAAGGCAACTGCTGCCAATCAGTTGAGAAATTGGAAAAAAAAAAAAAAGCGTTCATATATAACTATCAGTATAAAGTGGAGGGTCCAGCCTAGTCTAATCTGGTTGTTTGTTGCTGTTCTGAATACCCCTTCTGCATAGACTACTCCACTGTCTTGTTAATATACTCTTGTGTGCCTGTTTGTTTAAACTGTAAATGTTTACTCTGCTAGAGTCATGACTCAAGTGTCATTGTACTGTATTAAATTGTGAACTTCCAGCTTATAATTCTACTATTGCTTATGCTTCTCAGTGAAATGATTTGCTGTAACTCTTTTTTTCTTTCTTGGCAGACTGGGGAATTTTCTGCTCGTTTTTTACTGAAATTGCCTGTGGACTTCAGCAACATCCCCACTTACCTTCTCAAGGTAAAAATAGCTATTGATAGCCAACTTACTTTGTAGAACAATTTGAATGGTTGAAGGTGTTCAGTTGCTTAATTTTCTCCAATAATAAATCATAAAGGCCTCTTACAGAGTCAATTCTTTTTAATGATTGTTTGGTTTGTGTTGTAAAACTGCTAGTAGAATTAGTTTTGCTTTCCAGTAATGCTGATGATTTGATGAGGATTCTGAAAATGATTAGCTCCCATCTTCAACCATCTGTTAAAACTTCATTCTACTCTCATTCCTGTAAGTCTTCCTGTCTCTGCTGCCTATTTTTGCACACCTTCTCACATGTGAAATGAAATGAGTTTAATATCAGTTTGATCATTGAGTTTTTCAGCATATAAAAATAGGCTTTCATTAACTTTCAGTATGACATTTTAAGATCTGCTTAGAGTTAAAATCAAGAGAGTCTGGCTAAGGATTTGAAATTTTGCAACTGAGTCAACAAACCAACAGAAGAAAAGGTATACATAATAACTTCCCTATACAGGTCCAACCTTGTTATACACTGAATTTTTATACACGGATTTGACTCAACACGAATGGCCACTGCAAATGAGAAAGAATGTGCTTATCCAAGAAGGGGGGAAAAAATCCATCTCTTTAAAAATCACAGTTTAAAAAAAACTTCTTTTCTTACTGTTGTAGAGAGACAGTTTTCAAGCGATCATTCCATTCTTCAGCTGAGCCAGGCAAAGGCAGGTGGTCCTATGCATTTCTAATTGCTGACTGCCTCTCTACAACAGTAAGAAAAGATGTTTTTAAACCACAATTGTAAAGGAATACACTTCTTAATTTTTAAAAAACTCTTTAATGTAACACATTTTATGGTATCAGCAGGGAGTCCTAGAATCAAACCCCTGAGGATGTTGAGGCACGACCTCATTCCATTAGGAGCAGCAGAGGGGCAAGAAACCTGGAAGTGGGTCTTTAAATCTATTTTTCCACTGTTTTTTAAATCCACTGATTTTTTTAATCCACTAGGGGTTCCGGAATGGAACCCCCAGTGGATAATGAGGGACGACCTGTAGTTGATAAGCTACTGAATGAAAGCCAAAAAAATGGTCTGTACTCCCTTCTGAGTGTATTCGTAACTAAAATTAAAAAGGGGAAAATAATATGCAGAGTTTTTTTAGTTATAAAACTGCTCTTTGGCTAACTGTGTAGAACTGAGGGAGAGTTAGGCTTTACATGAAGGAAGTGAATGCCACATGCTTGCCAAGAACTATTGAAAAGGTGAAGGAGGATTTATGAAAAATATATAGGAAGCCCTCACTTAACATCCTTTCATTATAACATTGATAAATTGTTCACGCTAGTGCCATTCTGCTGCCTTTGCTATGGGGACTGTCTTGCTTCTGCTGAGCTGCATTACTGTGGTGACGCATGAGCAGTGGCCGCCTTGTACAGTGAGGGCAGGCTGACAGATAGGAGGCTGACTTGCTGCCAGCCATGCGCATTCTAAGACCAGCTGATTCTTGGTGAAGCTGTGGGGTTTGGGCACTGTGTCCCACTGCTCCTCTGCCTATGAGTGCTCACCCTGTAGAAGCAAGGACCCAAATGAAGAAGCCTTTAAAGCAGAGGCGGGAGCACTTCCAACAAAGCATGCCTAAAATTGGTTTCATTATATGTCATTTCACTTAAAGTTGCAATTTCTAAGAATCTATCAACCATATTAAGTGAGGACTTCCTGTACTCATCATCTCTGTAGGTTTCTGCTGTGAAATGTGGTACTTTGAATGAGTACTGGGAAGGTGAAGACAAAATACCAATACCATTTCTAGTTCAAAACCCAGATAGTTTAACATGAGGAGACTTAAACAACCAAAAGATCTAATCACATTTATTCCTTCCCTTTTCCGTCAGGCTGCATTGACAGGAGCAGGCGAGAGCTCTTGAAGATTCTTAGGATCACTTGGTAGAAGGTTCACTAGGCTCTTGGTCAAGTGTGTGTACGCCATCCTTTAAGTATCCAAAGAAATGAGAGAAATCTGGAAGTTGAACTGGCAAACTTTTATCTTCTGTTGAGCACATATTTTAGTCTTCCAAGATTAGTTGGATGTCTGTCAGTGCTCATCTGGCATTCATTTAGTTAGTTTAAATGGCTTTTAAAAGCTGCAGTAAGTTCAGGCAGTAGAATTTGAATTATGGGAGGAAGTGTATGTCTTCCAATTTGTATTTCAATAATACATGTTAATCTGTTCTCCTAGTGATATTTTGGGTAATCAAAGGGCAAAATGATATATTTAAGAAATAACTTGAGGTTACATTTATTTCACTCAGTGCTGTGTAAGTTGCTGACACTTCAAAATCATTTCTGATTACCTTCAGAATGAAGGAATTAAACCATATTGTAGTAGGGGGAAAAGCTTCATTTTGTGTGTGTTGGGTGTGTTGAAAATTTGATTTTACACTGAGTAAATTTTACACTGAGTATGCTACTCAGTATGCTACTGAGTGTCTGCATGCAAGAGTGAGTGTTTTTAGTTTGAAAGTTTGTGTTAATAATCTTGCAAAGCTATGTTGTAAGTGAATACAATTAATTAGTAAAGTGAATACAATTAATTAGTATTAAGGCTTTTTTCTGAAAGTGCAGTCTACGCCATTGTTTTTCATACTGTAGATGTTCATGGATGGTTTCATACTTGGAAAAGAGCTTGCTGCAGACTCATGGAAAGAGTTCTTAGTGCATTGTAGCTTTAAAAAGTTAAAGTTTCAGTTATTTAAAGGCCTCTGGAAATCAAGTACATCCCCTCATCTCTTTCTTCTGGGCTCTATTTATAAAGTAAGAATTGCTCTAAGTGTTTGAAAACTGATTGGAAATGTGCAGTTAACATATAACCTGAAAGAATACATGCAGCCTTATCAAATATGTTATGTTTTTATGTCTGTTGAAATGAATGCCCAGAAGTCCAATAAAACTTTAGGATATTTTTCAGCCTGAAATTAAATACATGATTTACTGTTTGATTTACTGTAACTATTAAATAACTGAGTCTTACATAAATTGTGAACTTTAAGAGTCACCACTTTAGTGCCTTACAACATGATTGCCAAAGAACAGTGTGTTTACCATTTCCTCCTGGGTTAGCTTTATGGCAACTTAAAGTCTGTATGTTGACATTAGCTGGTTTGGATCAGGTCCTAAAGCTCTTTGAGTCGTGTTTACTGTGGCTTCAATCAAACCTTAATTCAGAATGATATTTCTCAATATAAGAGCATTTAATATATTATTTCAGAAAGTATGTAGCATCAGAGCTTCAGTTTCCCATATGCATCCTCTTTATTTGCATCATGCCAGAAATTTTGTCTTTGTATTTGGGAGACAAAATATACTTGGACTCATTCTATCTTTGCTACCTCTTTTGCAAAAAGTACCAAAATTCTCAGTGTAGCAGTGACAAAAAAACTGGTAGAGGTGTTGATGTAGTCTAGTCCTACCAAGGTGTACGGACTGTTGAATGTGACTGCAGGAAAGTACCTAAAGAGCACAGTACACAGGTTCAGGATACAATTCTTTCTTCTCATCTGACCCATAGATAAATGGGTCAGGGTGTTAGTCTCTGTCAGATACCTCATAGTTCCTATAGAAGAGGATAGATAAGATACCAGTCCTTGTTTGCACCTCTCTGGCAGTGAGATCATTAAGACATGGGAGTGACTAATTGCAGTCATACTAGAACATAGGAAAATGCTTTATATTGGTCTGGTCTATCTAGCTCAGTATTGTCAATGTTGACTTTAGCATCTCACTAAGACTTCAGACAGGAACTTTTCTCTGTCCTCCCTGGAGATGCTGGGAATGCGTGGGACCTTCTACGTGGAAAGCACGCAGCTCTACTGAGCTACAACCCCTCCTTTATTGTTGCTCATATCATGGTCTGCCTGACTTTCTCTTGATGGTTTTGCTTAGCTGTTAGCTGAACTATTTAAGATTGCCTCATGTACATACCATAGATGTTCAGGGATGTGTCTTATGTGGATAAGTGAAACTGCAGATACAGGATCTGTGGGTATGGGTACTCTATCTCTTCTTTCTCTCTCAGGTTTAGTTCCCAGACTAAGAAACTTGACCTAACTAATATTATGTGTCATCTGAGCATGTCAGTGGTAGAGCATGGTCTCGGGTTCTGTCCCTGGTATCTCTAGGTAAAGGTAGGGGGTATGCACACATAGGTAAAGGCCTCTGTGTGTGATGTTGGAAGGTGGCTGTCTATCAGAATTGGTTCAAGATAAGGCAGCATCTTTATATCTTTGTACACTCCAACATGTTTGAATCTTCTACCTAGCAACCTAGAGCTAATAGCTGTATTGAGCATAAAGTGGAACCTTTGCAGGGGGGCGGGGATAGTGAGGGAGAGAAGATATTTCATTATGTTAAAATGAGTTGTTTGTAGGCAAAGGGCAGCATCCAGACCTTTCACAAAGCAGGTAGGCCTCCTTCATTGGAACCTTCCTCTATGACTGGAAGGTGCTGTTCTGTTCATGCCACGAGTCCTTGTGTGAGCAGAACACCACTTATGTTCATGGAAGCCTTCCAATGACAGGTATGCTAGAAATCATAAACTGGAATTTTAAATGTTTAAGGAAAAATCATTTTGAGAGATTTGTTTTATAAATGTCATATGTGTTACAGTTGTTTGTATAAAATACTTTACTCCAGATAAGAGGATGAAAAAGGTGCTGCTGTTAAGGAATAAGCTGCCATTATTTTATGGCCATTGCATTCCAATCTCATAATTAAGTGTTTATATTCCTATTTTACAGAACTGGCACAAATTACAGGTTCTGGCAAGATGGTAAATCTGATTCAAGTAATGCACTGCGGTGTGCTTGCAAACACTCCCACCTGATAAGAGGGCTTATAAATGTAGCAACTGTTTAGCGTATTCAAGATTTTTCTAAAATAAAAATAAAACCCCAACGATTAAATTTTTAATAATACCAAAAGATTTCCTTTTATCATAGAGCGCAATTCCAGTTTAGTACAGTCTGCTTATGAACATATGCAGTCTTCCTTAGGAGAGATGCTACATTCTCCTACTTAGCCTTAGAGTCTGTTGTGGGTGGGCAAAGTAAGGAAGGGTTGTGTGTGGGGGAGGGTGCTCACATGTCTAGAGTTTATGTGAGCCAGGCAAGTGAATCATCACTAGGAGCACTTCTACCCTTATTTTCAAATTAATTTTAAAACCTAAAGGAAAAAGTTATCGTCTTGGGGAACAGGAGGTATTGGAAGCCATCACTTCTCCAATTGATAGAAAAGCTGATGATGAATGGAGAATAGATGAATTGATACATCAGCTACAATTACTTTTGCACATACAAACTTATGACTACCTGGCATCCAGAAAGAGTACCAGGTTGTAGTCAACTCCCCTAAGAATTGCCTCTGGATGATGTGGCTCTTCAGTCTATGGAGAAGTCTATTTCTTCTCAAATTTCCATGAGATTTCACAGGCCTCTGCCTGTGTAGGTGATGATTCTGGTTTGTATTGAGATACAGCAGTAATATTCATTTGCAGACCGGTTGCTTTTGATTTGCAGAAATATATTAATAGTAAAAAACCTCAATTTTCTTTCCAGTTTGTGGCATCAGAAGTTTACCCCACAGACCAGTTGGAAGGAATCATGTTCAGCTTTAGGACATTGAATGGTGCATGCACATTCAACTAGGAAAAGAGAAATATAGTGTTTCTTTCTATTAGCTTGGGTCACCATCATTCAGCATGGCTCCCAGTGCTGCCTGCGACTGGATGAAGGGGGGTTATTGCCAGAAATAGAGTCCAGAACAGCAAATGGGAACTGCCTCTTACTCTACCATAGTCACTTCTGACTAGCTACGCTTGGTCTGGTTCCAAGAACGGAATGCACTTACACTAGCTAACTCATCAGAAATTGTCTGACCCATGACCTCAGCTCCTACTTTGTAATTGGCAGATGCTCCAGGCTACTGAGATATCTTGTCACCAGGAAGGAGTCCAGACAGAGTTTTAAAAGAAGTATGTGCATGGAGGGGGTTGTCTGTGCATTTCCCTCCTCCTCTAGATAATGTTGCATATGTCATAGAAGTAATGCTGCTTTTCCTCAACTGAAAGTAGAAGGAAGCCAGAGTAATAAATGCCCATGCAGGATTAGTGGGTAGGTGTGTCAATGTTAGAGTGCTAGATCACAAAGGATTTTGAATCATATCAGTCAGTAAAATATATAGACACATCTACTCCTTGAATATATGCAGCTATTTGGAAAATCTATGACGTGCGTGGCATGCATAGGTGGCAACATTTTGCATCCCAAAGCTGGAAAAAGAGCTGGGGCATCTTCTCCCCACACCCCCAATCTGCTACCAATGTTGAGATGCCTCCTGGAAGCTGAGAAGAAGAAATTTGTGGAGGACTGGGATCTGTGCAATGAAAGTGTAAGGTCTGGGTAGGAGAAATTTGTGGATTTTGAGGAAAAAAAGGGAGGAAGAGTGGTTGGCAATTGATTAGGGGCATAATAACTGAAACCTATTCTGAAATGGCAAAACAGAGTTTCGTTCAGGCTGAGCTATCTCTCCTACCCTGCTTCCCAATCTCTCCATGCTAGCCAGTCATGCAAAAATGCCCTCTTTCTGTGTTTTCTTTATGCATTTATCATTTGAGCCAGCAAATTTCCTCTCTTTTACTGAAAAGTGCTTTCAGGTTGTGTAAAATACTAGGCAGATGGGAAAAATCATCTTAGCTGACTGATGTCTCTCTGATGATACATAAACCATCAGTTACTTGTTTGAAGGAACCCTGGGGGCTGGTGGGTTGCTTAACCTCAAACAGTGATTACTACAGAAGCTAGGTCCAAATAAAGTTTCACTTTTTTTTAGCATTTATAATGTGAACGTTCTAAAGAAAATGTATTCTGTCTAATTTCAGTCAATCTGAGGGTGACTGCAAATAATGCCAATTGAAAGATTAGTTTTCCCTTTCTGAGGTATTAAATTAGATTTTCAAGTGTTGGGCATGTTAAAAAAAATTTCTGTATCATTTGATGAAGTGTGTGATATTTTTTCTTTATTCATTGTATGTTTTTTTTTATGTTGCCGCTGTGTAATGTTTCGCAAGTACTATGCAGGTTATGCTCATAGATTTTTTTATGGTACATCTTGTAGGAGCTGCTCTCAGTCTTGGGGAATTATTTAGTTCCAAATGGTAATTTTGAGAAAATTATGGGGGCAAGACTAGAGAAGTTTGCAGGAGGCAAGATGGGCAGTGACCAGAGTGTGAGCCAGACAAGAGGACAGAAAAGTACCGTCTGGCACTGTGTGAAGCCTCTGGTTATGTAGGTGTGACATTACACAGTAGCTCTGCCTTCATTAGAATATTTAAAAAAAAACCCTGTGGAAGCAGTCCAAATGCCCGTCTAGCCTAATATCCTGTTTTCCACAGCAGCCCACCAGCTGCTTCTGAGAAGCCAAATTCATAAGCAGGAAGGAGGGCATATTTCTCTTCCAGCATTACTCCCCTGCAACCTGTATTCACAGGCCTACTGCCACTGGATCTGGAGGTATCTGGAGGTGTAACCATCATAGCCATTGATAGAAGTGTCCTCCATATCTTTGTCCAGTCCACTTTGAAATCCATCTAATCTAGTGGCCATCACCACATCTTGTGACAAGCTAATTAGGCTTTGTAGAGAAGTACCTCCTTCTGTCCTTTGTAAATCTTCTGTCAATTCATTTCATTGAATGATCCTCCCACCCAATTCTAGTAGTGTGTGTGTGTGTGTTTGTGTGTGTGTGTGTGTGTGTGAGAGAGAGAGAGAGAGAGACTCTTCCCCCCCACCTCATCATGCATAACTTGCTCAGTCATGTACCCTTGTAATTGCTTTTTCCTCCACCTTTTGTGAGAAAAAACAAAGTTTGTCAATGTTTCAACTGAGGGGGCATAAGGAATGACATCTGACACACTGTCAAAGTGCCCTTCACCTGTATCTTGTCTCATCTATTGAAGGGAGTTGATGAACAGATCTTTCCACACTGTCTCCTGTTCAGACTATGACCTCTGTTTTTAAATTAAAAAACAACAACAAAAAAACAAAAACAAAAGCTGGTTGTTAACCGGTGTTGAAGTCTAGACGAAACTTAATATGTCACCCATATGTGTTGCAGCTGTAGGGTGAAAACCATTATAAATATAGCCCTATTCATTCAATCTCTCTCTTTTAGTTTGGGAGCCACTTTGCTTGAGCCATCCCTATTCATTTTACGAGGAGTTGCTGTTTCCCACTAACAGTTTGTAATGAAGTTTGCTTCAATACTGTGTGCTTAAGAAACAATTAAGTTAAAGATTGGAAATACAATGAATATCCTTCATAATGTTCTTTTTATGCATGTGCTAATGATACGGTTAGAATTAAAAATGTATTAATTTAGCAGGGCAAAATGGTGTTACAGCTCTAAATGGCTGTGATGGTGTGTGTTAGTTGCTTTTAGCCTTTGGGAAACTTGACATGTCTGAAATAAAAACAGTGGCAGAGCAAAGAACAAGGCAATTGTAGACTTTATTTTGAGCAGTGAATTGTGTTTCTGTTCACTAGAAATAGCCTATTTCAGTTTCCTATCATATTTGCAAAAAAGCTTTCTGCAGCTGTAATATAAAGCATTGTATTTGTACCTTTGAGTTGATATGTCACTGATAATTTTGTGTGTGAACTTTGACATATACACAAGGACAACACACAGCGAGCTAGTAAGTTCAGAGAGGTATGAGTGTGTTTGGAAAATAATCATAGAGTTAGTATACATGACCAAGATTGGTTCCCTGCCAAATGTTACTCAATGAGCATTTTTCTTGGGGACAGTGTCTCCAGTGTAAATATGGGAGGAAGCCTATTGGCTGAGACATCTGCAGTCCCAGAAGCTAATAAAAAACATAACTGCGATTGTGGAAAGTGTTCTTGGGTAACTGCTGATGATATCCGTAGACTGGTTTGCACACATGGCCACAAGCAGGCAATCTTTGTGGCATGATTGTCTGTTAGATGATGCTGCATGTGTGCATGGCTGTGTATCTGACTCCCATGCATACAGTGACTTCTCCATTCATGCTGTGATAGAGCCAGCGCTGCACTGCAATGCCACTGATTCCTCTGCTCCCAAAGAGCTGCCATCCCTGCACTCTTTTCTTGAATTTGGGTTGATGTAATGTGAGGCATCATGCCTGTGGGTGGATGTATGCATGAAGACTCAGCTCAGATAGTTTCTGCTTGTGTGTAGTGGAAGGTCTTATGTCGGTCTTCACTTTGCCACACAGAATATTTCCATTTAGTGGTGTGTCGTTGGCTCTCAGGAGCATGGGCAAATGCATTAACTTCTTTCTCGTAGCAGACCCTCTGCCTGATTAATCAATGACCTTCTTCTTGTAAGCATTTCTGACAAGATCTGTTTTGCTAATAAATGTATTGGGCCTGGGGCATATAAGGCATCATCTTCCTCTTCAAAGAGTGTTAAGTTAAAAAATAAAAAAGTGTTGGGGTAATAATATGGAGCATCACTTGTCTAAGAACATTGCAAGCCTTGGTTTGATTTTTCTAACCATAAAAGGCCGTATATTATGTCTTCCTGTTTTGTATGACTGGGAAAGGAGTTTAAAAATTTTTTTACTGGAGGAAAAATATTTCCTTTCAAACAGAATGCAGGGGAATAATATCCTTGTAACCAGCCCTTGCTGCAATTTGTATACAGTTCATGCCACTTTCTGGCTAATAGTAACTATGCTAACCTATGAACAGTGGAAGCCATATGTTTACAGTGAAGGTGAATAACAAGATAACTAAGAGTGACTTCTGAACAGTTCATCTGTTTGTTTGTTAAAAGGTGGGATATACAAATTGCTTGAAATATTTAAAGGGAAAGGACTGTTATTTAACCAGTTTAAACACTATCATTTTCTGTGTATCTTTGGAAGATGCAAAGATCCTGCAGAATTCAAAGTATGATGTGGAAAAAGCCCCCCCCCCCAGATTAAAAAAAATACATTTTTGTAATACTATTCCAAGGGACACGATATTCCTGGGCCATTTTTCTCTACTGCACTTTTGTGTTCGTGCCCAGATGTAAGCAGAAACTCTGAATGTTTTGTTTTGAGTGTGCCACAGCACTGTGATCGCCTTTTCCATGGGGACAGATGCAGGGGGATGCTAACCAAAAGCAGCCGCCGACAAATAATTTATGATGTGAAAATGGTACATTTTATTGTGAGAAAGCACAGACTTACCCAGTCTCATGGAAGAGATTAGAAAATGAAAAAACCACCATTACTCGGTGTTCTCTCAGTTCTGTTCAGTGGATATTTTCTCTCATTAAAATGCCCATGGTTATAACCTTTGAAAAAATTCTATAACCCTTTCTATAGCAAGCAAAATTACAGAATTATATTAAGTATTGTAGGAGCTTTGAGAGGAGATATCCATCTATTATCTTTCAAACTATGCCTCCAAGGACTTTTCTTGGACATAAACACTTAGGAGTAAACACCTAGCAAATTCCTAATCTGCTGGAAGAGTTTTATGACTAGCAGTTTCCATTTCCTATTGTACTGGTAACTGAAGTCAGACCTTCTTTAATGTAGATATTCTAGAACAGGGATGTTTCATACAGAGGGCCAACGTTAGCATTCATGGTGCCTGCTGAGGGCTGGAAATGACATCATTAAGCAGAAAGTGACATCATTAAGCCATTTCTGCCCTACATTGCATATACACAACAGGATCAAATGTGTACGCCTGTGAAGCAGGCAAAAATGGGTGAAGCAGATGATGGCCAGTAGTAAGCACTTTGTTTTTTCTTAGAAACTGATTAGCTGCAAATGACAGAAGAGGAAATGTGCAAATCTTGTTGATATTTTTAAGACATGAGGGGGCCCAATTATAATGGAGGCCAGATCATTTGCCCCATGGGCCTTATGTTTGACAGCCCTGCTCTAGAATAACCTCCATCTCAAACACCTGCAGAAAGTACTGTAAGCACTCTTGTAGCAGCCTGAGTTCTGGATTCCATTTGGCTTAAGTGAGCATGAGACTTTGGCCAAGAACTGTGAAGTTTTACAGTCTAGGCATTGTTTTTCATAAAGTACAAGTATAATCTTAATTTCCAGTCAAAACCATGTGTAATTTACAAAAGTATTTTTGAAATAATGAGAGAACTCCAAGGTGATAGCATCATGAGAATTGAACAATCAAACTTAATTGTTTTAAGCTGGCTTTTTGTTTCTCCATTTGTCTGTTATGACTTTGCCAAACAGGGCCCAAGCCGAGGAACTATTAAGACAATTTGCTGCATGTTTTTCGAGCGGCCCATATCCTAGGGCAATGCCAGCAAACCCACATGACTAGGCAGGCATTGGGTGAACAGAACAATTACCCTAACTTCAGTTCTGCATCCCTTTCTAAAACTTTAAACTCCTGCTGGTGTAATTGGATTGTACCTTCTGTGCAACAGGCTAATCTGTGACCTGCTCACTGGCATAGCTAAAGGGGGGTGGCACACTAAGTTTTGCAGGGAGCCTCCCTGCAGTGTGCAAGCGGCTCCTACCTCTCCACTTGGGAGCCATTTGCCTCCATTCCCCCCCCCCACCCACATGGCTCCAAAGGGGAGGGGAGGAGCTGCTTTCATACTGCAGGGAGGCTCCCTGCAAAACTTAGTGCACCACCACCAGCAGCTATGCCAATGGAGCTGCTTGTAGGGATTAGGCACTGTAAAGGTGTAGCTGCATCTGCTCCAGCTAGCTATGTTTGTAACTTGTTGTTAGCATGTTAATTGCAAACTCAGTAGAAAGGTAAAGAGGTTTAGGGCGCATCATTCTCAGCAGGAATGTTCGGCTCTTTTCAGTGACTAAGCATTGGGCAGCCCATTATCAGAGGGGAAGGGTAGGGTATTTGTTTTAAATAAAACATAATATACAAGGCTTGAGTACAGCTGGTTTGGCGTAGAGCTTGCTATTGCTGTGTTGCATCATCCTGAGGTTACTTATGAGAACATGATCTCCTTTTCCATAGCATGCTAGGTACACAACCAAGAGACTGATCACTCCCTAAAAGTCCTAAGTGCAGAAAATCAGGTCTTACAATCCTACAGTACAGCCCCACTTTACTGTATTAATCCATTCTGGAAACCCTGTTGTAGCATGTGAAAATATTGTAATTTGAACCCAAAAATGTTTATATTTTTTTATAATTGGAAGGCATTGGTTATATGTTTCCCTCCATACACACAGCCAAGATTGTACAAAAGCTACGGTTGGATGAGATTCTTCCCCAAACATTTGAATTCTCATTGCTGATTGGTTTATCTACTAACCATACTCATACATGTGGTCCTGTTGCTGGCAATCATAAGCCCATCGAAGAGCATAGCATTATAATGTGAAGTTGCAGCTGGCACAGAATGCAGCTGCCATGGTGCTTTCAGGCATCTGCTGGTTGGAGCATGTTCCTCCTGTGGTCTGTGAGCTGTACAGGCTCCCAGTGTATTTCCAGGAACAATTCAAGATGCTGGTTATTATTAAACCCTCCATGGCTTGGGAACCGGGTACATGAAGGACTGTGTCCTCCCACATCAATATGCCCACACACTGTGTTCATCATCGAAGGCAATCTTTGCATCCTACCACTAACCTGTGTAAGTTGGTGGAGACACAGGATAGTGGTGATCCCCCAATTTATGGAATCCTTTGTCCAAGGAGGCTTGTCTGGCCTGTACACTGCCTGCTTTTAACTGGGCAGTAACAGCTCCTTTGTTTCAGTTGGTCCTTTTGTGGGACCAAAAGGCAGCCTAAAAATATTTTAAATTAAACAAAATGAATGGAACAGATACAGAAAAATATCTGATTCCTGCACTTGGATGTGGAGTTTAAGTACTGTATTACTTTGAAAGACTTATATTTTGTTACTTCACAAGATCAAGCCCTATGTTACAGTGTTCTCTAGATTCGCTAGTATATTGCCAAGTCTAATCTTCTCACGTTAAAGCTGGAGGCTCCTCGGGCAAGCTTTCATCTTTTCTTTATGTCTTGAACGGCTCAGTGGCATAGCTCCGGTACAGTGTCACCCCTTAGTAAAAAATAATACTGTAATGTATTCAGAAATACCGAACTTGGAATAGAAGGCTTGTCATGCAGTTGAAATATACTAGGAGTATCAGTGGCTAAACATGGACAATTTGACAGTCATGTAAATCATTAGTACAGTATTACCTCCATGATATGGAAACTTAGATGCTTCAATAATACTTTGCATTGCGTGTTATAAATGCAGATACCCATGTGGATAAACCTGACAACTCATGCACTGCTGCTGGGTTTTGTATATATAAAACAAAGCAACATAACAACCCCCCCCCCCCAAAAGAAAAAAACAAACACACATGATAAATCAAAGAAACTGGAAAACAGTATAAAGGACAACTGAACAATGATAAAAGGGTCAGGAAAGATGCTAGGAGTCAAACTTAATTACATCAATCATGAGATGCTCATGCTATGCAGGGAGTACAACTTAGTTAATGGATGGCAATTGAAAGAGTCTGAGCAGGGTGTTCACCCATTGAGACTGCTGATAGGCATAGAATGTCCTTCAGCTAGGCACCAGTCAGCTTGGGCTTTTAAACTCTTTGACAGTATGCTATTGGCTACAGTAACTTAAACTGCTGTTTTTTAAATTATGGTTTGATGTAATCTGTGGTCCTTTTAAAGATTCTTCTGAATTGCTTTCATGCAGGGGACATCTATTGTTCAAGTATACCATTTTTAATGCAGGAAAATGTTTTTTTAGATTTATATCTTACCCTTCTCAAGTTCATGTAAAATGGGAATAAAGGGCATAACTGGGGAAAAACTCATTTCAGAGGAGCTTGCACAGAATAACTTCCTAATGGATTATACCTAATCTGTGCTGCATTAGGATTTTCCAGCCCTAAAATTGATAATCTCAACTAAGATGGTACAAATCAAAGATCATTCTGTGATTACTGTAGTAACTGTGAAGTCCTAAACTGGCCGAGATAAAGAGACATTGTATGAGTGTTGAAATTCTCCAACACAATTGGGTTATTATGGGTTAGCAGTGCCAGGTCCAAAATAACTGTTGCTAGCTCACTCAGGAAGTCTGTTGGGCATCAGAGTTGGAAATGTGACAATAGAATCTCCAATCTGTCCTGTATCTTTAGCACAAGATACAAAGGTGGTAGAATTCTGCAGTAGGACAAAACAGTATCTCAACAGACTAGCATCAGCTGTCTTCCGTCATAACCATTTTTGGGTTGATGCTGTCACACAGACTTAGCAGGAATTGATCCGCTTGCTACATCTGGCCAAGGCTCTACAGTATAATCCTGATTCAAGTTGTGGAAGCTTGGCTGACTTGATCAGCATCACAGATGGAGGAGGAGAGATCTCAAAGATACGACTTTTGCATTCCTCAAGTTGAGAGGTGGTGTCAGGTAATTAACAACAATCTGAGCAAGAAGCATTGTCCACGTAAAGTGTGAGTTTACCCCATAAGTACTGGTAGAGAAGGTAGTATGCAGGATAGACTGAGTTGTTGTCTGACTACTTAGAGAGAGGCTGGATTCTGGTGTTTGCTTCTGGGAAAAGGTGGAGTTCTAGACAAAGGCCTGGCATTCTGTGACTACAGGAGGACTGGACTGGAGTAACCTCTGCACCCTTTCATTTAAATCATTTTCACTTGGTAGCTTTTAAAGATCAGGACACCTGGGGGGGGGCCTCAAAAAGTCAGGTGTCATGATGGACACATAGTTTCAAGTTGTCCCAGGTTGTCTGCTTCTCAGTTTTATCCACATCTTCCTATGTGATGCTTTTTCTCCCCTGCACTAGTTCATTCATAGCCCTGAAGCATTTGTTCATTTGCATGTGCCTTAACAAAATGACAAAATTATCTTCCATGCATGCAAAATTACTCTCAAAAATATAACACCTACTGATGGGCAAACCTCTCCCCTCCAAGTTGTCCTCCCCATCCCAAAACCCAAATCTATTTCTGTCTCTCCAACTTGGAAACACATTCTTTTTTCTCATATCCAGTTTGTAACCAGTTTTGGACCCTTTCACACCCTTACTCACTGCAGATAATCTAAGAGGGTAGGCTGGAATGTATAGGAAAATGCTGTCCCTCAGGTAACCTAGTCCCAAACTATGAAAGGCTTAAAGGTAAATACCAGCATAATTGGGCCCTGAACCAAATGAGCTGTCAGTGTAGCCACAGAAGCAACCATTTATTAGAATTGAACTGTTGAATCAAACATGGGCTGCCACATTCTGCACAAGTTGCAACTTCAGGATTGTCTTCAAGGGCAGCCCCATGTAGAGTGCATTACAATAAACCAGTTGTGATGTCACTAAGACATGAACCACCATGATTAGGTCCAGATGACTCAAGTATGGTCGTAGTTGGCGCATCAGCCAAATCTGGGCAAATACATTCATGGCCACAGCCACCTCCTGGCTATCCAGATGTGTAGCTGTGAGTCCCAGAGCACTCCCAAGCTTCGCACTCATTCTTGCAGAGGAAGTGCAACCCCATTCAGAACTTGAAGATCTCAGTACCTGTGTCATGGACTTCTGGACCTCTTGTCCAGATCTAATTTCAATTTATTGGCCCTCAACTGCCTCCAGACAGTTCTCCAGGATTTCAACAACTTCCTTGGAGTTAGAAGGTAAGGTAAGAGGGAGAGGGCTGGGTGTCGTCATCAACATATTGGATACCCTATTCCAAATCCCTGGATGACTTCCCCTCCCTACAGTGATTTCATGTAAATGTTGAAGAGAATGGGGGACAAAATGTGTGGCACCCCACACTAGAGGGGCCAGGGTGCCGAACAGGCACATTTACTGCAAAGCTGTGCCCTAAAGCCCCACCGCAGACAACTATGCTCACTGATGACAAAAGCCACTGAGAGGTCCATCCAACGGGGTGACCAAAGCCACCTCTGTCCCGAATCATAATTGAAAGGGGTCCAAATAATCCACTTCATCCAGGATTCCCTGGAGCTGAGGTGTTGCCACTGTTGCAGCATATAAAAAACAAACAAGATCCCTATCCCAAAGCAGAATGCTACAATGTATTACGTCAGCTTCCCTTAATTAGTATTATGTATAATAACATCAAGTACTGTGGCAGCATTCTGTATTTTGGGCTAATGGCTAATTACTTGATTTCAAGGGAACAGCAAGAAGAGTTTGAAATATTTTTCTTGTTCATAGCTTGTGGAATGAATCAAGTGCGCTTTCTTGCTTACCTCTAGTGGCATATTCCTTTTTGAAATAATTGCTATATTTCCTCATTCACTGGTGCCCTAGATGACTCGTAATAGTACATAGAACATAGAGTATGCCTTTTGTCCTAAGTAAAATCATATTTCTCAGAATGATCTTTACCAGGAAACAAGACTAAAAAGTTTTTATTAGTCTTTTACTTTAAGACATGCAACTTTTAGGTTCTCCACTATTGCAAGGCTATTGGAATATGTAAGACAGAAGTCTCTCTCATATGTTTTAAAGTTAACCACTTAATTTGGAAAACAGACCTGTTGTCTTTTTATTGATTGTTGTTTACAGCTTTATAACGATTCCTCCCCCCGCCTCAAGAAAACTATTAAAAAGCCAAAAATAATTTTGGTTTTCAAACCCCTGTGGATAGAAAACCCACCAAAATGCATACAAATGAACATTTTCCACAAACTCAGCAAGAGCTTTTCCAGTGTTGTTCAGGAATGGTTTGAACATATTTGGGTAGGAAGAATATGAAGAATATATTTTATGGGCAGCAAATGGAAAGTTATCTTGGTTTAATCTTTTGTCATAGCAAAGTTACATCTGAGTAGTACTATTTTAAACATTTTTCATGACACATGTATCTCCTTGGAGATACGGATGTAGCACATTCCAAGTGTTTTCATTTCTATGTAGTCAAAGAGATAATTAGTGTAATGAGTCATGCAGACTCCCTGGGTCATAGAAGCAGGGGCTCAGCATGGGCATCTCTTGATGTGTTAGCATAAAGCTAGAATCAGCCCAGAGATGATGATGATGGTGATTTTGTTTCTTGAGAGCCCCAACTTATGCTGAGGGATTCAGTCTTCTTTTTCAAAGTTCTGTATTAGTTTTGAACTTTTAATGTTTGTTTATACAATTCCTACTTCTGGATGCTATCTGGAGGTTTAAAAAAAGAGAGAGGTCCTGCTTTGGAGGCTATCTTAAAAGAAAAACTGATATTTTTTTAAAAAAGCAAACTGTGTTAATTATTTATTTTTTCACATTTTTATACCACCTTTCCTTCAAAGATCTCAGGGTGGTATACATAGTTCCTCCCTTCCTTTTGACCTCACAACAGCCCTGTGAGGTAGGTGAGGCTGAGAGATAGTGAATGGCCCAAGGTCACCCAAGAATCTTCGCAGTTGAGTGGGGATTTGAACTGGGATCTTCCCAATCTAAGTCAAATTCTCAAACCACAATACAATCCTGACATAACACACATTACCCTGTGTAGCACTACATCAAATGCTTTTCCTTTTTTAAAAAGTTAAATTTACTTTGTGGTGCGGGGAGGATTGCATCGCTAATGATAGGGATATGTTCTCCAAACCCTGTCCATTAGGTGATTCATGGTTGAGTGAACATATTTGTGTGGCTATACTTATAATGGTATTGCCTACTACACACCTAGGCTATACGATATAGCCCAGTGCTTCCCAATCACATGTGGAACATAGAGGTGCAGAGTCTCAAGTGCCAGCCCCTCCTATCTCACTATCTCTCTCTCTCTCTTTCCCTTACTTTTTTCACCAGACCTTCTGAGCTTTTTCTTTCTTAGTCTTGACCCTTCTGATGGCAGAAGGAGATAAGTCCTCTCAGGCATATACAGGTGTGCACCACTTAACGATGGGGGGTATGTTCTCCAATCCCTGTTGTTAGGCAATTAGGTCGTTGGCTGCACAGGCTACTGGAGATTGCCTCTCCTTTGCATTAAGAGCCTCCTTGTTGTGTAAACAGACACTCTGCTGCAGGCTACAGGAGACCTGACTGCCTCATTAAGAGCCTCTTTGTTGTGCTTTGACCACCATCGTATATGCGGCCTATCATTAAGTGAACGGTTGTTAAGTGACGCGTGCCTGTATTGCCAGTTATTTAACATTTTGTAAGTGAAAATTTTTTTAAGGTTACTGCATTTAGTTCCTTGTAAGTACAGTAAATGTAAATGTGCTTGTTCCTCAGTGTCTGGTTAGCGCTTCAATAGGCCTTTGCAGTGCCACAGCCAGTACTGGCTTGTGTCCTCTGTTGTTTGTGGTCCACTGCTGATTGAAGCATCAGTAAGCAGCACATACTTGCATGTATATTCTGCTCTTCAGCCATCAAGATTCCCAAAATTGAAACCAATAGGGAAAGTATTTTCACAGTATTCAGATTGTAGATGCTCTTATATTTTTCCCATAGTTGATTTTTCCTCCATGATGGTGGAGGGAAGATTTCCTTGGCCTTAAATCTTTCTGAAAACTTAGACACTTGAAAGTAGCCCCCAACCAATGAATGTTTAATATATTGTACAAGAATTTTACCTACTATTGGGCCGTACCATATTTGCATGTCCTAATTGTCACTTCCTGTGCAGCCTTTGTCCTGAATAAAATTTGCCAATAAATAAGTTCAGTTGATTTGAATGATCCTTTGTTCCCACATAATGTAAGGTCTCAATTCAGCAGATTTCTGCCTGGCACATTAGAGACTATGCATACACATGCTTATGTTTTTGTTTATGCTTCCCCCTCTCCCTGCTAGACAGACCTGTCTCAGTTTCTAAGTATTTTTGCCTTATTGATGTTACACAACTGGCTGGAGTGACAATTTTAATAAATGTGCAGGTTGAAATTGCAACACAGGTATTCAAGATTATGGATCTTAACAGTGTTGAGGTAGTATTAGAATTCAGCCTTGCAAATAACTACTCACCTATTCTCTAGGGGCAAGTTAACAGTTTCCTTTGGGCAAGGAGGGACTGCTGCTCCCCATGATAGTGATCTCCCAGACCTTTTGTTTGGACAGATGCCATTCCTGTTTCTGACTTCTCTCCTGAAGTTCTAGTGATTAACATGAGCCTGTCTCCTCCAGCCTCCAGGAGTATCCAGAGTGTCTCTGCAGGAAAATTTCTCTCATTGAATAAAGTAGCTACAGTGGAACTAACTCTATTTTTCCCCCCCAAAAAATGTCATGTACAATAGAGAGGAACTTCAGTGCTAACCCTTGTTTTAATGATAACCTTAACATGATGCAACCTAGATTTTCAGTGAACTGGGAAGAAGAAAGAGCACTTGGCTTTGCAGGAGAGAAATGGCAGATGGTCATAAAAAGATGCAGAATAAGGAAACTTTTAGTCTTATTTTGCTTGGGCTTCTGCTCCTCTATGTGTGAGAGAGAATGATGCTTTTAATCCAAATGGCCTTTGCACACAGTTGCTTTGTCATCCAGATATAAGCTTCTTGCACTGTTCCCTTTTTTTTTTTTTTTTATAAAAAAAGCACATATCCATCTCTTGAAAAGAAGCAATAAAGGCATCAGCTGCTGAGAAAAATTAGTGTGCTTCTGGTTCTCATTCTGCTTTCACTTGTCATGTAGCAGCAGGGGAAAAAAGTGAGAATTGTGCACTTTGCTGATAAAAGCGCAAAACTTGGCATATACGAAGGGCACCCTATGTGGCTCACACTGAGATCAGAAGACATTTCTAGCACTTCTGGAAGCAATGGGGCTTACTCTTAGATAAGCCTATTTGGTGAAACTTCAGTTAAGATGAATATTTGAAGTGGAAAAGTTCCCTTCTCTCTCCCCTCTCCCCCAAAATGTGATTTTACTATATTTTCTTTTTTATTTTTTCCTGTAACCCTTCAGGTAGGGTAATATTTTATGGAAAGCAGTGAAGAATATTTCCAGAACTGATTTTGAGGTCTGTTTCTTAAGCTACTGGGTTTTCTAGAAGACCAATATGTCATTCACACATTGTTGCATAATACAGTGCCATATTCATGTGCAAAGATGGACAGGAAGTGGGCTAGGGGGCTGCAAACAAAGATGAACAGTGAGAGGACCCAGACAGAACAGGAGATAGTGACAGGAAGGCTGCAAATGGGGACAATGGAACGAAGATGGATGACTCATGAGTGCGACGGCTAGGATTTGTTTGCCATGGGTAACTGAAACTGGAAATAGAGTATGTGGGTATAGGGGAGGCTACTATACTTAGAAAAGTTAGTAAGGTATTGTACTGTATGCTCAGATTTGAGCACACAATACAATATGTTTGTAATGTGTTGCTATACATTACCTCTAGTAGCTAGTTTGACCAGTCCTATACTTTTCAAACTTAGGAGCTAAATGAGGCCACCCAAAAGTAAGGGGGCAGTTTCTGCTTGTTGGGAAGGGGGGAGCGAGTTAGTCACTAAATATGTAGAAGTGTGTATACAGGAGTGCCCTGGTATCTGCAGGGATTCCATTCCGCAGGTACCTGAAACAGTGGATACGCAGAACTCCCTGCCCCACACTCCTCCTGCGCCTTTGGGCTTTCCTGGCTCTTAATGGCATAAAATGCTTTTAATGGCATAAAAATGTCGCTTCTGGAGAAAAAAAGTTTTATTTATTTTTGCCTAAATGGCTTATCTGAGACCTGCAGAGGCTGCAGATGGATGTACATGGCCTCTGCGGGGCTCAGAAGAGCCTCCAGAATTTGCACGGGGGGGGGGGTGCTGGAGCCCTTGCAACTGCAGAACCGCAGATACATGAAACTGCGGATACAGGATCTATGGTTAACCAGGCCTTCCCTGTATATGTTTTGTCATTTTATTTGCCCAAGCATATGTATGCTGCCTTTCCACCTTCTCAGAACTCCACAAGGCTTCTCACATTCAAATTTAAAACAATTCAGCTTTGAAAGGCACAAAAGGCAATGGTGGTAATGATGATTCCTGCCTTGCTAACTGGTTCCCTCTTCTCCTCCTTGCTTAGGCAGTTGGTTATTCTCTGTGAAGATGGTGAAGCCCAGTTCATCTTTAAAAAGCATACATATATGTCAGAATAAACAATTGCCCCAAAGAAAAACTTTTAAACTCTCTCTTGAGCTCTCTCTTCCTAGGGAGAAAGCCCCATTTAGAATGGTGGAAATTCCAAGCAAGGATGACTAGGATTGCACTATTAAATGAAGAGAGGCTTGACAAGGATCAATGATCATAGCTTCTGAAACAGACTGAATGCTGAATGTATCATTTGGGGGGGGGGGGAACTGATGCAGTGGAGAAAGAAACTGATGTGTTCAAACTTGTAGCAATTTATACTATAGTATCCAGGCAAGGAGGGATTAGGGTCAAGCAGGTGCATATTGTGAGGTTAAAAGCCTCACTTTCCTGTGCAATATTGCTTACTTTCAGGAGGAAGAAAAAGAATAATAATGATAATAAAATATTTATATGCCAATTTTCGACTCTTTCTCATTTCACTCCCTAGACCTTTCCCTACCCTGCTGCTATATAGCAATAAAATAGTTAGGTTTGAGATTGGCAACCAGACCTGAAGGCATTCATTGTTGTTTAATGATATATGTTGTTGTCATTTTTGTTACTGTTTAATTATTTAGAATATTATTTATATACTATCTTTCAACCAAAAGCTCTCAGCACAGGCTGCCTAACAAAGAAGAAATAAGATGATTCCCTGTCCAAAACACAAGCTAAAAAAAGACACAAGGGAGGCACCAGCAAACAGTTACTGAGTGATTGTTTGGAACTTTATAGCGTTGTGCAACTATGTTTGAGGAGTTTGCACAAACTATGTTTGCACAAACTATGTTTGTGCAAACAAATGTTTGAGGAGGGAAAAATGGAAAAGTGTCCTTTCCCCCTCCACCCATTTCCAGATAAGCTCTACAAGGCTGCTTATTCAGGCTGACTAGAGTCTTTATCAGAACCACCCCTGCTAAAGGACTTTTTGTTGTAATCCCACTTGTCTACTACTGTTTAAAAGTGAAGTAGGAGAGGTGTCAATATTAATAGGGATGCCCTTAGAACTCTTCTTTCTTGATATTTTCAACTCATTGTTCCTTAAGTAATAAAATAAGGTTACTTTATAATATAATGCTGGAAGAATGTAAGACTCTAACAGCAATTAGGAAGATCACTGAAAAAGGAAATGGACGGAAATCTGGTTCAGTTACACTAAAATTGTTCTTTCCCTGTCTCTTTGCGCGAATTATGGATTTTTCCTTAAAGTTTCCTTGTGCTGGAGGAAGGGGTTGACTCTTTGGGATGCAAACCAATGTATTTGGCTCCTCCTATCTTCAGAATAAGGAAGCCATCTCCAGTGCTGTTCATGAATGTGTGGCTCTAAACGTTCCATAGTGAGAGAAATAATGGAGGAAAACGGTGGTGTCCTCATTCTTGACTCACAAAGCCTGATTAGTGTAATACTATGTTTTAGTGCACAACTGCCAAACCAGGAATTTTGAATGCCCCCTCACGTTGCAATAATTATGAGGTTGGGGGGGGGCATAAAAATTCTCCTTTTGGAAAGGCTTGAAAACAATAATGTCCCTTCCTGAATTTATACCTGGTTTTTCAGATTCTATGTTTTTAAGGAACAAGAGCTTTAATATACAACTTGGTTGTTCTCCAAACACAAGAGGAAATGAATTATAGCAGTTGTAACGGTACAGACCAGATGTTTTGGTTGGACTGGCTATTAACACTCTGACTCATAATAAATCCTCAGTTCCAGTAAGTTCCCAGTTTTCAGTTACTGTAGTTAGTAGGATGCAGGAAAACAATGCCTTTGTGCTTTGAACAAATTTAAGTATTAATGGTTGCCAGGAATCCTTTTCTTTTTTTAAAGGATAGTCTATTGTTCAGTGGCTTAACTGGTCAAATAAAATGTAAATTCTGAAAAGAATCCTGAATTTTACATCACTAGATGAATAAGAATCAGCACATTAGTAAATAGTGCTGAAGAAGGTAACACAAATTGAGACAAATTTGTATACGGAAGCTAGTTTCATTCAGAATAAAAATATGTTCAAATCATTTTATATTTAAGTTCATCCATTGGACACCACTGGAGTCCTCAAGGAGAGCCCACCAGGGTTTGGGCTTTGGGCTGCGTTTGGTTCCCTTAGCACTTGTTGCTCTTGAACATAGTAAGGCCCACTGGGTCTCAGAGCTCAGGGTAGGGAAGGGGTTAGAGCACTCAGCCTCCTCGTCCACCTCATGGGACATCCTTTCCTTAGGTCTCAGGATTTCCTTTTCTACCTCATCCTCAGAATAGTCTTTCAGCCCTCTATCCTTCCTCCAGCATGACCAAACTGTTTGTGGCTTTGAATCTAGTAGAGCCCATGATCTCTCTAACCCTTCCTGCTCCTCCTCCCATGCTTGCCCCGACTTTCTTGCTTCCCCTATGAAGGGGGCGGTTGCCCGGCTACCATATCCCTTCTGGGGAATGAAGTGGGAGGAAACTGCTGCCTTTAGGGCTACTCCCTGCCCCCGCACACCATTGTTCTGGGCCATGCTGCTTGACCCTGGTGGGCCATGCTGCTTGATGGGGGACCCATCATGTCCCCACCCCTCGCCTTAGTGCCTCAAGAAGGCTGAGAAACAAGGTTCACAATGGGCCAGGCTGGCAGCTGCACTGGAAGCATCTCTCCACTTCTTGTTTATTCAACCAGCTGTCAAGTGTGGAGGTGTATCAGGGGCTTCCCCCCTCTAGGTGAATCAGCAAATGAACATCTTTGCCACTCCACTATATTATACATGCCCTCAGCCTCACAAATACAGCAATATCAAAAGAGAAGTAGTAAAATGATGCAAGCATTAAGAGCTTTATTATGAATGTAATGCTTTTCCAAGCAGTTATTTTCCCTATCCAAATTCTGAATTTTTTAAACCACTTACAACAGTGACTTTTTGCACTTTCTTCTTACAACAGCTCATATATCATTATAATCATCTAGCTGTGCTCCTGTCTCACTTCCCATCTCTCTCTTGCTTGAAACGGCCAGACTATCATCAAAAGTAAGGGGGTATGGGGAAGTCTTTTTGAGCATTTGTGCATTAATATTAATGTATCTAGTATCCTTGTTTAACCTCTCTTGAATGTACATTTTAAGGGGCTTTCAATGAAGAGAGCAGGCAGGGGAGAGGATGCAGCTTTCAACAATAGCATATTGTGATATTGAAAACCTGTTACTGTGGGAGAATTCTTTGCTGTAAGAAAAGAAAGACTCCAAATTTATCATGATTCTGAATTTCACATCTTTTTTTTTTTTTTTTTTTTTGGTCAGTTTCCATTGAACTCAGCAGAAGTAGAAAAAGCTTTGTAATGTTTTTCATAATTATCTTTCAAAGTGGGTCATTTTTATTTAACTGCCAGATTCTGGGACAACATAGAAGTGACCCAAGCCCCATCCAGAAGGCTGACTATTTACATTAGATGAGCACTGAGACTCAAAGTCAATAAACTGGTAGAATAAATGAGGGAAGGTTCTTTTGTTAATAAGGTGAAGCTTAAGGTGGCTTTGGAAAGTCTTGCTAGAAACAGTGGTGTAACTAGAGTCTGCGTCACCTGGTACAGAAGGCCAGCACATCGCAGCCATGATGGACTTCCTCTCATGCAGTAGGTGGGGCAATGCTCCAGCTGGTGGGTATGGTGATGCACCATTGCCCAGCCCCACTGGCTTTTTGGCTATAACTTTTGATAGAATAGAGATATTTCAACACAGTTTTTCACTGTGTTCTGCATGAAATGATGCAGTGAATGATTTATAACATGATGGTATTATTAGAAAGTACCAAGATTTTAAAATTTTTTAGTAGTGCTGGTGTCACCCCCTGTGCATTTCACCCAGTGCACCCCCCAGCAACGCTACTGGCTAGAAAATGGGCCTTCTTGATGTGTTTGAAGAACAAATGATGAATATACTAGGCTGTTAAGGACTAGCAAGGTAGAACATCTAGAGATGGGAAACAGTGAGTGGGGAAATTGATTAACCTGAAAGAAATGGTAGGGCTTAGAAGGGATGAAATGTAATTGTGAGTGAAGAGAAGTGCAAGTAAGTCTTACGAGCTTCAACTTGATGCAGAAATGGTGCAATCATGGCTGAGGTTATTTTCTTTTAATATTTGGTATAGATAGAGAATAAAAAGTAGATTTTAAAAGTGTGTAAAAAGTAGCAAGAGTTGGCAGCTACTTGGTAAGAGGAGGAGTAAAACATAACTGTAGGATTGTGACTCTGGGAATAAGAGGAAATAAGTGTTTTCAACAGAGACCAGAACAGTGGAATTTGTCAGAGAATGCTGTTCAGCCCCAAAGGGACTACTTTGTCTCAATACTCCTCTCACTTGCTCTTAGCTATTCTGAGAGAAAGGGGTGGGGATTTCTCTCCCAAGATGCCAACTAGATTCAATTCATAGAGTAAAAAATCAAGCAAAGGCTGCTTTCACACCTTTCTCTCCCACTTTCCACAAGCAAAGGGGAGGAGACAGCTGCCTTGTAAAGTCAAAAGCACAGAGAAAACAAGTTCTGGCAAAGGAAGGCTGCCCTGAGAGACAATCTAGGATGCTTTATTGCCTCCTCTGAGGTCTCAAAATTCAGGAATATTGGGCAACTCACATGAGTGCAACTGTATGTTCAAAACACCTGTAGAAGATTCTAAACTCATGGGTTAAGAAGTGAAAAAGTACTTGGCTTATTCTGTGGGGGGAAAAAACTCATGGATAAGGAAATCCATGTGGGTTTTGCATTCAGAAATAACTAACTTAGTGGGGAATGCTGATTTCCATGTGGGTTTCTGCACAATTGTTCTGGCCCTCAAAAACCATAGTTAAACTACCTCGACATTTGTGTAACTGGACTACAGTGGCTGTTCACAGTGGAGTATAAGCAGTATATTTCAACTTCTCTTACCAGCCCACCTGATAAAGTATCTGAAGCAAGATTTATTTTTTGGCAATGTAGCTCAATGTTTCCCAAGTTTGTTCTTAATTCTGGTCTCTTCTGCCTCCCACCATACTGGCAGCCATCTCTTCAGCAGGCAAGTGCGCAGAATCCTACCATACAGCCACATATATTTTATGTATCTGTGAATCTCTGGTAACTAACCGCAAAAGCTGCAGAGTGGCAGAAAACCTCAGTCCCAAACAGGGAATAGAATTGGGCTGGTCAGACTCTGTCTTTAAAACCCAGCACATAAGAACAGCCCCACTGGATCAGGTCATAGGCCCATCTAGTCCAGCTTCTTGTATCTCACAGTGGCCCACCAAATGCCCCAGGGAGCACACCAGATAAGAGACCTCATCCTGGTGCCCTCCCTTGCATCTGGCATTCTGACAGAGCCCATTTCTAAAATCAGGAGGATGTACATAGACATCATGGCTTGTAACCTGTAATGGATTTTTCCTCTAGAAACTTGTCCAATCCCCTTTTAAAGGCATCCAGGCCAGATGCCGTCACCACATCCTGTGGCAAGGAGTTCCACAGACCAACCACACGCTGAGTAAAGAAATATTTTCTTTTGTCTGTCCTGACTCTCCCACTCAATTTTAGTGGATGTCCCCTGGTTCTTATGTGAGAGTGTAAAGAGCATCTCTCTATTCACTCTGTCCATCCCATGCATAATTTTGTATGTCCCAATCATGTCCCCCCTCAGGCGCCTCTTTTCTAGGCTGAAGAGGCCCAAACGCCATAGCCTTTCCTCATAAGGAAGGTGCCCCAGCCCAGTAATCATCTTAGTTGCTCTCTTTTGCACCTTTTCCATTTCCAATATGTCCTTTTTGAGATGTGGTGACCAGAACTGGACACAGTACTCCAAGTGTGGCCTTACCATAGATTTGTACAACGGCATTATAATATTCGCTGTTTTGTTTTCAATACCTTTTCTAATGATCCCAAGCATAGAATTGACCTTCTTTATTGCCGCCGCACATTGGGTCGACACTTTCATCGTGCTGTCCACCACCATCCCAAGATCTCTCTCCTGATCTGTCACAGACAGCTCAGAACCCATCAGCCTATATGTAAAGTTTTGATTTTTTGCCCCAATGTGCATGATACTTACTGACACTGAAGCGCATCTGCCATTTTGCTGCCCATTCTGCCAGTCTGGAGAGATCCTTCTGGAGCTCCTCACAATCACTTCTGGTCTTTACCACTCGGAAAAGTTTGGTGTCATCTGCAAACTTAGCCACCTCGCTGCTCACCCCTGTCTCCACGTCATTTATGAAGAGGTTGAAGAGCACCGGTCCCAGGACAGATCCTTGGGACACACCGCTTTTCACCTCTCTCCATTGTGAAAATTGCCTATTGACACTCACTCTCTGTTTCCTGGTCTTCAACCAGGTCTCAATCCATGAGAGGACCTGTCCTCTAATTTCCTGACTGTTGAGGTTATTCAGTAGCCTTTGGTGAGGGACCGTGTCGAACGCCTTCTGAAAGTCCAGATATATAATGTCTACGGGTTCTCCCGCATCCACATGCCTGTTGACCTTTTCAAAGAATTCTATAAGGTTCATGAGGCAAGACTTACCCTTACAGAAGCCAAGCTGATTCTCCCTCAGCAAGGCCTGTTCGTCTATGTGTTTTGAGATTCTATCTTTGATGAGGCATTCCACCATCTTACCTGGTATAGATGTTAGGCTGATCGGCCTATAGTTTCCCGGGTCCCCTCTCTTTCCCTCTTTAAAGATAGGAGTACTCAGGGAAGGAAAACAGCACTATAGCACTCAGGGAAGAAAACAGCAAGGGAAAGAAGCTTCTGTGATTAAAAGCTCTGTATGTTCCCTGCATTTAAGTACTTTTCGTTGTTAGTAACTTCATGATTCCCCCCCCCCCCCGTCCCAAGGACTTGTTCTGATTTGGAGGAGGGAACCCCAATATTTGAGACCAACTTGCTCAACTAGTTTAGCCACAGACTCTGAGTTTCATGGAAAATTACTGCCTACAGCAACACGGCGTCTGATATTTCTCGTCGCCTTGAAATTTATGAGCTTTAAATTATGATCCACAAATTAATGATATTCCCTAAAATACCTACATGCTGTTTGTTGAAGTGCTTTGCAACAGCAAGAAAACCTGCTGATGAAGCACAAGAACATAATCAAAAGTCTGTTCAAGTAGGGATCATTGTCTCTGAATCCAAACGTTTTGTTCTATGAATTAAAAAAGGAAAAAGAGACAGGTCTGTTCCCCTGGGGCAAGGAATACTTATCTATAAGTTGTTAGCAGAGCAGTGGAAAAAGCAAACTCATTCACTGCATAGCTGAGTTAAACAAAGCATTTCTGTATTCCAAAGTAAAACAAGAGAAGTAACTGGTCATGGTCATTCAGGCAGTGATACATAAACCTACAACATAAAAGAAATTAATGAGAAGCCTAGTCAATGTAGAAGAGAGCTAACTTTAAAAAAGCTTTTAAACTGGGAACTGAATAGGTACCTCCTTCCCCTGCAAGTGGGAATGAACACATCCCGCCACTGTTACTGCATGGGTCTAGCTCGCATGACTTCATTCTTCCACTACAAACTAGAGAGAGACAAAGTGGAAATGAAATTAAGAAGAGCTAGGTGTCCAAACTCAAAAACCTGCCTCAAAAAGGTTTTGCCACCTGCCTGTGATGTATTTCAAACCTTTGTGAGTTGCTGTGGTAGTTAGCAGGGCACAGTGGGAAGTGTGGACACAGGGCACCACCCCTTGAAACCTTTCCACCCTTCAAATGAAATCCTGGGAAATAGTGGAACTGCTGTTACCTAAACTGGGAAAACCCAGGCAGAAGGAGGCCATCTTGGGATAAACTCCTTTCCAGGATGGCAGAGTACCCCAAAGCCCTGGGGAGGGAGGGGGGGTCCTTTAAACAAACAGTAGTGAAATAAAGGAAGTCCAGGACAGTGCAGTGAGCTCCATCCTGATTGAATTGAGACCAAGCAGTGAAATCAGTAGGAATACAAAAATTTTATTTGAAAAATCTGTAAATTATATCAAAACAAGGGAAGCGGAAAATGCAAGGATAAAAAGGCATGGGTGGTACAACACATGAAGGAAAAAATGAGATGGAAGGATAACAAAATTGGCTGTGCAGGGTGTTAAAATGCAAGTGGCAAATAAAACCTGATGTGGCTTCTCTGGGTACTTTCCCATCTCTGCTTACTCCAGCGATTCCAGATTCTTGGTAGTTAGCAAGATGAATGAACCCGTGAAGCATCAGATGTTCCCAATGTTGAACCTGGGCAAATACACAAAGGCTGTTGTGTGATCCCTCTTTTGACAAGCTATGGGTATGGGCCAGGTTTCTTCTTGGGGATTGGGTACTGGGGGCACCTGGATTCCCCACTCTAGAAATCAGATAGGTTTTATAGTTCAGTATAGTCAAGTTCCTTGTTTTCAGTTGTGGAAGAAGGGCAAGGTTGGTAGTAAGAACAAAACAATGATTACTGCATACGGATAACTCAGCAGACCCTTTGGGATGCTTGAAGCATTATATAAGCTTAGAGGTGATAAGAGAAGTCCAAGAGAGAGGAAAATCAGGGGTCTATTCAATCCTATCCTATTTTTGTATGTAACAACATGCAGCCTGTGCAAGAGCTGTTCCTGGATTTTATAGATGTAACCAACTCCTGACTGATTGATATGCACAGCATGCCATTAATTTGCAGTTGGCTACTGGCATAAAGCATAATGCTTTGTAGGCTAGTACCCAAAGCTAAGTTCTCATAACCAGTCGTGGCACTCTCCTTATGTATAGCGGAATGTTGCTTAGCCAACCACATCTGTGTCAACAGTATGGCTGTTTCATGTGACAGGACATACCAGAACATAAATAGCTTAGTGGTGGAGCACATGCTTTGCATGCAGAACGTCTTAGGTTCAGTTGCCAGCATTTCTAGTGGCATGTCTGGGAAAGATCTCTGTGTGAGGTTCCTGAGAGCTGCTGCTAGTTAGTTGATGATACTAGATAAGGTGGACCTCTGTTGATTCAGTATAAGGCAGATCTTCCTTCATGTGCTCATAAGATTACAGTTAAATGGAACCTCCAAATGGACAAAGGAGTGAGAGAGGGCTATTGCGTCATGGCCTGTTTTGTGGGTTTCCAGGGAGCATCTGGCTAGCTTTTGGAAACAGGATGCTAGATGATGGTCTGATGTAGCAAGTTGCCAGATAAGAGTTCTAAATAAAGAGTTGTATTCTGTGGCAAAGATTTGTTATCTTACAGAACAGTTCTAAAATCAAAATTCAAAAGTTTGATGCCCTTTACGTATGAGTACTGGATGATATATCACTAACTTGTCAAAATGGACAGTTAGAATCTTGAGCACAGAAATACAGTGAAAAATTGCTTTATGGACATGAGCTTCTTCATTGCTATAAGATAAGATCAAGACCTAAATCAGAGGCAACTCACAAATTGTCTTGTAAGCACCTGAGACACATTGTTTTAAAAAAACAACTTAATCTTAATATGCATTGCCAAAATGGACCGTGTTTATATTCATCCCCTTCAAAGGCAGGTATTCTGCTGTAAGAACAGAATATAGTAGTTCAAATATTTGAAGAAATGTTATTATACATACCATTAGATGGTTAATACAGTGATACACTAGCTGCCTGGAGTACAGTTCCAAACTCTGCTTTCTTATCCCCTACCCCAGTGGTTCTCAAACTGGGATGTTGCAATGCCCAGTCTGAGGGCCCTGGGCTCTTCCCCCTTAAGGGGCAGGGGAAAGGCAGCAACGCGATCCCCAGCATCGCTACGGGGGGCTCAGGGGCTGGCATGTACTTACCAGTCTCCTCAGCAGTCTCTTGGGTGTGTGGGGAGCCCTGCGTGACCCTCCGCAAGACTTCCTGAGCTTTAGAAATTGAAAGTGGAGCGAATGTGCCCCACTTCCAGTTTGCAATTGCAAACTGGAGGTGGGGCGTGATCACTCCACTTTTGTTTTCTGAAGGTTGGGGAGCCCTGCAGAGGGTTGCACAGGGCGGCGACCTGTCCACCACCACCCCAAGATCTCTCTCCTGATCTGTCACAGACAGCTCAGAACCCATTAGCCTATATGTAAAGTTGCAGCTTCATGACCCACTCATAATCAGATTATGACCCACTAAATGGGTCATGACCCATAGTTTGAGAAACCCTGCTCTGTGCTACTGCATGTGACCTTTTACACCAGTGTTTCTCAACCAGTAGTACTCACTGGTGGTACTTGAGATGGTGTCCAGTGGTACACATGGGACCCTCAGGTGCCTGCCGCTGGCAGTGACACCAGCAACAAAATGTGACAAGCAGTGATAGGAGGCTCAGCTTGGTAGGCAGAGGTCCAGCATGCACTTTTCGAGCACTAAAAAAGCCCACCTATTCACCCTGAGCCTCTTACTGGTGTTTGTTGCATCTCATCTGGCCTCCCAATCTGGAAGGGAACTGGTGATAACATTTTCGCCGGTTACTTCCAGTGGTATTTCCGTTAGGAGGACTGTGCAAAATTTTACAGTGACAAACATTGAGAAACGCTGAATTAGGCTAAAGCTAGACAACTTGAGTTGGTTGGCTGGTTTTTAAATGAAGGCAATCTAGCCTCCATTGTGGTAAACAGGAGCTTGAAAATGTGGTGGCAAAAATGTTGCAGGATTGCATACAAGAAGTAAAAATCAACCCTAATTCCTTTGGCTGGAAAAATGTCAAGATTTTTTAAAGAACTGACTGCTGTTTTGAGTGCAGTAATTTCTGCATAAGAATATTGTGACATGCCCACTAGCAGGAACTTGACATCTGCCATGGTCATGGCAATGACATGTAATTTATGTCAACCACATGTAGTTAAAATATGCAAATTACTTGCTGCTAATGTTATGTTTTTCAGGGTGACCCTCAGTGCTCAGCAAGTTGCCTGTAGACATTTTTAAAAGGGTCATACTTGCAGACTGCAGGCCTCCTGAACAGGCATTAGTCACTCTCCCATTATTGACTGCTGCAAACCTGAACTTGTCGTCTTTTTGTGTATAATGTTTCTAGGATGCAAATGAAGACCCTGGGGAAGATGTTGCTCTTCTTTCAGTCAGTTTTGAGGATACAGAAGCTACTCAAGTTTTTCCCAAGTTGTATCTCTCTCCCCGAATTGAACAGTAAGTGCAATACCTCATATACAGTATTCCTGTTCTCATAATGTTAAATTTGATTTCCTACATTGTTTATGTAGGAAGTTGGGGTTAGTATAAAGCCACTTTGACTTTTAATTGACCAAGGCCGAGATGATGATTACTGTAAATGGCTATGGTGGGAAAGTCATACAGCCCTGCCAGTTCCATCTTTATGTGAGTAATGCTGTTAGAGTCAAGCAATCGGTGGCAGTACTTAAGCAGCCTTCTTTTTCTTAAAATGACATGTAGGGGAAGTTACACTGACTTCCTCTTGGCACTTACTTTCATCAACCTCAAGGAGACAAAGTTGTGGGCTTTTGTTACTCCATGGATTCTCCTTTGAAAACCTAATCCAATACTGTTATCACAATGGCCACTACTTGCATCAGTGCAAGCTAGTCAATAGCACCTCCATAACAGTGCACCTCAATAGCAGTGCAAGCTAGTCAATAGCAGCTCAATAACACTCAACAGCCCAATAACAACTTTGAAAGTCTAATAAATGAACAGTGGCAATCCACTTCTGTAGCTGCTGGCTCACTGACCAGAGCCACTAGCAACTCCATGCAAAAGCACCAGTTGTTATGTAACTATATCATAGCTACATAGTTGTCAGCGCCTAATTCATCCCTCCTTCCATGCTGTGTTTATAGTAGACTTCTCATATGCTTTTCTATGTGCGACTTTCTTGTTCCAACTTGGGTTTCAGCTACAGTTGGTAGTCACCTGTACCCAGGGAACTGTTTGACTATTGGTTTGTGTGTGCAAATTATTTCATTTGTACTTTCTGTCTTTATACTATTTTATTTTATTTTTTTACCTAATTTTTACTCCACCTTTCTCCTGGTGAGGGCACTATTCTTTTCCTCCATCGTTTATTTTTACATGACTGAAATCAGGTTGACAGTGACAAGGGGTAAGACCTTCTATGTAGTGGCACCAATGTTATCTGACCCCCCCCCCGGTCAAATTGAGAACTATACCCGTCTTCCTGGCAGCCTTCCAACAGGGGATAAAGTCTTTTCTCTTTGATCATCTTCCCTCCTTGCTTTTGATTTAGATACTGGTATATTTGATTTTTTTAGATGCAACTATTATCACAGATGCCCGTTCTTTAGCTGGACGTGGCATTAATTACTAGTTGGGCCCCACCCAGAGGCCTAGGACATCATAATGTATTTTCGAATAATGTGTGCTGAATAATAATTTTCGAATAATGTGTGCAGGGTAGCTTTTTGAATTTGATCAATAGTAATTTTGTCAGTGTTCAGATTTTACATTCAGTTCAAGCATTTTTGGGACTGTACCCAGTGTACCAGTCACAACTGGGATAACCACTGCTGCAAAGAAATATCTAGTGTATTATGTGCTGAAGTCCCTGAGGCAGTTCATGGCTGAACACAGTCATGTTCTGGCAACTCCTGCAACGCCACTGGAACCAACCGTATTGGCCTCTGCCCTTCCATTGGACCATTTCAGCAACATGGAGAGGGGGGATTAGCTGCATGGGAAACAGTCTATCATCCATATCTACTTTACCCAGGCTTCGCGCACTGGAGAGGACACTCTGTTCCAGAACCACCATTCAGAGCGCGATACCATAGTCTTCTGAGACTGAAGGATGCCAACAACTATGTGTCAAAACATCATTAGTTTGTATTTGACAATCCCACAAGATCTTGACTTTCTCCATCATCATCATCATCATCATCATCATCATCATCATCATCATCATCACACAGTTAGAAAGGTGTTATTGACTGGTTTGTTTTATTCAGACATTGAGTCCTTCCCAAGGACCTGGGATGCCTGACTTTTATCCTGTTTTGCTAATATCATCACAAGATGGAAGCTATTCTCAGTAAAGCTACTTTTTGTAGTTGGCCCCTGTAGTTGGTAATTTCTGTGGCCCCTGTGCTGTTTAGGTGTTCTTCAAGGTGATTTGGAATAGCACCTTGTTGTTGTTCCGCATTTTATGCTTTTTATTATTGTGGGTATGTGTGCTGGTTCTGTGTTTTACCTTTTTACTTTATATCTTATATTTTAATGAACATTTAAGCTGGGCTGGGAGTCCCATTTTCAAGGGTGGTGTGATGTATAAATTTTTCAAATAAATTTTACTCTTGTTGTCATATGCTCCCAGTATCATGCACATGGGACCAGAGTGATGTGGCCTCATACTATTCATCTGGTTATATGGATGGGGAATAGACAAAGAGCAAAGGAGAACATAAGAACAGCCCCTCTGGATCAGGCCATAGGCCCATCTGGTCCAGCTTCCTCTATCTCACAGCGGCCCACCAGATGCCTCAAGGAGCACACCAGATAACAAGAGATCTACATCCCGGTACCCTCCCTTGCATCTGGCATTTTGACATAGCCCATTTCTAAAATCAGGAGGTTGCACATACACATCATGGCTTGTAACCGGTAATGGATTTTTCCTCCAGAAGTTTGTCCAATCCCCTTTTAAAGGCATCTAGGCCAGATGCCGTCACCACCTCCTGTGGCAAGGAGTTCCACAAACCAACCACACGCTGAGTAAAGAAATATTTTCTTTTGTCTGTCCTGACTCTCCCAACACTCAATTTTAGTGGATGTCTCCTGGTTCTGGTGTTATGCGAGAGGGTAATGAGCATCTCTCTATCCACTTTATCCTTCCCATGCATAATTTTGTATGTCTCAATCATGTCCCCCCTCAGACATCTCTTTTCTAGGCTGAAGAGGTCCAAATGCTGTAGCCTTTCCTCATAAGGAAGGTGCCCCAGCCCAGTAATCATCTTAGTCGCTCTCTTTTGCACCTTTTCCATTTCCACTATGTCCTTTTTGAGATGTGGTGACCAGAACTGGACGCAATACTCCAGGTGTGGCTTTACTATCGACTTGTACAACGGCATTACAATATTAGCCATTTTGTTCTCAATACCTTTCCTAATGATCCCAAGCATAGAGTTGGCCTTCTTCACTGCCGCTGCAATTGGATCGACACTTTCATTGAGCTGTCCCCACCCCCCCAAGATCTTTCTCCTGATCTGTCACAGACAGCTCAGAACCCATTAGTCTATATGTGAAGTTTTGATTTTTTGCCCCCATGTGCATGACTTTATACTTACTGACATTGAAACGCATCTGCCAATTGTCTACCACAGTCTGAGGACTCTGCATACTATAGTGGAGATGTTGCCAATTGTGTTTTCAGTGCAGATAGCAATCGTAGTCCTGGAATAGTGGATAAGATATTAGGAGAGTGATCAGTTTTTTTAATCTCTCCCTTCTATGTCTAGTTTTGCTTTTGCATCATGCAGATGGGTGGATACAGCTGCATGTATGAACCTGTTTTGCAGGTGCTGAACTGTTTCAGATCTGTCATGTGAGTGCAGTGAGCTACTTTTCCCAGCTGCTAGGGGGATTGCTGAAGTGCAATCCAATCTGTTTAATGTCTCCTTAATGAAGAATAGGATCAAACTGTTAAATGTGATGTGTCCACCTGCTAAATAAAAATTTCCTATAGGAACAAAAAGATTTCTTCAGATGTTTGCATAGTGAGGAAAGCTGTAAGACTGTGTTTCTGAAACTGCGATCAGGAAGCTGCAGTCTAACAGATACTTGTCCAAGCAAATGTCAGAATATTTTGCTTTAAATGTTCACTTTAAAGTTGTACAATACAGTTAATAAACAGTCTTGCTAATAAAATAATTGTACTCCTAAAATGGAGTGATGTGGAGAAAAATCTACTGCCTTCATTTGATTTCTCTTCCATTTTTGGAGCTAAGTACAGCTTTATTCCCTTTCCAAACTCACTCACTACCACTCTTGCATTCTGCTTCAGCATTGTTATCTGCTTTTAGAAGTTCTTTAGGCTTACATGTACTTTTACGTTCTACATAAGCATCCACAGAAAAAAGTTCTTATTTTTGGGTTACACTTCAACAGATGAAGATTTCCAAAGCAAAAGTTAACCTAGAAGAAAGTCTTAATGTCATCTTAGGTTTAAATATCCTTAAATTGGCAAGATGTTTATGGAAGGGAACCTGTTAGCTGAAATAACTAGTCTAGAAAATGCAAGAGAGTGTAAGAAGAGAGAATTGGTTTTAGGTAGCTATGATTGAACAAATATGTCTTCCTTTACATGTTCACTGTGCTTATATTTAGATCATTGGTTCCCAAACTGTGGGTCAGGACCTGATTTTTGGTGGGACACCTAAAGGTGATGGAAAGATCTGGTAACTAATTGCCTCAGGCCCTAAGGCTATTAAAAATCAAATACTGTAGCTGCTAATTACCCTGCAAAGAGCTCGGTTCCTACAGTCTGCAAGCTTGTGTAAATATAGGGAAATAAATGTTTGAGGTTATTATGATAACCTTTTTCTGGTTATTATGATAAATAAAATATTTTTTCTTCCTAAATCTCCTTTTTTAAAAGTCTGGTAAACCTAGGTGGGTTCTGATGTCGTTTAAAATAATTGGGTCCCAGTGCTAAAAACTTTAGGAACCACTGATTTAGATTGTAATTAGGGGACATTAATTACAACATTGGGGATACAATGTTATATTTGATATAGATACAGAAGTACCCTGACTTTCGTCCTCTTGACCGTTGTTGTTTTGCTCTTTCAAATTTCTAATTACTGTGAAGCCACATTTCAAGTTTTGTTCATGTGCTTTCCTTTTTCATTCGGGAAGGCAGTCTCTTGCCAGTGTCTGCCATGGCTGTATGGGCCATGTAGTGCCCCAGCATTCCCTTTGCCCTAGTTTTACACTGAGTGGCCTCACACCTGAGCTAGCACAGGTGAGCATGTAAACATCCATCAAGGCAGAGTGCTGGTTTCAGCTCACTTGGAAGATGCTTGGAAGGGGCAGGAGGTCTGGTCTAGAGGGTAGAGCCTCCGTCTGCCTGAAGATAACATCCACAAGGTCGCCAGTTCGAGGCCACCGGCACCGTGCGACCTTGAAGCAGCTGACAAGCTGAAGCCGAGCTATTCCATCTACTCTGAGCGTGGGAGGATGGAGGCCAGAATGTGAAGCCAGATCGGAATGAAACACCTGAATGTAGTGGTTCTTGAAAGAAAGAACCTTCTTTCAAATTGTAAAAATCCCTATTTAATAAGGGATTTAAATAAAGCCTGCCTATGTAAACTGCCTTGAATAAAGTCTTGAATAAAGACCAAGAAAGGCGGTATATAAATACCTGTTGTTGTTGTTGTTGTTGTTGTTGTTGTTATTATGCTTTGAATCTAATGCCGATTAAGGCTCTGGCTTGTCCCTCCAATTAAGCTGTCTCCAGCAGCATCTGATCCAGCCTGGGAACATTGAGCAGTGTTCTGGACCACACAGCCCCTGTAAAGGAGAAGGTTCATGGGCAACAGGCTACTTATCCTTCACTTTGGCCTCTTTTAGCAAATTAGAAACATTTCTGGCCTGCCAGCTATTGCTGCTTTTCGCTGTGCAATTTCTCAACAGGACTGTATTGAGTGCTGGAGGAAAATCTTGCAATAAAAGCAGTGTCTTGAGGCCAAAATAAATTTGCAGGCTAAATAGGGTTATGCTTTGGCATTCATTCATTTTTTACTTTCAGCCATGCTCTGGTCCTAACCAGTCAAAAGTGCGAGTTATTCCTGTATCCAGTCCTTAAACAGTTGCACTGGTTACCAATGAGGTTTCCAGGTCCATTTCAAAGTGTTGATTTTAGCCTTTAAAGCCCCATATGATTTGAATCCAGGACAGTTTATCTTCATACTTGCTTGCCTTGATCTCTGAAGAAGGTGCTCTCACCATCTGAAGTTTTACAAGTACCCACCAGTCAGAGGGGTCTTTTCGGTTGCAGTTCCTTCTCTTTGAAATATCTTGCCACTCTGTCAAATGCATTATATGCACTTGTGTTTTTCTCTAAAAGTCATCTATAGGAATCATGCTCTGGCTATCTCCCTCCTTGCATTTAGAAGGCTGATTGACTTATTGAAGACTTTTTATGATCTGATTGGTTTTTACTGAAGTTGGCTGTTCTCATGCTTTAAAAAAAATTATTTATCCTTTTTAAAATAGGCATACAAAAAGGAAAGAAATACAGTCCAAAAAGATAGTATTAAAAAGTTCAAGTTGCACAGTTAACCGATTTTTAAACTTATTTACAGTAAGGAATTTCAGTCTCTAAATTTATTGTTCCAGGACATAAAAAACTATGCCAAGTATTGGTTGTTGAATTTATTAGTCTGGTTGGTGTCTCTCTCTCTCTCTCTCTCTGTGTGTGTATACAAAGTAAACCAATGTAATTGGTATGAATCTTTCTGAGGTCTTTTTTTTCAAAAAAGATGTTCTTGTGCTATGCGCTAAAACAGTGTTCCTAAAACTGTGGGTCAGGACCCACTAGGTGGGTTGTGACCCAATTTCAGGTGGGTCCACATTCATTTCAATGTTTTGTTATTAATATATTAGAAGATGCTATCATGGCATGTGACTGCATTTGGGAAAATGTTACAGACCTGTACTTTTAACAGACTACTATGTATATTCTTTTAACAATGATAGCAAATGGGACTTACTCCTGGGTACGTGTGAGTAGGATTGCAGCGTAGGATTGTTAAAATGTTCCTGCTTGATGATGTCACTTCTGGTCATGACCTCACTTCTGGTGGCTCCTGACAGATTCTCAGTCTAAAAAGTGGGTCCTGGTGCTAAATGTGTGAGAACCTCTGCGCTAAAGTTATGTATCAGTTTTGTTGTGGTTCTATTATTGTATATACTTCATAGTATTTTGTTTTATTTTAACTGGGAGTCTTTTTTGGCTGTGACACAAAGGTTCAGTGTAATGAATGAACAGCTGTGTCATTGACTTGAGAAACAGTTTTTTGATCAGAATTAACTGGAGCAACCAGAAATCCAAGAGAACCAAGAAGAGGGAACTTCTGGTGGGTTCCATTAGATGGTCATTCTAAAAAGTGGGTCCCAGTGCTAAAATATTTGAGAACCACTGCACTAAACCCCTCCTTGAGAACAACTTAGGTTCCAGGGGTCTGAACATAAAACCTACTTAAGTTGAAGCATCTTGTTCTTGCTGGTTCAGTGCCTTCATAAAAACTCTACTGGACAATGTACTGCACCTGCATGAAAGCACCAATGCAGCTGTTCATAATTCAGATGTCCATAATTTCAGGAATTAGTGAACTCACTATGATCTCAAATAGCTGTCACATTAGAAAAGGTTGATTAGGAGATATATATATATATATATATATATATATATATATATATATATATAGATAGATAGATAGATAGATAGATAGATAGATATAGATATAGATATATAAAGTAAAGTCTGTGATTTATTAAAGTCTTATTAATGCAATTAATTTAGTTCATACTTACACATCTCAGGTGTTACTTGAACCATCATTCTCATTCTCCGTTTTAATCCTTGCTTTTCTTGGAATTCTAAATATTATGGGGTGTTTTACCATTCTGGAAAGTTGTCTCTCTGTAGACTTAATGTATCACAGAGTTTTGGTTGTTGCCATTTGCTATCTCTAACATTTGTGCAGAAGTACCTACTTGCTTGTAATTTTGTCAGAACTGCAAAAGGCCTCCAGAAACCTGCAGATTTTATTTCAGTGGTTACAGGCTATGGCATGTTCTCTGTAGTTTTTTTTTTTTTTTTTAACTTTAGCAGAGGTTTGAATGAGCAGTTTAGAAGAACAAAATTTCTTATCGAACATTCTGCAAAAATAGACTCATAGGAACGAGTTGCTCCTAATGGATCTTCAGACTTTATCAAATAGCTCATTCACAAGCATTTCACAATTTCTTAGTTTTGAATTCAGTACAGGTGTGATCTCAGTATCCACAGATCCGGCATTCGCCACAGAATTCTACTCACCACGAATGCCGCTGGATACCAGGATTGCCATTTTTATATCTTTAAAATGAAAAAGTGCACCAAAATCACATTTCTTGCCTTTGCGAAGTCAAACCACACCATTTCCAAGCCTCTCAGTGCTTAAAGTAGCATGAAAGATGCACTTCTAGGTCACACAGCAGTTCCTTGCTCCTCCCAGCTTCGCCTCAGAATGCTTTTTTTTAATTTTAAAGGCATTTAAATGGTGACCCCAGTATTCACAAGGGGGTTCTGCAACAGAACCCCCCTCTCCAGATACCGAGGTCGGAATGTATTTAACAGGCACCTTAATGCAAAATAGGCAAGTAATGGACCAGCTCTTTACATAGGAACCCTTACAGAGGTGTAAATAGATGCCTTGTGATCTGTATTGGTGGGTATTCTGTCTGTCCTGCAATTCTATCTCATGAGATGTCCTATACAGGATAGAGCAGTGTTTCTCAATCAGTTGTACAGGTACCACCAGTGGCACTTGAAGTGGTGTCTGGTGGTACTTGCAGGACCCCTGGACACCTGCTGTCCAGCAGCAAGACCTGGAAAGTGATGCAATAAACAACAGTAGGAGGTTCAGCTAGGCAGACAGAGCTCGAAAAGGATAGAGTGATTGATTTTGGTTTAGGCAGGGATAGGACAACTGGCACTGCAGTTAACAGTGAGAAACTACGTATCTTTTCAAGCTGGAATCGCTATGTAGGTTGAGCAAGTAGAATCAACTATACTTTCAGAGAGATTAACACAGTTCCTCTTTACCTCTTAGATTCTGACTTTTCCTACAGCTTCCAAACTAGAGGAAAAGGAGATTTAATGAGTTTACACACAGTCTACTGGTTTTATACCATGTATGGTCTAAGAAATCAATTAGAGACTGCTACTACAATCTGAGAGTCTCAATCTGTATTACCATTATTAAGCAAATGAGGAAACACTTGGGCACTCATGGTAGTTAATTACCCTAGTAATATTGGGGGTTGCATGTAGTTTGGGGAAAGAAGGAATGAGATTAATGTCTAATAAGGTTTTGAACATAGTCATTCAGCAATAATTCTAGGAGTTTAAGACATCAAATTTCTGTTGCCTTGTTTATAAAAAATGTTTTAAAGACACACTGTGTTACTGTTAATACCAACAGGAATTCTGTTTTAATTTAAATTTCATTAAATGCTGGATTATTGTTTGACTCAATCTACGCAACTGTTTCTAAGTTCAAGCAGTAGATCTTACTTCATTTTGTGTGACTGTGAAAGCAGAAATATAAATTCTCAAGAAACTAGTTCCAGTAAGCAGTCTTTCTTATTTTCAATATACTAACTAGACCATCCTCTGGTTCCAGTATACTTCCATAAATAAATATGTTGGATGAGGAGATCAGGAGCCCAATCATGGGCTTGGTGCCGCGGCTTCGTGCTGCTGCACACTGTCGCAAATGTGCCGTAAGAGAGCCTCACTGCCGGGCTACCAAGTGCTGGGCTAGCAAGGGACTAGTGTGGGGCAGGCACCCAGCCTCCACTGCTTGGTGGTCTCACAGACCGCCAAGCCTTGGCACAGTAAGCGGGGGCAGGGAGAGGGACGGGGAGGAGACGTTCCGGGGAAGGGAGAGGCCGGCGGGGGAGGCATGGTGGGGGGCGGGAAGGTGGGCGGGTCTGTGGAGCTCTTCTCCACCAGATCCAAGGTGTTCATGCGGGGCTCTGCACCCTACACAAACGCCTTTACTTTGGTAAAGTGAGTAGCCCCATTGCGGGGCTGCTTCCCTTACCTGGGAGAAGGGGACGAAAGTCCCATTCTCCCGAGGTGCCGTCCGCAGTAGCCCAGGGCGCACAGGATCCAGCAGTGGCTGTTCTTGGTGCTGCCGAGGCTGGGCGCCTTGGGCAGCTCAGGATTGGGCTGCCCATTAGTAAAGTCACAGATAAACCGAAGAAGTTTTATAAAAGGGGTGGTAGTTTCTTCTTATATGTAAAACAGCATCTCAAATATTCCTACAATTTTTGCTTAAGCACTTTGTGTTTTGCTGCTTCCAATTATTTGTGACGGTGAGGGATTTGCAGATTGTAGTCTTGCTAGTTCCCTCTGTGTTCAGTTTGCTAAATGCCTATGTTTCTGCCTAATGTGAGTACAGAATGTCATTCTCATTGTGAGTACATAGTATCATTGTCTTTTTATGGTGTCCTGGCTACTATGCTTCATCGTAACCACATTTGTTGGCAGGAAATCCGAAGATGAGGCCACAGGGATTTCAACTTTGTGGTGGCATGTCCATTTCAAAGTTGTTCACATGACCCCGTATTATATCCAACTTGTGGAGTAAATGCTACATTTTTCACTGCAGTCTGCAGTTTCTTTCAGATAGTGCAAAAAAAAACTAATTTGGGCTATTTGGCTGGGTGTATGTGCATATTGATTCAATGATGTAAGAAGTTACTGTTGCTAATTACACCAAGCCAATTTTCTGTACTGCCTTATAAAAATGTTTTTCTTGAAGGCAAGTTAGGAGTTCTGTAAAGTGATTTTTCTCGGGTTTTTTTGTTTTTTTTAATGTTGGGAATCTGACATGATTTAGGCAAAAGACATCTCTCATTGTTAAGTTAGACAGACCGTTTTTTTAATTTCAGGCCTCTGAAGCTTTTGTAACTCTAACTGCTCTGGGAAGGAGTAATAACTCTTTGTTTCACCTGGGACTGAGCCCCTAAAAATCTATTCATGTGCTTAAGTCAGGCTTAGAGAGCTTCTGCAACAAAGTATTCTCCTACAAGTCAAGTTGTGTCATCTTGAATGGAATCAAAATACTCTCTGGCAAGGAGGGTAGAGAGGAAGGGAATTGCTGCAGTCTGCCCACCTTGTCTAATGTTTAATATATTAATTAACCCTTCTGCATCGAAAAGGATCCCCCCAAAACAGTTAACAAGCTATTTATAAAACAAGTAATAAACTCCATAAAATACTATAACATTAAAATCATACATTTAAAAGAAACAATACAATAAAACAATGAAATACAGAATAGCAAGATAACCTGTCTAATGGTGTTAGGAGGGGGCTGTCATTTAGCTGAAAAGTTAGCCCTCCAAAGTAGTGTCTACCAGGTGCTAAATCAACTATGAGGGGGTTAGGCAAGATATATGTCCACATCTTGGATTTTGTTTGCATAGTGTCTTATGCATTTGTGCAAACAGTATTTCTATGCAGAATCTGTACATCTGAGTTTTGTGGCATACAAATTTAAATGGGTATGATGTATTTCTCTCTGCGTATAGTCCCCATGTGTCCCATGTCCCCGTGTGCCCAATGATGCGCGGGGGGGGGGGGGTATGTTGCGTTAATGCAATCCTAATCCCCCACAATACATAAGATTTGAATGTGCAGCTTTGATCTAGCCTAGTAGCTAAGGGGCTGAACTGAGAATTGGGAATCAGTTTGAATTTTGCCTGTCACAGGATTACTAAGTGACCTTAGGCTACCCACTCCCTCTCAGCTCCAATATGGGAATAATAATATAGTATCCCTCTCAGCACCAGTACGGGAATAATAATATAGTATGTACTCTCAATTTACAGGATTGTTGTAAAAAAAATCAGAATAATACGCATGGAGTGCTTAGCACAGGGGTGCTCACACTTTTTTGGCTCAAGAGCTACTTTGAAACCCAGCAATGCCTGGAGATCTACCTGAGTTTTTTTTACAATGTTCGTGCCATCATAACAACATTTATGTGTACAATGTATGTTGGTGTACCTTGAGCCCCACTGAGTATAACAGGACTTACTCCTGAGTAGACATGCCTAGGATTAGGCTGTGAGGCTGCAATCCTAGCCACACTTACCTGGGAGTAAGCCCCATTGAGTACAATGGGCCTTACTCCTGGCATTTCCTCCCATAGGCACCTGAAGGGGGGGGTCGGCACTCCGCGATCTACTCATTTTGCTTCGCGATCTACCGGTAGATCACGATCCACCTATTGAGCACCCCTGGCTTAGCACATTCAGGAAACGCTATACAATATTTGTATTAAGTATTAAGTATTACATTTTATTAAGTTGTATTAAGTATTACATTTTAATATATTGGATTCCTGCAAACTTCACAGTACTTAAATATACCCACTTTTTTGGAGGGCATCCACTGTCTTTGTCTAAAGCTGCCTCTTTATTAATTATCTGCAGATATTGTCATCACATGCTGGCCAGTTCAAGTGTCCCATGATGAGACTGGGGAGGAGATCAGAAGCACCACTATCCAGCTTGTAACAATCCACAGTTTCCCATTATCTCCAAATTATAGGAAACTATGGTTTGTACAAACCAAGATTAGATTTTGCTGTGATATTCAGGTTTGCTAGCTCATAGTGGTTTGTACAACCATTTTTGAGAAATTGGATGAAACAGGAAACTTCATTGGTTGCAAACTGCAAATGGAAGCAAAACTCCTTTCACACATATTTTTCTTGTATGTGAAAGAGGGCAGTGGGGGGGGGGAATCAGTACACAATCCAGGGAATTGCAGTTGCTTGTGTACATAATGGCAAATTGTAGTTTCTTGTTGCATCTGAATTGGCCTTTTGTCTAATTCCATTACCTAAACTCAAACAATATTCGAAGATTGTGATATGCTACCATCATACAAGAAGACAAAAAAGACTTCTGCTGCCACTGCTTTTCACATTCATTATTTTTTACTCTTCTCTTACCAAACTTCTCTAAAGATAACTGAGTGGGAACATCTAAATATTACAATTTGCTCAGGGGCTGTTTGCATTTCTATATCAGCATGTTCCCATAAATACTTAATTCAAAAACAGATTCTCACTTGACTTGATTCTTGATAACTGAGTCCAAACCTTTTGGGGGTTTTGTGTGTGGTGATTTTCACATTGCCGGTAAAGTTAGAAATGTTTTGAATTTAGAATTTCTCCCTGAGTTACAACAAATCACCCCAGGCTTGCTCCTGGATCAGTAAAAAGAACATCTCAACCCCTGAAGTCAAAAACATCAGTTATGTTCTATTTAAGTAAAACTTAACTTCTACTTTCTCAGGAACCACAAAAATTTATATATTTTTTTTATTTTTTGTTGGTTTAAGAACTCTGAAGGAGCATTTATTGTAGGATCATATCCATGAATTCACCATCGTTTTCCACTGTTTCTATATTGATGAAACTGTACATTTGAATGACATAATAACAATCATTTTAATTTGCTTTGACTGGCGCAATAAACAAGACAACAGTATTTATCATTCTTTAATTGGCATGCACATCTGTATAACTTTGCTATGCATTGTTCTCAAAACATTTGGTTATAGTTCAAGTGAACATGAATCACTTTTCTTCAAGTTGCATGTAATTTTGTTTAAATGTTCATTAAATATGTTTACAAGGGGAAGGTCTCTTTGTACTGGTAAAATGTGATAATTCAGGCAACTCTCAAGTCTAAAATGCCTTATGGTTTATATGCATAAGATGAAGGACAAGGACAGTAGATGATATATGGTTTGGTGGTAGGGCAGTTAACCAGGTTTTTGAAATGGAACACTTTAGAGATGTGAAGGGTGATCCAGCATCTGAAGGGAACAGGGACTGTGCTGGTAGTTTGCACAAAAGCAGCCAGAAAATGGTTTTCTTTAAGAATGTGAAATGTTGACATGGCTCCCAAGTTAACGTCGCCCATTGAACGCATGTGTCTTTTCTCAGGGCCTCTTCTGATGTCGTAGTTTTCTTTCCTAGTTCTCCTTCCCCCACCTTGGGTAACTCCCTTAAAGAAAATTATAACGTGGGAAAGTTTTTCTTGTCTCTTTGTGCTTGCAAATCAAACGGGAAACTCCAAGAATCCAGGCTATTTCCTTATTACTACAGTCATTGCCAGGAATTAAGCCACAAGTCTTTCCACATGATGGTGGCATCTTGTGAACTGCAAGTAATATTGGATGATCACAGAATTAAAAATATATAGCAATAGAGTTCTGGAGGATTGAAAACTGCATAGAAACCGTTGACTTTCCAAAGTCTTTTTCATTGCTTGAGATCTTTTAATATGTTGCCATAATTGAGCATTTTAAAAAAATGTTACAACTTTTAAAAAGATCATTTTTACATACATTTTCAGCTCAGTTTCTGAATTCTCTGGCAATTGAAAGTGTTTCTTCTTTTGTGCCTGATATTTTTGTTTGGCAGCATGAGTACATGAAATGAGAGGACTGTTGCAGTGGGGCAGGTCTTCTCCACCTTTGTCTTCATGGAGATGTGACAATATTTGAGAATGTTATCCTACTTGAATCTTGGAACACAAGAAAGTTGGCAGGTTGAATGTGTGTATTAGAAATAAATATGTCTATGTGAACTTTTCTGCAGGCTTTAACAAGCTTCAAGTAGAAAATACAGAGGTAGGTTTGAAAGTTCTGAGATGGCAGGAAGACCCCAGGTGGAGCTGTAACTCAGTGGTAAAGCACATGTTTGCATACAAAAGGGCTAAACATACAGAAGTTCAGTCTCTGACATCTTTAGATTGGACTGGGAAAGACCCAACCTATTTAGTGTCTGTGTAGATAACACTACCCTATACAGGCCAGGGGTCTTATTCACTTAAGATAGCGGCATACTTTCAATAAAAGGGTACAGTATCACTATTCCCAGAGAAGTATGCTTCAAATGTTTATTAGCTTTTCCATTGCAGAATAAGATCTCGTTACTTTCATTTTGCAGTGTTTGAATATAGGCTATATATGTTCTGTGTCTAACTTATACACACTTATTTCTAATTTAAATGAGATACTTCCAAAGAATTCTTCTCTTCAGTTTTGTTCATTGGCTATTGACAGTAATAGACTCTCTATCAAAGGCAACTATCAGACACTGTAAATCCCACAAGTAGATATATTTACTTATTTGAACAGTTGCCAGCTTGAAGTCTGAGCCATGAAACAGACGTTGCAATTGGTTAGTTAAAGCTAGATCAGCTAATTATGGACATCATAAGTGTCTTTGGGAAAAGAAGTTTGTGAGACTTCAGAATCAAATGAATGTACATATAAAGACATCTGTGTACTCAGTGCAACCTGCATTATTATGCTGATAAAATCCCTCTTTCGCCTGCCATGTTTCCTACTTGTCTGAAGGCCTTGCATCTTGGCTCCTGGATAGGAGATCTTGCCATTTTCCTAGCTGATCACAGTAGCTTTGGAAGGTATTGTTGTAGAGCCTTTAGGCTGGGTAGAATCTTGGGTCCAAGGTGTGTCTTGAGTGTACCAGGCCTTTGCTAGTTGTGCTAGCACTGGGTGATGTCATTGGTGGTTAGTTAGACTTGTATACTACTTTCATTTCTTGTAGGACTTCTTTTAAGAGGATTGGAAGACTTGGCTTGTGCAGCTACCTATGTGTTTTGTTCTTGTCTTCTACCCATTTTCTTTTAGGAATAGCTTTCCTAGCCTTTTATACTTCTTTGGTCTGCTGCTAATTGGTCTTTGGTCTGCTTTGGTCTGCTGCTAACCCCTGCTAATTGGGTAAGAGGCACTTTTTCAAGTGGGTGCTCCTTTTTTTAGCAGGGGGAGAGTAACTGGCCCACCTCACCCCAGCACTGTCTGTTTTAGTGGCTGTCTGCTGGTATTCTTTTTGCATCTTTTTAGATTGTGAGTCCTTTTGGGACAGGGAGCCATTTAGTGATTTGATTTTTCTCTGTAAACCGCTTTGTGAACATTTAGTTGAAAAGCGGTATATAAATACTGTTGTATATAAATACTGTTGTTGTTGTTGTTGTTGGTCCTAAACAATATATATATACTTCTTTGGTCCTAAACTATATATATATATATATGAAAGGGAGTAAATATATATATATTTACTTTTATATATTTACTTATATATATATTTATATATATATTTACTCCCTTGTTGAAATGTGTTCTTTCTAGGTCAATAATTATTCTTAAATCTACATTGTGAACTTTTAGTTGAAAAGCGGTATATAAATACTGTTAATAATAATAATACATTAAAAACAATAAGAGCAGTCAAAAGAACCTTTCGGTTTAGATACACTAAAGACTAATGGTTGGCTGCCAGTTTCTGACCGCATCAGTACTCTTTCCTGCAAATACAGAAGTTTTAGGAACAGTGTGAAAGTCGAAGAGATATCCCTGTCTTTCTGTTGGAACTCTCCAGTGCAACAGATCTAAGAGCCTCCTTGATTCACCTCTATTTGATGTTGTCAGTATTAGCTCAGGTAGTTACTGCATTCTTTCGGCGTTTACCTAAATACCCTCCTGGTTATACCACTGCAGTCTGTCATAGTACATTCTCCCCCTCATTCTTCATTGTACTGGAATGTGGGGTTTTTTTTGTTAAATTTTCTTGGAACAGGTCTCTTTCCACATGAACATTACTGCCAACTAACAGAAATCTCTTAAAACAAATACTTCACTTTGGGGGAAAACATTCTTGGAGGGAGTTCACTTTTGCAGGTAACTAGGAATATTAGCACCCATTTAAACTGGAGTGGCTTACCTCAGTGCGGCACTTGCAAACTGTAAAGCAAGTTTCCCCTATATGCATAAACAACTTTGCACGTATTTTCAAGTACAGTAAATGCAACAATAAGCTTTAGCGGTGGGTGGGTGGGGGTGTGCATGTGTGTGTGTTTTATAAAGGGTTCACTATACACTAACAGATCAAAAGCTAATTAGCTTGCTTTGTGTTGTGTTATGCCTTCAAACTGTTTCTGTGCAGGGGGGAGAGAAGAAATTGCTGGGGAAATTGCACTGAAGGAGCACTAAGGACTGCCCAACCCACACAAATTATGTCTCTTCTAGAACAAAACATAACTCCTGCTGGAAAAAAAGTATGTCATAATTACTGACTGCCATAAAGTCTAATGCTGCTCTAAAGGGTCTTGTAAAAATTGGCAAATCTAAACCCTTCAGTGTGCATTTATCACTGCTGTAGTGTGACTGGGCCATCAAAGTTTCTGTTCCCAAACAGAAAGCTCCAGCCTTTGCCATGCCCTCCTTTTGCCCTGCACCACCAGCACCCTCCAGAAAATCACAAACCCAGGCACTAATTACCAAAGTTGAAGAACAGTAGTTTTAAATTAACTAATTAGGATTTGTGCTCATAATGATTGTAATGAGTATGAAAAAGCTTAATTGTTTAGAATTCTTGACAAGCATGATTTCTGGTTAACTCCCTCTGTAAGCCTTCTTTTGTTGCATTGTGGGCTTTTATTTTTCTTCTTGGTGTGAGTTCAGACCCTGTCCAGATGTGAAATCTTTTCATTCCGAATGTTCATTTCTGTTACTGTGGCTAGTTTCAGCTACAGTGAACCCTCTTATAATGTTCACATGACAATCACACTCAATTTGGAGATTCCCCACTTCAGTCAGCATTGCAAGCCTGTGTTTTCTGATGCTTTAACATCTGTGGCTTTGATTTTTCTTTTGTAAGCATCCACATTGAACCACAGTTTACAATCTACCGATCTGGCAGGGGACAAATGTCTAAACCACTGATATGTTGCTGAGGCACTGTTCAGGGATGTGCCTGCTTCCCTAAAGAGGGAGTCATCAGCTGGTGCATGATTTCCTTGAGAAAGAACATCCAGTCAGGTCTGTTGAGCGTCCTGTTTTGTGACTACCACCGGAATGTTGACATATAACCACCCAAGCAATTGTACAGATTGTTACAGTACTTATACTTACCTATCCTAGTCACCATGGCACCTAGAAATTTCATCATGGTTCCTAGTATTTCCACCAAGAAGGGATTATCCAGGCTGTTCCACCAAGAAGGGATTACCTCTGCTGTTCCATGGGATATGCCTAATAGCGTGGCCAAGATCAAACACCCCGTGGGTTGCCTAGAGGATGGCATTCCATTTTCCAGGAACCATGATGAAATTTCTAGGTGCCATGGTGACTAGGATGGAAAATGGAACTGTTCCCCACCATCAGTCTGGAGCAAGCTCCTTCCATACCTCTGCTGTTCCATGGGATATGCCTAATAGCGTGGCCAAGATCAAACACCCCGTAGGTTGCCTAGAGGATGGCATTCCATTTTCCATGCACTTTACTACACTGGCCCTGCGGCTTGTTGGCACTGGCCAGCAATGGTGTTTGCTGCCCTGAAGACAGTGAGGGGAAAAGAATGAGGGGGCAGGGCTTCCCGTTGGCTACAGTGTTGTGGGAGATAGATTTGGTTGGTGCGAAGTGTGGCAGCAATCTCAAGGAGGAGGGAAGTGCACTTGCTTAGACTTATTTTTGCCCTTCTATGAGATCAAAAGAAAGAGAGGTGTTGGAAGTATACGTTGCGTGGAGGGAGGGTTGGCAGTGGAAGGAACAGTAACCTTGTAGGGAATCAAACCCCCTTGTGAAAGGCGGATGAAGGGGAGGTTGTGAGTTGAATGCGCATGACAGGGGCTGTAGGTGGGGGAGAGGGATATTTGTTTGTAGGAGAGGTGGTGGACAATTTGTACAATTCAGAGAAGTCGTGTTGAGACTCCTTGTTGAAACATAAAACTTGAAAAACCGAATAATTTGACTCCTAAGTTTAGGTTAGCTCCTAAATCCAGAGCAAATTTGTTGAGTCCTTATACTATTCTCTTTTTGATGAAAACTTAGGGGTTCTGTCTTTTCCCCTCTCCCCTTTTTCTGTAACATTTAGATGCTGAGAAGATTTGATCTGTCCTGTACCTGAGTTGGCCCAAATATGTCCAGCTGACCTACCCTCAGAAAGCCATGCCCATGCCTGCAAGTGTGTTTAAGCTTCCCTTCTCGTAAACATCAGAGATTCCTGGGTTCTCAAAATATCAGGGAAGCCTGGGCACTTCCCACTGGAAAGCCACCCTTGTGACCCCACCTCCCCAAAACGTTCTTGTATACTAGAGTTGGAAATAACTGCTGTTCAGCACTTTAGTGAAATGTTGAAAGCTCTGTTGTCTTACCTCAAGTGACTCATCTCTTTACATAATTAATTTGAACAATGGCATCCATACACAACCCCAAATCTGTCATAGTGTACCCCATACAGGTCATATTCCAGACAAGTAAATACTAAATGCATGCACCTGATAATTGAACTTGTAGCATTTAATCAATGTAAGCACAATAATGTTTGGACAATGAGGGCTTTTTATTTCCCGTTGTCAGTTCAGCATGGCCTTTCAGTTGAATGGTCAGATGGGATATTTTTAGGATAAAAACTTATGAGAACAGAACTATTTTAAGCCCTCCTTGTCTTTCCATATTAGCACATTAGAATGACACAAGGATGCTGATGCGTTCCACAGAAGTCCTATAATCTGAACCTCATTGGTATAACTCAATGTTTGCATCACCGTTTGTATTCCAGTTTCCATGCATCATCATCATCATCATTATTAACAATAACAACAACAACAGTATTTATATACCGCTTTTCAACAGAAAGTTCGCAAAGTGGTTTACAGAGAAAATCAAACAAACAACTGATGGCTCCCTGTCCCAAAAGGGCTCACAGTCTAAAAAAGATACAAAAAAAACCAGCCTACAGCCACTATAAAAGATGGTGCTGGGGTGAAGAGGGCCAGTTACTTTCCCCCTGCTAAATAAAAGAGCGCCCACTTAAAAAGTGTCTCTTACCTAGTTAGCAGGGTAAGCATTGTATGGATATATTCAAATAAAAGAATAAATAAAAGCCACCTTTCCATTTAAGTATATGTTCAAGACAGTTTACATAAAACTTAAAAGCACTGCAAGGATTAAACTAATTTATCCAGGCATCTTATTTTCATAATGTGTATGGCATTGCTGAAGACATTTATTACATGCATTTGTGTTCCATTGTTGAATTCCATTTTGTGCTTTGGATTATCATGGGCTTTTATATGCAGTGTAAAATGCACATTGTAAAATGTGCAGTGTAAAATGTTTGCGTTTCCTCTAGTAAAAAATGAAATGTATCTGCTTATAATCTGGAAGCAGTGATCAGTTCTCTTGTCTTTAATCCATTTCTGCCCAGCCCATAGGTGCACACATTTGATCCGTGTTGTATATATGCAACGTTGGGCAGAAATGTTGAAAGCTAGATGCCATATATACAATTTCATTTTCTACATGAAACATTTGAGTACTCAAGAAGGAAATACCAAGACAAGCAATATTAGGTACCTTTTATAATAAGTAATTATAACAATCTTTTTTTTTTAATGGGTAGAGCCAGAGGAGCAAATATCAGTGCAGTGGGGAACAAAATCTGTACAAATAGAGTGAAACAGTTCTGGCTCTGCTCTGCTCTGCTGTGTGGTTTAGCAATGTCAAACTCTTCATCTTGCTGGAGGGAGCCGTGCTACTATAGTGCTTCTCTGACCTTGAATGGCCTATATACTGGGTGAAGAAGGCATGGAAATAGAAACCTGGGTCACTTAGGGACATAGCCCAGCCAGGGGAAACACATCTAGGGCCCTGCCTGCTTCTCTGTTTGCAGATGTATCCCACAGTATCTTCCCCTCTTGGTATTTTTCCAAGTTGTTTTAAAAAATGTTTACACTAATTGTTCCCTTGTGCTACTTTGGGTAGTCTTTGTTCCATATGTTGAATACTGCATGCAGAAAAATTTCTGCCTGTGGCTTGCTGCCTTGTGTACAGTTTTAAGTTTATGACCCTTTGTTCTTCTATTTGCGAATAACTTCAGCAGCCTTCAAGCATTCATCTGTGCCATTCCCTTGGAAGGTTTCCTATCTCCCTGTTATACTTGAATTTTATTTTATTTTTTTGTCTTCTTTCCTTGACAGTAATTTGGGGATTTTAAAAACCATCTTGAATAAATAGCTTTTCTAGGTCAATATGTCCTCTGGATTGGTTTCTTGTTTGCTTCCTATTTTTTCCTAATTTTATTTGATGGAGGAGGAATGAAAACTATGCTGGTATGCGAGTTACTTGTGGCCTGATCAGACCACATATTAACCAAGATAATTTACTTGGGCAAATCTTTTATGTACTATTCTGATGGCTTTTAGAAATGCTATTATAGCCATGGGGCTGTTTGATTGACATTTTGCCCATTTGGAACTTATTCCCAGTTCTCTGGAATTGCCTTTAAAATTTCCTTGTATTCTACCCTAGTTGTCGTTGCCCACCACACCCATATCATAGGCTTTTCTTCTTCAAACGTTTTTAACACGCCCTTGGGAGATGGTCGACTGTTATCCTGAGCTTTCAGAGAAAACAGAGCATGTATGGTTCCAGCTGTATACATCCAAAAATTAATAGCTGCTTTTGTAAATAATAGATGGTTTAAATGGGACCTACAGCAAAGTGTTCCGGTGTATCTCTAAATGGGAAGTGCTTCTTTCTGGGGTTCCAAGTCAACCAACAAGATTCATGCTGGCAGAGGAAAAGTTTCAGGAGATTGGAAAGGGGAAAAGACATCTTTTTTTTTTCCTTGTCACTCAGTGAGAGCTGCCCCAGATGTGTGCTATATAGCATTAGACAGGCAAGATTGGGGCTAGGCTGTCATTCCTAAATTGGAGGGTTTTATTTTTTATAAGGTGTCATTTTCCCTTTTATCTTGAAACATTCCTATGCAGTGCAGGTAAATTTTTTTTTTTGAAGCTTTACAGTACACATCATCCCCTTCAGAATACTTCCATTAAGGCAACCATTTTCAACCAGGGTGACACAGCGCATTGGTGTGCCGTGAATGGTCTGCAGGTGTACCGCAGGAGTTAGGGGGAGGGTCATTTCTTAGTAAGGCTATTGGGGGGTGTGAGCCCCCCACTGGTAGCCTGGTGTGCTTTGTCAATTGTCAAAGAACTGATGATGTGCCTTGATGATTTTAGCGCCTTGTCAGTGTGCTGTTAGATGAAAAAGGTTGAAAATTGCTGGAGTAGGGGCTTCAGCAGACCTGCTCAGGCCTCTCTTTCTCTGTGCTTAAGAACCTTTAACATTCCATAGTATGTATTTAGATGCTACTGTCTTATTTTTGGGTGACCCTATTTCTCTTAAAAACTCTTGAGCACTTGTTCACCTGAATTTGCTATTAGGAAAGGTGATGATGAAAGCAGAACAAATAGTTATAGAGCACCAGCTTTTCTGTGTCTAGGTCAGCAACTTAGTCACTGAACTATGCTAGTTTTAATAGCAATATGTCACAGAAAAAATAGGTGGTGGGTGCTTTTTATGTTAGAACTCTGAGTTTTATTGACTTAGTCATTTGCACACACCTCAGTGAATGGTAGGTCTCAACGTTTCCATAACAGGGACCAGGGAAGGGGGGAGAAGAACAGTTTGATTATAGAAAATGCATAGATAAACCCACCCTACTGGTCTGTGTCAATGGAGAAAAAATTCTCTTCATCCTTGGGGCGACTCATTAAGCATTTGAAGCCTTTAGTAGAGTCTTTGAGAAAATATTAAGGCCCTCATAATTTTATGATGTTTAAAAAATTATATTCTCTCCAACTGACTTTTGTTTCAATAAGCAGCTAAATAGCTGTAGTTCAAATGTGTTATATTACAATCGTAATGTAAACCAGTGAAGCCATTCTTTCTTGCAGTAGTCTGTGAGAGTTGAAAAGAAGGCCTTTCCTCTTGTAGTCCCCTGATTTTACAGGGGTAGGCACAGGAGGCTGGAGATGGAAGGCTTCTCCCTTTTGTTTGTGTGCCAAACAGCAATAGGTGGGGAACAAACATTTGCACAAGCAATAGTTTGGATACCGTCCTTTGACTGGAGGTACTGTCAGTATGAAGATGACACCCAGCTCTTTCTGTGTTTCATCAGACTGATGGAGGTGTTGAATTGGTGGATTAGTAAAAGACTGGATGGAGGCCAAAAAATTCAGTCCTGATAAGGCAGAGGTTCCTTTGATAGGAACCTCACCTACCAGGGAAGTGGTGTTTTAACACATTCTCTTCAGTGTTGTACTTGCCCAAAAGGATTGGGTTTATTAGTGGGGAATGCAAATAGATCTGACAATAGGTAGCCCACACATTATTTGTGGTACTCAACACCTTTTATGAGCTAAGGTTAGAAGCACCTGCTCAATCCTTTCCTGGTCACAGCCAGCCAGTCACATTTAGTCATGTTTTGGTGGACCTCAAGATTAGACTGCTACAGTGTATTCTGTATGAGGCTACATTTTGAAGACTGCTCTGAAACATCAGTACAAAAACAACAGTGGAGCTACTAACTGCAACTGGCTATTCTGAGCAGATCTCACTCATGCTGAACAGCTGCAGCAGTTGCCAGTTGCTGCTCGGCATAACTCAAAATGCTTCTTGCTACCTGTTATGCCCTAAACTGCCTATGGCATGGCTATCCAAAGGACTGTGTTCTACTATACCAGCTTCCCCAAGCCTTTAGTGGTTGACAAGTGGTGCTTAGGACACAGGGGTTTATCAGTCATAGCACCTTGCATGCGAAATGCCAACTGACAGCCCAATCCTGAGCTGTCCAGGGTGCCCAGGCTTGGTGGCACCGAGAAGGGCTGCTGCCAAATCCTGCATGCCCCAGGCTACCATGGGAGGCACCTCAGGAAAAGGGGACTTTCGTCCCCTTCTCCCAGGTAAGGTAAGCAGCCCTGCAATGGGGCTACTCACTTTACCGCTGACCTTTTGGTCGGCGGTAAAGGCACTCGTATAGGGCGCGGAGCCCTCCATGAGCGCCTTGGATGCTGCAGAGCGGAGCTCTGCAGACCCACCTCCCTCCCTCCCCAGCATGCCTCCCCCACCCTCCCTCTGCCCCCCACCAGCCTCCCCCACCCCTGTCCCCACCCCCACTTACCATACTGCGGCTCGGCGGTCTGGGAAACCGCCGAGCTGCGGAAGTTGTGCAACCGCCCCGCACTAGCCCAGCACCGGCCAGTGCTGGGCTAGCATAGGCGGGAGCTCGGCAGTAAGGCTAGCAAACGTGCCATAGCAACAGTGCTTGGTGGCACGGAGCCATGTCGCCGAGCACAGGATTGGGCTTGGAGATATCTTTTTGGCATCAAGTGAAAACTTTTATCTGCCGAGGCTTGTTTTGTAACTGGTTTTAGGTTGTGATCTTATTGATGATGATTGTTTAATTATTTGTTTTTATTTTGAATTTTATTGCTTCTAGATTATACATTGCCCTGGGAATCTTATACTGAAGGCCAACCTATTTATTTATTTTAAAATACTTCTGGGCTGCCTTTTGTTCCCAATAAAGGGACCACAAAAAATGGCTTGACATCAATAATACTAAAAGAACCCAGAATCAAAATATTCAGAGGCCAAGCAGGTAAATGAAGCTACAAAGAACCAAAGGCATTAAAACCAAAGGAAACTCTAAACAAGCCAAATGAAACAAAAAGGTCTTAACGATCCACTTAAAAGTGATCAGCATGGGTTCACAGAGAAAGGAAGCTTTGTAAGCAGGAGGTTGCCACTGAAAAAAACTGTCTTTTGTCTTCTCATCCTCCATACCTTGGCCAGGGGTGGGAAGCAAAGCAGGGTCTCTGATGATGACCGTGGTGTATAGTAAAGAAATGATTGCTAAGGCATATTCAATTCAGGTCTCCTCTGTCCCTGGGATCTGTGTTTTAAACTCCACATTGGCAGTTCATAGAACAGTTGATGGTCTATGATGATGAATATGATTATATTTATGAATTTGTTTGTCCTAAAGTGCTGTATAGCCATGTCAGGAGAAAGGTGAAGGAAGTGAACAAAATGGAAGAGTGTACCTTTTGGAAGTGATTTGGGTAGTCTAATATGGGTTCCCCACTTATGTTTTCTATCTTTACGACTCGGGTTCTCTAAATCCTGCCCTTGCATATATTTTCTTTTTTGTTGTGTGTGTGTGTGTGTGTGTGTGTGTGTGTGTGTGTGTGTGTGTGTATGTGTGTTAGGCCCTTGTTTTTAATATAAAATACATTTCTCCTGGATACACCGCTAATGATCTCATTCTCACATCTCTTAATTCTCTAGAAGCAGTTATTCAGTGCTGCAAGGAAAGTCGTCATAAATGAATACGACTACTTCCGTGTTGCACTGAACAACTGCTTTCAGAGAGGCCATCTAACCATAGCTTGAAGGGAATGGGGATTTTTTTCCCAAGTCTTGTTTTTCCTGTAAGCACAGTACACAAGTTCCTGTTGGATGCAAAATTTCTTCTTTATTTGTCAGTGCCTGAACAAAATTTATATCCTGTCTATGTTTCTTTAGACGAACCAGTAAGTGAAGATCACCCCACCAAAACTTTAGGGAAAACAACTCTTGGTGACCGTATCATATAATTATAAAGGCAAGGCAATTACCCAACTAGGACAACTAATACCATGAGTCATCAGAACTCTCCAAAATACTGAGCACTTAACAATAATTCCTGACAAGTATATAGGCCATGTGCAAAGATGATCCTATACTTCAGTTAACACTGAATGTATGTGTTGGTTTCTACTTACCTAGCATCTGCAGTCTGGACTATGCTGGTACATCACTTAAGGCAGGGGTGTCAAACCCGGTTCATACAGAGGGCCGAATAGCATACATGATGCCTGCTAAGGGCTGGAAGTGATGTCATTAGGCAGGAAGTGATGTCATTAACCAGGTCTTAACCAAAAATAAGCACTTTTTCTCACTTAGGAACTCATTAGGCCCTGATTAGGCAGGAGGTCTGGTCTAGAGGGTTGAGCCTCCATTTGCCTGAAGATAACATCCGAAGGTTGCCAGTTCGAGGCCACCGGCACCGTGCGACCTTGAAGCAGCTGACAAGCCGAGCTATTCCATCTGCTCTGAGTGTGGGAGGATGGAGGCCAGAATGTGCGACCAGATCAAGAAAGAAACATCTGAATGTTGTGGTTTCTTGAAAGATAGAAACTTTCTTTCAAATTGTAAAAATCCCTACGGGGATTTAAATTGCCTGCCTATGTAAACCGCCTTGAATAAAGTCTAAGGAGAAATCTGAGGACCAAGAAAAGCGGTATAGAAATACCTGTATTATATTATATTATTATATTATATTAGCTGCAAATGACTGAAGAGAAAATACACAAATCTTGATAATATTTCAGGATATGGGAGAGACCAATTTTCATGTGGACTGCCCTTTCAGCAATAACTCCTTAGGACTGTTCAGCAGCTGAGAGCCTGAGGGCCGGATAAAAAGCTTCCGCAGGCTGCATCCGGCCCCCAGGCCTTATGTTTGACACCCCTGACTTAAGTTTTTTTTTTCTTTTATTTTATCTTCTAGAATTCAGTTTTTTATAATTCCAAAGTTCAATGAATAGTTGCTTTAAAATCTTTTCATTTAGTAACACAGTTTGCCTACTGTTGGACTTTGGTGGTCCCTTAAAATAAATGCAGTTTGTCCATTTCTGTTATGCGATGTTCTGATGCAGAACATCAAATTGGACATACTACGTAGGTTGTGTTTTATATTACTTCCACTTGTGTAAGAGGAGTTTCAAATGTGGATATTATAGTGCAGGCGTTTTGCATGCAGAAATCTAGAATCCTGGCTTGACTTTGACTTTGAAGCTTGTGCAATATGTTTTATAGTATATCACACAAAAATATCTGATGCCTCATTGTTGCACAGTTAGTTCCACATGCACTGCTTTGGATACAACTCCCTTACCTCATATTTTGAAACATATTTCTGGGTCAGTGTATGAAACTTTACTAATACAGGAAAGCTAGAGTTTTCTGAATTTCAGTAAGTGTAAATAGCTGCAGTTTGCACATCTGTGGCTCATCTGTACCAGACCAGCAAAGAATATTTGTTATCTGTTGCTGACTCCAGCACTATTCTATTTCCAGATACTGGGAGGGAGGATTGGTCAAATTTCTGAATCTTAGATTGGTATGCATTGCTGCTTTCTAGCTATCATTAGGTTAAAACATTGTTTAGGACAAAATGTTAAGAGAAGAATAAAGAATCCTATAAAGAATACAATAAGGTTACACAGGCCAGCACAAATTTTGCTTCCTTAATCACTGCACCAATTCCTGGGTATATTTGGGGTTACACCATGCTTACACCATGGCTTACACCATGGCTTCCTCATGAGGAAGCTGCTTGAACCATTCACTAAAGAGGCTATGCCGTGTCTCCAAAACTAGATGTGATAGGGCAAAACGGATGCCGTTTTTGGAATCAGCACCCCAAATTCATATCAAACCACCATAAAGTTTGGGAAAAACATTTCTGACCCTCAGTCTTGTAGGCCTATGTTATCACAGCAACCAAATTGAGGGGTGGGAGAAAGTGTTGAGTTTTGTTTGTGTAGTTCATTAAATCATGTTTTTTCAGCTGCTTATGAATAATTATTTGGGTATACTACTCAGTAACATACCTGCGGGAAGCAAAGGGCGCAAATGCCACAGGCATCAGGCTTGAGGGTGGTGCCATGCTGCCAACCACTCCCCTGGCAGCACACTCCTGGCAGCTGTCAGCACACCAATCTGAGGGCCACCCCCAGAACATGTTCTGAGGCTGGGGAAGCCACATGCTGCCTCCCTGGCCTCAGGACGCCCTTTGTGGGCCAAAAACTGCCACTTCCGATTTTTGGCTGAAAACCAGAAATGTCAATTTTTGACCTCCAGAAGACCTTACAAGGCCTTCAGAATGCCTGGAAGGGGGGAGGCAGTTGGCAAGGGGGCAGCACATCCAAGTGGAGGTTGCACCCCTGGGGGTGTGCCTTAGGCCGTTCAGTAGTCAGGAACACCACTGATACTACTAGTCTCTTTTTCCTCAGGTGGCCTAAGTACAGGTAGTGTTGAATCTTAGTCTGGTAGAACCATATCCTTTGGATTACATGTGCCTTTGGGTTTATTTTGCTGTATTTTTTTTACCTTCTATTATTTGAGCTTACTAAAGGTTTGTGTGGGTGGAAGACAGGTCTTGTGGTGGTGGTGGTTTTTGCTTTAGTGTTTGGAAACTTAGGGCAGATTACATTACTGTAATTAAGATATAACATGGCCCATGGTGTTTTGGTTTTGCTTGCTAAATAGTATACAGGTGATGTAAAATGGGGCAAAACCTTGCGGGGGGGGATATAGGGTGTGTATCTTGTTTTTAGACTTTCACTCCCATTGCAGTTCCAATTTGATTTGCATCCCCCATCACACTGTTTTTCCTAGATAAAATTCTAGATTTGATTAGAGCAGGGATGGACAAATCCTGGCCCATGGGCCATTTGCAGCCCTTGGTGACCCATATTCCGGCCCTCAGGGAGCCCCCAGTCTCCATTGAGCCTCTGGCCCATTGGAGACTATTGGAGCCTGCACTGGCCTGCAACTGCCAGTCATGACCACCAGACACTAGCTGCAGGCTGAGTTAGAGCAAGGCCTTTTATAGTCTCCATGTGAGAGATGATGTGGCCCTCCTGCCAAAATGTTTGCCCATCCCTGGATTAGAGGGATAAGGGCTCTCAGTGGAGAGAGCCAATTCATTTTTTCCAATGAATGAAACCAATAAAAATAGCATTTAAAGAGAGATTCAAACCAGGGCAGGAGCCAAATGCTACAGCCACCTTACTCTCTGCCACACTGCATTGTGTTTCATACTGTGTCCTGTTTCCCCCCCCCCCCATGCTATAGGTTGAGTCTCATAATTCAGGAGGGTTGGGTTCTATTCCCAGAACTCACATGGATAGCAAAAATCGCATTAAAGCAAATTCATTTAAAAAACAGTCCCTTTGCTAAGCTATTTAAAAACAACCTTATTGACCTTTTTGATGTAAGGCAGAGTCATTAGGCAGACAATCCATCAATCTCTCTCTCTCCAGATGCTTAGAAAGGCTTCACTCTCAACCAGCAAGCTCTCCCTTCACCCTGAGCACAGTGCTGGGAAAGATTGTAAAGGGATTATCTTTCTTTCACGTTCTCAAGGGGAAGGGAGGGGTCACTTGCCTTGGAGTGAAGCTGTTCTGAGTGCCTGAAAAGAGAATGATTGATAGATTCTCTCGCATTAACAAGGCTATTGCTAAAGGATTTTTTTCCTTTAATTTAAAGGGCCCTTCTCATTGCATTGAGATAAAACCACAGGTGAAAAATTTGTGAATAATTAGGTTATACCTGCATTTAAAAGAGAAAAACTTCAGGCTATAGTATGCCTCATTTTAACATATTGTTTGGCCCATACTGGTTCCCCAAATTCATTTGCTTTGCATTTGATTTTACAGATTAGTCTTTTATGCAGCCACCCACATTGTGATAGACAGCTCTGAATGGGAACTGTGTTTACCTTTCAGCAAGGCAACTCCCAGATTTATAAATATATATTTAATTATCCTTGAGATGATAGGACTTGTTAATATTTGTGAAGCTGAAGTTTATTGCTTGAACATGTCCTGGATGTGATGTACTGAAGTTTTTCTTAGCCTGGTGCTTTCTGCATGCTCTTCAATGGTTTAGTCTTCCCCTTTAACAGGTTGGGAGGGGGGATACTTTTCTGCAGGTACAAAAGAAGGATGCAATTCTTCTGCAGTAACAGTTTTATTTTTCACGGAAAGTTTTAAGCAGTTGTTTAATTTTTCCGAGTCAACATTAAGCACTAAGTTTACACTCCTGTACACAATGGAACTTATTTGGCAGTAAGCCTTATTGAGCACAGTGGGACCTTCTTCTGAGCAGGGATGCCTCGGTTTGTACAGTAAGTCAGATTGGTTTCAAAGTACTTGATTTATAAGATTTGAAAGTATTTTACTTAGAGCTCTGGGCATTTATGTTGGTTGTAGAAGGAATCTTTTGGTTGATATCGTTTTACACTTCCAGACCTCCAGCACTATATGATGCTGTTAAAATGTATTTCACCGGTGACAAAATACATAACCATAAAACAATTCAGTGCATACAAGCCAGAATAAATAACTGCTGTTAAAGTGTATTTAATAATAGAGCATCAAAAAGCCCTACCTCTAAATAAACAAAATCTATTCTAAACGCTAAGAGCAGTCCTAAAGAGATGTGTTGTTTCCAGTAGCTTTAAAGGGAGGTGCCTTGACACACCTTGGGCAACTTGTTTCAGAGTCCAAATGAGTCCTGCAAACTGGTCAAGTAAGAATATAGTTATTTCTGTTTTTATGAGAAGAAGAATGGCAGTTCTTTTAGTACCATTCCTTGGCCTAATAACAGCTTTCTTCTGCCTGTCATAATAGAAGGATGGTGTATGTTTATTAAATGTGTCTCCCAAAACCAATTCCTATTTTAGATCAGTAAGTAATATGGTGTTCCATTTTCACCACCAGTGACAAGAAGATGATTAAACAATGGATCCTATCAAATAATTCCCTCTCCATCTGTTCTTTCCTTCTTCTGACTGTGTTAGACCAGTATCCTCTTCTGCCTGTGTATGTATAAATAAATAAAATACTTACACACACACTTTTATCCTTGTCACATCTGTGTCATTTGTAATTTGATGCTCATGTTCTTGGAAAGAGCTCTGCTTTGGATCACTGTGCAAAAATAGGCATAGTCATGATTTTAAGTCCATGGGAAAAAGACTTCAGAGCTTAACAGGCCTCTGAGCCCTGTTAATGAAAATGGTTTCTGAGTCCTAAACAGCAGGACGTCCTTGAGTCATGTGGCAGCATATACTTTCTTAGGAAATGGATTGATCTCCAATTTAGTCTGTCAGGTAACTGTTCTGTGGAATACTTAGTTTGTAGTTGTCATATGTTACTTCAGTGTGAAAAATGCTGTGAGAGTTTATGCTTTTTTGTTTTGAGAGTTTGGGGGAAGCATTCACAATTCACAATTGGACTGTCTGTGCTGATTGCTTATCCATGTTCATTAAGTAAAGAAAACCATAGGGGTCAGTTCTTTTTGTGCCCGTCTTGGCATCACCCCATATCAGTAGTTAGCCCCTTTCAGAGCCATCAGAAACAGAATGTATTGCTGTTAAACCATTTCTTCCTGAAAAGCCACTCTGTATTCTGCAAAGCAACAGGCAATCAAGATCGCATTTAAGATCAGAGGAATAGGGATGCTTTTTCTAATTAAATTAATAACATAGAAACTGTTGCTAACCTCCCATTTTACCTCTTTATGCTACTCTGCTTGTGGGGTCTTTAAGGATGTTAGTTGATTTTTGTGCCTTTCTTCAAAATATTTCTGGCAAATGCCAGTACAAAAATGCTTACACCCTTGTTCACCTTCCTTTTGCTCCTTCCATGATGCAGGAACAGTTGTAAAAAAAAATGCTTAGTAACCTACAGAGTTGTGATGTGGGTGTACTGGCTGCCGCAGTTTTTAAGCCACAGTTTTTAAAAGATTTTTGCCTTGCTTCTCAAAACTGTTTTCATTTAGTTTTTGGACATAACGTTTTTGAACAGCGCAATGGCCATTGAGCAGCATCTTGTATTCAGTAAGATGAAATCCTTTTTGTTAAATAGGTAAAGCTAAAAAGAAACAACTATAGTGTGGCAGTTATAGTTGAAGAAAAATATGAGATGTTCTTTTAATTATATAATGCAGCATACATAAACACTTAAGAAATATTTGCGTTTGTCACCAAGAGGAATTGATCTCATTGTGTGACTTTACAGTAAAATTGTTTTTCTGTACAGTAACATTGTTTTCTGACTAAGCAACACCTGTGTTTAGCCTCCAAAATGGGACAAACCTTTGGAAAATCCATAATGCATATTTGTCCTGAAATGCCTTGAAATTGATCCTGATGTAAATGTAGCAGGCAATTCTTCCATCCTGACTATAGATTGGCCCTAAGAATCCAAAATGCAAACCCTCATAGGTGTGCTAAGCCTTACTACAGCATATGACCACCATTGTTATGCAGCCTGGCATCGTTTGGGCTGCCTTTTTATTGTGTGAAGACACTGTATTTTATTTATTTATTTACCACATTTCTGTTCTACCTTTCTCCCCCAGAGGAGAAATTAGAATGTGTTTCTACATGAAAATATTGAGACCTTAAGGCCACTGTCACCAGAAAGCAGTGTTCACCAATCACATATTATAAACAAAATGTCACATCATTTCACTAGGTAGTATTGATTTGTTTCAAAATTCCTTGATCATTTGTCTTACCATTCCAATGAGGAATGGTAAAATCTGTCTCAGGTTTTGTTTTTGGCAAGATATGATGGAACCTGAGAGAGGTTGACAGATGTCAAGTCCTGCTAAATACTTTCTGGACTTGCATCAGAATTCTGCATATATTTTGCCAGAGCAGGAACCTCTGAATTTACCTCTTCATTTTGGCCAAATTTTTTGGGGTGATTCTATTCATCAGCTGTGTATTTGTTTACAATATGTATTTGTCTTGGTTTCCTGTTTATTTCAGTCTTCGAATATGTTTGGATTTTATAGCCAACCATGCTAAATGCTTAAGCTATATGCAGGCATTTTTGCTATGAAAGCGAAATATATTTGTATCACTAAAGTTACTGAGTTCCTGTTATGCCATCTGCAGACACAATTGAATGAGAACAGAGGTCCTGAGCCCTTGATAATTTGGCTCTACTAATTACTTCCACAAATGAAGGAATACAAATATCCAGTTTGCAATACAGCTTTCAGTGACATGGAAGGTTGTCAGTAAAGAATTTGCAATTACTGTTTATTTTTCATGTATTTATTTGTAACACTGCCAAGTTTACTTTTATCTAATAGTAATGCGCAATATCTTGTTTCATATGGTGCACTACAATCTATTTTATATCTATCCTTTCTCCCTTAAAAATGGGTTTGGTGGTTGAGCAGTGTGTTCAAACTTTAAACATATGATTATATTGCAAAATATTCATGCAAATGTTCATATTGATACCTCAGTGTTCAAGGGAGTGTATATTAACTTCACTATAGTGAAGTTGCACTATAGTGTATATCAGGGGTGCTCACACTTTTTTTGGCTCGAGAGCTACTTTGAAACCCAGCAAGGCCCGGAGATCTACCAGGGGGGAAGGAAGCATCTGACAGACACCCCCTTTAATATATGGAGCCCCTGCTGGAGTCTAGTCAGTTTCGTCAGTTTTGTTGCTGCATGCCTGAAGAGCAGCTAAAGTGTCAGTTTCAGTGTCAGTTTAGCTAAATATGTCAGTTTCATCTACTGACTAGACGAAACTGACATATTAACAGTTTGGAGAGACAGGGCTCCGCGATCTACTCATTTTGCCTCGCGATCTACCGGTAGATCGCGATCCACCTATTGAGCACCCCTGGTGTATATTAACCATTCTTATCCTTCAGAAAAGCATGGGATTTAAGCTATGGTTGAACTTAAAAAATTCAACCTTAGCTTAATGTAGCATTAAGCTACATTCAGAGTAGCATCCTTAATGTTCATACCAACATGCATTCCAACATCTGTCTTCAGTGCAGATAGTTTTGTCACCCGTTTTGCATCTTTCCTTGCCCACTTGAAATTGGGTATAGAAGTTGAGTGGGGTTTGAACCTGAAATGCAGAATAGTGTCTTGAACATTCAGTATTCATTCTGCTTCCTCATTCCTCTTAAAGTTGTAAGCAGGAGTCAAGCTGCTATTTCAATTTGAAATGTAGAATTGTGTCCCGACTGTATATTCAAAATTTCATTTTGACGTCTTAGCATCCAAGAGAGTTGTCATTTTGCAGGCACATGAAATAGAAGATGACTGATTAAACCAAAGTCTTAGTTTCGGCCTTTTGACTTGTACGTTTGGGATGATGTCACAGCCAGAACGGTAGTGTGGTTAGTATGTCGGACTAGGACAACAGAGACTCAGGTTCAAGGCCCTGTTCAACTGTGAAGTTCACTGGGTAACCTTGCGCCAAGCACTATCTTGTATTGTAACCTACTTCACAGACTTGTTCTCAGGATAAAATGGAGATAAGATGAATCATGTACACTACCCTGAACTACTTGGACAGGTGATCCTAGTAGTAGTAGTAGTAGTAATAGTAGTAGTAGTAATCCTACTACTGAGGACAGGTGGATTATAAATGTTGATAATATGCAGCTATCGGCCTTATCAAATCTATATTCTTTTTTTTGTCAGGGGCAAATATAGTGGTGCTTAACCTTTTCCCACCCTAACTTTTGGGCTGCAACTCTAACACACTCCTCTATACAGCAAACAGCTTTTCTCTTCCATCATCCCATAGAGCAGTGTTTCTCAAACTGTAGATCGGGACCCACTAGGTAGGTCATGAACCAATTTCAGGTGGGTCCCCATTCATTTCAATATTTTATTTTTAATATATTAGACTTGATGCTACCATGGTATGTGATGCATTTGGGGAAGTACAGTGCAGACCTGTACTTTTAACAAGCTACTATGTATATTCTTTTAACAATGATAGTAAATGGGACTTACTCCTGGGTAAGTGTTGGTAGGACTGCAGCCTAGAATTGTTAAATATTTTCCTGCTTGATGATGTCACTTGCGGTCATGACATTACTTCCAATGGGACCTGACAGATTCTGATTCTAAAAAGTGGGTCCCAGTGCTAAAGGCAAGAGAACCACTGCCATAGAGGAATGAGAAACGTAGGGAGGTTGGTCATGGAAGAAAGAATAGCTAAGCACCTCACCCTCTCCCTTCTGCCATATCTCTGTATGGAAGTGCTCCTCCTCAAAGCTATTTTCAGCACAATTCTATGCCAGGGAAGTGCTGGCAGTCTGTTTGCTGCCCCAGTCACAGCTGTTGTGCAAGTGCCTTAAGGCACTGCCACCAGCAGGGAGCATGTGGCACTGGTAGGATGCCAGCAACAGTGAATGCTGGGTCTCTGCACTGGCAGGATGCAGAAGAGGAGCGCCACTTGGTTATTGTCCCCACCGGCAGCCGGAAGATTTTTCAGGTGGGGGAGGGTAGGGGAAGATGGGGAGAAGTCGAAACTGAATGGAGGGTGAGTGGACCAGAAGGTGGATCGGGCCAGGAAGGGGGTGGGGACAGTGGCAGAGACTGCCACTGGATCTTATCCACCCCTCCCAAACCTCAGAGCCCAACATGGATCTCCTTGATTCTGCACCAGCTAAGTAGCTGGCGCAGATTCAGGTAGACCCATTGGGGCCACTGAAGTTCTACACAGAGTAAAGGAACCAATGTTACCTCACCCCAAGGAGTCCTCTGGTTGCTGCTCTGAACCCAAGGATACAGTGAAGGCCATTTTGGCACTGTTGTAGCCCACGCACCAGGGAAGCATAGGATTGGGCTGCCCATTTACTTGGTCACTAAGGTTTTACTGCACATATGAAAAACATGTTGTTTGTTTCTTAGTCTACAACAAAGTATTTCTTTTCTTGTTCTTTCCCCCTTTTCTTATGGTTATATTTCCTTGAAAGGTGTGTTTTATTAGTTAGCATTCTTTTAGGTAAGAATAGACAAAAGGCACATTCTTCTCGACAGTATAGATCAGTGATTTTCAACATTTTTCATCTCACTGCACACTGGCAAGGCACTAAAATGGTCAAGGCACGCCATCAGCTTTTTGACAATTGACAAGGCACACTGTGCTGTCTGTGGGGGCTCACATCCTCCAGAGGTCCTATTGATAAATGACCCTCTCCCAAATTCCTGTGGCACACCTGGGGACCGTTCGCTGCACACCAGTGTGCCACCACATAGTGGTTGAAAATGGCTGGTATAGATTATAGAAGTCCTTATTGGCAGCAACTGTTACCCTGCACATGCCCGATCTTGTCTGATCTCGGAAGCTAAGCAAGGTCAGGCCTGGTTAGTACTTGGATGGGAGACCGCATGGGAATACCGGGTGCTGTAGGCTTATACCATATTCTTTCGAGACTGAAGGTTGCCGACCATATATGGTAAACTCTGTGGTGTGCATCCTTCTGTCTCCAGCAGGCCCAGCTAATTTTACAGACTTTGCTGACACATTGTATGTTGTTCAACCGACTAGCATTTACTGGTGGTTGTTGGTCCAATGAGTAATGAGTATGGCTTATTTTCTGAAGTTAATTTTCATTTTCTGTTCTTTTGATCTCATCATAGTAGCTCGGTCTTTCATTATAGTGTCTCTGATGTTTCAAATTCTCTTTCAAAAATATGTTATGCCACATAAATCGCAATGGCAAGGATTATGTCGGTCACCTCTTTATGATGATGGTTAATATGATCCAGATACAATAGCCATATATAGATATTCCTAGATGGCAGGGCTCAGATGCAGAAAATTATTATATTTTCACTGAATGAAGCAACCAGTCTCATGCACTTTATATATCCCTTCACTTCTGCCCGACACATCCCAGAATGGATTGGGCTCTACATATTTGGGAGGCAGTCTTCTCCCATATTTTCTCAGAATCTCTACACTTCACAGGGCTCTCCATGCCATCAATCTGCTGTGTTCATGTAACATAGTCATGGCTGCCCAAAAATTATAGAATGTCTTACAATTTGACAGTTCCTTGGAAACTCACCAGAGGATCGTTTTAGTCAATGTGATGATAACTTGGGGAGGGGGCATGTTGGAATGTTACATAATGTGTATTTTAGGATATTTTTTCTAGTGTTGTAAATTCGTCCTTATCCCTCAGTGTGATATGAGCTGTAATGCAAAACATGTAACATATAATCTTTACTATTTGTAGTTCAGTATTTCTGGGTATCAGATCTCAGATATCCAAATCATGTTTCATCAGCAAACCATTTGTTAAAAGGATCAAGTTGTTTCCAACATTGATCATTGGGAACTGGAATGCAGTGGCAATTTGTTCTTTACACTCTTGTTGAGTGTTTCACTTTTGATTTGCAAGTTTAATATAATCTGTATTGCAATTACTTCACAAGATACCCAGGTTGCTGATCACAAAAGTGGTTATTGTGAAACAGTGAGCTCAAATATAAATCTATTAATCATTGTGACTCTTTTACATCAAGGTAAGTGAGGGAACTTCGATCGGTTGTGGCTTCATATGCTCTCCTTGTTCACTTCCTGCTCTCCTTATTCTCTTCCTGCTCTAAATTGTTGAGCACAGGTACTTATCTGTCTCACTCCACCCCAGAAATACTTTGCATTTTAGAGGTGAGTGCAAATTCCTGTATGGCAGGGCTTTTCAAACTGGGGCGTCGCGACGCCCCAGCCTGCAGGTCCTGGCCCCTGCCCCCTTAAGGCTCCCCACAGCAGTGAAAGTGAATGCGGAGCAATTGCAACCCCACAATCGCTCCGCATCCACTTTCACTGCTTCAGGGAGCCCTGCTGCAGGTCGCGCTGGGCTCCCCTGCACCCCTGGGAGGTTGCAGGGGCTTGGGTATGCCTTCCCCCTCCCCTTTTGCCTCCCCCCTCCCACCCACGCAAGAACTTAGTGGCTCTCAAACTCTCCCAGAGAGTTTGAGAACCACTGCTGTATGGGATTGTATGTAGTGGTAGTTCATGTACAGAAGAGCCAGAAACTATGAAAAGAGTGCCATAATTATCTAGAATTCTTATAATGATGAACATGAAATAAACAGAGCATCCCCTATGCAGAAACCTCTCCTTCATATAACCAAAAAGGAACTATAGTTATAGGTAAGACTATGGCTATGACCATGTTCCACAAAGGCTCCTGACATTGATGTACAAGCACTCATTAAGGTTCAGTTGTTCTTCCTTTTGACCTTCAATTTTCCTACAGGAAAAACTATAGGAAAATGGCACATGCATGCATATTCATCATTCCTTCTTTTCAGTTATTCCAGGAGGGAAACATGAGGAAGCAGTGGTATTGCTGCATGCAATATGTTTGGGGCTTGGGACTGGTGGGCAAGGAATAGCCAGCTGTCATGTGGCAGACAGGTGGTTCTTCGGTCAACAGGCCATTCATGTGCAGTGGCTCATGATGGGAATGAAGACACTGGGCTAAATCCAAAAGGGTTTTTGCTGGAGGGAGGGAATCTTTAGGGTACAAACTATTTTATTTTTATTGTCTGTATTCACACTGTCATTTTAGCAACTGGCAATTCTATCTTATGTGAATTTGCCCAAAATGATTTTGATATTCAGATGTTTGACCCAACATTTTCAAACTATAAAACAATAATCTGAGAGCACATGTTGTTGTTATACGGTGATCATCATTACTCCATCACATCCTTTGTTGCAATCCAGCTAATAGGAAGATGCATGAGAGCACATGCTCTTTTTTCATAGATGTAGTGTTTGTTCAGCTCCACCCCTGATGTTTTGGCTAGAACTAAGGCACTATCTGCTGTGGGTGTGTTCAGCTATTGTATCCATCAGCAGATGTAATCCTCCTTTGTTCCACCGAGGTGCAGACTGTGTAATTAAGCCTCAGATGAAGGAAAGCCTTCTGTTTGTGCAGCTTCCACTTACATAAGAGTGTACCTGAAACAGCATTAACACAAGAGGAAAATTTGTGGGACATTTTAATACAATACATTTAATATATGCAATTTATATCTGCCTGACATATTTGTTGTGGAGTCAGCATATCTAAATTTATGCTGATGTGCTTGGTGTAGCTGTTGGATTATTATGTTATATTAAAACATGTATGATCCATTCTAAGCATTAGGATGCTGATTCAGCAAGTCTTAGGATAAAGCTATCACATATTCAGCCTTTTTCCACACGTGGATGTATACAATCAACCTCCTTGAATCCATATTTAGGCACTTATTAGCAGGGTGGTCATTCCAGCTTCCACAATTTGTGAAAACTTCTATAATTTATTTCCATTTGTTGTTCTCTGTCACAATCCTTCTCCCCCCCATTTTAGGTGAACAGAAGATATCTGAGACAAGAATGGGGAACTAAAGCAATCTCATCAGATGAGGTAGATAGATATGATTGGATAGGATATGATGACCCAGTTTAGAATTAGAAGTTACTGTGTGTGTGTGTGTGTGTATGAGCTGGTAGCAAACGAACCTCAACCACAATAGCTTCTGTGGCTTCCAGTGGCATAGCTAGTGGGGGAGGTCCAACCCCAGTACCCCCTTGGGGGGGTGACACCACAAATGCCCTAACATCATGGAGGTTACAACTAACCCCATCATGCTCTGCACTGTTGGATATGGAATTTCCAGCAGAATACAATGCAAAATACTGAATTGAAATATCTCCTTTCTATCAAAGTTATGGTCAAAAAACCGGAAACAAAAAAATGCATGGAACCCTATAGAAATTGAAACGGAGCCATATCGTGCATTTACTTGCAAGTAGGCAAACTTGCCATAGTTTGTCGGAAAGGGCAGGCTGAGAGGAATCCAACGACACCAGAATGGTTCCTATCCAATGAAAGCAGCCCCCCAAAAAACACCCATAAAAGAACTCCCTCCCTCCAAGCAGACGAATGTATTGAGCACTATGGAAAGCGAAAGTAAGCCACAGGGTCGTGTTTACTTGCGAGTAAGTAAACATGCCTCGGCTTCTGGTCAAGTCTGGCAAAGGGAAATGCAAGGCTAGCTGCATGGTCCCAATCTGATGAAAGTGGAGCTCAACAAATACTCCAGAAGGCAACACTCCCCCCCCCCCCCAAAGAATAAAACAGAGGCTTCAGCTGATAGGGTCCATTTTATTTGTTTATTGGGGTTGCTCTTTACTTAATGAAATAATTAATTTCCACATGAACATCATAACTTAACACCACAGCAACCCATGGATCTCAGGTGCAACAACTTTTGTGACTTTCACAAAAGATATATGTAGGAAGGCACCAGTGGCGTAGCTAGGTCATTTGACACCCGGGGCCCATAAATTTTTGTCACCCCATATGACAAAATTAATTAAATGTGCAAGTTTCGGATCCTCTGGGAAGAATGTGATGAACAAGAAGAAAATGTAAAAGAGCAAGCTTTCTTCTTTTTCACAGAAAAGGTAAGCATTGAAGTAGGAGACCTGCATTCAAATATTTATGGAATTTCTAAACAGATTTGCTCCCTTCTCCTTGGCAGACTTCCAGGGAAGCAGTGCATGAACCTGAGGCCCACTGGGCATGCAAGCGAACTTTCCTTGATGTCCTTTGCACCTGGCTTCATGCCCAAAACATGTCTTCCCCTCCTCTGTGTGCCATGTTAGCACACCAGTTCAATGCCCACTCAGACCAAAGATCCCTGGTATACTAATGTTAAAGGTGAGTGAGTCAACCCAGTTAAAACAATATGCAAACTACACAGTGTTTGTTCTGAAGCCCAGTCATGTTTAAATCAGTCTTTTTTGTCTCGTTTAGAGTAGAATCCTAAGAACCAAGAAATGTTAAAGAAGCCCACTGTGCCTGTCATCTTTTTTCTTTCTTTTTTTAAAGTCCAGCTGCGGAGAGATAAGAGTACTCCAGTAAAGATATAAGCAGTGCCGTGCTTAAGATCTGAAACATTAGATCTGGTCACTACTCAAAAGATTAAGGCTGCAATCCTAAACACGCATAGTTGGAAAATTGCTTCCATTTATATCAGTGGGGCTTATTTCTAGTAAACATAGCCAGAGTTGAGATGCAAGTTTTAACAGAAGTCATGTTTTCCAAGATTTCATGGACTGATCCAGGAGGACGATGGTGGCAAAAATGTGGTTTAAAGCTCAAAGGTGTTTCTATTACGGATGTCCCTAGGGCAGGACTAATGTACAGTATCCTGCTTCATCTATCTTTTGTTCATGTTTAGCTGTTTTGTGATGGTTTTTCTCTGAAAGAGCTGATAGAAGCAAGCATTTCTGCAAATGTAGTTTATTAAAAATAAAATCATGTGTGGCGGACTACAGAGTGCTCATATCAGGTCTTAGGAGTGGTTAAACTGGTTTATCAAATAACAAAATAGTTACACCAGTTATCATTTAATAAAAAATGTATTTATTTAATGAATTTATACCCTGCCTTTCTCCTGGCAAGGGCATTCGGCTTGAGAGCTGCAGGGTTTCACCTACTATTCCACATGTTTTTCTTTATTTTGTAAATACAAAACAAGAATACTTATCTGATCATATGTCAATATAAACTGTTTTGTTCAATCCTTGAAAAGCACATGTTTTCCCATAAATATGTGGTAAGAGTGGCTGTTGAAAGGTCTCAAAGGCACTTGAAAACCAGTCTCTCATGCCAAAACTGAAACAGTAAATCTTCAAAATATATACAAACCATTGCCCCTCTCACTCACACACAAACACGCACAGTTTTAGCCCCGCAGCACTTTTTACTAGTTGCTTCAGTTGCTTAAGCGATCCCTGTTGCCTGGGGCAGCCTATTTTTATGGGTGCTAATGAAACAATGTGAGACCCAAGACTGACACCCCAGGATCAATTGTCACATTGTAGAAGATGCTGGATGCATTTGACTTTTGTGTGCTGCTGCACACTGGTCAAGAGTTGCAGTCACCCTCTTGCAAAGAATTATGCAATGCAGTCAAATAGGGCAGCAAAATGTCTTGGGGGGGCACCAACTCTGTTGTTGAAACTACAGGACAATTTAGTTATATACAGCCATTCTAGCCAGTTCTATCTCGTACTCCTTTGAATTTAGTCACACATGTACAGTGATGCATGATAAGCCCTGTTGGATCAGATCAAATATCCATCATGTCCAGCATCCTGTTTACCACAGTGGCCAGTGAGATCCCACTTGTGGGTTGCCACAAGTAGAGGATTAAAGCAGTGGGCAATCTCCTGCTGTTGCTCACCAGTCATGATGAGTAGCCATTGTTTGGCTCCCAATTCAGCCAGGATGGTGCAGTGCAGTTTTTCCCAAACTGGTGGGACGTGACCCACCAGGGAAACCAGAAGAGGGCCATTCCCCCTTAAAGGGAGTGGCGCAGAAGTGGATCCCCTCTGCAGACCTTCCCACTGCTCTCAATAGCTCTGATCATTAATCGGAACCCACTTCAGGTTTTATAGGAAATTCCCATAAGCAAAAGTCTAAACTTCTGCCCAGTTACATTTAGATTTTTGATTCTGTTCGAACACTCTTCACATGTGCTCTCATAGATTTTTTTTCCTCTGTGGAGGAATGACTTACTCAGAATTACTCTTGATGCTTCAAAACAGAGAAAATCGATTATACATATTAGTGTAAGAACAGAGGTGATCATACAGTTAAATACTGAATGCAAGAAAATACAGCACATTCTGCCTGATTGAGATAGTTCAAAGACTTCTTGAAATTTGAGAGACTACTGCTGTTTAGCCGTTTGAAATAAGAGATTCTGTATTGGCAACCTTCAGTCTCGAAAGACTATGGTATCGCGCTCTGAAAGGTGGTTCTGGCACAGCGTCTAGTGTGGCTGAAAAGGCCAATCCGGGAGTGACAATCCCTTCCACACCGGGAGCAAGTGCAGTCTGTCCCTGGTCTGTCTCCCTGGCTATGGGCCTTCCTTCTTTGCCTCTTAGCCTCAGACTGTTGGCAAAGTGTCTCTTCAAACTGGGAAAGGCCATGCTGCACAGCCTGCCTCCAAGCGGGCCGCTCAGAGGCCAGGGTTTCCCACTTGTTGAGGTCCATCCCTAAGGCCTTCAGATCCCTCTTGCAGATGTCCTTGTATCGCAGCTGTGGTCTACCTGTAGGGCGCTTTCCTTGCACGAGTTCTCCATAGAGGAGATCCTTTGGGATCCGGCCATCATCCATTCTCACGACATGACCAAGCCAACGCAGGCGTCTCTGTTTCAGCAGTGAATACATGCTAGGGATTCCAGCACGTTCCAGGACTGTGTTGTTTGGAACTTTGTCCTGCCAGGTGATGCCGAGGATGCGTCGGAGGCAGCGCATGTGGAAAGCGCTCAGTTTCCTCTCCTGTTGTGAGCGAAGAGTCCATGACTCGCTGCAGTACAGAAGTGTACTCAGGACGCAAGCTCTGTAGACCTGGATCTTGGTATGTTCCGTCAGCTTCTTGTTGGCCCAGACTCTCTTTGTGAGTCTGGAAAACGTGGTAGCTGCTTTACCGATGCACTTGTTTAGCTCGGTATCGAGAGAATGAGTGTCGGAGATCATTGAGCCAAGGTACACAAAGTCATGGACAACCTCCAGTTCATGCTCAGAGATTGTAATGCAGGGAGGTGAGTCCACATCCTGAACCATGACCTGTGTTTTCTTCAGGCTGATTGTCAGTCCAAAATCTTGGCAGGCCTTGCTAAAACGATCCATGAGCTGCTGGAGATCTTTGGCAGAGTGGGTAGTGACAGCTGCATCGTCGGCAAAGAGGAAGTCACGCAGACATTTCAGCTGGACTTTGGATTTTGCTCTCAGTCTGGAGAGGTTGAAGAGCTTTCTGTCTGATCTGGTCCGGAGATAGATGCCTTCTGTTGCAGTTCCAAAGGCCTGCTTCAGCAGGACAGCGAAGAAAATCCCAAACAAGGTTGGTGCAAGAACACAGCCCTGCTTCACTCCGCTTCGGATGTCAAAAGGGTCTGATGTGGAGCCATCAAAGACAACAGTGCCTTTCATGTCCTTGTGGAAGGATCTGATGATGCTGAGGAGCCTGGGTGGACATCCAATCTTGGGGAGAATCTTGAAGAGGCCGTCTCTGCTGACCAGGTCGAAAGCCTTTGTGAGATCTATGAAGGCTATAAAGAGTGGCTGTCGTTGTTCCCTGCATTTCTCCTGCAGTTGTCTAAGGGAGAATACCATATCAGTGGTGGACCTGTTGGCTCGGAATCCACACTGCGATTCTGGATAGACGCTCTCTGCAAGTACCTGGAGCCTCTTTAGTACAACTCGGGCAAACAGCTTTCCTACAACGCTAAGGAGAGAGATGCCGCGGTAGTTGTTGCAGTCACCCCTGTCACCTTTGTTCTTGTACAGCGTGATGATGTTTGCATCCCTCATGTCTTGAGGTACTCCACCTTCTCTCCAGCAGAGACAAAGGATTTCATGCAGCTCAGTGACGATTATCTCTTTGCAGCATTTTAGGACTTCAGCAGGGATGCTGTCTTTTCCAGGTGCCTTGCCAAAGGCAAGGGAAACCAGGGCCACGTGAAGTTCTTCTAGGGTTGGTTCACTGTCAAGCTCTTCCAGCACAGGCAGGCACTCAATGTTGTTCAGTGCTTCTTCGGTGACTACATTTTCTCTGGAATATAGCTCAGAGTAGTGCTGCACCCAGCGTTCCATCTGCTGCGCCCGATCCTGGATGACCTCGCCTGTGGCAGACTTCAGAGGGGCAATTTTCCTCTGTGTTGGACCTAGGGCCTGCTTGATACCATCATACATCCCCTTGATGTTGCCCGTGTCAGCTGCTATCTATATCTCGGAACAGAGCTGGAGCCAGTAGTCGTTAGCACATCTCCTGGCAGTCTGTTGGACTTTGCTGCGAGCAGTTCGGAGGACCTGCAGGTTGCGCTCACTGGGACAGGCCTTGTATGCTGCTTGAGCTCTCCTCTTTTCCTCAATGACTGGTGTCAACTCCTCAGAGTGGGCTTCAAACCAGTCTGCCGCCTTGTTGGTCTTCTTGCCGAATATGGACAAGGCGGTGTTGTAAATGGTATTCTTGAAATGTTCCCATCTGTTGGATGCGTTTGCGTCGGCCGGGCCTGGAAGAGATTCCTCAAGCGCTTGTGCAAATTCCTCCACTTTTCTCTGATCCCGGGTCTTGCTCGTATCAATGCGAGGTCTTCCTTCCTTTTTCGTGTGATACAGCCGCTTTGTTTGCAGTTTCACTCTGCTGCACACCAGGGAGTGGTCAGTGTCGCAGGCAGCATCATGATAACTGCGTGTGATCTTGATGCTGGGAAGGCTGGAGCGTCTGGTGAGGATCAGGTCGAGCTGGTGCCAGTGCTTTGATCTTGGATGTCTCCAAGAGACTCTATGTTGGGGCTTTGTGTTGAAGAATGTGTTGCTGACACAGAGACCGTGATGACAGCAAAACTCTAGCAGGCGTTGGCCATTTTCGTTCATCCTCCCAGTGCCAAACTGACCTAAGCAAGTGGGCCATGAACTGTTATCAGCACCAACTCTAGCATTGAAATCGCCGAGGATGAACAATGGCTCTTTTACAGGGATTTTCTTGACAGTGGTGGCCAGGTCATCATAGAATTTGTCTTTGGCTTCTGCTGGAGACGACAGAGTCGGTGCATAAGCACTGATGAGAGTGATAGGTCCTGCTGATGACTGGAGCTGCAGGGACAAAATTCTTTCACTTCCCACAGTAGGTGGGATGATGGATTTCAGCAGGGTATTTCTGGCCGCAAAGCCAACGCCATGTTCCCTGATTTCGTTTGGTGGTTTTCCCTGCCAGAAAAATGAGAAATTTCTCTCCTTGACAGATCCAGAATCTGGCAGCCTAGTCTCTTGAAGGGCGACGATGTCCATCTGCAGTCTGCTCAGCTCCATGTCGATGACAGCTGTTTTGCGTGTTTAAATAAGAGATTAAAGGGAAGTTTACTTAACTGAACTAAAATCTGCACAATTCGTGGGCAACGGGCAGGTGATAATTAAAATAATGTGTACTCTTTTATATGATACTATTTCATTATTTGTGTGCTTCATAAGAATATAAGAAGAGCCCCGCTGGATCAGGCCAAAGGTCCAGCTAGTCCAGCTTTCTGTGTTTCAGTGGCCCACCAGATACCTCAGGAAGCACACAAGGCAACAAGAGATCTGCATCCTGGTGCTCTCCCTTGCATCTAGCATTATGAGGTAGACTACTTGCCTAGATGGCATCTTGCCTAGATGCCTTTAAGAGGGGATTGTACAGATTTCTAGAGGAAAAGTCCATCATGGGTTACAAGTCATGATAGGTATGTACAAGCTCCTGTTTTTAGAGGTAGGCTACCTCAGAATGCTAGATGCAGGTGAGGCAACAGGATGCAGGTTGTGTCTTGTTGTCTTGTGTGCTTCCTGCAGCATTTGGTGGGCCACTGTTAGATACAGGAAGTTGGACTAGATGGGCCCTTGGCCTGATCCATTGGAGCTCTTTATATTCTTATGTTATGTTCTTCTAAAATCAGGAAGTTGCACATACCCATCATAGCTTGTAACCGTGTGACTTTTCCTTCAGAAATCTGTCATCCCCTTTTGAAGGCATCTAGGCCAGTTTCAATCAACATGTCCTGTGGAAAGGAGTTCCACAGACTAATGACGCACTGGGTAAAGAAATATTTTCTTTTATCTGTTCTCCCAACACTCAATTTTCATGGATGTCTCCTGGTTCTGGTGCTATGTGAGAGGGAAAAGAACGTCCCTCTATCCACTCTGTCCATCCCCGCATAATTTTGTTTGTCTCAATAATATCCCCCCTCAGGTACCTCTTCTCTAGACTGAAGAGCCCCAAATGCTGTAACCTTTCCTTGTAAGGGAGGTGCCCCAGTCCAGTAATCATTTTGGTCTCTCTCTTCTGCACTCTTTTCCATTTCCACTACATCCTTTTCGAGACATGGTGGCCAGAACTGAACCCAATGCTCCTGATGTGGCCTTACCATCAATTTGTATAATGTCATAATATTGGCCATTTTATTCTCACTACCTTTTCTAATGATCCTGAGCATGGTATTAGTCTTCTTCACTGCTGCCACACATTGGGTCTACACTTTCATTGAGCTGTCTACCAGCACCTCAAGATCTGTTTCCTTATCTAGCACAGACAGCTCAGAACTTTGTTTTTTTTGTTTTTTTGTTTTTTGCTCCAACATGCACTACTTTGCACTTATATTGAAATACACCTGTCATTTTGCTGCCCATTCTCCCAGTTTGGAGAAATTCTTCTGAAGCTCTTCACAATCCTTTCTGTTCTTCAGTACTCAGAAAAGTTTAGTGTTGTCTGAAAACCTGGCCACCACGCTACTTATCTCTGTCTCCAGGACGTTTACAAACAGTTTGAAAAGCACTGGTCCCAGGACAGATTATTATTATTTGATTTATACTCCGCCTTTCTCCCCGAAAGGAAGTGGGGCACACCACTTTTCAACTCTCTCCATTGTGAAAATTGTCGATTGACACCCACTCTGTTTCTTGGTCCTCAACCTAATCCAGGAGAGGACCTGCCTTCTAATTTCCTGACTGAGGAGTTTTCTCAGCAATAGAGGCGCCAATTGTAAATACCATGTGAGCTTGGTTGTAGAATATTTAAGTGGTGAATCTGAGAGTTTTTTCTACAGTGCAATGACTCATGCTTGCTGTTGGTCATAGTCTTAACATATCACAAATGAACTTGGATTGTTATAGATAAACTGGAAACAAGGGGATAGTCCTCTTTATTGGTTTGTTTTTTCAAAGAGTGATAATACACTTTATCTAAAATTGATCTGGCACTTGAATATTAGTTGCTCCTAACATCGCTCAACGTTTGTTACTCAATATTAGTGCACAAACAGTATGTTTATTGGTGAGTCATTGTGTTGTACATATCCTGTTCCATGCATTGTATACAAATACGATACATCAAGTGAACCAGAAGAAAGTTGAGGTGTAAATGGCAACTTGATCAAATAGATGAAGGATTTATTGTCTGGCAATGCATTTCAGTTTGCTTCTTTTATAGCAAATGTGTCACAATGAGATTCTTTTGTGCCAGTGTGACAGGCAATTATACTTAATTACTTTCAATAGTAGTTTTCAGCTGATTGTTACTATCAGCATTTGGATGTAGTAAGCCTATAGAAGTGATGGTACTAGATTGTTGTCACATGGCACTGCTTGTTTTCATTATCATGCAAGCAATGAACAAAGTAGCTGATGCAATTATTTGCAGAAGATTCTGATGTCATCTAGGTCTTTAATTTGCAAAATACATTCACATATCCACAAATCAAATTTGTGATACTACCTCCTGCTGCAAAATCTGAGAATCCATTTCAGGGGATGAGCCCCACATAAGTGGAGGAAAGGTGTGGGGTAGAAATATATTAAATAAATGGTAGTGAGCATTATTTTATTTTATTTTTTTGGAATTTCAGAACGTTTAAACCGTTTCATTTGATACTCAGCATGTATGCTGAACACTCCTCAGAACACTCCTCCCTGTCTTTTGTTGAGAAGCCTGTACAGATATCAAGCATATTTATGTACATTTAGGAAGGAGACAAGATGTTATTGAAATCTATTTTACTCTGCTTTTCCATTAAAAACAATGTGGCTTACAATAAATGTAAAAACAAATAAAACTAAAAAGAAATAATCATAAAATGCAACACAACCAAATAGCAATTAACAATAAAATCACTGCAATTTGCATGTAAAGGAGGGACTGTCACAAGTCTGGCAAAAGTGTGTCTGAAAACAAAGCCAAAAAAGTCTTCACTCTGTATTGGGAAGGAGAATAGAGAGTGAGTGAGAGAGATTTGGACAATTTTGTGTTTATCCAAATATTAAGATGTTTCTTTATTTTGGTGCATTTTAAAAAATGCCACTATTTTTGGCATAGCTTCAATCATTTAGCTACAATTTATGCTATGCAGTTATATAATATGACGTGTATTACAATGCATTAGGCTAGTGATTTTCAAACTTTTTAGCACTGGAACCCAGTTTTTGGAATGACAATCTGTCGAGATCCACCAGAAGTGATGTCATTAACCTGGAAGTGAAGTCATGGCCGTGACATCTATTTAGGCTTCAAACCTAATCCACAATCAGCCTGTTACATATCACACGTCCTGTTATTTTGCATAGCTCAGAAGTCAAAGCAGAACTCAGACTTGGATCCTTTCCAACCACACAGCCCCCCCCCCCTTTCCAGTGTTCCATCTTTCCACCTGTTCGGGGCAAAGCACCATTGTTTCTCTCCTGCTGGAAGCCCACCCTGCCCAGCAGCTCTGTATTTTCAATGGCGGCTGAACTAGGTGCTACGCGACCCACCTGAAATTGGCTTGTGACCCACCTGGAGGAACCTGGCCCACAGTTTGAGAAACACTGCATTAGGCAGTATGATAGATAAGATAAGATAAGATAGATTTAAGATAACTAAAAAAGTTTTGATGATTAAAAAAAATCTTAAGATTACAGTTGGAATCAGCGCCTCTGAATTATATAAAAAACATTAAAAATTCATCATCAACAATTTTTGTGTTACACAGTGTAATCTAGTCCCAAACCATTTAAGGCATGAAAGGTTATACTGTTCAGCACTTTGAACTGGGTCTGGAAGCACCCCGGGAGCCAGTGAAGCTACTGTAATAGAGTTGCATGCTGCTGACCCAATAAATTACGTGTTTGTGACAAATCCTCAGGAAAAGTTCTGCAAAATGTTCCAACTAATGCTTCCTAAAGACTGCCGTGCCTCAAACCTTGACAGATAGGGCGGGATACTGCACATCAGGTCAGTGCCTAAGAATTTGTCATGATCCTCAGTCTACTGAAATGAGTGATAGATAAGCGCAATTTTGCATTGGAACTTTAAGACAGTGGAACGATGTCATTCTTTGTAATGCAGACACTTTAATCTTCCCAACTCTTTTCTGTCACATCATAATTCTTTTTAAATTGTTTTTAAGTTGAAAAAAGTTGCTTTTCCTGGTTGTTCTTACAGTGGCAGATTAGAACATTTCAACATGATCCCAAACTGCAGATCATTTCTAAAGAGCAACTTCTGTTTATGCAGCCTTTGGATATTGTTGACTTCTGTTTCAAATCTGTTATAAAACTTTTCAAAAGAAAATCTGCGGAATTATTAAGAGGGAATCCAACTAAGCCAAAGATTTGCTACATCATCTTTGTCTTCCACGTAGAATTAAATAAGTATACCCAATTTATGATGCACATTAGCTTTAATTATATGGTTAGCTATCCTTTCATTTTATGTTCCTCTGGATTAAAAAAAGTAAATCATTGCATAAAGTGTTTGAGTTTTGTTTAATGGAAACTGTAACTTGGTTTAAGGTTTATTTTCCTTCAGACTTGAGTCCCTTCCATTTTAAGACTACAATCCTAAATCAAGAAGAGATGCTACTAAATAGATCGGTGTTTCTCAAACTGTGGGTTGTGACCCATTAGATGGGTTGCGAGCCAGTTTCAGGTGGGTCCCTATTCATTTCAATACTTGATGCTACCATGGTATGTTACTGCATTTGGGAAAATGTTACAGACCTGTACTTTTAACAGGTCACTCTGTATATGCTGTTAACAATGATAGTAAATGGGACTTACTCCTGGGTAAGTGAGGGTAGGATTGCAACCTGCTTGATGATGTCACTTCCAGCCATGACATCACTTCCAGTGAGTCCTGACATTCTCATTCTAAAAAGTGGGTAAGGAAGGTAGATAATTGGATTTTGGTGCTTTTTTCCTTGTTACAAGACATTTAAAGGTGGATTCCAATATCTGTGGGGAGTCAGATCAGTGGATGCTTTATATACTATATACTAGCACAAATATTATTATAATATTGTTTGCGGTGTCTCACAGGTCAGGTTGTTGACCCACAGCTGGTGCCTGGATAATCACAACTGCAGATATTTTCGGTCTTCCTTCTTTTCTTGCAGTAAAGCTGCCACCACCTGCTGAATTGAACTCAAACTCTTGAATCATTTCTCCATTCACTTGGTGGTGTTATAAGAACATAAGAACAGGCCCACTGGATCAGGCCATAGGCCCATCTAGTCCAGGTTCCTGTATCTCACAGCGGCCCACCAAATGCCCCAGGGAGCACACCAGATAGTGTTGTGGATGCTGGAAGGGAATATTCTTACAATCAGGCAGTTGGAGGATTGCCCCACAAATGGGGTTGCAGTGGCAAGTGTTGAGCTTGTTTTGCTCACATTGAGAGCATGAAGATGGGCCATTGATGGCATCTTGAGTACTAAAGGAAAGATGAGATAACGCTTAATCTCTTCCAGACAAGGAAATTCCTGTCTGTCTTTGTATGTGTATAATGTTTGTTATGGACAGAGAAGGTTCCTGGCTGGTGGCTGAAGTGAGCCAGGTGAGGAACTGGAGGTGCTTGAAATGACTAGATGTTTGGTTTTTTCCATCTGTGATATGTTGTTCAATGCCAGTGACTGAGTGTAGATTTTTTATTTTTAAGATCTAGTGGCGTTGAAAAGAATTGCTGTTCACAAGTCCCAAGGAAGTTGAATTGACTAGCCCTTAAGAATGGATTACTTGTGGGTGTTAAGATGTGATGCAGAAGGCTATTTCTTCTGTCTCTTGGCCATAATTAGATTTATAAATTGTGTACATTAAAATTTGTTTGTCAGTGGCTTCTAGTCTATCATAATATAGCCCTACCATTCTTATCAGATGATATCTGCCTTTGAAGACGGTCCGGAAATTACAATTAGTACAGAACGCGGCTGCTCGTGTGGTGGCTGGAGCACGTCGGTTTGACTCTGTCGGTTTGACTCTCTTCAGTGGCTACACTGGCTGCGGGTTCTGTTCCGGGCCCAATTCAAGGTGCTAGTTTTGACTTTTAAAGGCCTTTATGGCTGAGGTCCTGGGTATTTGAGGAACTGCCTCCTTCCTTACAATCCTGCCTGGGCTCTTAGATCATCTGGGGGAGCCCCTTTGACTGTGCCACCACTAAGAGATGTGAGAGGGGTGGCGGCCAGGAAGAGGGCCTTCTCAGTGGTGGCCCCTGAACTTTGGAATACCCTCTCCTTAGAATTGAGAACTGCTCCCTCTTTGCTAACATTTCGGTGTGGACTGAAGACCTTTTTATTTCAAAAAGCTTTTAATTGTTGACAGGCTGGCTGGCTTTCTTGCTTTTTTATATGAGAATCCACGGGGTTTGTTTTTAGATTTTTAATTATTTGTAAATTGTTTTAATTATTGTTTTTAATGTTGTATTTTTAAATGTTGTAAGCCGCCTTGTGTGCCCTTTGGGCATAAAGGCGGGATATAAAATAATAATAATAATAATAATAATAATAATAATAATAATAATAATAATAATAATATATGATCCATGTTACTGTTTGTGATTGTCAACCTAAAAATCCCGTCATCACACAAACAAACAAAAATGCATTTTCTTTTCAAAATAATGTTTTGAATCTTTGGCTTTTTCATATCAGTATACTTGTTTATAATTCCCTTGTTATAAAAAAGTCAAATTTATACTTGAATCAAAATTGTTTTCAGTCCAATCAAAATCTCAGGAGAAATTAAAACACACACACACACACACACACACACACACACACACCCCTCCTTACATATTTTAACTTCACAGCAGCTGTGGGGAGGTAGAATACGTTGTACCCAACACATTCACTTTTTTTGTTTTGGATTTTTATAATCAGGCCTGGGATCTTTTTTCCCTTTCCCTCTCTTCCCCCTGTCTTTGTGTGTGTGTTTTCATGTTTGTTTGTTTTTTTGGACCCTCTAATTAGATTGGGGATTTATGTTAGTTTGGTTGATGTATTTCTGGTTGTAAATAAAAATGATAATCCTAAATTGATGATCTTCTGAGCTGGAAGCTTGGAAGACTTACCAAGATGCCAGATGTGACAACCACACCGTGAAAGATTCCATCTGGAAGAGAATGGTTCTACAAGCTGACAGTAGAACAATTATTGTAAAAATTCATCTGTTCTCTACTATGGAGCTTTGTAAGCTGCCTTGGGCATTTGCCTCGGCATGGGAAAGGCAGGATATAAATTTTTCAAAAAATAAATAAGTAATTAAGTCAGTAGTAGATTGTATAGTTGTAATGCTACTATGTATTTTATCAATATAGCATGAATATATAAGAATTTGTAAACAGTCATTTTTTGTTTAATATTTGGAAGATCAATGTTAAATAAAATATTCAAAGAAGGTTAATGCTGCAATTCTGTACATTCTTACTTGGGAGTAAGTCTCATTGAACTCAGTGAGGCTTACTTCTGAGTAGATATGTGTAGATTTTGCTGTAAGAATCCTAGAATCAGCATTTGATGTTCACCAATGAACTTGTTTTTCTAGTGCTCTTGGAGGATCTTCGGCCCTTCACATCCCTGCTTTTCCAGGTGGAGGTTGTCTCATTGATTATGTGCCCCAAGTATGCCAGCTGTTAACTAACAAGGTAATCTAGTGCACAGATAAACTATCTTTTTCTTATTGATATGTTTTATAAAGGTGTTTAGACCAGAATACTGAAGAGCCAAGCAACTAATGCTGTATGGCCTAAAGGGGCTTGTGTTTTCCAAGTAGCAGGTCCTCCTGCTGCATGGCAGTATTAGTGAACATTCAGAAGCACTGTATAATATGACATGGGAGTCTTCTCTTGGAAAGAGAAAAAGTCACATTCCCATTGAGCGTGCCCAAGGCATAGAGCGTGCCTGAAGTAGCTTTTTCAATCATAGCCAGAATATTTTCCTGCTTGGTGTACTCAAAGCAAGCTAAACTGTTCGGCCAGTGTTTTCCAACATCAGTTCTTGGAATCAAACCTTGGCTGGATTTTCTCCTAGTTGTAAGAAACCACGCTGTTAATTGTGTTGAGCCTCATGACAACATGCTGGTATATAAAGAGAACCTTTTGTCTACAGTCCTACATGGTGATTACCACTGGGTGATTTAAATCTTGAAGGAAAAGCTGTGTTCTGTTTAGATGTTTTTCTCCCTGCTGTACTTAAAAGGAGTTAAGGTCTTTTTTTTCCCCTTTCACAGAAAGTCTTTGAATCATTATCACTGTTACAGTGCCATAGCACTTCATCCACCTGAAAAGAGATTGTTTATACATAAGGATAGATGTATTTTTAAAACTTCTCATAAGATTTTCATTTAGGCCAAGATTCCATGCCTACAGGGTTGTTAGTGTTGTGGTGTTCACTCATTTGGGACCATCCCAACAGCTTTTTCAGGAAGGAATTGAGGAGTGGCTGAAAAGAACAGACATGGGCTTTTGATACCTTGAAGTTACAAGTTATAAAACCTTATAACTTTTAAAGTGGAAACCAGAGGTTCAGCGGTCTATTTCTCAGATATTCCAGATTTACTTTTTATTCTAATTTTAAATGCTATGTTCATGTTTGAAGAAGCCTGTAAATTATGACTTTTATGAAATGTGCTTTCAAATGCATTTCTGTAATTGTGCTGCAATCTATTTTTAGAGTTGTTACTATTACGGCTCTCTGGTGCTCATTTCTTTATTTTTAATTTTCAAGCGCACAAAGCTGTTTTTAATCTCTTATTTTTTTACTTGCTTAAAGAGCCTATCTCTTTTTTTTCCTATTCCCAGAGTAACATTTTAGATTCCACATAAAGGCTTCAAAATAATCATTTGTTCATAAGCTGACATAGAACCAATTTTCTAAATAGAATTATTTTATTTTGAGAGGGTGTGTAGCATAGCTCTTAGCACTGATTGTATCATGGTTATTTCAAGTAATTTAGCACAGCTGTTTGCCAGTCAAGGTAATCCAACATTAGTGCAGCCAATACAAACAACATGTATACCATTATATTCTTTCAGTCAGTATGAGACTGTAGAAAGTTGCTATTCTGATGCATTTCATGGGATGTTGTGTGAGAGTACTGGACTAACATTTCTGCAACACTGCTATAGCTTTCAGCAGATGTTTTACTGGCTTTGCAGTCAGAATTTTACAGCCAAAGGGTTGTATTCTAACTCCCCTCTTCTGTCAATAGAAAGCACTTCTGTTCATATGCACGGATGTATGATCCTTGTCAATCACCCCATAACTCCCCCCCCCCCAAGAAAACCATTCATACCCCACATGAATCATACTCTGGATGGTTCCTCTACTTGCAGAGTGGTTTTTTTGTGTGGGCATAGAGGGTTGTCTAGCTGAGAAGGGGCAAAGCAAGTTGTTTCTGAACGTATCCATTAGGACAGAGCCCAAAGCGCATGTGTGTTGGTCCTCTTGGATACCTAGCTTATACTTCTCAGATTCCAGAAGAATAGCCATTTGCACTGTTGCACTAGAACAGCAAAGTCTTATAGCACCTTAAAGCTAATCAATATATTTGTCTTTAGGGTGCCAAATATGTTAAGTAACTATTTCATGTAACTGTATTTAATCTACAAATCCTTGTTGTTAAATTGTGTGCAAAATTTGACACAATTCTAGAATCCCTTAAGATTGGAACACTATTTAAATTTAAAAATATGGAGACTGTGTTAATAAACCTTTTCACTGTTTAACTTCATCATACTATCATTCATTTCCTCCTTCCATTGTTTTACAGGTACAGTATGTTATTCAGGGTTACCAGAAGAGAAGAGAATATATTGCAGCATTCCTTAGTCACTTTGGAACGTAAGTCCTTATGCATTGTTTTTTCTTTTCTTTTGTTTAATGGAACTGAACCAGAATTTTTAAAAAAAATCTTGATATCAGCCTAATCATAACCATATTAACATAACTCTAACTATACGTGTGTCAGTAGCTCTAATTATACATGGCTAAGACTGCAGTTGAGGTCAGCGCCTCCTTTGTATAGTTTGCTTTTTTTTTAAAAAAAGGAAATATGCAGAGGTTCCCCTTCTTACGAACGCATTAGGTTCCAGGAGTCTGTCTGTAAGTCATTTTGTTCTTAAGTATAGTAGTTCCCCTCTCTCCATTGCTTTAGCTGTCGGTTTCACTTGGGACATTGTCATATTCACTTGGGATACCCTCAGTGGCCTTAGTTTTACCTCAAACATTGTCAGTTCCCTGTGGAGTCCCTCAGAATGCCCCTGAGTAGCCTCTGTGCTCAGCAGCTTTGGTTGAAAAGTGGAAGCCAGGGCTAAAAGTTTTTTCATTTGTTGAACATTCATATGTTGAACATTCATATGTAGGGGAACTTCTCTAATCACCACTGTTGCAGGTCATATTCACTTTCAGTGAAAAGTAAGCTTGGAGGGTAGTATATTCATATGGATAGACCTGGTTATTTCATTTGATTCCTCTGTTTCATTCCTTTATGAAAATTAATTTTTAAAAAAACTTATGGATGCTTTAAAAAAAGCAATCGATGATTGAGGTGTATCAATATGTGAATGAGCTCTCTAATTGGGCTCAGTTGTGCTTACTTTGAGCCCAATCCTATGCATGTCTAATCAGAAGTAAGCCCCATTATAATCAATGGGGCTTACTCACAGGTAAATGTGGACAGAATAGGGCTGCTAATAGGGCCAAACTATATGAATATGTAATTGTGGGATCAGGAGGTGTGCTTTCAGTAGTGAGTGCCCCTTTTTTCTGTTTAAAGCAGCCACCCAGGCAGCAATCCCAGTTGAACTAGACTCTAGAGCACATGAGAAGGGTGTGGTTCATTCTCTCTCATGTTTTTCCCAGAAATTTCCCTGTTGAAGTGGCAATTTGCTCCTGAAACAGCATTATTTTTAGGGGGAAGGAGACAGTGTAAGGGAGAACCTCCCCCTCCCCACATGTTCAAGTTCTAACTGGGGTTGCTACCCTGCAAGGCTATTTTAAAGGGAAAAGGAGGCACTTCTGGCCCAAAAGACACATTTATGCCCCCTGTAGTTTGAACCTTAGAGGCAGCTAAATAGGTGCAATATATTTTTTTTCATTATGTGCACAAGTTGCCAATGTGTGGTGATTTTCATCTAAGGTGCTGACTTACCTGCCAGAAATCTGTTTCTGTCATGACTGATACACTACTATAACTTGGAGAACAAGATGTTTAAAAAATCAGAAGCCTGAGCTGCCTTTTTATATGCAGAAAAACTGTTTAAAAAATTGAAGGAAAGTGTATTTGGAGCGACATGTACTGTGACATTTAACAATGCTAGCCTCTAAATGTGAAAGTATTCATTGTGGCTTGTAGAGAAATAGATATCTATTGTCGAAAAAAATCCTTGTTTTTGACAACCTGCAAGGAAGTACCTGTTGTTTCATTAGATTTGTTCTGTCAAAAGTTGGCAGGGCAGATTCATGATTGAGTTAGGACTACAGTTCTAAGTTTGACTAACCTTTCAGAAAGAAGTGTTAAGGGAGAAAATTAAGGGTCTTTCCAGCTTTAGCCACTTTGTGTTTGTAGTGAAACATCTCTAAGGATGCTCAGAACTTTAAGGCACAGTGGCTTTCAGAGTGTTCCTAAGAAAGCTATGAACAGTTGCATCCAAAATGATCCAGGGCCTGTCTCAACTCTGTGTGTCCCATTGGAAAGGAAACAAATGTAAAATGAACTTGTCACAAACAATTGCTTGTATTGATCTGCATTTGTATTAGGTCTGATAGCTGATAAAATAACATGGAACATGACCACTCCCTCCTGTGTGCACAGCTTACAGAGCTCTATGTAAAAGAGGGAATTTCTATGTAAAGAGATTGCAGTAGAGCTAAAGTAGCCTATATCCTTGGGCCCAGGTGGGAGGAGTAGGGTCACAGGATCTGTGTATGGGATGTACTGGTGGCCCTCCCATTGGAAATCATAAGAACATAAGAAGAGCCCTGCTGGATCAGGCCAAAGGCCCATCTAGTTCAGCTTCCTGTACCTCACAGTGGTCCACCACATGCCCCAGGTTGCACACAGACACAATCTGTGTCCCGGTGCCCTCCCCTACATCTGGTAGAGGCAGCCTGCCTCTAAAACCAAGAACTTGCACATACCTACGATGACTTGTAACCCGTAATGAATTTTCCTCCAGAAATTTGTCCAATCCCCTCTTAAAGGCATCCAGGCAAGATGCCATCACCACTTCCTGTGGCAAAGCACAAGATGTATCCAGCGCAAGATTGGGGCCAGAAGTGGCTCAACCGGAGGCAAGGGGAAACTTTTCCCCTTACCACTGGGTAAGTCACCAGAGACCCAATGGGTCTTCTTGTGGCAAGGAGTTCCACAGACTAATTATATGCTGGGTAAATAATATATTTTCTTCTTTCTGTCCTAACTCGCCCACACTTAACTTTCATGGATGTCCCCTGGTTCTGGTGTTATGTGAGAGGCAAAAGAGCATCTCTCTATCCACTCTGTCCATCCCCTGCATGATTTTGTATGTCTCAATCATGTCCCCCCTCAGGCACCTCTTTTCTAGACTGAAGAGGCCCAAACGCTGTAGCCTTTCCTCATAGGGAAGGTGCCCCAACCCAGTAATCATTTTGGTTGCTCTCTTTTGCACCTTTTCCATCTCCACTATATCCTTTTTGAGATGTGGCAACCAGAACTGGACGCAATACTCCAGGAGTGGCCTAACCATGGATTTGTACAACGGCATTACAATATTAGCTTTCTTATTCTCAATGCCTTTCCTAATGATCCCAAGCATGGAAGTAGCCCTCTTCACTGCCGTCGCACAGTGGGTCCACACTTTCATCGAGCTGTCCACAAGGACCCCTTGTACTTGAAGTCAAGTACAATCTTGTATGCTTGTTGGTATTCAGGACTGGTTGAAGAGAGGGAAAAGACTGCATTATGCCTGATGATAATCCCCTGCATACAGACAAGCATTTGCAGGATTGTGCTGTCTGCTTGTCTGCTACATGTTTTAATCTGTTATGCTTTAATAGTAATGATCAACAGTTAATTTTTTTAATTCTTCTTTTTATAGTGGTGTAGTAGAGTATGATGCTGAAGGTTTCACAAAGCTCACCCTGTTGCTGATGTGGAAAGATTTTTGCTTCCTTGTTCACAGTGAGTAGCTATTTGCCTTGGGCACAAATGTCTAGCCTCTTGAAGATAAAAACATTCGAAAGGGGAAAACACAATTACAGGAATAGCTTAAAGGTTTGGGTTATTTTTGTTTCCTGTTTATGTATTTTTGATGGCACCCTCACACATGCAAAATTCCACCTGCATATGAAAAAGGAAAGAAGTGATGCATTCAGAGTAACAACATTTATTTTTATTTTTTTTACAACTGTGAAGTGTATCAGAAACTTGCTTTGAAGGTCAATAAAGGTCATGTTAGTATGCAAATGCCATCAGGCAAATGCTGGAGCCTCAGCACCTTGAGACCGTCCACCAGGCTGCCTGTCTTTGGATCCTGGCCACAGTCCTTTCCACTTGTCCTTTCCAGTACCACTATGTCTGGAGGATCCCCATTTAATTTCTCCATAATGTCCCAGCCCCTGATATTACTCTGGAACAGTGCTGTGCAAGCGAGCCAAGGCATTGTGGGGAAATTAAAATGGTGACTCTGTTTACAAACATAGTGGTGCTGAGAGGATTGTCATCACTGTTGTCCATAACTGTATGGACAAAATGCATAACTAGGATAGTTACTACAGATATTTTTATTCTCCATAACAGAGTCACCTTTTTTTGCATGTCTTCATACTGTTTAGCTTTGCCATATTATTTGGCAGAGTCCTGTAGGTTAACTGTATGAAATACAGGAATTGAGTCACACCGAGACACTGTAAGCAAGATCCATGATCTTCACTGTAGGAACTCATTTAGAGGTGATTACTATATCTCTAGGATTCCCCCCCCCTTTTATGTAATCTTATGTCTATTTGTGAGAGTTGGTGGTGATCAGAGACTAAGAGTCTGAGCTGCGAATCAGAACTTCCTCATTTTAAATCTCTGATATGAATTTACCAGCTAACCTTAGGCAAGCCACCTCTTCTCAACTTCAGTATCCCAGCTGCAGAATACGAACAATTTACTTACCTTACAAGGTTGTTATAAGAATTAAAGCAAGTATATGAAGTGCTTTGTACGCAGCAAGCACAATACAAATGTTATGTATTACAGGGGGGCTCCGGTATCCATGGGGTTTGCGTTCCGGAACCCCCATGATTATTCGAAACCGTGGATATGCAGGACACCCCCCCTTGCCTCCAGAGGCTCTTCTAAGCCTCTCAGAGGCCATGCATGTCCTCCCTCAGCCTCCACAGGTTTCAGAATGGCCATTTAGGCTAAAAAACACTACTTCCGGTTTTACGGAAAAACCAGAAGTGAGACTTCTATGCCTTTAAAAGGCATTGTGAGGGCCAGGGATGCCCTCAGTGGTTTCCCCAGCCTTCATAATGCCTTTTAAAGGCATAAAAAGCCACTTCCGGTTTTTTTCCGTAAAACCAGAAGTAATTTTTCAACCTAAACAGCCTTTCTGAGATCTATGGAGCCCATAAATGGATGTATGCAGCCTCTGTGGAGTTTAGAAGAGCCTCCGGAGGGGATACAGGGGGCCCCTTCATCCGCGAATAAATGAAACTGTGAGTATGGGATCCGCAGATATGGAGGCCTCCCTATATTACTAAATATTATTTACCTTAAATTCAGAGTTCAAATCTCCCTGCTTTGTTGCACAATGCTGTAGACTTCTGTCATTTTGCTGAGTGTGACAGCTGTACTGGGTCTGTGCTATCTCCGTGATTTTTCTGAATTACCTATGAGTTTATTTTCTTGTTTCTAATTTCCAATGCAGTTCTAATAGGTATAGCATTTGTTCTGTAGAAAATTAAATTGATTCCAAGAAGTGCAACTAAGATGTTGAGGAGTCTGGAAACCAAATCTTATGTGGAACAGTTAAAGGAGCTTGGTATGTTTAGCTTGTGGAAGAAAAGATTAAGGGGAGTGAGCCATCTTCAAAAGGGCTATCCAAAGGGCTGTCACACTTGCTCTTTGCCTACCAAGGAAGGCTTCCTCTTTGCCTACCAAGAACAGAACTAGAATTGGTGGGTTCAAACTACAGGGAAGTAGTTTTAGACTAGACATGAGAAAGAATTTCTTAATTGTATGATCTGTCTGGCACTGGAACCGTCTACTTTGTGTGTTAGTAAGCTCTCCCTCATTGGACATCTTCAAGATGAGACTAGATAGCTACTTGCCATTGATGCTATTATAGTTGCCAGCATTGAGCAGGGCGTTAGAACATAAACATAAGAAAACTCCTGCTAGATCAGGCCAAGGCCCGTCTTCCCACAGTGACCCACCAGCTACCTCTGAGAAAGGAAGCCAAATTCACAAGCAAGAGAGAAGGAATACTTCTCCTATCATTAACCCCCACAACTCGGTTTTAGAGGTATAAAGCCAGTAGATCTGATCGTAGCTCAGAGCCATCCTGACTGGTTGAACTAGATGATCTCCAAATCCCTTTCAACTCTAAGATTCTATCATAAATGACATTCAGTGAGAAAGAGGATGTTTGTATGGAGCATTTAGGAGATTAGATTTCCTGAAGCCATCTATATTTGTTGTGTATTTAAATATCCAGATTGAATTTAAGCCTGTTAAAGATCCAGATTTTTGAAGTCAGAGACAATATGAATTTTTTTTTTATTAAAATTTAAATTGCTGTGTTTCACTGGAGTCCAAATTCAGTCTTCAGTAACTAGTATTTTTAACAGTAAAATAATGTTTTGAGCTCTCAGTTCAATTAGTTTAAAGCCTTTGCAAGAGATCATTACAACTGAAAAGCTTGTCACTATCAATCTTGCAGCCTTAGAGCTCACAAGCAGCTTACACGTGCAAGTTGCTGCATCACTAGCATCACTGAATAACCCAAGGCTAACCATTTCATGTAATAAAGGAATATTGCGAAGAAGGCACTAAAAACAGCAGTTCATTCCTAAAGTAACAAGTTGTTGGCTTTCATTTCTAAAGTGTATTTTAACATAAAATGTTCAGCAGTGAACAAAACATTAGCAACAGTCACAGAGGAAAACATTGTGAGTTTGTTTTGTACTGTCTGCAGAAAAGAGAGAAATAGAAAAGTGTTAAGGGTGTAAAAAAAAAGGTACAAAAAACATTGGGATATCATTTTGCTCCACTATTCTGTTGGTTTCAGCCAAAGTTGAAATCTTTGAGCTCCCCATGTAGACATTTATATTTATGCTCCTAGGAAGAATCTCACAGGGTTTAAATTAGAATTTGATTATACTAAAATGACAATGACTGTTTTTCATTTGTTTATGAAATATACAGTCTATGTGTGAGCAGTTTGTAGCTGAATTAAGTCAATGCAAGCAAAGTGAGCAAAACTAAGCAGTAATGAAATCTGCCTGAATCTGACAGTCTCTTTAAAAATATTGGCGGGGCATGTAATTTTGGCTAGCCAAAGACATGATCATTAATTTATAAACCTGTTCCTTAAATCTGTCAGATCAGAAAGAAGATAAGGAAGCTGTCATTCCAGTGATTGTATTCTATGAGCACATTGGTGCTTTCAAGGCTGTGTGTGGTTACACAGGGAAATGGCTGTTTCACCTTTTGATTCTATAAAAGGTTGCTTCAAGTGGCCTAGCTCCAACAGCACAAAAGAACCTGAACATTTGGTTATACTCTGTGTCTGTTGAGTTTTAGTGGTGGATATTTTAATGACAGAGTTTTACTTCTGTCCGACCTTGAAGACTGAGAGTAGGCTGCAGTTTTGTCTTCTATGTGGGGTTAGTTGGAGGTTTTGTCAGATTTCAGAATGTGGGTTTTGTTGCTGTGAGCCTTTGGCTTATGCTGACCCGATCATGTAACAGTTTTACCAGAGATTTGCACGTGCAGTGTTATGTTTGAATGAAAGCACCCCTCAGGAAAAAAGAGCTCCTTTTATGGAGAATTGGTTCTTACCAAGCAGTTGCTATCAGGCTATTGAAACCTGAATAATAAAAGCACACAGCAACACTTTATCATAGATAAGGATTCTTTTTCACTATAGTATTTCTGTTGAAATATTTTATCATGATGGTATATTGAAGGCCAGAGTTTACTTCTCTTAGATGAGCTACCTTCCCAGGCTGACGAGCCTCATCTACCCGGTGGCTGTTTAGTCGCCTCTTATGACACTGGGGTTGTGGAGGGAGAGGTCTGCAGAGGGAGGAGTGAATTGTGGGATATGGAGGGGTGAGGGGGAGGGCTGGATTGTGCTGGATAGAGAAAGCAGAGGGAGGAGAGGGTTGTGGGACATGGAGGGGTGAGGGGGCAGACTGGATTGTGCTGGATAGAGAAAGCAGAAGGAGGAGAGCGTTGTGGGACATGGAGGGGTGAGGGGTTGGCTGGATTGTACTGGATAGAGAAAGGAGAAGGAGGAGAGGGTTGTGGGACATGGAGGAGGGAGGGGTCAGGCTGGATTGTCAAACCTCAAACCTCCACTGCCTTGTGGTTATATCCAGTTGTGAAAAAGGCTTCAGGAGTCAACCTCGAGGCAAAATCCAGAGCCAGAGTCCCTGAGGCAGTTCACGGCTGAACACAGTCATGCTCTGGCAACTCCTATGACACCGCTGGAACCAACCGTATTGGCTTCCGCCTTTCCATTGGACCATTCCAGTGACGTGGAGAGGGCGAATGTGCTGCATGGGTAACGGTCTGTCCTTCATACCCACTTTACCCAGGCCTCACGCACTGGAGAGGACACTCCAACTTTGCCATACGGCATCGGCACAACACGGGAAGCAGCAGTTTACCGGTTATAAGTCTTCGCTCGATTGGCGTAGAGCGTGACGCCAGGGGCTGCTTCTGACGGTGGGAGAGATCATTGCATCTCATTGGGCAGCTACCAACTGCCTTAAGCTGGGCAGTCACCGGCCAGTAAGGTGCTGCCTCGCCACGAACCGTTAACCTCACGGGGTGCATGGGGTTTAGGGTGAAAACAGACAAGCGGATCGACAACTCTGCACCAGGCAACAGAAAACTCCTACCCTAAAGCTGGGTACCTGGAACGTTAGGACAATGACACCTGGCTTCTCTGACGACCTGCAAGAAATAGATGACACCTGCAAAACAGCTGTCATCGACATGGAGCTGAGCAGACTGCAGATGGACATCATCGCCCTTCAAGAGACAAGGCTGCTGGACTCAGGATCTGTTGAGGAGAGAAATTTCTCATTTTTCTGGTAGGGAAAACCACTAAACGAGACCAGGGAACATGGTGTTGGCTTTGCGGTCAGAAATACCCTGCTGAAATCCATCATCCCACCTTCTGCAGGAAGTGAAAGAATTTTGTCCCTGCAGCTCCACTCATCAGCAGGACTTGTCACTCTCATCAGTGCATATGCACCGACTCTGTCATCTCCAGCAGAAGCTAAAGACAAATTCTATGGTGACCTGGCCACCACTATCAAGAAAATCCCCGAAAAAGAGCCATTGTTCATCCTCGGCGATTTCAGTGCTAGAACTGGTGCTGATCACAGTTCGTGGCCCACTTGCTTAGGTCAGTTTGGCACTGGGAAGATGAACGAAAATGGCCAACACCTGCTAGAGCTTTGCTGTCATCACAGTCTCTGCATCAGCAACACCTTCTTCAACACGAAGCCCAAACACAGAGTCTCTTGGAGACACCCAAGATCAAAGCACTGGCACCAGCTTGACCTGATTCTCACCAGATGCTCCAGCCTTCCCAGCATCAAGGTCACACGCAGTTATCAGGCTACTGCCTGCGACACTGACCACTCCCTGGTGTGCAACTGAGTGAAACTGCTAACTAAGCAACTGTATCACACGAAAAAGGAAGGAAGACCTTGCATTGACACCAGCAAGACCCGGGACCAGGGAAAAGTGGAGGAATTTGCACGAGCGCTTGAGGAATCTCTTCCAGGCCCGGCCAATGCAGATGCATCCAACAGATGGGAACATTTCAAAAATGCCGTTTACAACACCGCCTTGTCCATATTCGGCAAGAAGACCAACAGGACAGCAGACTGGTTTGAAGCCCACTCTGAGGAGTGGACACCAGTCATTGAGGAAAAGAGGAGAGCTCTAGCAGCTTACAAAGCCTGTCCCAGTGAGCCCAACCTGCAGGTCCTCCGAGCTGCTCACAGCAAAGTCCAGTAGACTGCCAGGAGATGTGCTAATGACTACTGGCTCCAACTCTGTTCCCAGATACAGATAGCAGCTGACATGGGCAATATCAGGGGGATGTATGATGGTATCAAGCTGGCCCTAGGTCCAACACAGAAGAAAACTGCCCCTCTGAAGTCTGCCACAGGCGAGGTTATCCAGGACCGGACGCAGCAGATGGGACGCTGGTTGCAGCACTACTCTGAGCTATATTCCCGAGAAAATGCAGTAACCGAGGAAGCACTGAACAACATTAAGTGCCTGTCTGTGTTGGAGGAACTTGACAGTTAACCAACCCTAGCAGAACTTTCCGTGGCCCTGGACCCCCTCGCCTCTGGCAAGGCACCTGGGAAAGACAGCATCCCTGCTGAAGTCCTGAAGTGCTGCAAAGAGATCATTGCCACTGAGCTGCATGAAATCCTGTCTCTGCTGGAGAGAAGGTGGAATACCACAGGACATGAGGGGTGCAAACATCATCACGCTGTACAAGAACAAAGGCGACAGGGGTGACTGCAATAACTACCGCAGCATCTCTCTCCTTAGCATTGTAGGAAAGCTGTTTGAGTTGCACTGATGAGGCTCCAGGTACTTGCAGAGAGCGTCTATCCAGAATCTATACTTGCTTCCAGTGTGGAAGGAATTTTCACTCCCGAATCGGCCTTTTCAGCCACACTAGACGCTGTGCCAGAACTACCATTCAGACCATGATACCATAGTCTTCCGAGATTGAAAGTTGCCAACAATATTGAAGGCAATACATTTTTGTAGGGTGTTTTAAATGGGGGTCTTGTGTGAAGTTGAGGATAAGCGGTAAGATTTATATAATTAGTATTGTGATAGACACATGCATTTCACATATTACTATTGTTTCATCTGCTCTCAAATGGAAATGGATTGAACTTTAATACTTTAACAAATGGATTGAAAGACAATTTTCACAGTACCTTTTTCCATACTGTGCAGCCCAAGGAGGAAAAATGTAAAATTAACACTTAAGTACACTTGTTCAGAAGCTATCTAGACTGTTATCACTATATTAGGAGTGCCTCAGACACATTTATGCATTTATTATTTTAGGTTTCTTCTGATAAAGGGAACTGATACCACATTTGATAGTTCAGTTATTTAGATAAAGAGCAAGGTTACATCTAGATGGGAGTTTTCTTGTGTCTGATTAGCAGTGGCTGGGGGGAAAAGCATTAAGAGGCTTGCTCAAGGTTGTCCTTGGACAGTTTTTGAGGAGGTTAAAAATGAATTAAAATCTGGAATCTCAAGTTCCTATCCATTGTGTCTCCGAGGGCTAGTAATTAGAAGCATGAATGATCATTGCATTCCTGGGACATTGCAGTTGACTTAAATGCTGAAAGAAAAGGAGTATTATGCTATTGTATGTCAGTACATCATATGCCAACGATATGAAGATTTGAAGCATGGCAGCACAGTGGGTCGTTTGTTGATGTTTTTTATGAAAGGAGCCTTCTAAGGTAAGAAAAGTTTGTAAGAAACTGAAGGAAAAGGCTGCCATGCTCAAATAATTGAGTCATATGCACTATGTAACATGCAGTTTTCCATTATCATTGTTGTAGTCACTCTCATCCTCTACTCGAGTGCCAAATAACATATTCTCCTTGCAACTTACAGTGGGCTTCTCAGTTCAGACTGTTCTCTTTTTGTCTCTGTATAACAGAGAGTTCTTTGGACTGATTTTCTGCAGGCATTTCTGTTGAACATGTTTCAGTAACCTCCTTTTGCACATTCATTTAACAGTTAATAGCGCAGCAGTTCACAGCGCAGCAGCACTGGCATGAGTTCCACTGTATCCTACTAGAAGCCAGAGACCATGCGGGGATGGAGACTGAAGTAAAAGAATGTTTGACTTACCCTCTTCTGTTTCCACATGGTCCTTAATGTGTATACTCGAACCTGCACCAGCTATTTGCAGGCCCTGGTTTGAGTAGAGCAAAGGGGAAGTATCAGGGACAGAACGGGTATTAAGATATTGCAAAGCTCTCCCCCACCAAAACTCTCCCCTGCTCCCCTCCCCAGTATGCACCACAATCTGCCCCTTTCCTGCCCCTTTCCACCCACCCCTGCCAGTGACTTGCATGTACCATCCGGGGCAGCAGCATTCTCATGTGGTAGCACTTGGAAAATGGCCACCAGCCCCACGCTGCATTCACCACCATAAGTCATTTTATAGCATTTTTAATTCAGCAGAAACCATGAATGCATGGAAAGCACATTTTGGTGAATTCAGATTTTCTGGGAGCCGTCCTTCTGCCAGACATGCAAGATGACATGTAAACAAATTGCAAAACCATTTAAAACCACCCAATAAGTCAAACCTTTAAACTTGGAAACAAGAAGATACTAAAATGGCATGCTTTGTTGTAGTGAAACAAATGTCTAACACCAGCTTAATTCCTGACTATACTGATATAATGTACTTCTATTATCAGTTTGAATTGACTTCCTAGTTACCATTTACACCCTTCACAGTATGACAGTCTTCCATAACTGTATTTGGAAGCAGAAAGCCCAAAATATTCATATGTATTTCTTAGTAACCTTCTCAGTACTCATCTATAATGTGCTTTTCCACTGTTATTTTGCACCAGCAACAGTACAGTCCCATTTCACCACCAAGAGACACTGTGTTCTATTATGAGATTAAAACACAAACTTTCATAATGGGTGCTGTGTGTTCTTTTTGGTTTCAGTATAGATTTTTAAATGGCTCATGGTGGCATAATTAGTACTCTGTAGTGCAATGTATGTTGGTGCCAGTGTAATCACAGTTAGGCAGAGTTGCTATAGAAACTGGTAGAGCAGAAACAAAGCAAAGAACTGGGAAATGGACGAAAGGCCTTGAGAACTTGAGTACGATAAGTACAAGCCATTGAGAATGGACCTACATCTAATATGCTGCAAGCTCTGAATGCTTGCTTGTTTCTTAAGTACACTTTCTGGTATCTTGTTCAGCTTAGTTAGAAAGGCTTTGTGTTCTGAAGTAGCAAATGATTTGCTGCTATGACTACATTTTATAATAAGCATTTCATCTTTCTTCCTCTGAGTCTTACAGTGCAATCATATACTTGGAAGTAAGCCACACTGTATTCACTGGGGCTTCCCCAGCTAAATGTATATAGAATTGCTGCTTTAATTTTTATTTTATGTACTATGTGTATTATTTTATTTAAAGTATATTTATCCCAACTTTTCCCTCTAATCGGTAGGCACCCAAGGTGACTTACAGTCAAATAAACAGAAAGTAACATAAAAATAAAATGTCCAGACAAAAATACAAAAGGAATATCCCTGAAGTTTACACATACTCAGAGATTGTACAGTGAGTATATAAGAGGAGCTGAAAAATGACCTTAACAGAATTAAGCAAACTAAAAAAAGAAATGAAGCCCCCAATGAAAACTTTAAAAGGTGGGTTTTCAGTTGCTGTCAGAATGATGTGAGAAAGGGGGAGATCCTGTTTTTTTGCTGATAGGGACTTACATATGTGAGCTTCCACAGAGAAGAGCTTTTTCCATTGTTACTGCCATCCAAACCTTTACTGGCTCCTCCAGAAGACTTCAAAGCACCGGCTATTTTGTAGAGAGGGGGGTGATTCTTGAGGTAACATGGTCCTATTTGGCCCAAATCCTAATCAACTTTCCAGCACTGGCTTAGCTGTGCCAATGGGATGTGTGTTGATTCCCACAGTTGGATGGCACTCACTGAGACTTCCTCAAGGTAAGGGAGTGTTTGTTCCCTTATCTTGGAACTGCATTGCCCTTATGTCAGGGCTGGAAAGTGGGTTAGGATTGCGCCCTTTGTTAATTTAGAAGATTTATATCCCACCTTTCCATAAAAATTAACAAAACATGGTGTCACATGCCTCACTGACTCAGGCACTGATCCACAACTCGGGGTTTTTACCCTAAAAGAGTCGTGACTCGAATTTGAATTTGAATACAGGTGAATTCCCACCTGTATTCATCACGTTCACTCTTCTTCTGCCATCCTGTTCTCTGACATTTGTAGAATCATAGAATGACTGTGGAGGTCATCCAGTCCGGGCCCTTGCTCAGTGCAGCAACTTTCAGTGCAGTGTCCTTTCAGCCTCTGTTTGAAAACATCCAACAAGAGAGAGCCTATCACTGCGCAAAGTTGACTGTTCCAGTGCCATATATCTCTTACGGTTAGAAAATTCTTCTTCATTTTTAGCTTAAATCTACTTCTTATGTTCTTCACCTTAGCTTCTACCCACGAGTTCTAGTCCCACCCTCAGAAGCAACAGAGTATGAACCCTTCTTCTTTTTGACAGCTGTTCGAATACTTGAAGACAGCTATCATATCTCCCTTTCGTCTTCACATTAAATAAAAGTCCCTAAAGAAAATAGTCTCATATTGCACTGTTCTTATTCTATACAAAATGTAATAGGCCCTGCTCCCTAAAAGGTGTAGGGTCACTTCCACATTGTTTAAGCCTGGTTGAAGATGGAGATTTCACCTTTGTCATGTGGGTAACCTTCAGTGGTGGTATTATACTGCTCACATGTTTAACTGTCCATCTCTGGTTACTTCAATCCATCTGCTATGCTGGAGTTTCCAGTCTTGCCATGACCATTCTGACAGAGTGGTTAAATTAAACAATTTGACAGACTGTTAAATTAAAACATGCATCATTGTTTTGCAGTTACTTTTTCTGTATACAGGACGGCCCTCGTTATCCACAGGGGTTACATTCCTAGAATCCCCATGGATGGTTGCATGGATTTGCATGCAGGTTCCAAATCCGCAGGTAACATGGGCCCCCTGTACAATGCTTTGTGTATACATTAACTTCGCTCTTTTAGCCTGAGAGTGAGCTAGATCCTTCTGCTTCATTTTCTTTTTTTGTCATATACAGAGTAAACAGGAATAGAAATTCATATTTAATTTTTTTAAAAGCCAAAACTTATTTAAGTTGAAAAAGTAAATAAGGACAACAGGTATGTGGGCAGGTGTAAGACCAGGGATAGCTTTTAACTTTAAGTCCAACTATATTAGGTGACAACTTTGGTCAGTGTACATTTTAAAATCTGATCATGTTTGTTCTGTAAATAGGACGTTAGCCCCAAAGTACTGACCAAATTCCAGTCCAGGTAATTGTATTTAGCTGACCTATATTCTCAAGCTAGCTTTATTAGAATGTTGTTTCTGATTCCCTTCCCTCCTTTAAAATTAAATATGAGCTATGCCTGCAGACATAAGATGGCTACTATATTTTGATCCAGAGATGAGATTATTTTATTAGGTAATACTGAGCCTTGCTCATGCTGTCCTTGATTTACCTCTGGTATATTAACTTGTGCCATCCAGTTTAGCTTATGGCCCTTCATGAAAAGTAACTAGCTAGATGACATAGAAGGAATACAGCAGCTCTGATGACCATAGAACATGTTTCACTTGTGATTTTTGGAATTCCAAAAATAGATAATGCTGAACCAAAATTGGGTTCAGTTGCATGCCATATAGCAGTTAAGCCTTTTCTGCCCAATGTTGCATATATGCAGCAGGGACCAAATGTGTATATCTGTGGGTTGGGCAAAAATGGGTTAAGCCCTTTCATAGGGCTAACATGACATGTTAATGTAAAAAAAAAAAATCAAAAATTAAAAAGGTCTTTAGTGTTTCACTGATGGTTTGAATGGTCTTCTTTCTCAGGTTATATAGTGTGTGTGCATGTGTGTATATATATAGTGGAAATGGAAAAGGTGCAAAAGAGAGCAACTAAGATGATTGCTGGGCTGGGGCACATTCCTTATGAGGAAAGGCTACAGCGTTTGGACCTCTTCAACCTAGAAAAGAGACACCTGAGGGGGGACATGATTGAGACATACAAAATTATGCATGGGAAGGATAAAGTGGATAGAGAGATGCTCTTTACACTCTCACATAACACCAGAACCAGGGGACATCCACTAAAATTGAGTGTTGGGAGAGTTAGGACAGACAGAAGAAAATATTTCTTTTCTCAGCTTGTGGTTGGTCTGTGGAACTCCTTGCCACAGGATGTGGTGACGACATCTGGCCTGGATGCCTTTTAAAGTGGATTGGACAAGTTTCTGGAGGAAAAATCCATTACGAGTTACAAGCCATGATGTGTATGTGCAACCTCCTGATTGTAGAAATGGGCTATGTCAGAATGCCAGATGCAAGGGAGGGCACCAGGATGCAGATCTCTTGTTATCTGGTGTGCTCCCTGGGGCATTTGGTGGGGCTGCTGTGAGATACAGGAAGCTGGACTAGATGGGCCTATGGCCTGATCCAGTGGGGCTGTTCTTTTGTTCTTAGGTTCATTAGCTTCCCATTTGGTGTCCCAATAGGGCAAAAGATAATGGAATACAGCCTCATGTAAATGGTGCAAAAACATACTTTTGACAGTGCTGGTTGAACTTGCTGCTGGAATAAAATATGTCTCTTAGATTTCTCAATATCCCAAAGAAGGCAGATCTGCTTTATTTGTTCCCATGTTTTTTGTCAATGTTAATTCTGCCTAATAAATTGAAAGTATCTCTTAACTAGCATCTTATTTCACACTGAGGTCCACCATGTGCCTCTGGGAAGCTCACAAGCAAGGGCTTGAAGCCAACAGCTCTCCCCTGCTGGTGTCCCAACACAATGGATATTTGAGTGTTGTCATAGCACTTGCCAATGCTTATTTGAGTTTCCCACCTGGTGCTCAGCCAAGAAATTAAAAATATATTAAAAGAATTTGGGCAGACAGATGTTGAAAGTACTGTGGTTTGATGGGTAATTGTCTACATGTCATGTCCAAACGTGCAAATCTTCTGCAATACAACATTCAGACAAACTACAGTAATAACAAGCCATCATATTTCTCCTATTTTTAACTTCCTAAAAGACAACAAAAAACAGTTAATCTTCTAATGGCAGCAAAAGCAATAACAGACAACAGTATTTGGAGTGGGGGGGAACAGACTCAAACATGAACTAAGCAACAGTAGCTTTTGAAAATATGGGACATTGCTAGTAGAGAACTTATTCATGAGCTTCAAATTTTGATCTGGTAAACATCTGTTTTTTTTATCTTACTTGGAAATGGTTTTATATGCTTTGCAGCGTCTTGGCTCTACAAGAGAATAGTTGGGCGCACCCAATTTTACATATAGATCAATATACATACATGGATCAAAGTGAACAAACTGGGAAAAATAACTGTTGACAGGGATGATTTGAATACTGGAGGAAAGATATTGTTGTATACGATGATAGTTATTCTGAAATATGTTTAAATGAATGAAACTGACTTTACTGTATTGTAAAATAATGTATTGTAAAAATTTTTATCTGTTTCTCCAGTTTATCGGAAATTATCTACAGATTGAAAGATAGAAAGGGATGGGAAATGTATGGCATTGTTTAAAGCAAATTAATCCCAGCATGCTCATAACAAGTGGTGTTAACGTGCATAAGAATTTAATTTAGATCATTGTGGAAAAACTCATCCAATGCAGTATCAGCATTCTGTAGTTTTCTTCTCTGTATGGGTATATTCAGGGATGCCCACCTAAGGGTTTTGTGTCAAATTATTATTATTATTATTATTATTATTATTATTATTATTATTATTATTATTATTAGCATCAGCAGCAGCAGCATTCTGTAGTTCTCTTCTCTGTGTGGGTATATTCAAGGATGCCCACCTAAGGGTTTGTGTCAAATTATTATTATTATTATTATTATTTTTACCCCGCCTTTCTCCCCGAAGGGACTCAAGGCGGCAAATTTTTTGTTGGGATTTGTTGACTCAACAAATTTTTTGTTGGGATTAATTCACATCCATATTTTCCAAAATAATTGTTCATTTTTGCATATAAAAAATGAACAATGATGCAATAGTATGGCTCGGTTATAAAAAGCAGATACCAAGATGTACATTGGCAAGGAAATAATAATGTGATATCCATCTATGCTGGTGCTATGTTGCTAAGGCTCTTAGAACTTGGGTGCAAAAGAGAGCAACTAAAATGATTACTGGGCTGGGGCACCTTCCTTATGAGGGAAGTCTACAACATTTGGGCCTCTTCAGCCTAGAAAAGAGGCACCTGAGCAGAGACAGGATTGAGACACACAAAATTTTGCACGGGAAGGATAGCGTGGATAGAGAGATGCTCTTTACACTCTCACATAACACCAGAACCAGAACCAGGGGACATCCACTAAAATTGAGTGTTGGGAGAGTTAGGACAAACAAAAGAAAATATTTCTTTACTCAGCATGTAGTTGGTCTGTGGAACTCCTTGCCACAGGATATGGTGATGGCATCGGGCCTAGACACCTTTAAAAGGGGATTGGACAAATTTCTGGAGGAAAAATCCATCATGGGTTACAAGCCATGATGTGTATGTGCAACCTCCTGATTTTAGAAATGGTTTATGTCAGAAGGCCAGATGCAATGGAGGGCACCAGGATGCAGGTATCTTGCTATCGTTTGTGCCCCTGGGGCATTTGGTGGGCCACTGTGAGATACAGGAAGCTGGACTAGATGGGCCTATGACCTGATCCAGTGGGGCTGTTCTTATGTTCTTTAAACTTTGCATACTGCTCCCCAACAACAACTTCTACTTTCCTCCTAATTGTGCATTGGGGGCTATCACTGCCACTAATACTTGAGAGTTCAGAGGCAGGCCCTCAGCCAGTGCCCAACGTGACTCCTAGCACCACTCAGTATCAGAAAACAAAACAGACCTAACTTTAATGTTTTTGTATAGGATTGGAGTATGTCCCATTTAACCCATACTCAGAAGTAAAGATGCCTAGGAATGTGCTTCACATTCATGTGTAGTGGGTGTTTCAACAGGTGTGCACACAACTCTTCAAATGAAAGATGCCTTTTATACCAGAGGGAAGAAAGAAAATTTCATAGGCTAATCTCATCTAGGTAGAAGATTATACAGATAATCCCCAGCTTTTCTGTGCTACTGTTCTATGCACCTGAACAGAAGCAAACTTGTATTTCAGATCTCCACCCACTTCAAGAGATTTGCTGATCTCATTGTATAATGTATGAATTTTGAAATGAAAGATTCCTGTCAGTGAAGTCATCAAATGCTCATTTACTAAAATTCAGTTTGTAGTTAGAGTGTTTTTTGCTGTGATCTTAGAAATATAAGGCAACCTACTCTTTGCGTAGCATGTATTACAAGTTTTATTTCATTTTTAAAAATACTTTTCTCAATTTTCTGCCCATTTCTGTGCACCCAACACAATTTATGGCACTCCACAGTCCAAGTACATTGACAGCATTCTTGTTCTTAAGACTGATAGTATGATTTCATCTTCTCCAGCTTAAAAAAAAATCTAAGAGTAACACAGAGGTTTTTCCCAGTGCTGAACTGGTGCTCATAGCAGGGACCTATCTGATTTATGCAGTTGAATGTTGGTAAGGGACTGTATCAATTGATATTCTTTTATTTTTTCCAGTCTTATTTTAAAACTAATTTGAAGCATAGGATAGGGGATTCCAGAGTACTTTCTTCTAGCCCCACTGTTCTGAAAATGTCAGTTTCCTATGTCATGTGGTTATTTAGCTTCTGAAAGTCAAATGAGAAGTAGGCTGTCTGCATATGAACGTTTTCATGTGTATCTCAGAAAATTAATACTGTACAGCCTTTTTGTTATGTTAGGAATATAGAGAGAGGAGAAATAGCGGCAAGTAAGGTTGCGACCCAAGATCTGTGTATATAGACTTCAAGCACTGATGTAGCTGACAAATGTGTGGTTTCTTCAAAGCATAGGATAACCTTCTAATATGTATTTATATGTAATAGCTGTGATTCATAATTTATCTTTAAGGCTACAGGCTACATTTAAGTGTGGTTGCAAGGAAAGGGCAACCCAATCCTGAGCTGCCCAGAGCTTCGGGATCCAGCGGCTCCACGGAGAGCTCCCGTCGGATCCAACATCTCCCGCTCTACTGCAGGAGGCTCCTTGGAAGAAGGGGACATTTGTCTCCTTCCCCCAAGTAAGGGAAGCAGCCCCGCAATGGGGCTACTCACTTTAGTGGCGACTGGTTGCCACTAAAGTGAAGGTGCTCGTTTAGGATGAGCAGCCCTGCCCAAGCGCCCTGGATCCTGTAGAGCTTGGCTCCATGGATCTGCCTCTCCTCTGCCCCCAACATGCCTCCCCCATGCCCTCAGCCACACCCCCTCCCCAGAACGCCTCCCCCCACGCCCCTGGACACGCCCCATCTCCCGTTTCACAGCCCAGCGGTCACAGAGACCACTAAGCCATGGAACCCGGGCTCCCGCTCAGTGCCATCCGGAGCTGAGCCAGCTCCAGTGGGAGCCCAGTGGTAAGCCCCGTAAACGTGCCTTACAGCACGTTTGTGATTGTGGTCCATGTCACGGAAGCACAGCACGGACCACAGGATCGGTCTCTAAATCCTGTAAGCGTCTATCCAAGAAAATGCATCTGGGATTGGGCTACCATCCTCTTTCCATAGCACAAAAGAAAATTCCTTCTCTTTGGTCATATTCTGAGCCGTTAAGCATGTTTGTTTGCTGTATTGCAGTTTTAGTTCTGACTGAAAGGTACCTGAATAGATAATCTTATGGGAGAGTCTTGATCAAATATAAGTTGATACAGGAAAGATAATGTCAAACTGCTCCTGTTTTTATGTTCTTGTTATATATTTACCTTTCATAAAGTTACCTTATCTTTTTCTTAGGGTATCTAAACATATGAGACAAACCCAGTCTATTAAAGGAGGTTCAAGATATGAATAGATCTATTGTACTAGAAAGCAATGTAATTGCAGGTCACCTAAAGATAGGCAATAATTAACGCACAGTGCCCCTCCATTCCTCCACTTTTCTTTTGGTTTTATTTGCTTGATCACAAGGTAGCACAAAGTTTCCTTTGCAGACTTTTGCAGTTATTTCTTTTTTAAATGTACATACTACTTTTATAGTTGCCACATCTCAAAAAGGATATAGTGGAAATGGAAAAGGTGCAAAAGAGAGCAACCAAAATAACTGGGCTGGGGCACCTACCTTATGAGGAAAGGCTGCAGCATTTGGGGTTTTTCAGGCTAGAAAAGAGGCGCCTGAGGGGGGGACATGATTGAGACATACAAAATCATGCAGGGGATAGACAGAGTGAACAGAGAGACCCTCTTTTCCCTCTCACATAACACCAGAACCAGGGGACATCCACGAAAGTTGAGTGTTAGGAGAGTTAGGACAGACAGAAGAAAATATATTATTTACCCAGCGTGTAATTAGTCTGTGGAACTCCTTGCCACAGGAAGTAGTGATGGCATCTTGCCTTTAAGAGGGAATTGAACAAATTTCTGGAGGAAAAGTTCATTATAGGTTACAAGTCATAGTAGGTATGTGGAAGCTCTTGCTTTTAGTGGCAGGCTGCCTCTGATTGCCAGATGCAGGGGATGAAGGACGTAGGTTGTGTCTGTTGTTCTTGTGTGCTCCCTGGGGCATTTGGTAGGCCACTGTGAGTTACAGGACTAGGTGGGCCTTTGGCCTGATCCAGCAGGGCTATTCTTATGTTATAATACTGAGTTAAGTTCAATCAGAGTAATATAAGCAATGTACTCTACCTGTTGAGGCACACTTTAGAGAAGTCTCCATCAATGGATCTCACTGGCTGACTTACACAATATGTTACTGGATGCATAAACTAACTGTTATGCATAATCTAATGTTATGTATAGACAATAACATATCTCTAGACAATGCTACTCAGAAATGGTGGTCCACAGATTGGCGCCAGTCCATGAACCTGCCACACCGTGGAGCATTTCCAGGAAAGATAGTAATATGGCACAGATATGGTACTGGTCCCTGGCACTTTGGAAACAAAGATTTCTGGTCCACTACATCACATAGTTTGAGAAACTGTGTTCTAGAAAACTTCTCTCAACCCAAAAAGATTGATTTGTAGTTCACTGATGGATAAATCGATATGATACCAGGAAGTAATATTTCAGACTATCAGAAGGAAAACCTTAGTCGAGTGTTTCTCAAACTCTGGGTTGGGACCCACTAGGTGGGTCGTGAACCAATTTCAGGTGGGCTTCCATTCATTTCAATATTTTATTTTTAATAAAGTAGTCTTGATGCTAGCACTGCATTTGAACAAATGTTACAGATCTGTACTTTTAACAGGCTACTCTGTATATGCTTTTAACAATGATTGTTAATGGGACTTATTCCTGGGTAAGTGTGGGTAGGATTGCAGGCTAGAACTGCTAAAAATTTCCCTGCTTGATGATGTCACTTCTGGTCATGACATGACTTCTGGTGGGTCCTAACAGATTCTCATTCTAAAAAGTAGGTCCTGGTACTAAAAGTTTGAGAACCACTGCCTTAAAAATTCTTCGAATGGTCTGTGAACAAGAATACATAATGCAGTTTAGGGTGCAATCCTAAGTAACTGTTAGACCAGCGCGAGCACTGGCCCAGAAGGGTCGCATGCGTGCTATAAAGCATGTTTGCACTTCCTCAGGAGTCAGTTGGGCTGGCGCAGGGATGCCCATCTGTCCACAGCCTCTGCATCTGCATCCAGCCTCTGCACCGACGCAGGAAGAAAAGGTTGCATTGGCTGAGTTCGGCTGACACAGGGTCTGGGGAGGGTGGGGAGGAGGTGAGAGAGAGGTGTTCTGGGGTGAGCAGAGGGTGTTCCAGGAGGCGGGCAGGCGGGGAGTGGGAGGCGGGGTTGGGACCCAGCAGTTATGCCAGATCCCAACCCCGTTCCCCAAGCAGCGTGGAGCGTCTTGAGGCAGCTCCGTTCTCCTCAGATTTGTGCCACTTTCTGTGGTGGCACAAGTCCAAGAAGACCCATTGGGTCTCTGGTGACTTACCCAGTGGTAAGGGGAAGAGTTTCCCCTTGCCTCCGGCTGAGCCACTTCTGGCCCCAATCTTGCCCTGGATACAGCGCAGGCCTCCTGGCCTGCCTGTTCCAGCACAAGATAGGATTGTGCTGTTAGTGACATTGTAAATGGTTATAAAATAAAAATAAAAGTAGAATGTTGCTGACACAACCATTGATGTTCTTTATACGAACAGAATTTCTATGCCATGATTCTACACTTTCCATGAGTTCTTCTTGGTCTTGTGGTGGTTCCTCTACGTTGTCTCACATTTCTCAAAGATAAATCTTGAATTGATAATCCAGGCTTAGGTCAGTATTATAGAGGTAATACGGTCTCAGCACAGATTATCTCTTCAGGGTTTAGTTCCTTTTCCTAGCAACTCTCTTTGAAAACAAACAATATTTGAGGGTTGATTGAAAAGACAAGTTTCTCAAGTGATATCTGTAAGTGAAACTGTATGTTTCTCAAGTACATATGATTTGTTTAGGCTGTGGATCCTCCTTGGCCCAGTATTGTCTGTTCTGACTTGTAGCACCTCTCCCAGGTCTCCTGTACTGGCTCTTTTCCAACTTCACATCCCATGAACCTCTTAACCATAAAGCACGTATGCTGCTATGCCAAGGCATGCTGAAATTATGCAATGTCTGGCTGCAGGCTTGTACACTTTCCTGGGAGTTAAGCCCCATTGAACACAATGGAACATGCTTCTGAATAAAGAATTATAGGTTTGTACTGTAGGTCTGATTGCTTGCTGGTTGGGAGGCAATCTAGGAATTCTCTATCTCCTTGAATTCCATGGAAGAAAGACTAGAGTTTAAATGTACTCAGTAAATAAAGTATGCATTTCCACTAAGCTATGGAACCTCCCCAGTTGCAATAACCATTCAATTAAATAGAGTTGCTATTTCTTATTGGCTTTCACTGATACAGCCTCAGCAGATGTTAGTAGGAGTCAAGTTGGTCTCTCATATGCAAGTTGATCTCTGAAGAGCACATCAAAAGGTGGGAAAAGAGATGACTTGTTCCACCACTTTAGTTGTCCAGATGGGATGTGGGGTGGGAGAAGGAATGCCTGTGAGAGGGTAGGAACAATTGTAGAATGGGAGGGGGAGAGCCATGTTTCAATGATTGTAAGAAGTTGGACAAAGGAAAGAGGTCATGGACTGATTTCTGGATGATGGAATGTCTGTTCCAGGGACAGTCTGGTGATGGGTATGTGTGACAGGGCAGCAGAAAAGAAGGTTGAACAGACGGGCTCCATGACACTGAGAAGAAGCACTAAAATGCTAAAGATAAGACTATGGAGTTGGATATATTAGAAGTTCCAAAGAGCAACAGGGGAGCCACACACCAAAGACAAGAAAATTGCGCAGAGGTGTCGATGTCGTAGGTTGCAGCTTAACAGCTAGTGTGGAAGAATCACAAATGGATAATTTTGGAATCACTATTCAGCAGCCACCGAGGATAGCTGCCTAATATTTTAATACATCTTAAAAAACTGTGATATTATCACAATATACTGAATAACTAGGAAGGCATATATTCCACACAATATCAAGGTGGCTGTTAACTTACTATGGGATAGCAAACTTAGGGCCAAATCCTGAACTCTCTCAGTATCTGCACTGAGCACTACCACTGGCGCTTGGTGTTGCAAATGTGCTGTAAGGCATGTCCATGGCACCCAGAGAGGAGGGGCCATTGGCACTGGGCCAGTGCTCGTTGGCAATGAGCTTCAGTGCCTCATGGAAGACTGGCTGGCACTCCAGCAGCACCGGCCAACAGTAAGTAGTTTCAGGTGAGACGGAGGCGGGGAGTGGGCGGAATGGGGCAGGGGAGAGGTACCATGGCAGGAGGGGGTGGAACGGGCAGAGTAGATCCTCCGGATCCTAAACTCCATCTCAGGCCTTCTGGCCTGACACAGAATCTCTGAAGTCTGAACTGGCAAAATAATCAGTGCAGACTTAAAGCCCCATTGCAGGGCCTTAAAGTCCCCATTGCAGGGAACAAAAGTCCCCTTCCCCCAAGGAATCCTCCAGTGACTTTGGTGGTGCCACTGGATGCAGTGGTAGCTGTTTTGGTATCGCTGCACCTGGCGGATCCGCCAGCTTTAGGATAGGGCTGCCCATGGCCAGTATCCAGTGAGAGCTAATCTGCCTACAGAACTTAACCATGCATACTGAAACAACTCCTTTATAGATAGGGCAGGCAGTCTTTCTCAATATCTGAGTTTCGCAAAGCCACAGTCCTAGTTTAGGCATGGACGGACCGACGAATGGACACACACTGACACAACTTAAACTGAGAAAAATAATTCAATTGTGCTATTTTTATAGCTTCTTTTGTATTTATAATGTATCAAATGTTTACCTCTAAACTTAACTGTGTCACTATACGGTGAATCATGCTTTGAATGGAAATATGTTTTCTTCCTGCATTTTAATTTTAATTAAAATGTATGTCTTAACATGTGCACTAAATATGTGATTCACACTCTAGTATTTGGTACCAGACTATATGATATAGAAAGGCAAGAGATTCTAGGCGCAGCATGGAAAAAATTTTCCCCTTTGAATTTTCAAATTAAAATTACAACTGGTCAACAACCAAAATATCTGTCCCTCCTAACGCACCCCCTGGAGAGAAGGGCCTTTACCTTGGCACGTTGTAATGTGACCCCCTCTAATGACTTACTTGGCAGTTTCAGAAACACCTCCTGGGAAGATCATTTTTGTTGGCATCCTTCAGTCTCAGAAGACTATGGTATTGCGCTATGAATGGTGGTTCTGGAACAGAGTGTCCTCTCCAGTGTGCAAAGCCTGAGTAGAGTAGATAAGGAGGATAGACTGTTACCCATGCAGCAAATCCCCCCTCTCCACGTCATTGAAATGGTCCAATGGAAGGGCAGAAGCCAATACAGTTTGTTCCAGCGGCGTCGCAGGAGTTGCCAGAACGTGACTGTGTTCAGCCATGAACTGCCTCAGGGACTCCGGCTCCGGATTTTGCCTCAAGGTTGACTCCTGAAGCCTCTTCCATAACTGGATGTAGCCACAAGGCAGTGGAGATTTGGGATTAGAGTTTTCCTTCTCTTAGATGAGCTGCCTTCCCAAGCTAATGAGTCCCATCTACCCGGTTGCTGTTTAGTCGCCTCTTACGACAAGTACACCCAAACTGAGGGCCTATTCTTATCCCCAGCCCCCAGGGGTTTGGGAAGATCTTTTATGTAGCTGCAATTTAGGCGAAGTAGAATCATCCATACACATTATGTTGCGCTATCCCAGATATCAAGCGCTAAGACAGCAATTTCTCTCCCTTGCTCAATGCTAAAACAGGGCATTCTGAGAATGCTATAATTCAGTTTCTTCTGGCGGGTGACGTCAAGCATACAGCCCTCTCAGTTGCACAGTTCTTAAATATGAGTAATCTGAATCGAGCCAAGCCTTCTGTACCAAGCAACCACTGAGTAGATTACATCTTGGCAATATCTGTACTGATTGTTTTTTGTCTTTTAAATAATTCATGTGTGTATGTATAATGTCATGTATGTTTGTATCTGTGTGTACATGTAGGTGCGCACATATACCTATATTTGTGTACTGCTTAGGTTTCTATTCTCTCTACGGTTTCTGTACAGAGTCTTCACCCATCAAATATTTATGCCTAATAAAGGTTTTGTTGACTGTTGACTGTCTATTATTTGGTTTTATCTGAAGCAGAGCTGGTGTGGCCCAAATCCTGAGTTTGGAGCTTAGAGGGTTCATACTAGGCCCAACTCTATCACACAGGTGGCTTTGGCCAAGCAACTTTGTTCAAGTTCTCTGTATTGTATTGGCAACCTTCAGTCTCGAAAGACTATGGTATCGCGCTCTGAAAGGTGGTTCTGGCACAGCGTCTAGTGTGGCTGAAAAGGCCAATCCGGGAGTGACAATCCCTTCCACACCGGGAGCAAGTGCAGTCTGTCCCTGGTCTGTCTCCCTGGCTATGGGCCTTCCTTCTTTGCCTCTTAGCCTCAGACTGTTGGCAAAGTGTCTCTTCAAACTGGGAAAGGCCATGCTGCACAGCCTGCCTCCAAGCGGGCCGCTCAGAGGCCAGGGTTTCCCACTTGTTGAGGTCCATCCCTAAGGCCTTCAGATCCCTCTTGCAGATGTCCTTGTATCGCAGCTGTGGTCTACCTGTAGGGCGCTTTCCTTGCACGAGTTCTCCATAGAGGAGATCCTTTGGGATCCGGCCATCATCCATTCTCACGACATGACCAAGCCAACGCAGGCGTCTCTGTTTCAGCAGTGAATACATGCTAGGGATTCCAGCATGTTCCAGGACTGTGTTGTTTGGAACTTTGTCCTGCCAGGTGATGCCGAGGATGCGTTGGAAGCAGCGCATGTGGAAAGCGCTCAGTTTCCTCTCCTGTTGTGAGCGAAGAGTCCATGACTCGCTGCAGTACAGAAGTGTACTCAGGACGCAAGCTCTGTAGACCTGGATCTTGGTAAGTTCCGTCAGCTTCTTGTTGGACCAGACTCTGTTTGTGAGTCTGGAAAACGTGGTAGCTGCTTTACCGATGCGCTTGTTTAGCTCGGTATCGAGAGAAAGAGTGTCGGAGATCGTTGAGCCAAGGTACACAAAGTCATGGACAACCTCCAGTTCATGCTCATGACCTGTGTTTTCTTCAGGCTGATTGTCAGTCCAAAATCTTGGCAGGCCTTGCTAAAACGATCCATGAGCTGCTGGAGATCTTTGGCAGAGTGGGTAGTGACAGCTGCATCGTCGGCAAAGAGGAAGTCACGCAGACATTTCAGCTGGACTTTGGATTTTGCTCTCAGTCTGGAGAGGTTGAAGAGCTTTCCGTCTGATCTGGTTCTCTGTAATAGCAAGTAATTTGGTCAGAATTAGTCCTGATAGCTAAATTGAATCTCCATGTTCAGGGGCAGTATGCCCCCTTTCCATCAACAGTTGCACAAAGCTCTTGTGCACACGCACTGCTTGGGAATGTTCCATGAACATCTAGCTGGTTGCTATGAGGAACAAAATACTTTACTAGAAGGACTCTTTATTTTTTCTTTCTGATTCAGCAAATCAAGTTTTATGCTCTTACCAGAATCTGAAATGTTTTTGTCACATGTTAGTCATTCCTATTGCAGCAAGGTTTTTTCAGTACTGGCCCGGTAACAAGATATGAAACACTGAACTTACATGCTGTTGTAGAATTATGAAACTCTTATGGGCTAATTCTGTTGTGGGAGAGGGAGAATAACATGCTGAAGTTGTATCCACTTCTTGCATTGTTGTACATTTGAGCAAGAGCAGCACAAATGCTGAAAAGCCATCTGCATCACAGAAAACTCTTTAAAATGAATATTTTCTCCACCATAGTAATTTTGATTTTTCTAAGTAGGAATTATTTTGTGTGCTCATATTGTCACATGAAAATGAAGACTTCATCATATTTTAAAATATGTTTTAAGACGGATATGCCCTTGAACAAGAATGCAGCCAAAAGGCTGTGATTTATGAGATCAGTATACAGAGCTCCAGCAGCACCTGTAGTTCCCCTCCAGTTCATGTTGCTAGTGCAATCTACCTTGGCTACTGTGATGAGCTGAGGGCTTTGGGCTTTACAGAGAGGAAAATCACTAGTTTTTTCCTAGGACATTTTTCACAGTTCTGATTATTTGCTGCACTATTGAAGCGGTACTGATTGCGTTCCTAAGGAGACACTTATAACCTCTTAATAAACTGAGAAAATAATTAAAACTAAAAAGGAAGGCATCAGTTCTCCTAGTTTGGATGTGTTCATTCTGTTATTTTGCAAAAGAAGCTATGTGTCTTAAAATAAACAATTGGGAAATTTTGTAACTTGTAATAGACTTATAGGAAATAGTTCCAGGGAAAGCACTTGAATTTCTGGGAGTGAAGGAATCAAATGTCTTCTATTGCCTTATTTATCCTTTTATTTTTAATTCAGCAAAAAACATACTATACTTTCCTGACCAGATAATACTGTTTAACTACAGAACTTGTGCAAACCTGTCAGGTGAAGTGACTCATGTGCATGAAGTTTATTTTTAGACTCGTAATTTGTGCTATTCCAAATGTCAGGGGGAAAAAGAGAGGCTGGTATACAACTAGATCTTTTATTATGGTGTTGAGAGCTCATGAACTCAGCATCCCTAAAATGATGACTAAGCAAAGGGTCTGTTCGCACTTCCAGGAATTTACAGACATGAGTCATCCATCTATTGTCTGCAGACACAGCACCAAGGTACCTATGAGTCAATTTGTATTTGGAAATAGTATTTCCTTTGAATATGAATACTGACTGTTTTATCAAGCAAACATGTAAAATCCAAGTGTGCTTCAGACGTCAGATTCTCACTTAGGGACAGTTCATGCAGCTGTTGGGCATGCTGTAGCTGCTTGACATTTTTGATTCCTAGAGTCAGCACTTCAGCATTATCAGAGCTGTTGTTTGTTCTGACTGCGATCACCAGTGAGACTGAATTCTACGAAAAAGTGTTGACTTTATCTTTTCTTTCTGCCTCGCCTCCCCATTTCATCTTTCACCAAAATCCCATTGCAACAATCCTGCTTCTCTTCCTCCCCATTAAAATGGAGAACTGTTAAAAGTCTGGTTTATGCTGTGGTCTTCTCCTGCCTTTCTTACTACAGCCCTTCTCTCTGGATTATTTCATCTTTTGCAGTAGGCTCACTGCCATCATGACTTCAGTTGATGGTAGTTCACCTAGTGTTGAAGAAGCCCTCCCTAGGTCCCACCACACTGGATAACTACCACCCAGACTCCAACATTCCATTCTTGGGCAGGGTGCTTAAGCTTGAAATGGCAATGCAATTCCAGAGATTTCTGGATGAGATTAATCACCTTGACCTACTTCAGTCCTGCTTTGAATCTGTTTTGGGACTGAAGTAACTTTGCCACTCCAATGGATTCTCTGTGCTGGGACTTAAATAAGAGGGAATGTGGCTATACTGATTCTGCTGGATGTCTCAGTGACATTCAGTGCCATCACGCTATCCTTCTCAACTGCCTGGGTAGGGTGTGTTTTTGTGGTATGGCTTTGCATGGACTTTGGTTCAGGGGAGGGGGGGTAAGTTCCAGAAGGTGGGCTGAGGGATTCCTGTTTTATGCCTTGGCCCTATGGTGGCTTATGGCTTATGGTATTCCACAGAGTTCCATCTTATCCACTATTCTGTTTAACTGCTAGGGGTGAACTTTCAGCATGAGGTGTCATCCTAGATGGTACGAGGTATCATCAATATGCAGATTGCACTCACCTTAAAAGAGTAAGTTTGCCGCTTGGGAGTCATTCTGGACCCCGCATTGCTCCTACATTTACAGACGGCAACCATGACCATGGATGCTTGTTGGTGCACGATCCACATGCATTTATGACCCGGTCAGTTCTGGATATGGTTATTCATGCTTTGATCATCTCATTGGGTTACTACAATGTACTCTACATGAAACTGCCATTGCAGACCCTTTGGAAACTTCAGTTGTTACAGAATGCAGCCTTGAAAGTTCAAATAACTTTCTCATCGGTCATTGAAAAAGATTCTTTTATGAGTGCCGCCTAGGGAAGTGAGTGGGGTGGGGGGCAAGAAATAGGGCCTTCTCAGTAGTGGCACCAATGTTAAGGAACTCCCTGCCCCACTTACGAACTTCTCCGTCACTGGAAACCTTCCTGTGAGGCTTGAAGACATTTCTTTTCAGACAAGCCTTCTGAATTCTCGGCTGCTTCTGATTTGAGGCTGCTGAATGAATATATTAGGTTTCTGTATTTGCTTTATACTTTTGATGTTGTATTGCATTGCATTTTATTGTTTCTTACTATGTTGTGAACTGCCTATGAAGAAAGGTGGGATACAAAATCTTTCAAAATGAAATCAACTTCATTTTCTCAAGTACATGTGCAGTCACTTTAGATTTGGGGGGGGGGGTGAGCGCTCACATTTCAATTACATGCACAGGGAGGGAAAACATGCAAAATTAAACATTAGTGAGGGTGGTGCTCATGATGCCGGCATGCTGTGGGCAAAGCAGTTAAGAAAGCAAAGAGAGATGAGGGCCACCCTAAATTGCACGTACTGATTCAGTAGTGACAGGCCATAATTGAGTCTTTACAACCTACCTGTATGCTTTTAGTTAACTGTAAGGTGTCCTTTTCCATTCTTTTTCTTCTTAGCTGAAAAACTAATCACAGTAAATGAAAGCGTCTCTGAAGTGACAGTCATGTCTCTATTGTGCTTTTAAACATTGCTTCCATGCTATATACTTGGCTTTAAAACAAAGCTTTTTACTTAAGTAATAAAAGAAAAATGCTATTACTGCTTTTTTTTGTTTAACTCAGAAGTTTTAAAATCAAGATAATGGAAATTTAGGAATCCTCAGTAAAAAGAGAAAAGTGAACCAAATACAGAAGATATTGCTAACTTTATTCATGGACATTTTTTTTTTTAAAGAGTTATATACCACTTTTCTGGTACTCAAAGCAGTGTACAATATAAATTTAGCAATTAAAATATAAAACAGCTATAACATAATATAAAAGCAGCAACAGGAATTTAAAAAGGATCCCTAAGAGGTTCTTCCCTCTTCAAAAGCTGAGTGAAACAAATAAGTCTTTAAACTCCACCCAAAACCATGTAACAAGTGGGTTGTCCTCTAGTCTTCTGGTAACTGATTCCAGAGATGTGGTGCCATGAAAACGCCCTGCAACTTGCCACCATCTTCTTAGCTTCAGATGGCAGTGGTATCCTAAGTAGGGCCCTTTCTGATGATCATAGGGGACATGCAGGATTATATGGTGGAAGGTGGTCTTTGAGGTATCCCAGTCCTGTGCCATATAGGGCTTTAAAGGTTGAATCAGGCTTGTAAAGGAACGGGCAACCAGTTCAGCTGTCAGAGCAATGGCATGGCAGACTCAGCACACCAAGCAAGCCCCAGTGAGTGAGAAACCACATTCTGCTCTAACTGCAGCTTCCAAACCATTTTCAAGCGTAGCCCCATGTAGAGTTTATTATGGTAGTCTTATTAAGTTTGATTGACCTCTTTTGCAGATTTAAAAAAAGAAGTAGAATTGTATAACAATTGCACCAACCTGTTTGGCTTTGCTTTTGAGAAACTGATATTTTAGAAGTCATTTTAAAAAAATTAGTCTCACAAGAAATAGAGTTTAACTGCAAAGCATAAACAACAAAACTAGCTGCAACCTCAGAATTCAGGCCTGTTTTTGGTGGTTTACATTGACACTGCAGAGCAGAATCTGCCCCCAACACAGAAGACTGCATTTTAATGTTACCTATTCATACTGCCTTTTAAATGTATCACCTTAATCTGTTGTTAAAATGAGTCTCCAGCCCTATACTTAACAATGAGAGGTTAAGAGATTGCATTACATGTTATTTGTGAGCACATGTAACTGAGCCCAACAATATATACTTAAACTGAAAGCTGTTTCAGAAGAGGGATATTGAGGGTGGAGGAACAGCAGGGATGTGCTTTCCCACCCATCATTTCTCTACTGCAAATCGCTCAGTCCAAGTGCTGTCCACCACTACCCCTTGTTTGAAAGCTTCACAGGGGAAAAGCTACTTGATGTGCGGTTTGAAGCAGATTAGTTTACTAAAAATTGTAGTCCTAACAAGTTCTCTGAATTTCTTTCATAGGGACCAGTTTCCCAAGGAGCATAGTAACATCTGGATATGTACAAAGCTAGTTCAGAGCGCGATACCATAGTCTTTCGAGACTGAAGGATGCCAACTAAAAAAAAAAAAAAGTGTTGCTTTTTAATACCAATTAATTGCTTAAACGAGCACTCTGTGTGCACCATATACTCATCCTTGCAAATGTAAATGGGTGAAGTTTCCCAAAAGAATCCAGAAAGGGAATCTGTTCTTCCTTCAGCATTTTGGAAGATGCTGAGAGGGACAATTATATAGAATTAACTGTGATGAGGATCTGGCCAAATGTGATTGCTGTATGTTATTTATTATTATTAACAGTATTTATATACCGCTTTTCAACTAAAAGTTCACAAAGCGGTTTGCAGAGAAAAATCAAATAACTAAATGGCTCCCTGTCCCAAAAGGGCTCACGATCTAAAAAGATGCAAATGAATACCAGCAGACAGCCACTAGAACAGACGGTGCTGGGGTGAGGTGGGCCAGTTACTCTCCCCCTGCTAAAAAAAGGAGCACCCACTTGAAAAAGTGCCTCTTACCCAATTAGCAGGGGTAGTTAACATTAACTACCATTAACTAGGGGTAGTTAACATTTCATTCAGTCAGAGGGATTTCTTAAGAATTCTCAGATGATCCAAAATGTGTTTCATAATGTAGAAAACTTCCAGTCCAGGGAATCTGCAAAGAGGTCACTGATTTGTGATCTGCCCCATTCTTTAGGTTGCATACTTTGTTGCTTTATGCATTGACATTCAGGGGACTGTCTAATTTTGAATGAGAAGGTGTCCCAATTAGCAAAGTCAGCCTTTTCTTAAGAAAAATATTTTTCCAGTGCATCTGAAATTCTTGCAGGAGTAAGTGCACGCGTAGGGGAAACGCATAATGGTTAGAACTGGGGTAATGAGGGACACAGTTAAGAGGAGAGGTCATCTGGGCACCTCCAAGAAGTTTCTAATATTCTCCTTTGCATGTTGAGTTTTTAGCCAAAAGTCAAAATTTCTGGATACTCTTCACAGTTTATGCAACTCTGATCGTCCCTTAGCCTTTTCTCTTTCTTCCCCCTCACCAAAGATCCGTGTGTGTATAGAATTACCTAAGGCTTCAAAAACAAATTGAATTCTTTTGGATGAAAGGAAGCTGTAATTAATCATGATATTAAAGTTTTGTAACTGCGGATTATTACATTGATGAAAGCTTATTAACAGATTTATAAAAGGCTCAGAGTAAGTATAGAATTATGTGGATATAAAGTTGCTTACTTGAACTAACTTAAGTTGTGTAAACCTGCACAGTTTCAAGCCCATCAGACGCTTACCAGGAAAATACATTAAGATCAGAGTAAAATAAAATGAACTGTATGTTTCATCATTCCTAAAAAAGAAATGGAAATTCTGTTCACTGGACTACTGGAATTGCATAATAATGGTGTAAACTTAGATTAGTTCTTCGTGCTTAAGGAATGCTCCATAGATTGCAGCAGCATGCACTGACACCCTGACCTATCTTGGAAAATTGCATCAGCACAGCAGCATGGATAATGGTGTATTATTGACTTCTATATGCCACCTTTTAATCTTAGTAGCATTAGATCTGCCAGATATGACCCAGTGGCATACTGTAAAGCATATAGCATAGCACAGAATTGAAGATGTGATGAAAAGGGCTCAGAATTAATGCGCAACATGGTAGAATTGATTTATTTGCCTCACAGAGGATGCCACTCTCTATTATGCCATTCAACCCCCTTAAAAGCTACGCAGTTCTGAAGGATGGAGGTATCCATCTGTCTTCTGTTCTACCCTTTTTAGGGCAGCCCTATAAGACACCATATATTGATTTTTCCTGGTATGCCAGCTGTGCCTGTTTTCTCTGTCAGACTGGCTACAATAGCCCATGCCTTAGTTACCTTGCATTTGGATTACTATAGCGGGCACTATGTGGGGCTACCTATGAAGGCACTTCAGCTGGTGCAGAATACTGCCGCTCAAGGGCTGTTGGGTGTCCACTGGTATGATCATGTAACACCCCTGCTGATGCATCTCAGCTGGTTACCAGTATGTTTCCAGGTAATATGGTTATGACACTATACAGTGTAGAGACAAAATATCTCAGGGACCACCTGCTCATCCAGGGATATCTTTTAGTGAGACACTCTTGTGCACTCTGCCTTCTTCAGAGTTCCATTTGGCGATATCCCACAAGAGGGCCATCTCAGCGATGAGCCCTGCCATAGGAGGGACAGCAAAGTCCATTCTTATCAGTGTTTCATCGTAGTCTGAAAATCTGCCTTTTTCAGTAGGCTTTTGATACACAATTTATGAGCCCTATGGTTTATGTTGCTCCCAGTTGCTCATTTACTAGATTCGTCCTGTGGTGTTTTAATGTAAGCCACTCTGACACAGTGGTGCACACCAGATTCTGTACTTTCTGCTTTGAGGTCCTCCACTTGTTTCCTTAGAGGCCATCCACTCCCTTTCAGTGGCGTATTTCCTAAGAGACCCATAAGCAGCTCCAGGGCTTAAGCATGTGTGCCTCCTATAAGCCCTCAGATTTCTCCTCCCTGCAGGATGAAGCGCAAACCTTTTTGGCACAGCTGCATCAGGCACAGATAGGATTGGGCTGTGAGTTCTGTCTCTCTGCACATTTTTTACCTCTGGGTAAAAGGCCTACTCCATCCATGTGGTTGAAGGTCTTTCAAGCATAATTGTGTATTAATCAAGTTACATTAGGAACACAATGAGTAAGAATGGTTAGAATTGTCCTTTTCCCGAAATCTATCAGATTTGACTGTTTCCTTAAAGCTACATGTTCACATGCTTACCTCGTGTACAGGATAGATGAAAGCAAGAAAAAAAACAACACCTCTTACATGTCCTTGTTCTTTATCTCTTTTTTGTAGTTGACCTGCCACTGTACTTCCCTCGCGACCAACCAACTTTAACATTTCAATCAGTCTATCATTTCACTAACAGTGGAGAGCTGTACTCCCAGGCCCAGAAGAACTACCCCTATAGTCCACGATGGGATGGCAATGAGATGGCCAAAAGAGCAAAGTAAGTCATGTTTCTTTGTATGAAGTAGTTGTGTAATATATTGCATATTTGTTGTATGTTTTTAAACTAAGTGTCTGTCAGTACTCTGTGTTTCCACGCATACATCTTTTATTTCCTCTCCATTCTTGTTCAGACTTCTTACACCACACAAATCATAAATGCACATCTGTCCCCATTCCATTTCCAACTCTCCTGTTTGATTAAGCTTCAGTGTCTGATGAGAGGGAGGCAGCTTATTTGTGCTTGGGTAGGCAGAGCGGCCAGGAAGGGAACAGTGATTCCCCCCTCCCCCCCCCCCGCTACACAGTGATTTGTCCATGGCTAGCATTCATACCTCTTTTTACCTGCTTCTTCTCAGCCTGAAGTGCAACAGGCTGGTCTCTCAAACTGTTCTTCAGCCTCTTTATGGGCAAAGCAGTAGGATAAAATGAGTCATGGAAAAGGTGATACGAAGAGCTAGACCAGGGGTGCTCAAACTTTCAACTTTAGGGATCCTGGACCTTTAAAATTGTGTAGGAGAGATAATTTCAGCAGGTGCAGCTTGTCATCTGTGGGATGACAAGTTGCACCTGCTGAAATTCTCTCTTCTATACACTTGTTAAAGGTCTAGCATCCCTAAAGTCGAAAGTTTGAGCACCCCTGAGCTAGACTGTCAGTTCACATCTGTCACACTGCGTATGTTTGTGGGTTATAGACAGTCATTGCTGGAGTAAGGGACAGGGTCTCCAGATTGGGACCATGCAGTTGGAGGAAGGGTATTTAAGAACATAAGAACAGCCCCACTGGATCAGGCCATAGGCCCATCTAGTCCAGCTTCCTGTATCTCACAGCGGCCCAACAAATGCCCCAGGGAGCACACCAGATAACAAGAGACCTGCATCCTGGTGCCCTCCCTTGCATTGGCCTTCTGACATAGCCCATTTCTAAAATCAGGAGGTTGCACATACACATCATGGCTTGTAACCCATAATGGATTTTTCCTCCAGAAACTTGTCCAATGCCCTTTAAAAGGCATCCAGGCCAGATGCCATCACCACATCCTGTGGCAAGGGGTTCCACAGACCGACCACACACTGAGTAAAGAAATATTTTCTTTTGTCTGTCCTAACCCTCCCAACTCTCAATTTTAGTGGATGTCCCCTGGTTCTGGTGTTATGTGAGAGTGTAAAGAGCATCTCCCTATCCACTCTGTCTCCCTGCATAATTTTGTATGTCTCAATCATGTCCCCCCTCAGGCGTCTCTTTTCTAGGCTGAAGAGGCCCAAATGCCGTAGCCTTTCCTCATAAGGAATCTGCCCCAACCCAGTAATCATCTTAGTCGCTCTCTTTTGCACCTTTTCCATTTCCACTGTGTCCTTTTTGAGATGTGGCGACCAGAACTGGACGCAATGGTAAGGACCAGGTGTGGCCTTACCATCGATTTGTACAACAGCATTATAATACTAGCCGTTTTGTTCTCAATACCTTTTCTAATGATCCCAAGCATAGAATTGGCCTTCTTTACTGCCGCCACACATTGGGTCGACACTTTCATCGACCTGTCCACCACCACCCCAAGATCTCTCTCCTGATCTGTCACAGACAGCTCAGAACCCATTAGCCTATATTTGAAGTTTTGATTTTTTGCCCCAATGTGTATGACTTTACTGACATTGAAACACATCTGCCATTTTGCTGCCCATTCCGCCAGTTTGGAGAGATCCTTGTGGAGCTCCTCACAATTACATCTGGTCTTCACCACTTGGAAAAGTTTGGTGTCATCTGCAAACTTAGCCACTTCACTGCTCACCCCTGTCTCCAGGGGTGTCTCTGTCAACCTCTATGAAGAGGTTGAAAAGCACCCGTCCCAGGACAGATCCTTGGGGCACACTGCTTTTCACCTCTCCATTGTGAAAATTGCCCATTGACACTCACTCTCTGTTTCCTGGTCTTCGACCAGGTCTCAATCCAGGAGAGGACCTGCCCTCTAATTCCCTGACTGTGGAGTTTTTTCAGTAGCCTTTGGTGAGGGACCGTGTCGAACGCCTTCTGAAAGTCCAGATATATAATGTCCACGGGTTCTCCCGCATCCACATGCCGCATCCATAATGCCATTTAATCTTTTGCCCCTATCATGGTCCCAGTCCAGAGTGCATGCATACACAAATGGCACAGCTTCCGTTTCCAAAAACCCTCTCCAAATATGCAGGGTCATATTACATGTTTAAAGTCATGACTGGTTTGTCCTGGGGTCTCTAGCACAAGACTACATGAAGAATGACTTGTTATAGGTACATAATGGTTACTTTTGGCTATTTTCTTTTATCCAAACCTGCATTTGACTGTCAAATACATCTACATGTATTGACTTCATTATAGCCTTTGAGCAAATCTCCATTGTACAGCTTTATTGCTAAGCAACTGCTTGCTTTTTATTTCATGGGGGCAAGAGCCAAAGTCTGTTAAGTAAAATGACAGAGGCAAGTTCAGAAAGCCAGAAAAGGTGTTCTCAATACATGGTGGTAAACTATGAACAACAGTGTCAGCAGGATGGACAGATGTATTAAGGTGCTTTAGATAGAATTTTCAAATTGCAAATATGTTGAAACTGCAGTGAGTTAAAGGATGCATGGCTCCCTACGGCACTAACTTACGTAGATGAAGCAGTGAGGCATACCAGGCTCTAAATAGTGGGTGTGAAGTGATTTGATAAGGGGGAGTAAAAAGAAGTAATGGGTATAAGTACTGAAATGTCTTTAAAAGTGATGGTAAGTGCCTAACATTGGGAGGCACTTTAAGTTTAATTGGTAAAGTTTTAGACTAATTAAAGTAAAAGTAAGCAGCTAAAGTGTGTCCATGTTTTATTATTCTGCAAAATACGGTTGAATGTTTTGTTCAGATAATCAGTTGGTAGAACAGATTGCTACACTGATATTGGATCACTAGGTAGAATCAGCCTACGAGAAAGATTTGGCTTGTATCTTCCCAGTGCTATCCATAATGCCCTAATCCTGCATTAACACCTGAACTCGCTTCAGTCTCTGATCTGTAGTGTGGCCCAAACTAGTCAAATAATCCAAGGCTGAATGAACTGGCAGTAAACAGCAGCTAAGAGGTTCTTCACCCTGGGGGGTGTATTATTTTGAATCATGTGACCCAGTCATTATCACAAGTGTGTTAATAAGAGTATAAATCACAGTGAAAGCAACCTGAGCGACTGAGCTACTCAAACAAAAACTTGTCACTCGTCAGCTGTCTCTCTTTGTGTAATTCAACCCAACAATACGCAAAACAGGGTGTGCAACTGCACTGGCTTCCGTGCTGCATCATTGTATGTGACCAGCAATACACAAAACAATGGAATAATCAATCAATAGAATATGCCATTAGTTGTCAGTACTATTTTATAAAATAGAGAAGTGTCAAATAGTACTTTTCCTTGTGTCAAATGATATATTACAGTGGGAATTTTTTCAGACATTGCTTCTTTATGGGAAATGGTGCCAGTTCAGGCATGCTTGCTTTTTCTTGTCTTTCTTGGGTGTGTTGTTCTTCTGCCCTTCCAGGGTATTTGTATGGGTGTAGTTCTCAAATAGGTCTACATTCTGCCTGGTATCCATAAACCTTCCTGTCTGCAGGATTTAATGACCAGTCTTTATTGAGCTATGGATTTGTTTCTTCTTTTTCTCCTTTTTTCTTTTCTCTTTCTTTCTTTTACTTAAGTCATGTACGCAGAGCTGGCTACACAGTGACAGCTTTCTCTGCAGTTTCCAACAGGGTGGGCACAGCTGGAAAGTGGACTGTTGTTTGATGGAAAATAAGCCCTCGGACAGCAGTGCCTCTGCTTCAGGTTTGTACATGCTAGGAAAACGAATTGTATTTTTTAGCAGAAGTGCATTAAAGTCCATGCATTTTTAAGTGGTTTAAAATGCAGTGCCATTTGCACCACAAAATCTAGCAGGTATCAGAGAATCAGGAAAATAGGAGTGTCTGTTTAAAGAGCAAGTCAAAAATTGCAGTCATCACATTTTGTTCAGAAATCTGAGTGAGACTTCAAAGAGTCAAGGAGTGATAACTTTGCATTCCCTTCTTCCTCAGTACTTTCTGCCACATACACACTGCCCTCTGCACATCCAGTGCCTTTCATAATTTTGATGATCCAGTTCTATAGGCCACTGGAGTGGCACTTAGTGTGAGATCTTGCGCTATGTCAATTGCTTGGCACTTCAATTGATGCATTACAGAAGGGCTCTCCAGACTGGCCCATGGGTTCAATCCGGTGCCATAGATAAACTGTTCCCCACATGAACGGAGCTTACTGTTCCACCAGGGAGGCTTCCATTGTCACAGCCGATTTCCCCACATGTGTGCTGCATTCAGTGGCGTAGCTAGGTCATTTGACACCCATGGCCCATACAGTTTGTCACCCCATACGACATAATTAATCAATTAATTATTTAATTGTTAATTAACATTAATTAATTATTAATTGATTCACATTTTTATACCACCCTTCCTCTAAGCAGCTTAAAGTGGTGTACATGGTTCTTCCCCTTATTTTGTCCTCATAACAACCCTCTGAGGTAGGTGCTCAATTAAGTCCTTTTGCTTTCCATAGGACTCAATACACTGGTCAACTTGGAGGGAGGGACCTACTTCTTGGGTGTTTGGGGGGGGGCTATTTTCATTGGATAGGAACCATTCTGGAACCATTCTCTCAGCCTGCCCTTTCCGACAGACTAAGGCAGGTTCGCCTACTCGCACATAAATGCGTGATATGGCTCAGTTTCACTTTCCATAAGGCTCCTTGCATTTTTTTTTCTTTCTGGTTTCTTGGCCATAACTTTTGATGGAAAGGAGATATTTCACTCCGGTTTTTTCCACTGCATTCCACTGGAAATTCCGCATCCAACAGTATATAGCATGATGGGGTTATTCATAACCTCAGCAACGTTGGGTCATTTGTGGTGCCCCCCCCCCAAGGCTGGTACCTGGGGCGGACTGCCCCTCCGCCCCTCGCCAGCTACACCACTGGCTCCACCCCACTGTTTCCGCATTCTGCGGCCCGAGCAGGCTCTGCTCCAGAATTTCCTGGCAGACATGACAGGGCAGAGTGAACATGGGGGGTGATCGGCGACAACAGTGAAGCCTCCCCAACAGAACAGTAAGCTCCTGTTGCACCAGGGAGGCTGTTTGCAGCACACAGCAGTCTCCAGTTTGGAGACCACTTTCTTCGGGGAATAGACAAATGTATTGGAGGATATGAACAGCCCCCCTGGATCAGGCCATAGGCCCAGCTAGTCCAGCTTCCTGTATCTCACAGAGTCCCACCAAAGTCTACTAATGGGTTTTAACCATGAAAGCTACATGTAGCCTCCAAGTTCAGAGGCAGTATTCCTCTGAATAACCCTTGCTGGGGGCAAACATCACAGAAGGACTGTTGGATTCAGGCCTTGCTGTGGGGTCACCAGAAGTATCTGTCTGATCATTGTTGTGAATGCCCATGTGTAGCCATGATAAACACAAAACTCTTTGTTTTGGCTCTTTTTGATATTCATAGTTCACAGATCACTGTGTGCAGAACAGATTTGTTTGAGAAGGCCCCCTTTCTTGCTGCTATCCCCCTCACCTCCACTGGTGGGGGCACTTTAGAAGGGCCACCTCTGATGACTTGAGAGAACTGGTTGGATTGCATGGAAGGAGGTGGTCCCTCAAATACCCTGAACCTGAGCAGCATAGGGCTTTAAAAGTCAAAACTAGCACTTTGAATTCAGCCCGGAAACGAACTGGCAGCCAGTGTAGCTGCTGAAGCAGCGGCCCTACTGAGTTGAACCGACGAGCCCCAGCAACCACACGGGCAGCCACGTTCTGCACTAATTGCAGTTTCTGGACCATCTTCAGAGGCAGCCCCATGTAAAGAGCATTGCAATTAATCTGGGCGTTACAAAAGATTTTGCAGTAGTTTATTAAATATGAAACTCTTTAGAGAGAATATGGTTTCTCGGTGGTGGCTCCCCATCTGTGGAATTCACTCCCTTGGAATTGAGAATAGCTCTGTCTTTAAGTCCTTTCGGCAGGACTTTTAAGTCCTTTCCTTTTTATCCAGGAAAGCCTTTTTATGCTGACGGGGGGGGGGGCATGGCGCTTTTTAATGAACAGATTTTAATCGGGATCCGAGTTTTATCGTGTTTTATTGGTTTTAAGTGTGTGTGTGTGTGTGTGTGTATCTCTATCCCAATGTTTTTAGTATGGTTTCATTTGTAAGCCACCTTGAGTACGCTTCATTGCGATAGATAGGCGAGATATAAATTCTATAAATAAATAAATTACATAGTGTGCCTTACAGTCTTTAATTTCAATAACACCTAGTATTTTGATTCTTCATTATATTACATTGCATTTCATTATCAGCTTTGTTGCTTAACTTGAAATGCCATTGTTTACCAAAATGTGTTTTGCTATCTTTTAATACAAACATCCAACCACCCATACGCCACCTTAATACTTGTAATTGTTTATAAATTTTATCTGAATAAATTTGATTATACACTTTCAGCTAAAAGATCTTTTACAAGCATCTCTTGTATTTTTCCTCTTTTGGTATCTGCAATACTCAGTACAGGCACCCCCCCTCCCATACCTGCAGATCCGCTATGCACAGATTCACATATCAACTGTTCCCCATGTCCATTACCTTTGTTTTTCTTTATTAGCAGGCAGCCTGGACATTACAGGGACTTGACCAGAAAGTTAACAGGAAGCAGGAAGCTCCTGTGTCCAATCACCAAATAAACATAGTATTCTTTTTTTCTGCATATCATCAGCCTGTTGTAACTGGGACATGGTTTGTATTTATATATCATTGTATATTTTAAATGCAAACTATGGTATATTTTTAGGCACATGAATGAGGATAGTATGGAGTAAAATGTAAAAACTAGTTTCAGTGGGTGTTTTTTGTTATGCTTTTAATTGACATTTGCTTGCTTATACTGTGTGTTATGCGGTCAATGTACTAATGAGCAGGGGAATAAGAACATAAGAAGAGCCCCGCTGGATCAGGCCAAAGGCTCATCTAGTCCAGCTTCCTGTATCTCACAGTGGCCCACCAAATGCCCCAGGCAGCACACAAGACAAAAGACACAACCTGTGGCCTGGTGCCCTCCCCTGCATCTGGCAATCAGAGGCAACCTGCCTCTAAAACTAAGAGCTTGCACATACCTACTATGACTTGTAACCCGTAATGAATTTTCCTCCAGAAATTTGTCCAGTCCCCTCTTAAAGGCATCCAGGTAAGATGCAATAACTACTTCTTGTGGCAAAGTGTTCCACAAACTAATTACACACTGGGTAAATAAATATTTTCTTCTGTCTGTCCTAACTCTCCCAACACTCAACTTTCGTGAATGTCCCCTGGTTCTGGTGTTATTCGAGAGGGAAAAGAGCATCTCTCTATCCACTCTGTCCATCCCTTGCATGATTTTGTATGTCTCAATCTTGTCCCCCCTCAGGCGCCTCTTTTCTAGACTGAAGAGGCCAAAATGCTCTAGCCTTTCCTCATAGGAAAGGTGCCTATCCCAGTAATCATTTTTGTTGCTCTCTTTTGCACCTTTTCCATCTCTACTATATCCTTTTTGAGATGTGGTGACCAGAACTGGACGCAATACTCCAGGTGTGGCCTAACCATCGATTTGTACAGCGGCATTACAATATTAGCTGTCTTATTCTCAATGCCTTTCCTAATGGTCCCAAGCATGGAATTAGCCTTCTTCACTACTGCCACACATTTTGTCGACACTTTCATCGAGCTGTCCACAAAGTCTCCAAGATCTCTCTCCTGATCTGTCACAGACAGCTCAGAACCCATTAGCCTATATGTAAAGTTTTGATTCTTTGCCCCAATGTGCATGACTTTACACTTACTTACATTGAAACACACCTGCCATTTTGATGCCCATTCTGCCAGTTTGGAGAGATCCTTCTGGAGCTCTTCACAATCTCTTCTGGTCTTCACCACTCGGAAAAGTTTGGTGTCATCTGCCAACTTGGCCACCTCGCTGCTTAGCCCTGCCTCCAGGTTGTTTATAAACAGGTTGAAAAGCACCGGTCCCAGGACAGATCCTTGGGGCACACCGCTTTTCACCTCTCTCCACTGTGAAAACTGCCTATTGAAACCCACTCTCTGCTTCCTGGACCTCAACCAGTTCCGAATCCATGAGAGGACCTGCCCTCTAATTCCCTGACTGTGGAGCTTTCTTAGCAGCCTTTTGTAGGGACCGTGTCAAACGCCTTCTGAAAGTCCAGGTATATAATGTCCATGGGTTCTCCTGTATCCACATGCCTGTTGACCTTTTCAAACAATTCTAAAAGGTTTGTGAGGCAAGACCTGCCCTTACAGAAGCCATGCTGATTCTCCCTCAGCAAGGCTTGTTCATCTATGTGTTTTGAGATTCTATCTTTAATGAGGCATTCCACCATCCTACCTGGAACAGACGTGTGGCTGACTGTCCTATAATTTCCCGGGTCCCCTCTCCTTCCCTTTTTAAAGATCGGCGTTACATTTGCTATCGTCATGAATCAAATCAACCTATTTTTGAATCATGAGAGAAAATAGAGAGCATAGAGTTTATTAAGCTGTAGCTCGGGGAAAGCTGAAAGAGCTCAACAGATGAAGCATCAAATTTTGAATGTGTGAGCATGAGAGAAGGCTGGGAAGGTAACAAGGGCCATAAGGATGAAGTCGGTAACAGAAGGAAGCTTGGAATGGGACCACTAAGATGTGCACTTTCACGGATTGTAAGAAAACCAGAAAGGGGGGGGGGAGAAGATAGCTCTGATGACACCCAACACTTCTCCCATGTTCACAGCACAAAGGCTGTTTTTGCAGGAAAAGGGGAAGACAGCACCCAGTTTTGGCGAACCTCAGAATTATGGACAACTTGATGCTCTTGCTCATAATACAGATACAAAACAGACCTTGGATTTTCGTTTCCATGGGAAAACTTTTGTGTTTTTCTTTCGCTAAATAGGCATTCAAGTCTGTGTAAACAGAACATACAGTCTCTCAGCCTGCAATTTCATGAAGAAATATTGTAAATAAAGCTTGCTTGTTTGTTTGTGCATGTAATGCTTAGCTATTGGAAGCATGCCAGTTTAGTGTCTGTTTTCAGTTATGCTCTGTTCAGCAGCAGAAATTCCCATGAGGCCTCAGGAAAAGATGATGATGCCTGGTGTTAACCATTTCTTATCCTGTCAATCATATTTGGAATTCGAAAGGTGCTATGATCGGGTAACACACATTCCAGCAGGCCATACAAAAACATCAAAAGTAATTTGACATCTTAAGAAACTTAGCTTCCATTAAAAAAAAAATCAAGTTTCTAGCCCTTGTGGATACAAAGATAGACTTGCAATTGCATAGGCAAGAACTGGAATCCAAAAGGTTGTCTACATAAGCATTTCCAGAGATCAGGGAGTAGGTCTTGTACATCTTATAGTGTCTTGCTACTCCCAGGATTATCAGAAATAGGACAAATTATGCAAATTAAGCACAGGGATACAAACATGCTTAATTTGCAAAATTAGAGAAGAGGAATGCCTCTCCTAGGAGAGTGCTTCCCATTCAGATTTTTTAAAAACCTGATTCCAAACTGCCAGAGTTCTAAAGGTCCAAGTTTTATTGTTTCTTAACCTTTTCTATATACATCAGTCCTACCCCGTGCTAAATGTACATAGTTTGATTTCAAGGCCCTATTCACTAAACAGAACATGTGGATACTGATCACAATAAAATTGTGGCATCAAAGGCTAGAGCAAAAGAAGAAAGGTGGTTTTGCTGAAATATGAAATACCATTTCATCCTTAAGCTGCTTAATACATAATTAGTGTAGGAGCTCTAATAACAAATTTGCCTTTCATTGGATTGGTTGGTGTTTGGAAGGACAAACAGAAAACCTGTAGAGCAAAAATGCATGTGTATGATGGCCTGTAATAGAGCAACAATTTCAATTGCAGTGAAATCTGTGTGTGTTCACTAGAGTGGGAGACGATACAATAGGGTCTGGCTAGTTGAATCACATTTTTCATGTACATTTTGAAAAGTGTCGTCTTGGATAGCTGAGTGCAGCTCTTAAGACATGGTATGTTGGTTTCTGACAGGTGCCTGCCAGGGATCTTCAGTGCTGTCATGCATAATGTGGATTTCAGCCAAATTAGGAGGGCTGGGAAACTTATTTCTGGTCACTTCTCATTAAATCTTTGACTATGGCAAAGGGAAAAACAATGATTAAAGATGTAATGCCACGGTGGGAGATATGAATATGTGAAATATTTGACAGAATAACAGTTTTTCTATGTAACGAATGTGCAGTGTCTAAGCATTGCTTCTCAGCATTGTATCTAGGGAAATCTACAGAGTACAAAGGATCTGTTTATAGAATAAGGCACATAATTACATTTTTCAAATAGATTAATTGCTTTTTTTCAGCAGAGGTTTAGTGTCCCGTGCCAGATAATTTGTTAAATTTAGCTTTTCCCTTTAGGATCCAGAAATAGGTGCTCTCTAATGACTCACTGATGTACACACAGAGATCCTTAACTGGGATATTTCTGCTCTCCAAAACAGTGCTATTTCCTTTGGGCCCCAACTACAGTATAGCAGGCTAGGTATGGGCACCTTGAATGGCACATACATTCTGCCACTAGTTGTAGCAGAATCTTTGTTGGCCCAGAGGTAAAAGAAAGAAATCCAAAATTATATGTTGATGGATTCCTGATTAATGTTGGTCTCAATTATTATTAATATATTCTACTAGAATATAATAAGGTGAAATATTCCTGTGCTAAATCTGGTGCATCTTTCATGTGTCCCAGTAGTACCAAAGCTAGATATTTGCATTGTGACAAAGATCTTCGGGTGTCTCCTGTTTTCACAGAGAGTTGAGATGCCCCCCCCCCCAGTGCTGACTAATCACCTCAGGAAAGCGGAAGTTAAGAAAGCAGAAATGAATCTATAAATACAACTTAAAAAATAGAAAGCAGAAATAGAGCAGCTATATTCCAGGGCAACAAGCCCACCGCCTGATTGGATCAAGTGTATTTATATATGCTGAAGAAAATGTGAAGGAAGAATAAAACTTAACTATTTTGAAAAGCCAATCAGGAGACATTGATGAGGTAACAGGAAATGCTTCATAACAGAAATTTTAAGATAGAAGGGCAGATTAATATCTGTTATGAGTAAAATACACTTACCTGTTCAGACTTTTGAAAGCCTGAGGAAGCCCACAAACATTTTCCTCTTAATATGCAACTTTTTGAATGTATTTTGGTGAGACTTGTTTGTACAGTGTTTGCTATGTACCCAAACGCTGATTTGTGCATGCTAATTTGTATTAATTAGCCAGTGGTGCCCTGAGGTAGTGGGATACGAACAGGAGGAATTTGTCGGGAAATATGGACTACTTTGTGCGAGGTTATGTAAAAGGCTCTTGCCCAAGATCTACTATATTTTGTGAGATTATTTTGACATTCTGTCCCCATAGTTCTTGTGTTCAGTTCTTGTGTCAGTCATTCCCAGAGACAGTGTTTAGAGTTTAGAACTTCAGAGTTTAGAACTTGCTTCTGCAAAAATTAATGGAAGGGAAGGGAAAGCACTTTCTTGAAAAGTGATATAGTAATGACTTAATAGCATAAATTTGAAGCTATTTATGGTGTTCGTTGCCTTCTGCAATCTCAACCCAACATCCCTTCATCCTAGCTCCAACCACTGGGTACTTTTTCAGTTGCTGAAATAAATGACACAACCAGATTGGGAAGGGAGAGAATCAGACAAACCCCCTCTCCTTTACAGTCTGTTTTTTTTCTGGACCTCCCCCTTGGAGAAACTTTAAACTTACCATGAGGCTTGGCTTTCTCATAATTGATCTGTGTTTCCCCCAGGCTCGGCATAAGTTCAGTCAGTCGAGCCGCCTCTGTTTTATCTTTATTATGAAAGTTCAATTAGATTTTGTGTGTGTGTTTTCTACCTTCAGCTTGGAGAGGCTCACTACAACAAAGGTTTAGAATCTCTGATTAAAGAGAACAGTGTTGGGGCAGGCACAAAATTATGCAAAGCTTCTGTTTGGACATTCACAGGAGTTTGAGTTTGGCACAAAATTGGATGGAAATGATGGTACATGTATAGTACTTGGAGAGATACATGTTATTTAAAAATGCGTATGTTTTGATGAACCAGCAAGGTGCTTTACCTAGAACGTGGTCCACACCTTTTGCTCATCCTAAAGCATAATGGATAGCTTAATTTAAATTTGTCATACCCTAGCACAGCTGTTGTTGAAGAAACAGTATACAGTATTTTGTAACAGCGTAGTACTTTTCTGTTCTGTTCAACAAGCAAAGGAAATTTTAAATCCTTTGAATATAACAAAAGAAAGAAAGAATATAACAAACATTTAGGTGTGTTGTTTTGTTCTATAATGAAGAGACTGACACGTCCTGGCTTTGACTCAGGGTTACTATGACCAGAAACATGCAGTTGGGCAGTGTTGTCAGTTAATAAGGTCAGGCAACCAGCAACACCCATGCAGCGGCAGAGGGTTCCCCAATGACTGGAAATCCTCAGATTGCTGTACGATGTTTTAGAACATTTGCAGTAGTTGTTTGCACAAGCATGCAGTATGGTGTTGGTGTATGGGGAAGGAAGGCTCTAGTTCCAGGCCTCTATGGCTTGAACAGCTCCTGGCTAAGTGGCAGGCTGCTTTCCTCAATCCCCTTATCGTGGTACTTGCACAAGCCAGCTAACCTCTGGGCTTAACTCAGCCTGAGTACTGCTGTGGAGTTCAGGGAAATGTAAGCTCTGGGCCCACCTCCCTCTTCCCAGAAGTGACATCTGTAGCAGGCAGAGCAGAATCTGAGCTCATCTGCGGTTTGGCCAGCCCAGTCCGGTCGAACAGGTCTTTTGCATGTTGTCTGAGCACAGAAGAGGTTGATTGAAGATCTCCTGCTTGAGGCCCATTTCTTCTGAAATATTGTACTCTTGGAATGATAATAGCATCTTAGCTTTTGTAAGATATTTCTTGAGGACTTCATATGTACTATCTTTGCAAAAACCCTGCAAAGTGTTCTGTCATGTTCTTATCTTCCTTTACTAGCTGAGGAGCTAAAGCTGAGATGGGGTGGGGTGGCTCACCAAAGCCACCTAACAAACTGGTGGCAGAGGCAAGATTCAAACATCCTGCATTGAAACAGGACATCCTGATTCACAGCTTGCTTTATTAGCCACAACTCTGCACTAGTTCCATGGAAAAAATGTACACTTGGTGTACAAAAATATGCCTGTATTTTTCTCATGGGAAACTATAGGCTTTGTCACCTTTATGATATGACTTGCTTTCCATTCTTCCTGCTGAGAGCTCAGAACAGCCATTGGGTTGTCCCCAGGTCATTACCAGTACAGCATTGACCCAGACTAGCAAAAGGCAGGAGCTTGCAAACAGTTTTCCATGGCCAGGGTCCGACAACTCTTGTCTCTCACTTTCCACGCAGTCCTATAAACCTCTGTCTCTTGCTGGAGCTAAAGCAGCTCATTAAGATTGGTTTCTACATGTTTTTACATTCATCTTGTATTGCCTCGATCACTTTTACTTTACTGCTTCTTTAGATAATTGAATATCTTGAAGCCATCTGTGTCTTTTATAACAGTCCCCACCCCTCTTCTGTGTCTCTGGGTCAGTGCTTCTGGGAAGGTGGCAGCCCTGTCTTTGAGAGCATCCTATTATCCATCTTTTGTACTTTTAAAGGTTAATTACTGGGAGTTGCACAGAAACAGCCAGCCAGCCAGACTACGTGTGGTCAGAGAAGGGCAGGCCCTCTCCTCGTCGTGCCCAAGAACAGACTGCTGTGGGTGGCAAGCATTTTCAAAACAAGTTTTCTTTGTTTCAGGACAAGTCGCAGCAAGAACAGGCAACTATAAAGCCTTCAGAATTACCAGTCTGAGCTTCAAAAAGTGTATAGTTAGAGGGATTTACAAGAACTTGGATGCACTTTGTGGCCACACTGTTGACATCCTTTATGTAACGTTATGTTATTATGAATCGGCAACATCATAATTACAGTCTGAAATGAATAAGTCAAAAGCATAAAGTCTTGTGATCTCTGTCCCTGGTCTCCCTTGAATTTTAGCTTTCACCTAATATATGGCAGAGAATGGAGCAGCTCTCCCCACGTCCGTGATCTGAATGATTTTGATTAGGAGAAGCTTGGACTAAAGAGAGAACTGAAATACTTTTGATGCTGAAAGCCTGTTTCCAGCATGGTTGCATAAATCAAGTCTGTCAGCCCCTGTGGGGATGAGTGGTTTTTAATAAGACACACAGAAGTGCTTGATAAAACATAAGACTCTCATATTCATATCACTCTTTAAAGGCAATTTCTATCACTTTCTCCATCACTCCTTTTTCAGTTTATCACTTGGCCTCTGATGGGAGGACTGTGACTTGTGTAAGAACAAAAGTTGTAAATATTTTTAGTATGCTTTGTTTCTTCTGTATTTATTTTATTTGACCCATTTATTTTTCAGCTGATGAAATGAGGAAGGCTGAGGAAATGAGGAAATAGATATTCGAATAACAATGTCTCTTGTTCATACTGTCAAAAGCACTGTGGCCACTTTGCTGAGGCTCCTATAATGCCTTCTTTTGTAAAAATTTGTCTTCAGATGACCCCATAGCTCTGTACCAAAATGTGACTCTTCTGCAGTAGTAGCTGTCCTGTTTAGAATGTGGGCAAGGAAGTATTTCCCACACCTGTTCACATATGAGCAGCTAGATAGTTAATATTTTCTATAATCAAGGAGTTTTCTCGCAGGATTAGCTAATTTTCTGTGTGGACTACTTTCTAGAATTATTCACTCATTCCAATATTTAACTAAGGCCGCAGTCCTAACCCACTTTCCAGCACTGACATAAGGGCAATGCAACTCTGAGGTAAGGGAACAAACATTGCCTTACCTTGAGGGGGTCACCATGACCACTGCCAACGGCAGGATGCAGCACATGCCCCACTGGCACAGCTATGCCAGTGCTGGAAAGTTGGCTAGGATTGTGCCTTAATTTATTCAGTAATAAGTGAAAAAGCTTTACCAGTCATCTTCCTGCCAACACCATAATTCTTTTCTGTTGCTAGATCTCAGGTAAGGTTTTTTCCTCAGCTCCACCTTCCTGTTGGACCCTTGTTAACAAATCCCAGCCATTTCTACCTATCATTTGTTTCACCCATTTGCCTCCTAACCTTCCCTTAAATCCCAGATTATAACTGCCTCTGGATTTATCCTTTAGCTGCTTTATCTCTTGGGCTATCATCCACTTGGCTTTTTCATTCACCTTTCTCTTTGCCTTTCTTTTTGCTGGCACAACACACAATCCTCATGTTGCTAATCCTGGTACGAGTACTATTTTTCCCCACATCCAAACCAACCCTTCACTTTCCTCTCATTAGTTCCACTATGAAAAGTCTAGCTAACTATCTCCCTCTGTGAGGAACTAGAATCATTCTACTATATAACATTTATACAGGTCTTCCCAAGTGTGCAAAGCACTTTACATATGTTGTGTTGATGCTGCCCATCCTGATTTACTCAGCTTACGGCAGTGGTTCTCACACATTTAGCTCCGGGACCCACTTTTTAGAATGAGAATCTGTCAAGACCCATTGGAAGTGATGTCATGACCGGAAGTAATGTCATCAAGCAGGAAAAATTTTTTTTAACTATCCTAGACTGCAATCCTACCCACATTTACCCAGGTAGTAAATAGTCCCATTGACTATCATTGTTAAAAGCATATACATAGTAGCCTGCTCAAAGTACAGTCAAAACACAGTCACATACCAAGGTAGCATCAAGTCTAATATATTAAAAGTAAAATGCTGAAATGAATGGGGACTCACCTAAAATGGGCTCACGACCCACCTAGTGGGTCCCAACCCACAGCTTGAGAAATACTGATTTACGGGGTTGAGGTATTATTATCCCTTATGCAACTAGCAGTAGTAGTAGTGTCCCCATCCTGCAGCAGGGACCCTGAGGCTAAGAGGGAGTGGCATCTAATGAGCAAAGGCAAGACTCAAAACTGGAGAAGTCCTGATCTGCAGTTCTGTCTCTCAGCCACTGCACCACACTAGCTCTTGTGACTATTGCATGACAAAATGGTTTTTAATCTGTATTTTTAGAAAGGTAGAAATCAAGATACTAATTAGCAGTGGTAAGCACACCAGAAATATTGGCCACAACTCTTGAAAACTACCAATGAGGAATAGTTCAAATGAGATAATTTGACATTGCCCCCAGGTCAGAATGATTGTATAGCATTCAGTGGCCTTGTAGAAGGAAGTGGCATGTTATATTATGGTGATGATTTTTTTTCTTTCTGGAGGCCTGTCACTTGCTGTTGAAAATTGGGGTGAGGCAAACCACACTGTAGTGGTGATGAGTTGTCTACTCTAGATGCTACACTTTACACTTCACTCTGAAAACACTTTTAACCATCTTTGGCCCATCAGGGGGTGTTTCTTTCTTTTTCTCAATGACACTTCTTGACATTTCAGGCACTGGGGCATCTGTAGCTGATTAATACATAGAAGAATGTCAACATGTATAATGAAAACACACAAAAAGGGCTTTGAGGATTTTGCTGTCATAACTTGGCATCAGTGGCACTTCTCTCTTAATATCTCCTAAACTCTTGATAAGCAAGAGAATATTGAGGTTTTCCTAGGCATATTCTTGTGTTTGAATCAAGGCTGGTGGATCCATAAGGTTAACTGAAGCAGTCACCTCAGACAGATTAGTAGGGGGCACCCACCTCTGTCTGCTGGCCTTCCTCTTCCCCCCACTCCCTGGCTTGGAAAAGGAAGAGGGAGACAGAGAGCAAGTGTGAAGGAGAGGAGACCAGTGGACTAGCATGTTAAAGGAACGGAGACTGAAACATTGCCATATATGGGGGGGGGGGCAGTATATGCCATGCTTTCTCAGGCATCAGGAGGTCTTGGACCAAACCTACTTTGAATCGTGAACCACAATAATAATCGTGCTTGTGTTACTGTAGACCAGTAAGAAGTGTATCTTTTTGAATTTGAGTCTCAGCTTTCTAGATCAGAGTTAGCCTTTGAGCCTTAAGACTCCTCTTGGACCCCGAGACCCATCTTGGCTAACTATGCAGTGTCTTCCTCCACCATGCCATGTATTCAAACAATCATGCCCCTCACTTTTCCTCTTCTACTGTTACAACATATTATGTCAGAAAAACACCACAGACCACCAGTGACAGCAGCAGCCTGCTTCCTTCAGTCCCCAAATGTCTGACAAAATTTGAAAAAGCCTCACCTTGCTTTCTAAAACTTGAAAGAGATGCAGCCGTGCAGATCTCAGTCCTGCATTTTCTGGAGAGCCGCTGAAGCATTGCTGGGGGAACCCAGTCAGTACAGAATGGTTTTTAGCAATCTGGTTGGCTGAAGAACTTAAAAATCTATGTGAGCTACCTCTACAAGTCCCAGTTTCACACAGTTATCACCATGAGACTGTTGGGGCAGAAAGATATCTCTTCATGATGGGTGAAAGGCAGATGTGTGAACTTCTTTAATGTGAATTTTGAGATGTCATTTTCACCCTCTATGCTGCTTTGGTTCCCATTTTGCATTTTTTTTTGTATTTACTTGTTGCCTATGATTGGTGTGTGTGTGTGTGTGAGAGAGAGAGAGAGAGAGAGAGAGAGGGTGTGTGTGTGTGTGTGAGAGAGAGAGATCTCATTTTGAGCTTCTGGTTGTACTATAATACAGACTCGACGTAAGGGATAACAACAGCCATAGCAGAACTGAAAAACATGTGGTATAGGTATAGAGCAGACGGAGATCTCAAACCACTTTGGAATCTCTTAATAGTATGAGTCAGTCAGCATTTTAAAAACAAATATGTGGCATTTAATTGTTCAGGAATACTTTGCTTCAGGTTCTGAATTGTTGAGGGCATTAACTCATTCAGCAAGAATGGATTTAATAAGTGTGTATAGTGAGTAGTTAGCCTCTGTTTAAACTTCTAGGTTACATGCTGCCCTTCTGTCTCTCCCAGTATGTGTTTAGAGGAGAGAACGGGCTGTATGCAATTATATGAGTTTAAAGCTTAGGTCCAGATGTTATGGTTGCCACCTCGTCGTTTTGGAACATGGTGACTGACAAGATTACTTGCCACGTTGTAATCTTTTAATTGTTAATTGTTCGACATTATGAGGTGCCTCTTTTTACCCTCCATGCCTCTGAAAAATCAGTTCCTGATTGGCATTCTATGGAAAGTTACTGGCACTGCATCCAAAGTTCTTATCCCCTACAATTAAACGTGAAGGTCTGAAGTTCAGCGTTCCGACCCAATTCGTTTGGTTTTCTCCTTTCATTCCTTATTATTTGGCTCACAACATTTTGGTTACAATTAATGCAGAATGTGGCAGCCTAGGTGGTTACTGGAGCTAGGCGGTTTGACTCTCTTGGACCTCTGCTCCAGCGACTGCACTGGCTGCCTATTCGTTTCCAGTCCCAATTCAAAGTGTTTGACCTGTAAAGGTATTGTCCCCTCCTAACTGGGTAAGAGGCACTTTTTCAAGTGGGTGCTCCTCTTTTATTTAGCAGAGGGAGAGTAACTGGCCCTCCTCACCCCAGCAGTTGCCTTTTCCGTGGCTGTCTGCTGGTGCTCTTTTGCAGCTTTTTAGATTGTGAGCCCTCTTGGGACAGGGAGCCATTAGATCTTTGATTTTTCTCTGTAAATCGCTTTGTGAACTTTCTGTTGAAAAGCGGTATATAAATACTGTTATTAATAATAATAATAATAATAATAATAATAATAATAATAATAATAATAATAATAAAGCCCTTCACTGTTTGGGTCAGGTTATCTGAGGGACTGCTTTCTCCCATACATTCCAGTCCGCTGTCTTAGGTCACCTGAGGGTTCTCTCCTTCAAGTTCTACCTCTGTCCCAAGTTAGAGGGATGGCGACATGAGAGTGAGCCTTCTCCGTAGTGGCCCCACAACTATGGAATTTCCTCTCAGGGGAAATTAAGAACTACCCCCTTCCTCATGGTTTTTTGGCAAGGGCTCAAAATGTCTATTTCGTCTGGCATTTGGTTGAAGGGTTGATTCCGCCCTCTGCCCCTCTGTACAGTGGCTTGACTGCTGCTTTCTGGACTACATTTTATTATGGAGCATTGGAAGTTGCCTTAGGCATTCACTTCAGCATGGGAAATTCGGTTTATACATTTTTCAAATAAAAAATGTATAAACTTTACATGACAGCAACTGTTACCTTGCACATGCCCAATCTTGTCTGATCTCAGAAGCTAAGCAGGGTCAGGCCTGGTTAGTACTTGGATGGGAGATCGCCTGGGAATACCGGGTAGTGTAGGCCTATACCATAGTCTTTCGAGACTGAAGGTTGCCAACCAAACTTTACATGTTCTTATTTTCAACCACATTAAGGCAATTTGGGTAATACACAATGTATTGATCACGTCCTTACATGATCTCATTTGGTTTTGTTTCTTTTTAATTTCTTTTTTCAAGATAAAAAATCGGGCATAGGGAACCCATTCATATGCCCGCGGGAGGAAAACCACACACTTCTAGAAGCAAGCTTCTGTGGGCTGGATCAGAAACTACACGCGTAAATCAGATGCACATTTGGCAGGCCATCCATGCGCAGACAGTGTTGCCCTGCATTGCTTTCAGTGGCTGAGTGCTTGAATGCACATTGAGTTGTCGCTAGTCACACCCAAAATGCCGTTTTTATGCTTGACTGAAAGGGGATCGGGTCATGAATGACAGTAAACATGTTCAAGTTTATTCCTTGCATAACAGTGACTTCATTTAGAAAAGAAGAAGAGGAAAACAAACTCCATGGATATTTAAAGATAAAGGCTAGAAGATAGCACACTACTAGTTCACTTGAAGGGCAAAGACTACCTCACAGAATGAGAGTTTTTCATTACTCCAGTACCATCAAGCACATTTAATGGGAGGCTGAATGCTAGATCGGTGTTTCTCAAACTGTGGGACAGGACCCACTAGGTGGGTCACAAACCAATTTCAGATTGTGAAATTCTGTGAATTCAGATTGTGAATGTCCCCATTCATTTCTGTAGTTTATTTTTTTAATATATTACACTTGATGCTACCATGGTATTTGACTGCATTTGGGGAAATGTTGCAGATCTGTATTTTTAACAGCTACTATGTATATGCTTTTAACAATAATAGTAAATGGGATTTAATCCTCCATAAGAGTGGTGTGAGGCTCTTGGGGCAGAGCCTCTGCTCTGGCTGACTGCCCCTTTAAGGGAGTCCTGAGAAGGCCTCAGACTGACTCAGGGAGAGGGGGTTCCAGCACCCTGATCCTCTTCCCTGGCTGGGCTTTTGCTGTCTGCACAGCCACCCACCTCCCAGCTTCCAACCAGCCCCTGCATCACTGGCCTCCCAGCTTTTGTAGGGCCAGCTACCCTCCCCACAGCTCCTCCCCTTCCTCTCAGGAGAGGTAAAAAGGGCAGTTCCCTGGCAGCCACCCTTCCCTTGTCTTAAAGGCCTCCCTTCTTCCCCTGTGCTGCCTTCACCTCGCCTTTGCTCCTCCCCTTCTGGCTTCTCTCCTCTCCCAGTGCTAAAAGTTTGAGAACCACTGTGCTAAATAGTTAGATACTCTGGTACCTGCATCAACGTCTCAAGTTCATTAGAGCTTCATCACACTTGAAAACCATACAAGCATTCCACACACCATAGGGAAATTGTACCATGACAGATTCTCATGGAATTCAAGAGAGTATCTGATGAACAAAGAAAGGAGGAAGGAACAGAATATGCTAAGCTTGAAGTAAGGGACAGGAGCCAGCGCGTGATGGTAGTTTAAGCATTGGGATCAGATCGCATCAAGGAACATTATTTGTGAAGGCTCAGGGAAATGCTGATAATTGTTGGAACAGTAGGATGGTGGAATATTTGCCCAGCATAGTTGCAGATTTCCCTTCTGTGGAATGCTAAAAAGGAACTTGATTAGTCTCTCTCAAATGTGGTACCGTCTAGTGAAGTCTTGAGTTGTTGGAAAGTGGACTGCATTAATTCTGGCTTTCTCAGGTTCTGTGATTTTTGTGGTTATCAACCAGCATTAGGATGGTGATTAGAGTTCAGCAACCTCTATCCAGATTGCAACATTCAGTGCTACACAGTGTAGGTTGTTGCTGTAGTTTTTTTAACTCCTTTCGGAAATGTTTGGCACAGAATTTTGCATTCAGAAAGGCCTGGAATTTTTTTGGCATGTATGATCAGTCTAATCATCATAAGTAGTAAAGGAAAGTAACATAATTTAGAGCTAGCTTCTCTCCAGACATTTATCCAGAAAAGCATGAGTGAAGGGAAATTCAAATGTGAAGCAGTTCTACAGCAGAAAAAAAGAGGTCGAAGACTAATCTCTATTCTGATTTAACTCTCTTTTGACTTAAGCAATTAAGGAGCCTGTATTTTTGCAAAAGTATGGCATTTGCTGTACATACAGAGTTACTTGATGAAGCATACAAATGCCAGAGCAACATGCTTGTCAATTTCCCTTATTTGAATTGACCACCTTAAGGGTAAGGAACAACTGGCTGGATGTAGCCTTAGATCTAGATGAATATGCACACTGTACCCTTAATGTGCAGTTCTTGTTTACAATTCCAAAATTTCTCTAAAATGAATTGTAACTAATCCAGACATAATCTGTATTTGCGCTCTGAATTGATTTAGCTAATTCCATTATAAGCAGCTCTGCCTTTCATAAAAAGACCTCTGTGGATATAGATGATAGTGAGCATGAACCAATCAACTGGGTGAATGTGTAGTTGGCAGCAAACAAAGTTCTTGTGTGCTTTGAGACATGGATAAATCCAATTATCCCAGAAGCATGGTGAGAATCGAGAGATAATGGAAACTCTCAGCTACCCAACACTGTTGCTGTAAATGGTACGACTTAACATGGTTCTCATTGTCTGTCTCCTGAAGTTCTTTGAACAAAGAGCACTTTTTTCTCCTGTTGATTTATGCAGAATTCCGCTCTAGAGTAAAAGAATTAGGTTTCTTGGATTCAGGGGAGCAAAAGAAGGACCAATTGCAGATTACTCACGGAACCACCAGCAAAATGTATTTCAACAGAAATTACAACGGATTCAGTGATGAAATAGCAATAAAGTGTGTGATCATTACATCAAAGCAGGGAAACCTACTGAGACAGAAGCGTTCAAATTGGTCATAATTCAGAACTTGAGTAACATATTCCCTGATTTTTTTTTAATGAGCAGAAGTACAGACTTCCAGTAACTGTATCTCCTCTCCATTACTTGGGGATGGAATATCGCACTGCTGGGTTTGATCAGGGCTCACATGTATACATGCTGAAGGGGTGTTTAATCAGGACAGGTTCTTAATCTATCTTAAGACTTTCATTTTAGAAGACCTTCTCCTTGCATGTGCAGAATGCTCTAGTTTTGCTTTTACTAACATCCACACCTTCTGTTCCTCCATTAGGGCATACTTCAAAACATTCGTCCCTCAATTCCAGGAGGCAGCATTTGCCAATGGAAAACTCTGAAATAAAGAGAGGGAAATCAGCCCTGTCCTGAAAGGATGCCAGATGGTTATGCCCACATACCTGTCAACGGACTGCACGATGACTTCCTGGAAGCAGCTAGCTTGGGACTTCAGTCTTCATTGACATGTTTAGCCTCTGGAGTGTCACTGTGGCCACCGCAGACTGAATTCACTTGGGGGGGAATTGTGTATGTATGTATAATGAGGATCTTGACTGGCTTAACATTTTGTTTTCCGTTGCTCAGTTTTTTCTACCTGGAAAAATGTTTCTTATTTCCCTGCTTGATATTAAAAATGTGTTGGATAGCTGTGATTTGGTGCTTTTTCTTGGCATGTCTTTATTCTTAAAACTCTCAAGCGGCTCCCCCCCCCAATTCGGTGCCAGCATTTAAGGTTTTCCTGTAAAAAAATTTCATGTTGGATTTCAGCTTTTTGCATATCAGATGTAGAAAATTAGGTAAGCATGCCAAAAAAAACCCACTGGGCAAAGCAATGCCGCATTACGGCCTTGTAGTTGTTCGCACTCACAATTCATACCTATGTGAATATGAAATAATACAACTAGAGCAGGGGTGTCCAAACTTTTTAGCAGGAGGGCCACATCATCTCTCTGTGTCAGGGGCCAGGAATAAAAAAAATAATTTACATTTCAAATTTGAATAAATTTACCAACATTTGCATAGATGAATATTGGAACTTGTATGAACGAATGAAGGTCTTGCAATGGTCAAGGCCTATAAAAGGCCTTACACATAGCAAAACCGGCCTTTTCTTTTCTGCTACTGCTGCATCACAAGACGTGAAACAGCAAGCAGTGGAGGGAGTCCTCATCCCACAGCTCATGTGAGAGATCAAACAGTTGCCCTAACACTGAGAGCAGTTGCATCAGACCAGCAAGGCTCCAGCAAGTCTCCGAAGGGCAGGAGGCTCCTTGGAGACTGGGGGCTACCTGTGGGTCGGATTGGGAGACCTTGAGGGCCACAAATGGCCCCCAGGCCGGCGTTTGGGCACCCCTGAACTACAGTAACATTCAACTGAACACTGTGTGCGTTGATGGGGACTTCACAGTATTGTTAGCATCTTCAGGTGAAAGTGCTCCATACTCTTGTTATTAGTGTCGGTCTGAGATAAACTATCTCATTCCATTGATGATGCCAAGAAACGTCTACCATTTGAACGCCAACCGAGTCTCACAATTCTGTGTAAATTGCAATGGCAACCATAGCGTTTCTATCTTACTTTATAGTTCTGATGAGAAGCCTGAACACTATTACTGAGACACTCTTAACTTCAAAAGCTTTGTTAATTGCCTTTAGTAAAATATAATACTCAACCTGAAATTTGCCATTCATCCCACACTTAGAGGACCTGATAAGAAAACATAATTGGAAGCATTGTGGTTTTTTCCAATACAGGATGGTACATTCAGAGTCTGAGCTATTCATTTTTCCCTTCCTGTGATGCACTTAGACAAATCACTTGTCTCTGACTCTCTGCAGAGTAACTTCCCGTATTTTGTAAATAGAATAAAGTACTTCCCAACAGGGAGTAAAGTGTGCATGGTTTAGAAACAGCATGTGGAAAATGTACCTCAGTTTTCTGTGATTTGGAGAACAACACTGAAGAACTGCTGCTGTCTTATTCAGAACACCTGCCATTGCCAAACATAATGGTTATTAAGGTAGGTTGCATTCAGATATAATTGCCTGACATCATAAACTCAATATTCATTCTTCGGTGACAGTCCTGTTTGTTATATCTTTCAGGAACTATTAAATGATTTTGCCTTTAGAAAAAATGCGGTTGTACTCTTAGAAGATTTGCCTGTGAAGTAACAAAGAGTGGCATTCAAAGTCAATTTCTGAGGGCAAATTAGTGACTGTTTCAAATCCAGGAAAAAGGGGACAGATTCTGTCTCTGGCATGATCCTGTTTTGCTGCTGTCATCAAGGGATGTTGTCAGGCTTCAAGGACAATAAAGTTACACCTCCAATAGCAGGACGTTAGGCAAACACATTTAGGACTTTTTCATGCCATGCAAAGAATTATGTGTAAGAATTACGTGTAGCTTAGCTTTACATTTTTTAAAATTCACAGAAGGAATTGAGCTTACATTCTCATTCTGGATCAATTTCATGATCTCAAGCCTCTGAAAACAAATGACTAAATGAGGGCAAGAACAAGCACCCATGAGTGCTGAAACAACCAGAAATGGGCAGTTCCTCAAAGTCCTTAGCTTTGCAACCCACCTTGTCGTCCACAGTGAATCCAAGACCTACCATAAACAGGAAGCTGCGAGACCATATGGAATGTAAACCGGAAGCCACTTCCAAGTTGCACCGGCCCCCGATTCATGTCATTGGCTGCACTGCATCATGCCCCAGAATGCCTTGCAGGCAGCTTCTTTTTTCTTATATTAAGCTATATATGTTAGGAAAGTTCACATGAACATTTCAAGATGTCACCCTCTGAAAGCCACAATCTGTGTGAATGAACCCAATAGAACTGCATGTGCAACATATAATTTAATGAATTTTAATAAAAATTTTACATTTGTTTTGATAATCTATAAATGTATTCTGCTTGCAATAATAAACTAGTTTTCCTCTAGGGCTGCGGTTTTCAAACTCGCAGGGAGTTTGAATCCTGCAGTAAGTCTTTGTGGGGGCGGGGGGAGGCAACGGCGTGATCCCCAGGAACGCACTGCTCAGGGGGGCTGCACGGGCTTAGTGCACTTGCCCAAGTCCCCTGCAGCCCCTCGGGGGTGCAGGCAGCCCTGCGCGACTTTCGGCAGGGCTCCCCGGGTCAGGGAAGGTGACAGCGGAGCAATCGCGCACTGCTTCCGGTTTACCCCGTCATGCCATAAACTGGTGCTACCACATCATGCCATAAACTGTTGAATGCGGAATTCCCAGCAGAATGTAATGCAAAAAAACAGTATTGAAATAGCTCCTTTCCTTCAAACGTTATGGCCAAAAAACCGGAAGGAAAAAATGCATGGAGTCCTATGGAAAGTGAAAGTGAGCTGTACCACGCGTTTACTCTTGAGTAGGTGTACTTGCCATAGTCTGTTGGAAAGGGCAGGCTGAGAGGAATCCAATGACACCAGAATGTCCGGATCCAATGAATGCACCCCTGAAAACACAAAAGGGAGAAGGAGGTCCCTGCCTCCCTCCCTGCTGCGTCTATTGAGCCGGAAATGAAGCCACGTGGTTGTGTTTACTTGTGAGTAAACACAAAAGGGAGGAGATCCCTTCCTCCCTCCCAGCTGCAGTCTATTGAGCCCTATGGAAAGCGAAGCAGCCTCACGTTGCGTTTACTCATGAGTAGGCAGACATGCCTTGGTTGGTGGTCAGGTCAGGCAAAGGGGAATGTGAAGACACCAGAATGGTCTTGATCCGATGGAACTGGAGCACAACAAATGCTCCAGAAGGCAACCTCTTCCCCCCCCCCCACTGAAAAGGACAAAAAAGAGGCTTGAGCTGGTAAGGGGAATGTTTTCTATTTTGCACTTGCAAAGCCAGGTGGGTCTTTTTCTTGATATGCCTGAAATAGAAGAACTTCAAACTGGGCACTGGGGAGGGCTGGAAATCTTACTGATTCTTTTTTTTGGGGGGGGGGGTGTTATTGCAGGCAGGCTACAGAGTAAGCTCAATTGATCACTATGGAGCATACTTCTGAGTAGACATGCATAGGATTGGGCTCATAGGCTGCAATCCTGCCCACACTTTCCTGAGAGTAAGCGCCATTGACCACACTAGGACTTGCTTCAGAGTAGATTCATGTGGGGGAACAGGACTTGCTCCCCCTTATTTAATTATTTCTTTTATTTTAATTTAATTATTTACAATTATTTATTTTAATTTGCTTCATGATGTCACGTCTGGCCATGACATCACTTCCAATGGGTCCTGGTCAGATTGCCATTCTAAAAAGTGGGTCCCAGTGCTAAAAGTTTGAGAACTGCTGCAATAAGGTGTTAGTAAGTTGACATGGGTGGGTGTGTGACTCCACAAGTTTTCAAAATAACTAAAATCAGAGTTTGGAATAAGACCATCATGTTATATATCAATCAATGTGTAATTTCATGCAGAATGCAGTGAAACAAACCACATTGAAATACCTGTGTTCTAACAAATGGTACAGCCAAAAAACCAGTGGGGGTGGGGCGATGGTACATCACCACGCCCACCACCTTGGGCGTTGCCCCGCCCACTGCATGGGGTGATGTGCAGGTCTCCCATGCCGGGTGACGCAAATCCTAGTGACGCCACTGAGCAAAAGTAATACTCTCCTAGATTAAAATACTGTGTTTGAAAGTGGTTTCAGAGAGCGAACCACAGGCAGGAATAGAGAGGGTTCATCTCCCCTCCTCCCAGTTGCTCTCACTCCCAACCCTGTTTTATAGAAAAGTAGCCAGACATAGGTTGGGTTGGCACCTGCTGCCATTGTATCTTGTTGTCCTGTGGTTTCAGACTGCGGAGAATATTAGGCTTGCCTATTCAGCTGTATTTCATTGATTTCAGCCAAGGAACTCCTGTTCCATTTGTACAGCAATGAACTGTCAGGGAGATGGCTTGTAGTCAAGAAGGGAAGTCAAGATCAATTGCTGGGGGAAAAAATGCTCAAAGTGTCAAGAAATAAGTAAAGAAAGGACTCACAGAATATTTAGCAACTGCCCTGCTGTCTGCCGAGACTGCAATTCAGATCTTGCAGTGAGTCCCCAGTGTGACTTAAAAAGAAATAAAGCATCCTAACAAGAGGCTTTTCATAAATCAATAAGGAAAAAACACCATATTAAATGGCTGGAAAGCAAGCGTTTAATTGCAGGTGCCTTCAGAAAAAAAAACCCCCAACAAAATCTTATTTATGCCTGCAGCTCACAAGTTTACTCGTTTTCAGAAGTGGCTGAAGAATTAATACATTCTGGTTGAATAAATGTCCTTTGCAACCTCCTACAGTGAAAATTGATCTTAGGGTTGCTACATGTTTTCATCAAAGTGTATTGAAGCCATAATGTCTCTCTTCCACCTGTGAGGGTTGCAGAGGTGCCAATGAAATGCAAAACTATTGCCTTTTCTTCCGACTGCGCGGAGTTGTAAAAGTCTTCAACTTGTGGCACTGCACAGTTTTTGCAAACTGGTTAAGTCTGCCAGTGAACCAGAATACTTTTGTCATGCCTCAGTTTTTATTCACAATGAGTCAAGCTGATTGCAGTTTGACACATTGTTTCTTTTAAACCACTGTCCCCTGCAGCTAAAAGATTTTTTAATAATTGCTTTGCAAAGAAAAGGCATTGGGGGTTTTGTGTGTTTTAAAAGACTAGCAAAAAGGGTCATAATAACCCGTCCACAGTTTGGGCTTGTCTTTATCTGAAGAAAAGTACAAAGGCCCTTCAAAGTGTGGGCTTAGGGTAAGGATAAGGTGATGCAAAAAGTCCTATTCCTTAATTGTTCCCAGGATTCCATCATCTGGTCAGTTTTATTCCATTTGAGCTATGGTGGATAACTGTGATTTAGCTGCATGGTCTCTGTGCAGTCATAGATTTGGGATTGCCTCTGGTGCAGGTCAGCCTTTGGGAGTTGCTGAAATTAGAAAAGCTAAGGAAAAATGGCATTTTCGAAATTCTGAATGGCACAGCCATTCAGCTGCACCCTTAAACATGGGCACCCCACTGGAGACCATTGAGGTATGAAGGTCTTCAGTGATGGGTTGTTGTTTGCTGTTCATCACACATTACTGAGACTGCAACCTATTGAATAGAGACACTGATGTCTCCATTGGATTGCATAGGTGAGTCCTCTGGATGCTTGTACCTTTGGAGGTGATGTACATAACCATCAGGACAGCACTTTCTTAGCTGCAGTGTTCCCTCTTTGAATGCTGTTCTTAAGGAGGCCCACCTGGGGCCTAGGCAGGTAAAGACCCTTTATATTCTCCCAGGGTTTGGGTTTTTTTCACACTCTTAGATTGCTTCAGGTATATATTAGGTTCCATTTTATTCCATACTGTAGGGGGGGTGACCCTATATTATGCTCTTTTAAATCTGTTAGGCTGTTTTATAAGACTTTTTAAATGTGTGGTTGTATTTATATTAGGTTGCATTTTATTCCATATTGTAGAGGGGGTGACCCTATACCACGCTATTTTAAATCTGTTAGGATGTTTTATAAGACTTTTTAAATGTGTGGTTGTCAAATGTGTAAGCTGTTTTATATATTTTTTAATAGAGAGTAGCTTAGAAATGTTTGAAGAGTAGAAGAAAAAGTAAGACATGGCTTTTGCAGAAGAGGGAGAAACCTCCTCTGGCCCCCATTCCTCAGCATCTTTTGCTTTCGAATGAACCAAGGAAAGAGAACAGCATTTTCAGGTCTCAGCTAGAACCAGGAGAGCTTAAGTCATTTCTGCTCAACACTGCGTATACACAACATGGATCAAATGTGTACACCTATGGGCTGGGCAGAAATGGGTTAAGCAAAGAAGGGTCATCTTGTACAGAGCACTTAGCAGTTCTTTTCATAAGAATAAATGACACTGTCATTCTAATGGGGGTGTCAGGTGCCTTCATGGGGCAGTTTCTACATGGTGGTGGATTATGTAATTATAGGCTGGGTCTTGGCGTGCCTGGTTCTAATAGCACCTTGGACTCCTTTTACGAATGACTCACCTTCTGCGTGCCTAATTATGGGCTACTCGAATGAAAAAGCAAAGCAAACTGGATCTTCCTGTGCAACTTCCAGTGATGTGGTACTCATCACCAATGTGGCGATGTGCTGCAAAGCTGTATAAATATCTGGGTACGAGACAGAGAGCGAAGGCAAATTAAAAGGGGAAGACCTCACCGGCACAAGAAGTGGGTGACCAACTTGAGTGGCCAGCTTCAACTGTGGTTCATCTAATTTGATTTCCAGTCTGTGGCCTTTGCCAGAGATGTGACATTTCATAGAAACACTTAACACTCCCACACACTCCATGACCTGCATTCACTACTGTACACCCAACACTGGTGGGTGGCAATTTTTGCAATGCCAATGAATGTTTGATCATTGTTCCTGTGAATGAAATTCTGCTTGGTGATCACTCAGAGTGCAAAAGTGTGAAAGATGGGTTAAATGTTCTACAGAAGTTTTGCACATGCAATTTTAAATAGTTAGGGGCCTACAAACCCTAAATAAAATAGTAGAAATCTTTGCTACTACCGTATTTTTCGCTCCATAAGACGCACTTTTCCCCCCCAAAAAAGTGGGGGGGGGAAGTGTGTGCGTCTTATGGAGCGAATACTGCAAAAAAAAAAAAAACTCCACCCCAGCCCTGGCCCCGCCCCCTGCCCAACCGCTCGCTCTGCTGTGCTTCCCAGTCAGAGGCTACTCAGAAGTAAGTCTCAGAGTCACTGGGGCTCACTCCCAGGAAAGCGTGGGTGGGGTGGCAGTCTCACTGCCCAATCCTGTGCATGCCTACTCTGAAGTAAGTCCCATTAGAGTCAGGGGGGCTTACTCCCAGGAAAGCCTCTCTCCCCCCCCCAAGCCTGGAGCATCACAGCCTCTCTTTCCCCCCCACCCCAAGCCTGGAGCATCACAACTTCTCTACAACACAAACACTTTCCCCCCTCTCTCACACACACAGGCTGCCCCCTTCTCTTACACACACAGATGCTCTGCCCCCCCCCACACTCACTCATACAGCAGGGAAAGGGCGCTTTCACTCACCTCATCCAGCATCTGAATGTAAGCCCCCCCCCCCCATCACAAAGAAAAAACTGTCTCCTTGGTCAGAATGCCAGTGTTTGCTTATTGCACAAGCCCCAGGTAAGGCTCAGTTCTCACCATAAATCCAGAGTTTTGTTGTGTCTTGAGAATTCAAGTTGTGGTTGGACTTTCCAAGTTGTTCATTTGTATTGGAATCATGGAAGAACTAGCAAGGAGGTAGATGTGGTGTCAGCAGTGGCCCCTTTAAGGGTAAAGCCTGGGCATTCAGCAGAGTGTGCTGCACAGCTGCAGCCACTGGAAGGCAATAGGGCCCTCAGGGATATAAGGAGTACCTGAGGCAGAAAGGGTTTGTGGGTTTTGAAGGAGTGCAGGTTGGAGGTAGGAGAGGAGACTGACTGGGTTTATTGAATTTGGAATCTGACTGTGAATTGTGACTGAACTTGGATACCCTGATGGATTTGACTGACCTTGGACTGTAATTTGGCTTATTGGTTCTGGACTCTGATTTGGCAACTCTGATTGATGGGACTGATTTACTTGGCATCTGTGGACTGGAACTGGACTCACTTTTGCTTGCTGCACTGGTGAGTTGCACAAGGGGGACTGATCAGCCTTAAGTGGGCACAAGGCCCAGTGGATTGGGATTTGGCAGGACATCATTGTAGCAGAAAGATAATGTGATCCCCTATTTGTGTGCACCTGCTTTTGTGAGCTTCATAAATTCTGACTCTAGCGATGATGAGTTCTTGGGGTTTCCAGAAAACTAGAGTACTCAAACCTTTAAGTCTCTCATTTGTTAATGACAGTGATAATGGTTCTTAATGCCACTGTTGACTGCTGTTCACTTTACATGGTTCAAATGTTATTCTGTTATAGTTTATCAAATATTTTATTACACTATTTGGTTCAGAATATTTTTTTTCCTCTTTTCCTCCTCTAAAAACTAGGTGCGTCTTATGGTCAGGTGCGTCTTATGGAGCAAAAAATACGGTATTTGACGTGAATTACCAAACTGAAAGTTATCTTCATGATTAGGTCTGGCTTCAGTTGGTCTTCAGGAGGTCTGGCTCAGTTGGTAGAGCTGCCGCCTTGTATGCCTGAAGATCTGAGGCTGCCAGTTCGAAACAACCAGAAGTACCCGAGAACTGACGACACGCTGATGAGCTGACCCTCGGTGGCAGAGAGGAGTTGCTGTCAAGTGGAGCATGGGAGGTGAAGGGCCAGAGAGAGGCCAGACTGGGAAGGAATCCAGCTGGAACATGGAGCTCTATGAAAGACTAGAACTATTTAATTTGTAAAAATCCCTACAGGGGTTTAGAGCAGCCTGCCCATGTAAACCGCCTTGGATTAAAGTCTGAAGAAAAATCTGACGACCAAGACAGGCGGTATATAAATATCTGTATAAATAAAAAAAAAATAAATGATTGGATGGAAACTGTGGGGTACTGGGTGCTTTTTACTTAAAACCTGCAATTTGCAACCTAGTGTCATTTTGGGCAGACCTCAGAGCCTCACTTCTATAGAGAGCCTGATTTAGTTAGTGTGCCATGAGATGAAAGAGATTGAAAATTGCTGATCTAGCCCAGCAACCCATGGCCAACCAGATACATCCAGGAAGCTCACATTCAGGGCATGAAGGCCAACCTCTGATCATGGAAATTCCACAGAATCATTGTGACTTAGTCTCCATGTGCTTGGAGGCTGTCTACAATGAATTAGTGTGAGCTCAGATACCAATGACTGTGAAGGGTCCTGAGCAGCCTGTTTGCCAACACGCCAGGTTCCTGTAATTCTACAACTTTGCTCTGCAAAATAGCTTGTTTTGAGGGTCTGTGTTTTTGTATGTGCACCTGATCCTGTGTCTCCAGATTTAATCACAGGAAGAACAGCTGTTGAGGAAGCAGGCTTGCTAAAAAGGGACAGAAGAAAGCATTTTTCCAATTGGACATTTGAATGCTTGGCAAGAAATTCAGAAGTCTGTCAAAGTAGCCCCATGCCAACATCCCCCTTTGAACTAAGCGATGCTGCAGCCAACTGGGGACTAGCTGTGGTCCCTTCTGTTGTCCCCACAATGGACTTGCTGTGATCCCCTCTCTGTCATCATGTGCAAACAATGCAATGCCTTGGACTCAGTCAGACCCTTCATCCGTATGACCCAATGTCGCATCATACTGGGACTAGAAGTGGTGCTCCAAAGTTTTAGGGACAGAGTGTTCGCCATCACCCTCGGCCTGTTTTTCCTCAGCTAAAGATGCTGGAGACCAAGCCTGGGCCTTTCAGCAGGCACAGTCCATGAGCTTTGCCTCTTTCCTATAGGTTGGAGTCCTGCAGGTGTTGAGGCTGCAGATAATGCAGGTACTGAGTGAGCCTGCCTGGTGCTGCTGCCCCCTCCCCATGAGGAGTAGGCTTTGGATGTGCAATTCGGCCATCTTTCTCCTTGGAAGGGAAAATTCTGGATCAGTGCTCTCTGGGGCAATCTCAGTGAATGCAATATGCATAATGACCAGCTATGGGCAATTTCCATACAGAAAATATGCAGGCAGAGGGTGGTCAGGTAGGCACTGGCTAAGGACCCATGCCCATCAGAGGGCCTACCTGACCCCTGAACCCACAGTACTGGTGGCCATGGTAGTAACCATTGTGCCCTTAGGGGATGGGTGAGGGGATACCATGGGGAATCCATCCAGTGCTGGTCTTTTCTCCAGGGACCCTGCACCCTGGTGTTGGCATCTCAAATCAGCTACTCTTTTCCCTTCATGTTATGACAAGGGGGTATGTCCTATACTGCACTGGTCAAGAAAGGGTAAGTCCATTATTAAATGCCGAGAGCTGTTTATTCCAGCACCCAAAGCATTCTGAGCTGAAGTCTCTTTCTCAGGACTTATCATTGCCTGCATCTAGGCAGGCCAGAAATCAGTCTCACAAAAAAGGAAGGCAGCAGTCCCTCAGTCATTACAGCTTCTCACTCACTCTTACTGGCTGATGACTCTAGACAACTGTATAGTAGTTTATATAATTTCCAAGGATTTCAGCCAAACCGTCTGTAAGCACTAAAAACTGTAGTTTGTGCTTAAAATGACTAATATCAGACTAGGGTGGAAAAGATCCAGGTTCAAATCCTCCTCGCCCTCCCAGAGTTCCCAGGGCTGCCCCTATGCCAGACAGTATGTCTCAGCCTAAGCAGCATCGTAGGGTTTTGGTGAGAGTAAAATGCAGGGGGGGGGCCTCTTACTGTGCCCCAAGTTCCTTTGAGAACAGATGGGATTTGTGAATGAAAACGTACTCTCCAAAAGTTCTCTCCCTACAATAATAAAGGGAGGTGGCCAAGCAGGGCACAGGCTCTGGCCACATGTCTTTTCCTGGAGCTTTTTCAACAGCTCTGTCTAGTGCTTTTCCTTCCATTGTGTGGATTCCTGGATCCAGATGCTTACACCTGAATCTGGCTTTGGCTCTCCCATCCCACCCTCCAGTGTGCCTGCTTTTTTTACACCCACAATACCACACGAGGAAGCATCGGGCCAGGAGCTGGCTCTGCTCACCCCACTTCCTCACCACCAGCCAGCGAACGAAGGCTCATGTTGTTCTTTGAACTGCATCCAAAAGAACATGAGGAGAGGCCATTAAAAAAGTGCTTACTCAAAAGTGTTGGGCTGCCAGCGGTGCTCCTCTTTTCCACTGGCACAAAGACAGATGTCTCATCCATTGCGTACAGCACGCAGGCTGGCATCTCCCTTTGGATCTCTCTCCATGTAAACAGGCCCAAGCCGCTGATCGGGCAGGTGCTGAAGGTTCCCTGACACCTGCCTGGCTGGCCACTTGCCAAGAGTCCTCGGCTCGCACGTAACAAACATGCATTAGTTACCTCAATTAAGGGACAGTGTCTGGTGGCGTCGTAGACCCTGGATTAGATGCAGAAGAAAGTTGGGAGAAACAGTTTGATCTTGCTTTTATCTTTCTCAGTCTTGAACTGAACTCCTTGCTCAAATGTTGTTGAAAAATAAATTATTCTATGGATACTCTTTGCTTTTTTTCATAATCTAGTACAGCATTTATACTTGATCTGGAACCAAAAGGGAATCACACACAGAATCAATCAAAATCAATGTTTTGATACAGAATCAAAACATCTGTAACGCTAACTGGGCAAAGAGGCACCTTTTTTTGAAGTGGTTCTCCTCTTCCATTTAGCAGGAGGAGAGCCATGATACCTCTTCACCCAAGCACAGTGTCTTTTCCAGTGTCTCTTCTGCATCTCTTTTTAGACTGTGAGCCCTTTAGGGACAGGGAATCGTTACTGATGTGTTTTGCTGTGTGAACCACTTTGTGATTACTTTTTGTAAAAGTACCTTTTCAGTGCTTTTTGATGATCTTTTACAGGCAGTGGTTCCAAAAGTGGAACATAAATATGTATTAATAATAACAATGCTGAAGAGCCATCACCAGGTCTCTTGATGTCATATTTATTTTCTTCTTTCACACTTTCACATGCAGCCTGGTTGGAAGGAAAGCTTCAGTATTGACTAAAGCTGTGATAGCTGTGGGCGGGCATTCAACCTTTTTTGCCCAGACAGTGTTTCTGCTCAATGTCCCCTCCCTGAGGCAGCATCAGATGTTGGCCACCCCTCGGGGGCCCACCTGGCAAGGTTGACCCTGGACCTCATTACCAGTGGTATTGCCCAATGTGTCAGGGGGGAGTGAGTGCACTTCCAGGTACACTGTAAACAACTAAATTGAGGAATCAGCATGAGGGCAGAGGGTTAACTGCCTTCCCTCACCCCCTATGCCTCTTGAAAAAGAGACATCAGCACTTCTAATCGCAGAATTCACATGTCATGGCTGGTCTCAGCCATTCCTCAATGCCTGAAGCTACACCTCAAAGTTGACAGAGAAAAGTTAATACCAGTTACTGTCTCCCTGCCAGCAGTGTGAGACATCGCAAAGCCCTGTAAAGGAACTCTTCAAGCATGTTCACCTTCATTGGCTGGCTGAAGCAGAGCACACAATGTGCATCTGTCCATCAGGAAGCCATGGGTCAAGTGCTGTCAGGATTAGTGGAAGAGCGCCTGACCTAGGAACTGCAAGATGTCCTCCTGTCAGGCATGTGAAAATGACCAAGCCAAAGTTGAAAGCAGGTGGGGTGGGGTGGGGTGGGGCAGGGGGCCACCCCTCCTGACCTACATGTGATCAAGACCCCTTCCACTATACAGGATTCTGATGAGGCACACAAAGAAAGAGATCGTGATGATGCAAGGCCAACTTCAGAACATCAGGTAGGCAGTGAACAATCTTCTTGTTCAGTCCATGCCTCTGTCTGCGTGACAGCATGACTCTGCATGGTTAGGCTCCAAAATATCATGGCACCAATACGAATCCTCAGTCGACAGGCCCGTTCTGCCTCAGCGACTCCTGCCACTGGGAAGGGATGTTAGGAAATGTTTGTTATTGGATTTCAGTCTTCTTGGCTGGTTCCCCCTCTGCAGCTCAACTTTGTCCTTACCTGGAAAGAACAAGGAGTGGGCACATGGGTGGGACTCGACTGCATAGTAACTGCAGCCGTTGTTAATAAACATGCTGAAAGTCATGCTGAGGCAGCTTCTGTAATGTAAGCAGCACGACTGATAGCATCTCATCACCCCTCCTGCCAGGTGAAGACAGCGTGTGAAGTTCTGGCTTATAATATTAATAACACTTAGCAATTACGCAGCACCTTTCATCCAAGAGCATCAAAGCACACAGCAAGCAATAATTAATTAAACTGCACAACAGTCCTGCAAAGCCGCTGATATGCCCTTTGTGCACCTGAGGGCACAAAGGCAGCCCTCAGGGCAGTCATCTAAACACCGTCAGAGCAGTAAATGAACAACAGGGCAGGGGAACGGTGAATTGCCCTGGAAGAACACAGAAAGTCATGCCGTCTGCCCAAATGCAGATTCTTCACATATCACATGACTGAAGCATCTCAGACACAGAGTATTAGTCCATCTCGGTGTTGTCTAGCCTGAGGGCAACTGTTAGAGAAAGATCTCTCCCAGCAGTGAGTGCCTTTTAATCAGCAGCATCACTAGGGGATGCAGGGTATGAGGTGCATCAGGTGACATGCATGGGGAGGGGGTGTGGAAACGCCCCCCTCTACTGACCAAAATGTTTAAAATCTTGATATTTTCGAATAATACCATCATGTTAGATATCGTTTGATGTGTATTTTCATTCATAATGAAATGGAACAAACCTCGTTGAAATATCTATATTCTATCGAATGTCACAGCCAAAAAACTAACTGGGGCGGGGCATTGGCTTGTTCCAACTTCAGTCTTTCTGATGTAAGAGGAGGTCAATTATCATAGTGCCCATGTATTCAAGCAAGGCTCCCTCAAATGACATCAGAGGCCTGTGCAGTTCTCCTCCAGGTGTTCAAAAATACAAATACCAACATGTATGACCACTGGAAGGGAAGTGAATGGTCAAGAGGCTAAAGAGATACTCACTGACCTCACAGACTCAGCAGGTTGGTGTCTGTGTATAATAATAATGCATTACTCCTACTATACTAAGCATATTGGCTCATGAGACTGTTTTGGATGTGTGATGGTGGCAGGATGGGGAGGGGAGCCCCAGGGGCCAGTGCCTCCCTCAGTTCCCCTGATCAGGCAAGGGCCAAAATCCAGGCAACTCCACTTCTGCTCATTGTTCCCTTTAAGCTGTGCAGGTGCACAGCTCACACTTCTGCCAAGCTGAGCTCCAGACATCTCAGAGCTTGCCATACCCAGAAGTCCAGCGATGATGGATGAGTCTTCGCCGTGTATTTGGAAATGCTGACCAGCAGCCATGCAACTGGTGAAGGGGTTCGTGTGCAGCCTCCTTAGGGGGGATATTGCCCCCACCCTGAGGACAAAGCTAGGTAGAGACAGATTGTCCTTTCCTTAAGACCCAGTCAATGCTTGGGTACCGCCTGAAGCAGCCCAATTCCGCTGCTCCTCCATGTATGCACACCCCCTAGCCTCACCCTCATCCTCATTGGTGGTCAGGGAGGACCCAGAAAGGTGATCCCCTCCCTGCCTCTCCAGCATGGGCTCCAAATTGCCTTGCCTCATCCTCCTTGCCCACCCTGCTGGCTTAGTGGGTGAGGAGGAGGGCAAAGTAGTGCAGAAGCAGCATCATTTTTTTTCCTGACTATATCAGCTTGAGGGTTCCATTGCACCTCTCTGATCCCCAGGGACGTGGGTGAGAACATGACCTCACACAGCTGCTTTTGCTGAGGGAGCCAAGCCAGAACATACACACGCGGCCTTGAGTTTGACCTTACGTGTTGAAGTTGGTTTGGATGCCCACTGCACTGGTGCATGCCAATCCCACTACACCCTTGGGGAAGTCAAACAACACAAATCAACCTGTCTGCTCAGCCACGCAGGCCTTCTGCAATGCAACTGCTTTCACAGTGTCTCAGGGAAGCTTTGTTCTTATTAACCCTTATGCTGAAGCTTTTATGGAAACATTGGGGGGGTGAGCAAGAGGACCACTCTCATCACAGGAAGGTCTTTGATCAAGAAAAGGAGCAGTGGAAAACAGGGCGTGTGTAGCAGGGGGGAAGATGAACACAGATTTCATTACAGTAGACAGAGAAACATGAAAATAACATATGCTCCTTGAGAGGGAAATAGTAATAAATTAAGACCAGATGCTCACAATAGTGATTCCACCCAGAAACCTGCAGGAGCCATACACAGACACAGAGACAATGGCAAAGTGGTAAATCTATGTCTGACTTGTACCAAGTCTCACTGAGGGGGATACTCTGTGTCAGGGCTGTACCACTTCAGACTGCAGGCGGGTGAGGGCTCACATTACCAAATGCTCTTCTATACCAGTGCAACTGTCTCCACATAGAAAACTAGCCATAACGAAGAAGGCAACCTAAATCTCTGTCTCCGATATACCACTTTATAATCTGGATAGAATTGCTGCTGTGTGGAGGAGCATTGTCTCATCCCAGGCAGTTTTGCCAGCTTGATGAGAGCTCCGCCAAAGATAACGCTCCTTTATGTGTCGTTGCCATGCCAAAAAATTGCACAGTCTACCAGATTCCAGATATTGGCAATGTTGTAAAGCAACTGGCACACATGAAGGCAGAGTGCCTAAAGGACCATCTCTTTAATTTAAAGGTGAAGAAGCATACTTTTTTTCCCTGCCCTTGGTTTGTTCTGGGGAAAATCAAAATGGTTCTGCAGTTTTTCAGCATGATTCAGTTCCCATGAGAGAAAAGCCAGCTATGGTAGTAAGTCCCTATTGGCTAGCAGCACCCATCACAACATTACCATGCCATGCCCTCCTGATAAAAACCAGTTTTGCGACTTTTAAAAAATGTGTGTGATTCTTTTTTAATGAGGTGAAGGATAAATGCATACGGGCATAAACAATTACTTACTGCTTAAGAAATTAAGGGGGGGAACCAGGACAGCCCAGGGTGCACAAGGGCATGGCAAGTTTATAGGTGGACAGATATGAGAAACAAGTTGCCAATCCAGCAACTGGGTACTAGCAGAGTTGCGGCTTTCCATAATATCTTTAAATATCCAATATACTGGGAGCATAAGTGGCCATGGCTTCTCTGCCTGTCCTCAGCTCCTTCTTGAGTGCTGCAGTCCACTTTGTGCCTTGCCTACTGGGGCAAATGGCAAGCAGGGCTCCAAGTGTGCAGCCCAGCTGAGGCAGAACAGACGATAAGGCATTGAAGGATCAGGTAAGAGGAGCTGTGGCTGTCTTGTTTCCTCTTTCCATAAGGGGAATTTAAAGATATTCTGTCTAATATACTACGACTCTGAGGCACAGTCACTGTAGGATAAAACCACCGGTGAGGAGGCTGAAAAAAACTATCAGAAAAAATTGCCCTTAAATGACATGTAAGATAACAGATTAGGCCTTGAATTGGAAGAAGGGAGTGTCTAGGAGACACTGGGGGTACTTAAGGACTCTGGTGGTCAAAGCATATTGAGGACAGGGGGGGAAGACTTTAGTAGATGCATTTGGAACTACCTGCAAAGACAGTCAGCCAGTTAGGGGAATGGGAAGACAGAGACAGGCAAATGGCCACAGAGTCAGTCGATGACTCAGGCAGCAGCTGACCCAAAGTCACCTCAAATCTGGCCTTTCGACCACAGGACCACATGTCCTCTTATATGAGTAAACTCAAGTCATTGTAAGTGCAAATGGAAAAACTCTTTTAACTGGAGCAGGCTGGAAATTTCCACTTGCCTAGATAGCTTCCTTGTAGTGAAGCGTTGCCAGTTCATCCCAGACGAGCTGGCTGAATTTGGTAAGAACTAACTCATGCAGAAGGATGTTCTTCAAAGGCCAAGTTCCTATGGAAGGTGTGGGTTCCCAAGCTGCTTCCATTTTTAGTGTGGGCACCGACTAGACCCGGAGAACCAACCGTCATTTCACATTAGATAAAAGCTAACAAGATGCCCCTAAATCTGGACAATACAGAGGTGCTATAAGATAGGAAACCTGCCAAGCTGTTGGGGTGTCAGCCTTTTTGGTTCAAGGCTGCACTCGCCTTGATGGAACAGGAATATGGAGGATGCCGCTGGTCTAATCTAGAATGGGCAGACCACAGCTATGGGAAGGAGTGTCGTTGGCTAGTACACCAGCTGTGCCCCACTCCTGGCTCAATTGGATGAAGTGTTGGCTATTCATGCACTGGTAACTTCTAGACTGGATTATTGTTAACACTCTCTATATGAGGCTTTCACTGCAAGCTGTTGAGAAACTTCAGTTAGTACAGAAAGCAGCTGCCAGGTTACTGACTTGTGCTGGGGTCATGAACATGTCACATCTCTATCATACCATTGGCACTGGCTTCCTGTACGCATCTGAGAACAATTCAGAGTACTGATTTCAACCTATAAAACCTTCAATGACCTGGGAATAGCCTGTCCTCCTACAAATCTGCCCCCCTTTTGAGGTCATCTTGGGAGGCCCTGTTGTAGGTACTGTAACACTTGGAAGTGCAGTTGGCAGCAGCTGGTAGCAATTCACGATACGGTATTATCTGTTGTGGCACCCAGCCTGTGAAACACCTTTCTCTTATGTGACCTGAACCACCCCCTCTGTGTCAGTGTTCCATAAAGTTTTACAAAGGCTTATTTTTCAACAAGCCTTTAGTTCTTAGTCATTGCATTTAAGTTTAAAGCTCAGTTCTTCTTGGTTGTCTGGCTGCTTATTTGCAGTGGTTTGAGTTTTGCAGTTTTTCTCTTGTACTTAGTGTGTTGGTTTGCTTATTTATTTATTTATTTATTTATTTATTTATTTCTAGCCCGCTTTTCTCCCTGAAAGGACCCGGCAGCTTACAACGTGGCTTAAATACAAAAAAAAACATATGTCACAATTAACACAACATTAAAACCATCACAATTAAAAACATCTCTAAAAATAGCAGTCAGACACTGATACAATAAAAAGAGCATCAGCAGCAATGTAATAAAACCCCAAGCCTGTAAAAACCAGAAGTTTAAAAAAAAATAAATGCTAAAAGATGTTTAAAAGGCCAAGAACTCAGAAGGCTTGTCTAAAAAGAAAAGTTTTCAGGACATGCCGGAACATTTCCAGGGAGGGAGCAGTATGTAGATCAAGGGGGAGAGAGTTCCATAACGTTGGTGCCACTACTGAGAAGGCCTGATTTCTTGCTGTCGCCCCACGTACCTCCCTGGGCGGCACCACACGTGAGAGGGCCTTCTCCTATGACCTAAGGGGATGATCAGGACTCAGTGGAAGTAGGCGGTCTCTTAGATACTCTGGCCCCAAGCCGTATAGGGTTTTAAAATCAAAACCAGCACCTTTGGAGGGAGTGTACGTGGGGAGGAGCATGTAGGGGGCCCCAGACCCTACCTGCAGATAACTGAATACGGGGTCCATGGATACAGGTGGGCCCCCTTGTTCAACTAGTTTATGCCTAGGCATATTATCATGGAGTACATGTATGTCTGTGCTCTTCCATTGCGGAATTTGATATATTGTGGGCATACCTGGACCTCATCTCCTCCTAGTCTTTGAATTTTTCTGCCCTTCCCTATCTTTGTGTCAGATAAGGACTAAGGAACTGCATCATTTTTATACCACACACTAATTGGTTTTCAAAATATTTTTCTCCAGAGGACGACTTTCTACACCCTCTTCTCTGCTAAGCAGTGTCCTTGCTAGGTGGTGCATGCCTCACCGGAGGATGTGATGACTATTGGCCAAAATTTTTAAAAACTTGGTATTTTCGAATAATACTATCATGTTCTATATCAATCAATGAGTGATTTCATGCAGAATGCAATGAAACAAACCGCGTTGAAATATCTCTATTCTTTCAAAAGTTATAGCAGGGGGAAAAAAACAGCTCCGAAGGAGTAGAGCAATGGTACATCACCATGGCACATGGTACATCACCATGGCACATGGGACATCACCATGGCACATGGTAAATGGTACATCACAGCTCAGGGTATTGCCTCGCTCACTGCATGGGAAGAGGTTCGTCATAGGTAACACGCTGGCCTAGTGACACACCGGGTGACACAAACTCTAAGGACGTCACTGCTGCTAAGGAATTCCTGTATGCCTGCCACAGTACTCCTGCTGTTGCAGAAGATTCTGAGACATGTGCCAGGTCATACAGAGCACTGCCTAGGCTTAGTGGTCCTCACCGTGGCCCTCTATTAAGAGAACACATATATCACTTCATTGTGGTTGTACTTTGGCAGGGAAAATTTTTAGTAGTGGGTAAGCTGTCTATTAGGGACATCATTACTTACCATCTGTTTGAGGACACTCTGATAAGCTTCTGAGGAATCTCCTAGGAAAATAGTTTGGAAACTGCTGTCACAGGCTTACCAAATTCCCAGGTTCTTCTCTTACCACCAAGCTGAGGAAACTGAGGTACTTAACTTTGCTGTGATCCATAGGATAACAGCCACACAACAAAAGAATAATCTGACATGACCGAAGATACAACTTGCCCCAGTGATGTCCTGCCAACTGGCAATGCTCATCACCCCAAGCGACCTGTATCCACAGTGACAACACCTGCAATACAGCATGGTGAAGCTCCAAAGTCCATGTTTGCTCCACTGTTCTGATCTCCATCTTATTTGAAAGCTGGGAAACAGAGATGAGCTTTTGCTGGTGTGTCAATGAACTGGAAAGTAGTAATCAGGGAGCACCTTCCAGCTATTAGGCATAGTAAGGAGCAAGATAAAAATCACAGATCAAGACATTCTGCACTGAGGTTGCACAACCAGTACTAAAACAGTGTTTATTTAAGAAGAATTGGCTTCCCAGGCTAGACATGCTCTCTGCATTAGGGACACCCTCCTTTGCTTGTCAAAAGGGCGGGCACCAAAAGCATGTTTGCTGCTTCGTGAATTTGTCCTGGGCAAAAAACCAAGAGTGAAAAGCAGATCCAAAGATGTCTTATAAAGGACCTCACCCAAGATGACATCAGTATCGCCATGTGGGAAGGAGCCAGAATGGTTAACTAATCAAACAGAGGAACATCTGGCACAGAAAAGCATGGAAGGGGAGGCGTTTCAGCTTGTGAGAATGGGCTGAGCACAGAGTATCTTCTCCGTGAAGGCCAGCAACACAAATCTCATAGCAACATGCTTTGTTGGAAATGCTCAAGCTGCAACCCAAGCCATTGGCCAAGGGTAGCTGTGGTTGAACATTTTCCATATCAACATCTTCAGGACTCCTTGTGTATGATACTCACTGCTGTATCTACAGTGGGGTGAGAGGCCATCTGCCTGAGCACAACCTGGACAGAGGCACAAAACAGGCATCAAAGCTAGCTCGACAACCAGTCATATGCAGTTATACCATGTGTTCATCTCCATATGGATTGGGTGATGTGAATTTGTTATGCCTGTGTGCTTGTTTCTTAACCCTCCCCAAACCTGCTTGACATGTACATTGGAAAATAAACATCATTTTATGAAGACACCATCATTCCCCAGAACACTCTCTTCCACAGGAAATCTGTCCTATGTAAGCAGTGGGGACAGTGGCAACAATATTCAATGAATATAAATGTGGGAATGCTTGCATTTCTAAAGAAAACAACGTATGGATCACAACTGTCATGTGAATTCAAATGCACACATACACCAAGTTGTGCTCGTACACCTCATTATAACATGCAAGTATAACCTGGATGGTGTCTTTTCCTGGCCAGCAACTATTTTTAATAGGTAAGTCACTTTAAATGTGCAGGAAAAATTGGTGGCAAAGTTTTTGCATGTGACTTATCAATGCATGTCAAGTCCAGCGCTGTTTTAATTTGTCTCCCACCCCCAGTCTTCTCTCTCTCTCTCTCTCTCTGTGTGTGTCTCCTTTTCCTTCTGTCTCCCTGATGTAGTACAGAGTACTGGGGAAATTGTGTCTAAGTCTTTTTCTCCCTTCTTAGGAGAATAGGCAGATAGGAAGACAATATCTGGGTCACACCAGAGAGAAAAATATTATTGATCTGCCCCTTAAGACCCTCTTATTTGTTTCAACAGGACAGAAAGGAGTGAGAGAAAGCGAAGGTTGGCAACTGGTGGCCCCAGTTCATCTGGATGCTCAGCTGTCGTGGGCAGGTGTGTTGATGGTCACCATCTTTGTATTTTGCTCATATATCATTGGCCATCTGATCACCCTCCCTCCCATAACATGCAGAATGTGTTCTGTTGCCATGGCTGCATTCTGTGGAATGCCAAAGAATAGAATTGGGCAGTAAATGCAGCAGCATGGGTGAGGCCTTGCATTATAGGTAGAGAAAGATGGTGGACATCTGCCCAAAAGTGATCTGTGCCACTGTGCCACCACGGTACACTCCCACAAAGCTTCAGCTATGGTTCAGGCCTTAACGGTGATGGCAATACATTGGTGGGCACATTGGTGATCAAGTTATTTTCCACTGGGGCTTCAGGAGTCAGTTGTATGCTCCTTGATGGCCCTAGGCCTGTGGTTTTCAAACTCTCCAGGAATTTGAAAAGTGCAGTAAGTCCTTGCAGCCCCCCTGAGCAGCGCGATCCTAGGGATTGCGTTGCTGCCTTCCCCCCTGCCCCCCACTGCCTAGGATCGCGCCACTCAGGGGGGCTGCAGGGACTGGGATGCACTCACCAGTTCCCTGCAGTATCGTCCTGGGGGTGCAGGGAACCCTGCGCGAGTGCCTGCAGGGCTCCCCAGCTGGTTCAAAGTGAAAGTAGAGCGATCGCGGAAGTGGAGTGCGATCGCTCTACTTTCACTTCAAACCAACTGGGGAGCCCTGCAGGTGCCCGCGTGTCCTGGGGGTGCGGGCTCCCCGCACCCCCAGGATGATGCTGCAGGGACTGGTGAGTGCATCCCACTCCCTGCAGCCCCATTAGCGATGCAATCCTGGGGATCGCATCACTGCCTTCCCCCCTGCCCCCACCCCTTAAGGGGGCAGAGGCCAGAGCCCTCATGCTGGGGCGTCGCAACACCTCAGTCTGAATACCACTGTCCTAGGCCCCTGGCTAGTGACCCAGTTGGCCAATCCCATCTGCCAGCATTGACTGGTGATCAGATTCAACTAGGGAGCTCCCAGTTGCCAACCGCTAGTGCATTGTCAGGATTGACTGGACGAATCAGAAACTCCACTGAGGTTGCTTCACCTACAGAGGGAAAAAAAAAAACACCGGATGCATTTCCTGGGTAGAATTGTACAATATTTGGCAAGGGATGGAATGAGTGTAATCCTTTTTGATTTATGAAGAAGGTGGGGATGGGTTACAACTGCTGGGTGACCCTTTTTTGTGGAGTTGATTGCTTGCTAACAGTCAGGGATGATCCCTTGAGATTTCCTCAAGAGGAACAAAGGACTAAGATGTTTTCCTGTACGAGGCTATTTGCATACAAAGAGGACCTGCAATCAGAGCTTTGCAAGGAGAGGTACTGAAAAGAAAGGAAGGGCTGTAGGAATTTGGAGGCAGATGAGGTCAGGCGGTGAGCAGGGAGGTTTGAAAAGCTAGTTCCTCTTTGGGAGTCTGAAGCAGGATTACAGGTTGTGCTGTTTATTTAGAAGAGACACTGATTGCTTTTCATAAGCTTTGCTTAGCGCAGGGGTCTCCAAACTTTTTGGCCAGAGGACCGCATCAAATATCTGGCATTGTGTGAAGGGCTGGGAAAAAAATTTAAATATAAAATTTATATAAATAAATTAGAGATGGAACTTAGATGAGTGAACAAATGAATGAATGGGCTCATTCTTTCAACCTCTCTGGCTCTTAGAATACCCTCCAGATGCAACCAGAGCACAGCTCCATTCATGTTCAGCCAGAGGCCTTCAGAGGACAAGAGGCTGGCCGCGGGCTGGAAAGAAGCTCGCCATGAGCCGCATCTGGCCCCCAGGCCAGGGTTTGGAGACCCTGGCTTAGAGACTTATACATAAACAGGAATTATAAAAGCACCTATATCTTGCACACTGACTCTTATTCACATCCAAAGGGAACTGAACCCTGCAGACAAGGGAACTTCTAGCCACTTGTGGAAGTGGGGAACGCATAGCCACGGCCAGCCCCTGACACCTGAGGTGGCATGCCAAACGCTGCCTCCCCTTCCCCAGTGATGTGCCAGGCTCTGCTCCTCTCACTGTCCATTGTTGTGGTTCTGCATCTTCTTTGCCTCCACATTTTCTCTTCCTCTCTGTCCTTCTCTTGCAATCCAGGAAAGAGGAGCAGATGGGGAAAGTTGGTGGGCAAAGATGGGCACCTCCAACCAAGCTGCTTCCTGAGGTGACCATTTCAGTTGGCCTCATGGTTGGGATGGTCCTGAGCTTAGTAACATGTTAAATCATTCAGGCAGCCTTAATGTCAGGGTTGGGAATGCTGTTTCATTCCTTTCACACACACACACACACACCAGGAGCCAACCCAACTGCACAAACTACAACAGCAGTTTGCTAGGAACAGCTGTGTGGGGCACTCTACATACTGAAGGATTCCTTTTTCCTTGCAATATGGTCAAGGTCACTGTAGCATAAGTCTCAGTATCACACATGTTGTGAAAGGTGCACCTTTCGTATCTCCTGCAAGAGACCTTGGGGCACATTTCTTTGATCCTTTGGTGCAGCCTCTTGGGACAGCCCCATCTCTTCCCCACAGTCCCTGGCATGTGAAGTGTAGCAATATGAAAATAGTCAGTAGAGGGAGCTGGTTTATACCAGATTCCCTGGAGGCTGGTTCAGTCCACAGCATCACCATTTTGTCAGTTAATGCAGAGTTCAGAGGCCTGAATGGAAGTCCTCTGTAAAAATTGATCTTGAATAAAGTTATTAAGTTTGCTTTAAACCTTCTGAGGCTTGGTGATTGAAAGCAAGAGTGCTACTTGAAAGAGAGTTTCTCAACCACAATGATCAGTGCTGGTCCCCACTTCAGACAATGGCCAGCAGGGGTGGTGTATTCTTCATGACTATCTTCATGCACAGAGCATGGGGGAGTCTGTGGATGGGGTCAGGAATTATTTTCCTTTTTCTCTAGACCAATTCATGCTCTACCTGTTGGATTGTACAGTGTCCAGCTATAAGTCCAGCTCCTGAACACATTTGCCTGGCAACACCATTATTTCATTTTGAAACCTAAGGTATGACAACTCCCTGGGGGCCAAAGTAGATGTAGGGGGTACCACACTTGGATCTCCCTATATCTTTGCATTTTACAAAAACAGATATGGGGTGCCCCAGTTTGAATCAGGGCTACGGCGTAGGGAATGGGAACTTTAGCTCTTCTCCTAACCAACTCCCCACTTTAAATCACCCTGTACTCCAGTTACGGAGGGGGAGCTGTGCCCACATGTTCCGGTTCAGAGACATACTGTTGGGGTAAAAGGTTAAATGTCTCCTCCTCCAACAGTGCAATCCCAATCCAAATGGCTGTTGTCTGAGAAACAAAAAGATATTGAGGGTGTCAAGCATTAAGTATGCTTGACACCCATATCCTATCTCATCTGGCCGCAAGACTTGTGTGGATCCACCGTGCTGAAGTCCAAGTGGATTGGAGTCCTAATTCTCTCCAACCTTCCTGCTGGGAGTCTCAGAGCTTAGGTGGGTTTAACTCACCTTGCTCCTCCTCCACTCACCAGCATTTGGCTTTCAGTAACCTTGGAAGGTTATCTCCTCCGCCTCAGGTATCTCCTATCTCCTCATGGATAGCCCCCCCCCCATGCCTCATCATGAGCAAACCTTTTATCTTCCCCCAAAGCCTGATTAGGCCCCATTAACTGCCCTGTTCACCTTGAAACCTCTCCCTCCCTTCCACCCAGGACCGCTTCCAGTGCGCCTGTTCCTGTTGGATCCTCAGGATTGTTATGGGCTCTCTGGCAGCAGAGCTGGTCACCTGAAAATTTCTCCTGCCTGCAGGGATGGTGCTGCCTTTCCCAGGATGCTCACATCTGGCACTGCCTCCATGGACAGGGCTGTGTTGCCAATGCTCATTGATGGACGGCTTTCTTGTCACTCTGGGGGGGTGTGGTGGTTTTTTGGCCCAGCCAGAAGGCCTGAAGAGCATCATTACTATTGGGCTTCTTGGTGGGGCCAGCTGCCCTGGTGGAAGGTGAGTCTGAGTCTGAGGCCAGATCATTTGACCTGTTGGGATGTTCTCACAAGGGAAAAAATGAATGCTGTTGAAATTAAATCACACATATAATTGAAGTGCAGTTGAAGCGGGTTTGACATGTTGTCTTTGCTGAAAACAAAAGCCTCAGAATGCAAGAAAGGTGAATTGAAACCATGGCTGCTCCCACCACACTTCAGAGCAGGCGTCTCCCTTACCTCATACGGTGCCTCTTTAGAAAAGTGTGAGGCAGAAGGTTTCTTTGGAACCAGGAAACTGGTAGTGAAAGTCAAAGAGCTCGTAATGTTTTCCCCTTCTGACCAATGGAGCTGAGCAACTGCAAGAGACTTCCTGATTTCCCTTGGGTAACTGATGTGACGTCTTGAGGTAAACCACACAAGAGCTGTAACCATTACTGCTGTGTTGTTTAGACGACAGGCTTGCTTTTCAGCAAAATTCACATATTCTTCGGAGAGCTGCGATTCCAGTCAACCAGGGACCGGGCACTAAAAAGGAAGACTAGTCACCAACAATCTTTTAAAACCTGAAAGGAAAAAGACGTCAGCAGCTACGATCAAAAGCTGTCCTTTCCTGGTACCTTGCAAAATATAATTATTATGTGGAAAGTCACAGGGGGGTGAGATGGTTCGCTTTTGAAATGTTTAAGCTAATTTACATACTAGTCTTCATAGGTAGCAGGGCTGAAAAGGTGGTACATTTTCTCCATTATTACTGTCTTCCATGGGAATTTCAGTAATCAAAACCAAGACCTTAGGCCCGGCACATGTGTGTTTTTCAGGTGTACACATAAAGCATTTTTGAGTGTACACCAAAAAATAGGGAGGTGATATAACTTGATGGCAGAATACATGCTTTGTGTGTATGAAAGGTTCCAGTTTTTCTAACTGACATGTGAATGTAACAATCTGGTATTTGCAAGCATGTTCCTTATTCACACACTCATCACAAAAGCAGAACAATCAGCCATGGTCTTTGGAGTTTGAGCTCACTGAAAAACCTGGGTTGTTTGTTATATATATAATGTGTGGAAAGATCCTCAAAAAGCCAATCCACACACAGTACATGTGGACTGAATGTCTCCACATGCTGAATTCAGCATATGAGGAAACACTAATGATTGACATTTTTATTTTTCTTATATTGAACATTGCCTTGGGAGAGATTGCTTTAAAAGACAGCCGTAAAAGAAAATTATTAAATAACTAATAAATTGTGTCATTGCTTCACCATGTACACACACAGCTTTCAACTCAGCTCCCATTTACTAGCTAATTCAGCTCTCAATTGCAGTAAATATGGGAGGGGCTGTAAGGCTGGAATGGCATGTTATCTTGGCATAGGTGCATTCCAGTCCAAAGCCTATGTTTGCAGGGTAATGCTAATGGAAGGGTGGCATCGGTGTGTCCTTATAAACTTTCTCCCAGCTGCTTGGGAACTCCTGATTTGTGAGAGGAACTCATGTGTCTGGAGGCTGCATCCAAATGACCCAGCTGTGTGGTAGGGCTATGGAATTGGGGAAGACCCAAGGAGTTCATCCCAATTGGCTAACTTAACTAGGACGCAATCCTAACCCACTTTCCAGCACCGAGATAAGAGCAATGCAACTCTAAGATAAAGGAACAAACACTGCCTTACCTTGAGGAGGCCTCCGTGACTGACCCCAACTGTAGGATGCAGCACATGCTAGTGCTGGAAAGTTGGTTAGGATTGTGCTCCTGGTCTGTCAGTTGTGAGCAATATATTCATGGACAAGTGGCATGGATGTGGCTGAAAGGATGATTCCTCCCACCACGACTTCTCTGCCACGTTGTCCAGGCACTAAAATGTTCTCCTTGTGCTTATATGGTTGGTAGATACATGTGACCTTGTTAGATAACAGTAACCTTGTTACTGGCTTTCCCTCTTGTTCTCTCCCCGCTATCAGTCAGTTCAGAACTCCCCTGCTAAAGGAATGCTGTTACTCACCACTATGCCAGAAGGGAGATTGACAATTGGATGGGAAGGATGCATCTGATTGGTGCAGCCCAACCCATGTGTTTGCAGTAATTAGAAGTGCTTTCTGCAACCATGTGGGTTCTCACCATGGGAAGGCAACTTCCATGTTACTAGCATTATATGGGCCTAGAAGGCAAACAATTGCAGGGTGATTTGACCTTGGTTGGTGAGACAAAGGGTCTAACTGCATGTTACACACAAATATATGTCATAAACCCCAAATGCTACTTTTTTAAAAAGAAAATCTCCTTGGGGAGGGGGGAATTTGGAGGCAGGGGGAGACTAGTGTATAACGCCTATTTCACATACTTCTTCTCTGTTTGCACTTACTGCTGGTTGCAAATATGTATTAGTAAGTATGTGTTTGAGACTCTATGGAGCTGGGAAAAAACAATCTGGAAAGGAGAGGTGATCGGTGGGTAAAGCTCCCTCACTACCCATTGCATCTCTACTCCAAATCTTCCCCAAATGGCTCTCTCTGAAACAAAACACTGGCCCTGGCCACTCTGGGTTCAGTGCACACATTTGCATGAACTATTTAATTGGCCCAGAATTTACTCACTCTATTTGTGTAAATGATGCCTTGTAAAGATGCAAATAAGATGTAACCCATCAGGTCATGGTGTAATTCCCACCAATGAGTCCTTCAGTGATGAACTGAGTCTTTGCCCGATTCTGGATCTTGTTCTTACTCAGAAAAAATAACCATCTGGAGTCTCTGCTTAGGGACATAGGAAGCTACCTTAGACTGAGTCAGACCATTGGCCAATCTAGCCCAGTACTGTCAGCAGGCTCTTCAGGGTTTCAGATGGGAATTTGCCCTCCTGGGAAATGCCAGGGACTGAACCTGGAACAATCTGCATACAATCATGTGCTCTGCCACTGAACAATGGCCCCTCCCTGAACAGATTGTTAGGATAGATCTTAGCTTGCCACATTGACAACCACTGAGATAATTTCACACATGTGAAAGATGTGCAAGAGTTAAAAGAATTAAAATTTCACACATGTGAAAGAGTTAAAAGATGTGCAAATTATCCATTCTGGTTGTCCTCCTGGCTTGCAGGCCTGTGATCAAAGGTAAACCCTTTGATCTGTCCAAAGAAACTCCCCAAAGAAAAGGCTAATGACAATTAGAAAATACCAGTTCAACACCATGAATCAGTGCCTGATTGCTTTTTCTGAACTCTCAAGTTATAGCAAGTCCCAGGTCATCATAACCCTGTAATGCTGCCAAGCAGGGTTTAGGCAGCCAGTGCTTCCAAGTCTCCCTTCACAATCAGAGATTCTCTGATTATAGAGAACTATAATTGGCCTGGCTAAGGAGAAGCCACTGCTTTGTTTGTAAAAAGACAGCCGCATGGTAGACCTGTTTTCTAATCCCACTTTTTATATACTCAGATAATGCTCATCTCTGACAGACTCTCTGGCTTCTTCCAAAGCAGAGCTCTCTGTTGTTTTCCAAAACAGAGAAAAAGCATCTCAGTGAATAATATTTTATCTATTTCAAAATATGTATATCCCATCTTTCTCCAGGATTGAAGGCTGCACACAACAAATTAAAAGTTACAATCAAAATACAATAACATCATTTAAAAAAAACTATGCTGGCAGAGCATCATTATCAAAAACCATCACATCAAAACAAACAAACAATGAGAGAGAAGGATGCAGTGCAGCCAAAAATAATTGAAGAAGGCTTACTAAAAAAGGCACAGCTTCAGTCCTCCCTGAAAAATCTCAAAATATGCAGTAAAGCAAACCTTCTGCAGAAGGGAATTCCACAGGAAGGAGGTCACCACTGAGAAGGCTTTCTTGCACGTCACTTTCCAGATAGCCGGTGAACATGCAGGAGGATCTCCCCAGAAGGTCTTAGGGAATGGGTCAATGCATGTACTCCTGAAAAGTACCCCCATGGGCAACGGGGCACCCCACGATCTCTCAGTACCCGAGGAGCTGAGGTACCACATTGCATTTGCTGGGTATGAAAGGGAAGAGGGAAACAAGCAGGACAGGGAAGGCAGTTTCTTACCCACTACTCTTCTCACCTTCACACTTCCAGTCCCCTCTTTCTTCTCAAAAGCAGTGAGCATGAGAGGAGGAGGAGTTGAAGGTGGACATGAACTTGAAAGTGAAGCCTTCTGTCACCTGCCAGTCCACTGCCTGAGACAACAGTGTCAGTCCACCTCATGAACTGGCCGACCCTGATGGATAAGATGGGTTCCAAATCCCATTTTAGTCAAGTGTCAGCATGCATTCCCCACCAGACAATGTGAGTTCCTATGTGTTAATGCCCAGTGTTGATATTACACATACTGTACTCCATTGAAGGAAAGCAGTGCTGTTATCTTCACCAACTTCCTCCAACAGGGTCTTGCTCCAGTACACAAACTGCTCCAGTGTACAGTGGCTGGAAGCCAGTTCAAACTGCCCAGCCACAAGACAGTGGTGATTTATTGCTACTTCTGCTAGCATGGAGACACATTTACACGATTTATGACGTTATAAAGAAAGGCAAGTTCATGCATCGCCTTCCCTTCTTGCACTGTGATGTTGACATATCAGGAACCAAAAAAGGGGGAAGAATCAGGTTTGCAAAACATATCAATAGTATGAGATTTTCTTACTTGCGTAAGTAGGAATGTTATACGTCAGCATTCTCCATATACTGTATATAGATACTGCCATCAGAAGCAGAGACAAGGGTGGGAGATGTAGTGACAACTGCAAGGAAATAGAGAGATAGGGGAGAGAAAGGAAAAGGCTTTGGAGATAAAATTAGGTTCTTATTTGATGCTCATCTTGCAATGAGCATTCAGAAGTGCTAGGTCACGCACAGTTAAATGTGGGGTGTTGCATGAGAAGAAGATTGCTTAGCAAAATTGTCAAACACTTCAAATATAAATATGTCCCTCTATTTATATAGCAAAGCTATGACCAAATGGAAAGGCTACAAATGGTTGTGCAGCTAGTGGCCCCACCAGCATGAAATGTACACAATTTAGGCAGGCAGGCTCTTGCAAAGCACAGAATTGCTCTCCATTTAAATCTGAGAATGGAGAGGCAACAGGACTCCAAGCGCAGGGCTTGTTCCAGTGATCCTGTTGTGCTCCATTCCACTTCATTTGCAGTGTCTCATGTCAGAGCACTGCATGCACTCCTGGTGGAAGCACATCAGGAGTGTACCATGCTGCAGTATTTCAGAGCCACTGTTGCACTGACTTTAGTGATGTCACTTCATGAATAGGCCAGTGGCTGAAGTAACTGAGAACATTTGTAGCCAGTGGGAAAGCTAGGGCGGTACAGTGGCTACCATACACAAGGCTACTTGAATCTATGCCAGCAATTGAACTGGTGCAGATCCAAATAGACCCATGGGGGATGCATGTGCCTGATGTTCCCTTACCCTGAAAAGACCTCCACCTGCCTCCCTGGCCCCACGGGATAAACGGCAGCCATTTCAACACTGCTAAATCATGGGGTAGGCAACCCAAATAGGATTGGACTGTTAGAGGTATATGGTCATGGACCTAGAACTAGCAGACATAATACACCCAGGGAAATAATGACATGAGCATCTGTGTTACATCCAGAAGGTCCCAGTTTCAATTCCTGGCATCTTCAGTCTAAAAAGAATTTCAAGTGGTAGGGCTAAGAAAGGACTCTGAGATGTCTGAGATGCTGGAGACCAGTGGTCTAGCTCAGGGGTGCCCAAACCCTGGCCCTGGGGCCACTTGCGGCCCTCAAGGCCTCTCTATGCGGCCCCCCAGGGAGCCCCTAGTCTCCAATGAGCCTCTGGCCCTCTGGAGATTTGTTGAAGCCCACACTGGCCCGACGTAACTGCTCTCAGTGTGAGGGCAACAGTTTGGCCTCTCGAGGGAGCTGTGGGATGAGGGCTCCCTCCACTGCTTGTTGTTTCACATCTATGATGCAGTAGCAGCAGCAAAGGAAAGGCCAGCCTTGCTTTGTGCAAGGCCTTTTATAGGCCTTGAGCTATTGCAAGACCTTCATTCACTCATATAAGTTCATCTTTAATATATTCATTTATGTAAATTTATTCAGATTTGAAATGTAAATTAATTTGGCCCCCGACACAGTGTCAGAGAGATGATGTGGCCCTCCTGCCAAAAACTTTGGACACCCCTGGTCTAGCTCAGTACAAGACCCTTTCTTAAGTTTGCATGTGGCCTGATTGTGAGAAAACTGCTTATGTAGATGTAACTGCAGATAATCTTATACCAATCAGGTAGCTGAACCCAGCAATGTGGTTTTCAAAAGGCTCTGGCAAAAGCTCAAACAGAAATGCAAAGGCAGCCAGTTTCCATTCACAGGCATGTCCCTACATTTCGGTATGGTGAGCATGATGATTTAGAAAGTGTGATCCTCATTCCCCAGGCTCTCGAAAATAAATTTTGCAAGTTGACATCTAACAAACACAAAGCACAATCCTATGCATGTCTACTCAGAAGAAAGTCCTACTGCGTTCAGTGGCGCTTACTCCTAGGAAAGTGTGCACAGGATTATAACCACAGATGCAAAAATGCTGCAGACAGCTCAAGCAAGTAGATGATATGAACATTAAATTTCATAATTACTTTTGATGGACAGAAAAGTTCAGAAACATTGATCAGGTCTGCATAACTTATGTCCTACCAAGCTGAATGTAGCCCACTTATCTATGTAGGGTAGTTCACGAAAGACTTAGTACAGATCCTGGTTTTGCTGCCTCCCTTGAACTGTAAAAGTGGGTTTGGAGAGAGAGAGAATCCACACCTTTTTTGAAGCTCAAAGTAGTGTACAAATATAACAATAAAACAATTAAAAACTTAAAAATACAATAAAAGAACAACTAAAAATGGTACATTAGGTATCTGACCTCTTATTGACACAGATTTAGTCCCTCACTAGCCTGATGAGTTTTATGCAGTGTCCAAAACAAGGAGAGGATGAGATCTTGAGAGATATTCCTGGAGTAGCCAAAAATGATTGGGTTTGATCTGGAGGGGATCCTAAAGCAATGAGTTTCCAGGATCATGGAACAGACACATTCTGGGTCTCTCTTGTTAATTTTCACTAGCAGACAAAATTAGCAATCTTGCCAGGTTCGTGCAACCTCATGAGAAACAGAAATCAAAAAGAAGGTGGTGGAGGTGAATTGGGGTGGAACAAGCACCAGGAAGAGGCACAGCATGAGATGAGATTCTTATTGCACCAATTGTGCAGGAACATTTTTGCCTCTTTAATAAGATGCTTGGTTTTGCAGAAGATAATGAGGTAGTAGCACACAGTCACAGTTCTTGGAACGTGGGTTGGACCGCGTCCCGCAAAAATTCCAGCAGCGGATCCTGTAAAAACTTCTGATGTGGGCAATGGCTTAGAATCTAGCATTGTACTCAGGCCAAGAAATTGGTTCTATCTAGCGTGGGAAAAGTGAGGGGCATTTGTTCACAGAAACATAAGAAGAGCTGTACTACAGCAGACCAGTACCATCTAGTCCAAATTCTGCTTCAATCATCCTCCACTACTGATGCTCCTCAGCAGATAGCATTCAGTGACAAACCAGCCCTCAACACTGAGGCAGCCATCCAGGTAGCCATCAATAGCCTTCATTGATACCTTCCCTCTTAAATGGATGTAAACTAGTGGCTATCACCACATCTTGTGGCAGTAAATTCCATGATTGACATGTTGCACTAAAAAAGATAACTTCCATTTGTCTCTCCTGAATCTCCCTCTTGTCAATTCCATTGGAAGGCACCCCCCCCCCGCCCCCGTTCTCCTTATACAGCCCCAATGCAGTTCTTCTATCTCCACCCAGAGCCATATTCATAGGCAGGTCCATATGATGGACCCCTTGGCAGCTGCAGAATTAGCAGTAAATTAGCAAGCATTAAATACACCTGGACAGCAGGGAAATGTTGCTCTATGGATGGTAACAATTATACAATTGAATTGAATTACAGCACGGTAAGAGAAATGATAATGTCAGTTATTTCACAGAGCCTGGCATCATCACAAGGTCGCAGAACCACTGGATACATCTGTGAAAGGAAATACATTTTCAAAGAGCATGGAACCTCTTCTAGATGTGAAAGCATGAGTGGAAATAAGAGGCAGGCCTCTTTCACAACACCCTCACTTTCCACCATTCCCAGGCTTGAGACAACACCATAATAGCAGCAGGAGCAGCAACCACATCCTCAGAAATGAAAACCAGTCACAGATAGGATTGTAAATAAATGCTCCCCAAACCCAGAATAAGCTAAAGATGATCCATTGTGGATTATGCCTCACAATACACAGGTATTGTGTTTTCATTTGAAGCACTGCCACTGGTTGGGTTGCAAAGAAGAAAGAGGCAGTGGGGGGGGGGGATATTATTGTATTGGGCCAACTCTGAGCATCGGCCTCCCTGATGAGTGCTTAAGAAGTGCACTTTCCTGATTTCTGGTCTAGCATTGGCAGTGCAGCTCCAACAAAGATAGCAGTGATAAAAGCACGACATTGAAAAGAAGACACAATCCTAAGGGCAGCCGAATTTAACTTGATCACTTTGCCATGAAACGCTGTTCTGCGCCTCAGCGATGCTGAAAGATCTAAAAGTAGACTTGGCCCTTGCAAGAAGATGTCACATTCCTCACCTTGCTGGTCCTCAGAGTCAGCCTGCCATTTCATCTCTCCCACTCTTTCCTGGAGATCCTCCTTTTCTTCTTTGGCATGTGGAATTTTACTGCAACAGCTCTGCAAAAGTTAGCAAAGAAAGTGAACAAGCCACCCCTTTGTTGAATGGAAAAATTGACGTAATGTGACTATATAACTGTGATAACATTGGATACTCTTTTTGGAAGAGATTATGTATATATAATAAACCATTGCAATATATGCAGGGCCTCCCCTGTTCATACGGAACCTTTGTGCCAGTAGAAAAAGGCCCCCTTCTTCCCTGCCAGAAGTGAAATTCAGCTGGCTCAACTGGCATTCCCCCTCTTTGCTATGTGAGTGGTGCCATCTTAGATGTGGTGACCTTTGTGCAGTGCACCACCTCTACAACTGTATGGGATGGCCCTGGTTATATGCAGATGTGCATAAGGTACTGTAATAATACTCACCTCTGGCTCCTAAGCATTGAAATATTTATACTGCTTAAATAAGATCTTAGCAATCAATTTCTTAGCATGGGTTGAGAAATTTTTTAGATGGAATGGCATTGTACACAGCATATTGATTTTTTTTTTTAGCCATTTTGCTGGGGTGGTCGTCTTGGATCTGCCACCTCTGTGCTACCAAGAAAACAAAAAACACCATGCTCATCGCATGCTGCTAAAAAACCAAGAAGTTCCACACTTCCAGACCATTGTGTCTTGCATTGGCGGCTGGTTGGAGGTAGGCACGGTGGAGGTGGCAACAGCCTCGGGATGAGGTACCTAGAAGCTGCCGACCCCTTGCAATCTGCCACTGATGCAACTGCATCAGGGGGCAGCATGGGCGGGCTGGCCTGGCAGTGCATTTTGCAAAAGTAAGCGGTATTAGAAACAGCTGGAATGGCCAAGAGCAGAAATCATAATGGTGGGCTGTTGTGTCCACAGAAAAATGAGAGACACAAGTGATAATTATATTATGACCAGAGTTAATAAATTGTCGTGAGAGGATTACAGCCTCCTGTTGCAAAGACAGATAGTTTGTGGATACCGGCCAGGATGGTCTTGCTGCTCATGCTGAATTGCAGCTGGGAGGGCTCAACCCACCTCTCAGTTCACAGTGACCTTGGACAAGACACTTGCAAGGCACTGCTCAGACTAAGAAATTATGTGTACATACGTACAGTACTTGCACTGGTTCAATAGTCATCCTCTGTTCCAACTATACCTTAGGAACTCTAGCTCTGTGAGACAAAGGTGCGAGTCAAACAGCATTTCCAGCATCATTCAAACTAAAATTCTTAAGGCCCTTTGCAATGAGCCAAGACAGTTTGAAAATGTTATAAAACTGCTAGTTCTTTGTGGTACAGATATGCCCTCAATCCCTATGAATCACAATGACTTACCCAACCTGAGGAGTTGTGATGTAAGATAAGAATTGTAAAGCAGTCTGCACTCTGAGAGTGTCTATTAACAATTATTTATGACACCTACTGTTTACCTTTTGCACACCTAGACACTGCGTTTCATGAGGCTGATCGCTAGGCTAGGGCTCTTTGGGGTTAAGGTTACTGGTGCATGCTCAGCACATCCGGACAATGAATCAAAGGTGTCTCAAGCTGGGTAACACAATGTCAGAACCTGTCCAAAAGAATATTTGATTGCCTTACTTCTCTGCAATGCAGGACAGGAAATAAGTAGGCAGGTGTAGACTTTGTGGTAAGCTGCCCTGCAGACTCAAGGGGGAAAGACAGACATTCCTGGAGTCCTACTTCTTTTACAAATAGATGCTCCTTTGTTGTGAAGCAGTCTCGGTTGTGCCATATTTATTTGACAAATGGGAGACAGAGAGAACAGAAGTCTTTGCCAGGAGCAAACAAAGTGGGTATGCCTTCTAAATAATTACCCCAGGACTGATTACCTTTCCAAGTAATTAAACATTATGAAAGGTTATTAACATGCTGATAATAGACAGCTTTGAAAATTGCCTGCACAGTGTGAGGGAGTCGACAGCGGCACGGCGGAGAACAGGTTTCCATAGCCTTGCGAATGCCTCAGCCTGCACTCTGTTGGGCTGCTGCTACAGAAACAGGGAGAATAAAAGCCAATAAAGGCCTGCTTCTGTAAAACTAGAAGAATCCATACAAGGCAAGGGAGGGGGGAAGCTTTCAGACCATAAAAGTGGCATGCAGTTTTACCACTGAATGGAGATGGTTTGGGGGGGGGAGAGAGGTGGGAGGTATGCGTTCCATAAAACAGAAAGCCTCACCCACAGACATGGAGAGAACAAAATTATGCCTCTCTGCACCAGCTTGGCCGATTATGTTCAGGGTGGATTAACTTCAGCATAAGGCCGGCCAAGCAGGTGTTCATTGGCTTTTCAATTCCATACAAGGTGTGTGGGTAGAGGCTGCTTCTGGGACCCAGGGAATCAGCACATTCTCCAGCAGGTTGGGCCATGCCAGCTCCCTGCCACTACTGATCTCTCCAGGGTTTGCACCACTTCTGGCACACTTCCAGGGTGGGTGGAGGACAAAGTCATGGTCACTCCTTTCCCTCCACAAACTTTTACAATTAACTAAAACGTGGTGCTTTACTAGACCCATCCGTGTGGAAAGGATTCCTGAAGGCAGAAAACTTGAAAATCGCTGCTCCAAGATGCTGCACCCAAGATATCCATGGAAATGGGCAAAGTCAAATGTTTCAGGTGAGAAGGAAAACAAGCATTTCCAATAGAGGTAAAACATTCTGCCCCTTAACCTAACTATTCATCAGCTCCAGAAGCAGAGAAGAGTCACACTCATAGTTTTACTTTTCAACAGACTGAATCAATGAAAAGCACTCAGGCATGGCTGGCCCGTCCATGAGGTCAACTGAGGTGGCTGCCTCAGGCAGCATGTTGGTTGGGGTTACCCAATGCCATCCATTCACTTGGCCCCACTGCTCCTCCTCCTCCTTTCCTTTCACCCTCTGGATTGGAAAGGAAGAGTGGGATAGAGACATTGGCATTGCTAGGAGGTGCAGGGGGTGCGGGCTGCACTGGGTGACGTGCCGGGTGGGGTGACACGCCCTGGGGGGAGGACATACTAACTTCGCGGAGTTAGGAGCTACCACATTGTGCCACATACCGTTGGATCCAGAATGGCCAGTGGAGTGCAATTCAAAAAACAGAATTGAAATCGCTCCTTTTGTTCAAAAGTTAGGGCCAAAAAACCGGAAGGGAAAAATCCATGGAGCCCTATGGAAAGTGAAAGTGAGCCGTAGTGCATGTTTACTCGTGAGTAGGCATACTTGCCATAGTCCGTTGGAAAGGGCAGGCTAAGAGGAATCCAACGACACCACAATGGTCCCATTCCAATGAATGCAGCCCCCCAAAACACCCGAGAAGCTCCCCCTGCCAGCTGCGAGTCTGAGCCTGAAACAAAGCCACATGGTCATGTTTACCCACAAGTAGGTGGACTTGCCTTAGTCAAGGCAGGCTGAGAGGCTCCAAGGACATCCGAATAGTACTGATCCAATGAATGCAGCCCCCCAAAACACAGAGAAGGAGGTCCCCCCTCCCAGCTGTGAGTCTGTGGAGCTCTATGGAAAGTGAAGCAGCCTCACGTCACGTTTACTTGCGAGTAGGCAGATGTGCCTTGGCTGGTGGTCAGGTCAGGCAAAGCGGAATGTGAGGAAACTGGAATGGTCCCGATCCATGGAGCTGGAGCACAACAAATGCTCCAGAAGGCAGCCTCCCCCCCCCCCCCCCCACTAAAATGGACAAAAAAGTGGCTTGAACTGGTAAGGGGACGTTTTCTATTTTGCACTTGCAAAGCCAGGTGGGTCTTTATTCTGATGTGTCTGAAATAGAAGAACTTTAAACTGGGCACTAGAGAGTGCTGGAAATCTCACTGACTCTTTTAGAGGGGTTGTTATTGCAGGCAGACTACAGAGTAAGCTCCATTAACCATTATGGGACTTACTTCTGAGTAGACATGCATAGGATTGGACTCACAGGCTGCAATTCTACCCACACTTTCGTGAGAGAAAGCCCCATTGACCACTATTTTTTTTTTATTTATTTATTTATTTATTTATTTATACAGGTATTTATATACCACCTTTTTTTGATCGTCATATTTCTCCTCAGACTTTAATCCAAGGCGGTTTACATAGGCAGGCTGTTCTAAACCCACACAAGGATTTTTACAATTGAATAGTTCTAGTCTTTCATAGAACTCCTCCTTCCAGCTGGATTCCCTTCCTACCCGCACTTTCAATCCTACCCACACTTTCCTGAGAGTAAGCCCCATTGACCACTATGGGACTTACTTCAGAGTAGACATGCATAGGATTGGGCTCACAGGCTGCAATCCTACCCACACTTTCCTGAGAGTAAGCTCCATTGACCACAATAAGACTCACTTCAGAGTAGATTCACTTGGTGGAACAGGACTGGCTCCCCCTTATGTAATTATTTGATTTTAATTTTATAATTATTTATTTTAATTTGCTTGATGATGTCACTTCTGGCCATGACATCACTTCCAATGGGTCCTGGACAGACTGTCATTCTAAAAAGTGGGTCCCAGTGCTAAAAGTTTGAGAACTGCTGCAATAAGGTGTTAGTAAGTTGACAACGGTGTGTGTGTGTGTGAGACTATACAAGTTTTCAAAATCACTAAAAATCAGAGTTTAGAGGAATAAAACGATCATGTTATATATCAATCAATGCATAATTCCATGCAGAATGCAATGAAACAAACCACATTGAAATATCTGTGTTATAACAAAAGGTACAGCCAAAAAACTGGTGGGGGCGGGTCGATGGTACATCACAATGCCCACCTGGGGCGTTGCCCCGCCCACTACATGGGGTGACTCAAATCCTAGTGGATTTGAGAATAAGAGAATAAGAGAATAAGAATAAGAGAATAAGAGAAAAGTGGGCTAGAGAATGCCTCTGTAGCTCACCACTTCCTTTTCCTCCAACCCAGGGAGTAGAAAGAGCAGAGGCTGGCACATCAACAGAAAAGGGGAAGAATGCTGCCTCAGGTGCCAGGAGGTCTTGGACCAGTCCTGCGCTTGGGGCTACCACAATAACCCTGTAAATCCATGTCAGCTTGAATTGCCTCACTTTATCCAGTACCCAAATGCAGTAGATACTGCCCAACTACATGTTATACATAAGTATAGTAAAGGTAGCACTAGCAGCATTTGAACCACTGGGGGGTAGTTGGCGTAGGGCAACTTAGAGTAGAGAAAAAACATCCACTCCAAACATAAGATGTGTATTCTACACAGTCTGACCAACTAGTTCATCACTGCATATACCAGCCCTCTTTCAGACAAGGGTCTTTCTTGGTTCTTCCTGAGGGTGCCAAGGATTGAACTTGGGACCCTCTGCATGCAAACCACTAGCCCATCACCTATGAAAAACAGTTCTGCCTCCTTCCTCATGCTCCTACTGTTTATTCATACTGGAAATAATTTCCCCTGCTCTACTCCAAGATAATTTAAATGCAAGATGCAGTCCGGGATTGAGCAATCTAGATATTACCCAGGTGAATGGGATTTGTTTAATGTTTGGTCTTGAGGCCTATTGCCATGTACTTTGGCTAGTGCCGCAACTCTGTTTGAATCTCTAGGGTTACCAAAGGGTAAGATGTGGCAGAGAATGATTTAAAGCTTGTGGCTTGTACTATATTAATTGCATGGCCCCATATTTACACCTCCCAAGATTAGCATCCTAAAACAGGTTATATGTACAATACCCAGTTCTGCCTGAAATTCCAGACAAGTCAAAAACTCAAATTGCTAGATCTCAGGGAGGAAGATTTTACTTTTGTCTCTCTCCTATTCTCTCACTACTGACAAAAGATTAGTGTCATCTCACAGATGACAAGCTGCACCGGCTGAAATTCCCTCCTCTATACAGTTGTTAAAGGTCCAGGAGCCCTAAAGATTAGCTGCCCCTGTCCTAAAAAACAAACTAAACAAGTTTATCAGACAGAAAGCTAATCTAGAAATTTTCCCCCTAGCATTTCATATATATGCGCAGGAAAAGTATTATTGTTTTGTGTGTGAGTGATTAATGTGGGGCTCATTCAGTCATGTGATCCCCCACCTGCAGTCCAATATGGTAACGGCTGGGAGCAGTGTACTATCTCTGCTACTATCTGTGTAACTGACGCCACTGGGGAAAGGTTGTGTTCAACCATTTTTTAACCAGCTTGCTAGTTTTGTATTTTCAAGAGATGGTTGGAGATGGTCATGTAGGCACAAAAATAGTCTAATTTCATGTTCTTTCAACCAGAAGGTCATTCTCCATATCTGGATAGGAGTTCTGACCTCAGACTTTTTGACCTAATTTGAACTATATTTTACTTGAACCTCTCTGGCGAGGAATCCAACTTTTTCAGGCTTTTATCCCAAGGACTTCTAACAGGCATCTTTCAAACAACATTGAGCTCATAGCAAAATTAGCAGGTTTACAACCTTCCCTTATAAACAGATTGAGCTCTAGAGACTGCCTGTTCTTACATGCCCATTACCGTCTTTGGAGGTGCAGGTCTATGTGTTGATGCCTGCCAAAGCTTGGCTGGAAAGTATATGGGCCAGGGCTTGCTCTGTGGTGACTCCCAGACTCTGGCCTGCCCTCCCCTGGGAGATGCATGCAGCCCCATGACTCCTGCCTTGGTTTGAACTGGCCGAGGCCTGTGGTTTGAGGTGAGGTTTAAACCGGCTGAGTCCTGATTTGCAGCACGTTCTCTTAGCCGCTAAGCCACACCAGCATGAAAAAAAATGCACTTGTACAAGTACACTTTTGGGGTGACTTGGGGTGTTGATCTCAGTGTAGTGGCGAGTTTGGACTGTCTCCTGTAAATTCAATTGTTGTGTTTTGAATGATTTAATTTTTATCTTGTGGTGTATTTTTTATGTTTTTTTTAAAAATTGATATCCCAAGCTAACTGCTTTGAGGCCATAAGGTAAAAAGCAGAATTCAAATCTAAAAACTCAATTTTAAATACACTTCAGCAATACGAGAGCCTGTCTTTTAGCTACATCATGGCAGAAGGAATGAGACAGAGAGGAATATGAGGGTCACCCAGAAAGTAATGCACCACATTTTTTTTCTCAGCCTACAGTAATGGTACAAATGCGAAACTTTAGATATACATTATTTGAATTTTCAGGAGTGCGCACACAAATTTTTGGTTTCTTCAGACAGATAGCATAGCTGCAGCAGTGTTTCAAAATGGCGTCTGTAAGTGATGTACGTTACAAGCAGCGTGTCATCATTGAATTTCTCACTGCGGAAAAAGAAACTGTTGGGAACATTCACAAACGTTTGTGTACAGTTTATGGAGAATCTGCAGTCGACAGAAGTACGGTTAGTCGCTGGGCACAGAGGGTGAGGCCATTAGAAGGCAGTTCGGCAGAGCTCCAAGATATGCAGCGTTTGGGGCGGCCATCCACGGCTGTCACACCTGACAAGACGCAGCTTGCTGATGTGCTCATTCGCGAGGACCGATGCATAACGACGAGGCAGTTGGCGCTGAAGCTGTCAATCAGCAAAGGAAGTGTGGATGCAATCCGTGCTCTTGATTACTCAAAAGTGTGTGCACGATGGGTTCCGCGCTGTCTTACGGTGGACCACAAATCTCTCAGAAAAAACATTTCTTCTGAGTTGCTGAAACGTTTTGAAGATGAGGGGGAAGCGTTCTTGTCCAGGATTGTGACAGGTGATGAAACCTGGGTTCACCATTTTGAGCCCGAAACAAAACGACAGTCGATGGAATGGCGTCATCCTCAATCTCCACAGAAAAAAAAATTCAAAGCAACTGCTTCCGCCGGTAAGGTCATGATCACTGTGTTTTGGGACTGTGAGGGTGTCATACTCATTGATGTGATGCCAAGAGGCAGCACCATTAATTCTGAAGCTTATGTGAAGACATTAACCAAACTCAAGAGCGCTTCCAGCAACTTCGGCGCCATAACAACCCAGGTGAATGTTTGATTCAACATGATAACGCTCGGCCTCACAGAAGTTTGAGGACTTCGGAACACATCACTAAACAGGGTTGGACTGTGTTACCCCATCCACCCTACAGCCCTGACCTAGCTCCCTCAGACTTCCACTTCCACAATGGTTTGGGCCATTAAAGGATGCCATTCGCGGAAGACATTTGGAGGATGACGAAGAGGTGATTTGCACAGTGCAGAAATGGCTTCATGACCAGAACAAGGAGTGGTACCGACAGGACATACATGCCCTTGTGTCTCGCTGGAGGAAGGCCATAGAACCAGATGGAGATTACGTGGAAAAACAGGGAGTGTAGAAGAAATATCATTCTTTCTTGTGTGTAAGTTTCATTGTGTTCAATAAATAATTGTTGAAGAAAAAAAATGTGGTGCATTACTTTCTTGGCGACCCTATTACATAGAGCCATAGTACCAACAGTGCAGTTTTGCTTCAAATGACACTGAAAATCTTTATGGAAGCATTCTGTATTCCAGATTCCTTTTTCAGATTGCTGCTGCTCCTGCCAGCTTTGTTATACTAAAGTCCACCTAAAGCTTTCTCTCCAGCTGTCTTTGTAAATAGACTTCTCCACTCTATTAATCGATATTGCTTGCCAAACAGGATATGTTCTGTTTACGAGAGACGCAGTCCCCTGGGTCTCTATGTCATCTTCTCTTGTGTCAAGGAATCGGAACCATAGTAGAAAAATATGGCTTCCTGCAAGAGCCCTGCAAATGGGCATCAACTAGCCTCCCTGGGGGCTGGGGATAAGAATAGGCCCTCAGTTTGGCTGTACTTGTCGTAAGAGGCGACTGAACAGCCACCGGGTAGATGGGACTCGTTAGCCTGGGAAGGCAGCTCATCTGAGAGAAGGAAAACTCTGATTCCAAACCTCCACTGCCTTGTGGCTACATCCAGTTATGGAAGAGGCTTCAGGAGTCAACCTCGAGGCAAAATCCGGAGCCGGAGTCCCTGAGGCAGTTCATGGCTGAACGCAGTCACGTTCTGGCAACTCCTGCGACGCCGCTGGAACCAACCGTATTGGCTTCTGCCTTTCCATTGGACCATTTCAGCGACGTGGAGAAGGGGGATTTGCTGCATGGGTAATAGCCTATCCTCCATACCTACTTTACCCAGGCTTCGCGCACTGGAGAGGACACTCTGTTCCAGAGCCACCATTCAGAGCGTGACACCATGGTCTTCCGAGACTGAAGGATGCCAACATAGCCTCCCTAACTTCAGCTGTGGAAGAGAACAGTTGCATTCCAAAAATGCAAGAGCTAGGATGTGCAAGAGCTTGCTTTAGCATACCTAAGAAGTAGTAGAGGTGGCACAGTAGAGGTGTCAGACATTGTAGACACATGCCTGGGTCTTTCCTCTGCTGTCCACTTCATGAGTCTGACAAAGAAGTCTCTGGCTTACAAAAAGGTCAGTTGATTGTCAGTTGATTGTCAACTACTTGCTGTAGTTGATTTGGGAGTGTTTTGGTTGTGTTTTGGGAGCAATAGTTGTTTTTCAAAGAGTTGGAAAGATAAGCATGAGCAGGGGTGTAGTCAAGGAGGGGCTGGGAAGAAGGAATTCCCCAAGGCAGGAGTGGTGACATCATTACCAGGAGCACTCAATGGCCTCTGAAACTTTTTTCAAAGGACCTTAGCTGAGAAAAAGTTTCGGGTTCAGCAGGAGGCAAACTCAGAAAACTGTCTAGCTCTAGGAGGCATATGTTAATGTCTAGGGCCATAAACTTTCTCTGAGAGAGTATCTAGCTCATGTTACATTAAGACTACAATCCTGTGCAAATTTCCTGGAATTAAGTCCTATTGAATACACAGGGAGACTTCTGAGTAAATGTGCATAGACTAGCATTCTAATACATTTGGGACATTTTTAAATCTAATTTTTTCTATTTGTAAAACTATTGTGATTAATTCCAAAGTTTGGGATGAAATGAGCTAGCTCTTTAAATGTATAATAAGTTTCAAAGTAGACTTAAGCTGCAGGAGAAGAAAACAGCTTCATGAAAAAAATTTAAAGTGCCTGTAGACGTTTATGTGTGTTATAAAGAGGGGGTGGCTATGTGGCGGGTGTCAGGATGAGTTCCTGCGTATTTACCACATGATCACTGTGCATGAAACATAATTGTCCCATTGTGTGCACAATTATTCTTCTGTTCTCTCTAATGTACAGATTTTGCAGAGTTTCATAGCACTTTGAAAACCCTTTTGACCAGAGTCAATAATGAGATGAAATGAAACAAGCATATATAACTTCTATAAGATTATATATATTATGCCTCTACTGCCACTTTCGGATCTCTGAAAAACATGTCTAAGCCAAATTCTTAAACGTACCAAAACAGTCTTGTAGCTTTTCCCGTAACATACACAGAATAGCATAGTTATTCTCAGAGGCAGTGCAACTTAGATGATCACCCAATGCTGCCTCAGGTCCACTGCCTATGCTCACAAAAAATAGCAGCCACCTATCACACTCCTTGGACAGTTTCTCAGTTGCAGATGTGCAGGTCTTCCACATTTGAGGGCCCGCATGAATGAAGGCGCTCTTTCATTCGTGAGGTACCTGTAAATCACACTGGCAATCCTGCACTTCCTGTTTGAAGAAACCATACGAGGAACAAAGTAGGAAGATGGGTGATTCACTTTCTGCTCACTTTTAGCAGGCAGAAAGCAGACCAATGTGGGTTGCATCCATAGGAAGTTAGAGGAAGGCAGTGGTAGCAGCAGACTTAACGTGAAGGGCTCCTCCATTCCACTGCCCTCTTCCTCCCCTGCCCCTGCAGTTTGCCATTGATGCCACCCATATCACCTCCCCTTATGAATGGGCTGCTCCTGGCTCTTCTGCCAGAATGGCTGGATCCATACTTTATTCATCCCATCTTGCTGTCAGTGCACTCTTCCCTAAGCCAAACATCACAACCATATGCACACTTAATGGGTATAATTCCTATTGAATTCAGCTGAACTTTCTACTGATTGTGCTGTTAGAATTTTGGGGGTAATGTTCAGGAACCCCATGGTCAAACTATACATTACAGTACATTGATAGTGTGCCTAAAACTGCACTTTCTTTTACAAAAAGCAGCAGGCAGTGGGGGGGAGGGCAGATGCAGATTGGGACCATGGTACACAGAGAGAAGGGGTTTAACCCTTTCCCCCTGCATCAGCTTCCTGGCACAAATCATCCATGCTGAAACTATTAGCTACATCAGGAGCATGTAGCTGCTTTGGATGAGATCGCTGGCTGATAATAGCACAGGAATATCAGATCTAGATTGGGCACACATCACACCTGGAAACAACGCATTTAATGTAATGTGTAATTTGGTCCTTGGGATGCTTTTGTACTGCAGAGCTCAGCCAGGTAACCTGATATGT